>NC_140579.1:227900043-228500043 GCF_964204655.1 Triturus cristatus | reverse complement strand
CGAGCTGGGGTTGGTGTTTTAGGGTTTAGGGCAGTGCTATGGTATTCGGGTAGTGTAGGGGGTCGTGCTGGGGGTGGTGTTTTAGGGTTTAGGGCAGTGCAATGGTGTTCGGGCAGTGTAGGGGGTAGTGCTGGGGGTGGTGTTTTAGGGTTTAGGGCAGTGCAGTGTTTTTCCTGCAATGTAGGGGGTCGTGCTGGGGGTGGTGTTTTAGGGTTTAGGGCCGTGCAGTGGTGTTCAGCAGTGTAGGCGTTCGTGCAGGGGGGTGGTGTTACAGTGTTTAGAACACTGCTGTGGTGTTCGGGCAGTGTAGGGGGTCGTGCTGGGGGTGGTGTTTCAGGGTTTAGGGCAGTGCAGTGCTGTGGTGTTCGGGTCGTGTGGGATGGTGTTTTAGGGTTTAGGGCAGTACAGTGGTGTTTGGGCAGTGTGGGGGGTCGTGCAGTGGGGTGGTGTTTCAGGGTTTAGGGCAGTGGAGTGGTGTTCTGGCAGTGTAGTGGGTCGTGCTGGGGCTGGTGTTTCAGGGTTTAGGGCACTGCAGTGGTGTTCTGGCAGTGTAGGATGTCTTGCTGGGGTGATGTTTCAGGCTTTAGGGCAGTGCAGTGGTGTTCGGGCAGTGTAGGGGGTGGTGCTGGGGGTAGTGTTTCAGGGTTTAGGGCAGTGCAGTGTTGTTCGGGCAGAGTAGGGGGTCATGCTGGGGGTTGTGTTTAGGGTTTAGGGCAGAGCAGTGGTGTTCGGGCAGTGTAGGGGGTCATGCTGGGGGTGGTGTTTCAGGGTTTAGGGCAGTGCAGTAGTGTTCGAGCAGTGTAGGAGTCATGCTGGGGGTTGTGTTTAGGGTTTAGGGCAGAGCAGTGGTGTTCGGGCAGTGTAGGGGGTCGTGCTGGGTTTGGTGTTTTAGAGCTTAGGGCAGTGCAGTGGTGTACGGGCAGTGTAGGGGTTTGTGCTGGGGGTGGTGTTTTAGGGTTTAGGGTAGTGCAGTGGTGTTTGGGTAGTGTAGGGGGTCGTGCTGGGGATAGTGGTTTACGGTTTTGTGTAGTGCATTGGTG
Source organism: Triturus cristatus (assembly GCF_964204655.1). Lineage (NCBI taxonomy): Eukaryota > Metazoa > Chordata > Amphibia > Caudata > Salamandridae > Triturus > Triturus cristatus. The sequence continues at coordinate 228,499,003 of NC_140579.1, read as the reverse complement.
ATTGGGTAGTGTAGGGGGTACTGCAGGGGGTTGTGTTTTAGGGTTTAGAGTAGTGCAGCGGTGTTTGGGTAGTGTAGGGGGTACTGCTGGTGGTAGTGTTTTAGGGTTTAGGGTAGTGCAGTGGTGTTTGTGTAGTATAGGGGGTCGTGCTGGTGGTGGTGTTTTAGGGTTTTGGGTAGTGCAGTGGTGTTGGTGTAGTGTAGGGGGTAGTGTTTTAGGGTTTAGAGTAGTGCAGTGCTGTTTGTGTAGTGTAGGGGGTCATGCTGGGTGTAGTGTTTTAGTGTTTGGGGTAGTGCAGCGGTGTTGGTGTAGTGCAGGTGGTCGTGTTTTAGGGTCTAGGGTAGTGCGGTGGTCGTTGGTTAGTGTAGGGGGTTGTGCGGGGGGTAGTGTTTTAGGGTTTATGGTAGTGCAGTGGTGTTTGGGTAGTGTAGGGGGTCGGGCTGGGGTAGTGTTGTAGGATTTAGGGTAGTGCATTGGTGTTTGTGTAGTTTAGGGGGGGTGTTGGGGGTAGTGTTTTAGGGTTTAGGGCAGTGCTTTGGTGTTTGTGTTGTGTAGGGGGTCGTGCTGGGGGTACTGTTTTAGGGTTTACGGCAGAACAGTGGTGTTTGGGTAGTGTAGGGGTCGTGCTGGGGGTGGTGTTTTAGGGTTTAGGGCAGTGCTATGGTATTCGTGTAGTGTAGGGGGTTGTGCTGGGGGTGGTATTTTAGGGTTTAGGGCAGTGCAGTGGTGTTCGGGCAGTGTAGGGGGTAGTGCTGGGGGTGGTGTTTTAGGGTTTAGGGCAGTGCAGTGGTTTTCCGGCAGTGTAGGGGGTTGTGCTGGGGGTGGAGTTTTAGGGATGAGGGCAGTGCAGTGGTGTTCAGCAGTTTAGGGGTTCGTGCAGGGGTTGGTGTTTCAGGGTTTAGGGCAGTGAAGTGGTGTTCTGGCAGTGTAGTGGGTCGTGCTGGGGCTGGTGTTTCAGGGTTTAGGGCAGTGCAGTGGTGTTCTGGCAGTGTAGGATGTCTTGCTGGGGTGGTGTTTCAGGCTTTAGGGCAGTGCAGTGGTGTTCGGGCAGTGTAGGGGGTGGTGCTGGGGGTAGTGTTTCAGGGTTTAGGGCAGTGCAGTATTGTTTGGGCAGTGTAGGGGGTCATGCAGGGGTGGTGTTTCTGGGTTTATTTAGGGCAGTGCAGTGGTGTTCGGGCAGTGTAGGGGGTGGTGCTGGGGGTAGTGTTTCAGGGTTTAGGGCAGTGCAGTGGTGTTCGGGCAGTGTAGGGGTCGTGTGGGGTGGTGTTTTAGAGTTTAGGGCAGTACAGTGGTGTTCGGGCAGTGTAGGGGGTCATGCAGGGGGGTGGTGTTTCAGTGTTTAGGGCAGTGTAGTGGTGCTCGGGCAGTGTAGGGGCTTGTTCGGGGGGGGTGGTGTTTCAGGGTTTAGGGCATTGCTGTGGTGTTCAGGCAGTGTAGGGGGTCGTGCTGGGGGTCGTGTTTCAGGGTTTAGGGCAGTGCAGTGGTGTTCGGGCACTGTAGGGGGTCGTGCGGCGGCTGGTGTTTCAGGGTTTAGGAGTGTGCAGTGGTGTTTGGGCAGTGTAGGGGATCGTGCGGGGTGGTGTTTCAGGGTTTAGGACAGTACAGTGGTGTTCAGGCAGTGTAGGGGGTCATGCAGGGCGGTGGTGTTTCAGTGTTTAGGGCAGTGTAGTGGTGCTCGGGCAGTGTAGGGTCTTGTGCAGGGGTGGTGTTTCAGGGTTAAGGGCAGTGCAGTGGTGTTTGGGCAGTGTAGGGAGTCCTGCAGGGGGGTGGTGTTTCAGGGTTTAGGGTGTTCTGGCAGTGTAGGGGTCCTGCAGGGGGTTGGTGTTTCAGGGTTTAGGGCAATGCAGTGGTGTTTAGGCAGTGTAGGGGGTCGTGCGGGGTGGTTTTTCAGGGTTTAGGGCAGTACAGTGGTGCTCGGGTAGTGTAGGGGGTCGTGCTGGGGGTGGTGTTTCAGGGTTTAGGGCAGTGCAGTGGTGTTCGGGCACTGTAGGGGGTCATGCAGGGGCTGGTATTTCAGGGTTTAGGCAAGTGCAGTGGTGTTCTGGCAGTGTAGGGTGTCGTGCGGGGGTGGCGTTTCAGGATATAGGGCAGTATAGTGGTGTTCTGGCAGTGTAGGGGGTCATGCAGGGGGGTGGTGTTTCAGGGTTTAGGGCAGTGCAGTGGTGTTCTGGCAGTGTAGTGGATCGTGCTGGGGCTGGTGTTTCAGGGTTTAGGGCAGTGCAGTGGTGTTCGGGCAGTGTAGGGGGTCTTACTGGAAGTGGTGTTTCAGGGTTTAGGGCAGTGGTGTTCGGGGAGTGTAGGGCGTCTTGCTGGGGGTGGTGTTTCAGGGTTTAGGGCAGTGCAGTTGTGCTCGGGCAGTGTAGGGGGTCGGGCATGGGGTGGTGTTTCAGAGTTTAGGGCAGTGCAGTGGTGTTCGGGCAGTGTAGAGAGTCTTGCTGGGGGTGGTGTTTCAGGGTTTAGGGCAGTGGTGTTCGGACAGTGTATGGGGTCTTGCTGGGGGTGGAGTTTCAGGGTTTAGGGCAGTGGTGTTCAGACAGTGTAGGGGGTCTTGCTGGGGCTGGTGTTTCAGGGTTTAGGGTTGTGCAGTGGTGTTTGTTTAGTGTAGGGGGTCCTGCTGGTGGTAGTGTGTTAGGGTTTAGGGTAGTGCAGTAATGTTTGTGTAGTTTAGATGGTCGTGCTTGGGTAGATTTAGGGTTTAGGGTTTAGGGTAGTGTAGTGGTGTTTGTGTAGTGTAGGGGTCGTGCTGGGGGTAGGGTTTAGGGCAGTGCAGTGGTGTTTGGGTAGTGTAGGGGGTCATGCTGGGGGCAGTGTGTCAGGGTTTAGGGCAGTGCAGTGGTGTTCGGGCAGTGTAGGGGGTCTTGCTGGGGCTGGTGTTTCTGGGTTTAGGCAGTGGAGCGGTGTTCGGGCATTGTAGGGGGTTGTGCTGGGGCTGGTGTTTTAGGGTTTAGTGCAGTGCAGTGGTGTTTGTGTAGTGTAGGGGGTCTTGCTGGGGGTAGTGTTTTAGGGTTTAGGGTAGTGCAGTGGTGTTTGGGTAGTGTAAGGGGTTTGTGCTGGTGGTAGTGTTTTAGGGTTTAGGCTAGTATAGTGGTGTTTGGGTAGTGTAGAGGGTCGTGCTGGGGGTGGTGTTTTAGGGTTTAGGGTAGTGCAGTGGTGTTTGTGTAGCGTAGGGGTTAGTGTTTTAGGGTTTAGAATATTGCAGTGGTGTTTGTGTAGTGCTGGGGGTCGTGCTGGGGGTAGTGATTTAGGGTTTGGGGTAGTGCAGCGGTGTTGGTGTAGTGTAGGGCGTTGTGTTTTAGTGTTTAGGGTACTGCAGTGGTCTTTGGGTAGTGTAGGGGGTCGTGCGGGGGATAGTGTTTTAGCATTTAGGGTAGTGCATTGGTGTTTGTGTAGTGAAGGGGGTCAGGCTGGGGGTAGTGTTTTAGGGTTTAGGGCAGTGCAGTAGTGTTTGTGTAGTGTAGGGGGTCGTGCTGGGGGTACTGTTTTAGGGTTTACGACAGAACAGTGGTGTTTGTGTAGTGTAGGGGGTCGTGCTGGGGGTGGTATTTTAGGGTTTAGGGCAGTGCTGTGGTGTTTGGGCAGTGTAGGGGTCATGCTGGGGGTGGTGTTCTAGGGTTTAGTGCAGAGCAGTGGTGTTCGGGCAGTGTAGGCGGTCGTGCTGGGTTTCGTGTTTTAGAGCTTAGGGCAGTGCAGTGGTGTACGGGTAGTGTTGGGGTTTGTGCTGGGGTGGTGTTTTAGGGTTTAGGGTAGTGCAGTGGTGTTTGGGTAGTGTAGGGGTCGTGCTGGGGATAGTGGTTTACGGTTTAGTGTAGTGCATTGGTGTTTGGGTAGTGTAGGGGGTACTGCAGGAGGTTCTGTTTTAGGGTTTAGAGTAGTGCAGTGGTGTTTGGGTAGTGTAGGGGGTACTGCTGGGGGTAGTGTTTTAGGGTTTAGGGTAGAGCAGTGGTGTTTGTGTAGTGTAGGGGGTCGTTCTGGTGGTGGTGTTTTAGGGTTTTGGGTAGTGCAGTGGTGTTGGTGTAGTGTGGGGGTAGTGTTTTAAGGTTTAGAGTATTGCAGTGCTGTTTGTGTAGTGTAGGGGGTCATGCTGGGTATAGTGTTTTAGGGTTTGGGTTACTGCAGCAGTGTTGGTGTAGTGTAGGTGGTCGTGTTTTAGGGTCTAGGGTAGTGCAGTGGTCGTTGATTAGTATAGGGGGTCATGTGGGGGGTAGTGTTTTAGGGTTTATGGTAGTGCAGTGGTGTTTGGGTAGTGTAGGGGGTCGGGCTGGGGTAGTGTTATAGGATTTAGGGTAGTGCATTGGTGTTTGTGTAGTTTAGGGGGGTGTTGGGGGTAGTGTTTTAGGGTTTAGGGCAGTGCTTTGGTGTTTGTGTAGTGTAGGGGGTCATGCTGGAGGTACTGTTTTAGGGTTTACGGCAGAACAGTGGTGTTTGGGTAGTGTAGGGGGTCGAGCTGGGGTTGGTGTTTTAGGGTTTAGGGCAGTGCTATGGTATTCGGGTAGTGTAGGGGGTCGTGCTGGGGGGTGGTGCTTTAGGGTTTAGGGCAGTGCAGTGGTGTTCGGGCAGTGTAGGGGGTAGTGCTGAGGTGGTGTTTTAGGGTTTAGGGCAGTGCAGTGTTTTTCCTGCAGTGTAGGGGGTCCTGCTGGGGGTGGTGTTTTAGGGTTTAGGGCAGTGCAGTGGTGTTCAGCAGTGTAGGCGTTCGTGCAGGGGGGTGGTGTTTCAGTGTTTAGAACACTGCTGTGGTGTTTGGGCAGTGTAGGGGGTCGTGCTGGGGGTGGTGTTTCAGGGTTTAGGGCAGTGCAGTGCAGTGGTGTTCGGGCAGTGTAGGGGTCGTGTGGGATGGTGTTTTAGGGTTTAGGGAAGTACAGTGGTGTTTGGGCCGTGTGGGGGGTCGTGCAGTGGGGTGGTGTTTCAGGGTTTAGGGCAGTGCAGTGGTGCTCGGGCAGTGTAGGGGGTCGTGCAGGGGGGTGGTGTTTCAGGGATTAGGGTATTCTGGCACTGTAGGGGTCCAGCAGGGGTTGGTGTTTCAGGGTTTAGGGCAGTGGAGTGGTGGTCTGGCAGTTTAGTGGGTCGTGTTGGGGCTGGTGTTTCAGGGTTTAGGGCACTGCAGTGGTGTTCTGGCAGTGTAGGATTTCTTGCTGGGGTGATGTTTCAGGCTTTAGGGCAGTGCAGTGGTGTTCGGGCAGTGTAGGGGGTGGTGCTGGGGGTTGTGTTTAGGGTTTAGGGCAGAGCAGTGGTGTTCGGGCAGTGTAGGGGTCATGCGGGGGTGGTGTTTCAGGGTTTAGGGCAGTGCAGTAGTGTTCGAGCAGTGTAGGAGTCATGCTGGGGGTGGTGGTTTAGGGTTTAGTGCAGAACAGTGGTGTTCGGGCAGTGTAGGGGGTCGTGCTGGGTTTGGTGTTTTAGAGCTTAGGGCAGTGCAGTGGTGTACGGGCAGTGTAGGGGTTTGTGCTGGGGGTGGTGTTTTAGGGTTTAGGGTAGTGCAGTGGTGTTTGGGTAGTGTAGGGGGTCGTGCTGGGGATAGTGGTTTATGGTTTTGTGTAGTGCATTGGTATTTGGGTAGTGTAGGGGGTACTGCAGGGGGTTGTGTTTTAGGGTTTAGAGTAGTGCAGCGGTGTTTGGGTAGTGTAGGGGGTACTGCTGGTGGTAGTGTTTTAGGGTTTAGGGTAGTGCAGTGGTGTTTGTGTAGTGTAGGGGGTCGTGCTGGTGGTGGTGTTTTAGGGTTTTGGGTAGTGCAGTGGTGTTGGTGTAGTGTAGGGGGTAGTGTTTTAGGGTTTAGAGTAGTGCAGTGCTGTTTGTGTAGTGTAGGGGGTCATGCGGGGTGTAGTGTTTTAGGGTTTATGGTAGTGCAGTGGTGTTTGGGTAGTGTAGGGGGTCGGGCTGGGGTAGTGTTGTAAGATTTAGGGTAGTGCATTGGTGTTTGTGTAGTTTAGGGGGGGTGTTTGGGGTAGTGTTTTAGGGTTTAGGGCAGTGCTTTGGTGTTTGTGTTGTGTAGGGGGTCGTGCTGGGGGTACTGTTTTAGGGTTTACGGCAGAACAGTGGTGTTTGGGTAGTGTAGGGGGTCGTGCTGAGGGTGGTGTTTTAGGGTTTAGGGCAGTGCTATGGTATTCGTGTAGTGTAGGGGGTCGTGCTGGGGGTGGTATTTTAGGGTTTAGGGCAGTGCAGTGGTGTTCGGGCAGTGTAGGGGGTAGTGCTGGGGTGGTGTTTTAGGGTTTAGGGCAGTGCAGTGTTTTTCCTGCAGTGTAGGGGGTCCTGCTGGGGGTGGTTATTTAGGGTTTAGGGCAGTGCAGTGGTGTTCAGCAGTGTAGGCGTTCGTGCAGGGGGGTGGTGTTTCAGTGTTTAGAACACTGCTGTGGTGTTCGGGCAGTGTAGGGGGTCGTGCTGGGGGTGGTGTTTCAGGGTTTAGGGCAGTGCAGTGCAGTGGTGTCCGGGCAGTGTAGGGGTCGTGTGGGATGGTGTTTTAGGGTAGTACAGTGGTGTTTGGGCCGTGTGGGGGGTCGTGCAGTGGGGTGGTGTTTCAGGGTTTAGGGCAGTGCAGTGGTGCTCGGGCAGTGTAGGGGGTCGTGCAGGGGGGTGGTGTTTCAGGGATTTGGGTATTCTGGCACTGTAGGGGTCCAGCAGGGGTTGGTGTTTCAGGGTTTAGGGCAGTGGAGTGGTGGTCTGGCAGTTTAGTGGGTCGTGCTGGGGCTGGTGTTTCAGGGTATAGGGCACTGCAGTGGTGTTCTGGCAGTGTAGGATGTCTTGCTGGGGTGATGTTTCAGGCTTTAGGGCAGTGCAGTGGTGTTCGGGCAGTGTAGGGGGTGGTGCTGGGGGTAGTGTTTCAGGGTTTAGGGCAGTGCAGTGTTTTTCGGGCAGAGTAGGGGGTCGTGCTGGGGGTTGTGTTTAGGGTTTAGGGCAGAGCAGTGGTGTTCGGGCAGTGTAGGGGTCATGCGGGGGTGGTGTTTCAGGGTTTAGGGCAGTGCAGTAGTGTTCGAGCAGTGTAGGAGTCATGCTGGGGGTGGTGGTTTAGGGTTTAGTGCAGAACAGTGGTGTTCGGGCAGTGTAGGGGGTCGTGCTGGGTTTGGTGTTTTAGAGCTTAGGGCAGTGCAGTGGTGTACGGGCAGTGTAGGGGTTTGTGCTGGGGGTGGTGTTTTAGGGTTTAGGGTAGTGCAGTGGTGTTTGGGTAGTGTAGGGGGTCGTGCTGGGGATAGTGGTTTATGGTTTTGTGTAGTGCATTGGTGATTGGGTAGTGTAGGGGGTACTGCAGGGGGTTGTGTTTTAGGGTTTAGAGTAGTGCAGCGGTGTTTGGGTAGTGTAGGGGGTACTGCTGGTGGTAGTGTTTTAGGGTTTAGGGTAGTGCAGTGGTGTTTGTGTAGTGTAGGGGGTCGTGCTGGTGGTGGTGTTTTAGGGTTTTGGGTAGTGCAGTGGTGTTGGTGTAGTGTAGGGGGTAGTGTTTTAGGGTTTAGAGTAGTGCAGTGCTGTTTGTATAGTGTAGGGGGTCATGCTGGGTGTAGTGTTTTAGTGTTTGGGGTAGTGCAGCGGTGTTGGTGTAGTGCAGGTGGTCGTGTTTTAGGGTCTAGGGTAGTGCGGTGGTCGTTGGTTAGTGTAGGGGGTCGTGCGGGGTGTAGTGTTTTAGGGTTTATGGTAGTGCAGTGGTGTTTGGGTAGTGTAGGGGGTCGGGCTGGGGTAGTGTTGTAGGATTTAGGGTAGTGCATTGGTGTTTGTGTTGTTTAGGGGGGGTGTTGGGGGTAGTGTTTTAGGGTTTAGGGCAGTGCTTTGGTGTTTGTGTTTGTTGAAAACTAAAACAGCGATATGATTAAGCATTCACTAAAGACATGAATTCTCTCCAGTTAAAACATGTTTCTTGTCTTATGTTGACTAATGTCCGGACTCCATCTTGTATTGTCGTGTCTCCACGTGCTCAGCACGAGAAGACTCCTACCTTTTCACTAGTTGTTCTTGTAATCTGCCTAGTAACAGTCTATAAATATCTCCTTTGTCCGTCTGGCGCATGCCCAGACTTGACCACATCTGTTATCAGTTAGTCCTTGCTTGACCATGTTTTCGCGGGCTTAAGGAGCGTGTTAACTCCGCCCACATATTGGTTCTGTATCGAAAATAACCATAAAAGGTAATGAATTCTGCTTCATGCTGTATCCACCCACTTATGAGCCCCTCTGTTGTGTATAAAAGGGGACTGTGTATGCAAGTTCTTTGTGCTACTCTATGCAATACTGAAGAGTGTTGTATAGGTTGTAGGACCACCCTTAAGGGTTAATAAACTCTGTCTTTGTACTTTGCAGTTTCCGTGCCAACTTCCTTCTAGTCTTTGTTACAGGAGAGCGAACCCTTGTACTCTGCGGGCCTAGCTGGGGCCTGTACTCATCAATTGGCGCCCGTCACGTGGGGCTCATCGGCGACTCGGATGCTCGAAGGACTGGTCGTGACGAAGGTGAGGAATTTTGCCGGGGATTTGATCACTGCCAGTGGCGTTTTAGTCCTGGCATCCCGAGGTTTTCTTCCTTCCCTTCCGAGCTGACCTTCTGGGTGGCGCCGGTCCTCGACTGAGACCTCTTCTGTCGGTTTGCCGTGACAGCCGTTTGGGCGAATTTTGGAACTTGGCAGTTGGAACCGTTGTACGGTACTTGCTCCGAGTTTTGATGCCTGGGTTGGCTATTTAAATTTGATTTGTGATGACCGGTCATATTTTGTATTGATTACTGTGAGAATATATGCGTTGCAACACATATAGGCAGGTAATGTGGAGATATTGCTCCGGAGTTGTTTAAATCTGAACGGCGCAAAGTTTAAGTGCCATTTTTTTGATAATACTGCATATTTTGCATTATTTACGAGCATGCCTGTTTTTAGCGCACTCCGTAAGTGGTGCTGCTGCTTTGGAAACCGGTTAAGTCTTGAGGAATCTGCTCCAGCCCCCCCAGAGGGGACTCCTAATAGGGATATGTATGTGAAGCATGGTCTTTCCTCTATAATGTACAGCACAGTGTGGAGGAAATACACCAAAAAGGATCCTGAGTTACGATGGCCTTTGTATGGATCGTTTGATATGCGAAGATTGAGTATGTGGAACAGTGTATGTGTAAACGGCGTGCTCGGCAAGACATGTTTGAATGTGTACGGTTATGGGTGAAGGAAGTGCGTGAGCGAGAGAAACGTGAGAAAGCGCTGTTTGATAAAGAGCAACGGAAAAAAGATCATGTGCGAGCACAGGAAGCGAAGCGTCAGGAGGAAAGAGAACTGGCGGAGAGACAAGAGAAAGAGCGTAGGTTGCAAGTCTCGGGTCAATATGCTGTCCGCCAGCCACTTTATCCTGTCCTTACTAATCTTGAAGATGATTTTTATTTATTAGATCGTTCTCCGCCCCCTTATGTTGGCGCGTCCGCCCCGAGATCACAGGAGTCTGGATTGGTTTCGGATAAGGTAGACACGCGGTCTATGTTGTCAGTCGAGCGTATGAGTGAGCTTCGGAAAATTTCTCTTCATGCACTTAAGGGCAAGTTATCCCTTGCTGAATTGTTGGACTCTTTGGAAAAGTGGCGGGATAGAGAGAAGTTGTATTTTCTTGAAACCTTTTCTGATGAAGTGATTACTGCCTTTCGGAAATATTCAGAAGTTTTTGAGCCTGATGATGTAGTATTAGATGCTAAAGCATTGCGTAACAGTGTTTTTTCTCCCTCTAAGGCACCTGATGCCGTCCGGCGACTGTTTGCATTGCGGGACGCGGCGAGTGACCTTAAAGAGAGAGCGCGCCTAAAGGCAGGGGAGGAGGAGCAGTCGGATCCACGTATCGGCGATCATCAACCATCTACCTCACACTCAGATAAGAGCGAACTAGTGCATGCTAAACCGATGCGAGAGGCGGCACCTTTGTATGTTCCTCCTAAAGGAGCGGGAACTAGTTCAGATATTACTTCCGCCGATGCTAAGGGATATTTTGTGTATAACTGGGTCTATACTCCCTGGCATAGGGCTGATGTTATGGCATTAAAGAATGCATTGCCTGACCCCCGCAAGAATCCAGCGGCCTTTTATGAAGAGGTCGAGGGGGCCTTGAATTCTTGTACTATGACTTTAGCAGATATAGACTTGTTTTTTGGGCTCATATTACCACCGGATATGTGGAGATCTGTGCGGAAGGTGGATGATGTTCCCGCTTTTAAGGCTAGGTGGTCCGAGATTGAGGAGGAGGATAAGGAGAGAAAACCCGCGCAAAAACCACCGCGGATTATTTTAGATCTTCCTGCTGCTATTTTGACTAAGCTGAAAACGATTATTCCCCCTAAAAAGATTGACTGGAATATGTTAGCATCGTGTAAACAGAAGGTTGATGAATCAGTCTCAGATTTCTTTACGCGCTTTGAGGAGACATTTCATGATTTCAGTGGTCAGTCACTTACGGATGATACGGGTCGCCATCTTTTTGTGGATAAATATGTGGCGAACTTATTACCGGGAATAGCAGCTCGTTTAAAAGCGAGTGAGAGTTCTTGGTCCACTTCGTCTCCGGCATCCCTCCTGACTATGGCTCAGTATTATGAGCGTCAGGAGCAAGAAGCGAAGGGGCAGGAGGAGAAGAAATCGAAAGATTTGAAAACAAAGGTGATGTTAGCGCAAGTGTATGGTCCGCCTCGTCGGGGTGTCGATAGAGGTAGGGGAGGATTCTATGGTCCCCCTTCGGGTCGGTCAGATGTAAATAGAAATCAATGTGCGTATTGTAAACAGTCGGGTCATTGGGCCAGAGATTGTCCGGTGTTGTATGCATCTCGTCCGGGACGTGGTCAGGGACCGCCGAGAGGAAGAGGGGGCTTTTCGAATTATAGAGGGAACTCTAATGATCGTACTCGATTTGAGCCTAGCGTACAGCAACGGGATAGGCCTAATGTGTTTGATAGGCAACATCAGTATCAAATGTCTGGGAACGACCGTTCTGGGTATCATGACTCACAGCATGCATAGGATTGCGTTGGATGGGGGTTAGAATCAGTTGAAGTGCCGGTTGATCAAAAGGGTCCTTATGTTTCAGCAAATGTTTTGGGTTCTACTGATCGGTTCCTAGTTGATACAGGAGCTACCCGCAGTGCGCTGTCCAAGCAATTGGTTCCGAGGGCTCCCCCATCTGGCTTAATGGTTACATCGGTAGGGTTTGATGGTACACTCTCTCGAAGCCCTCTTTCCCAACCCCTTGCATTCCATGTTGCTCCCTTTTCTGCACCCTGTCCGTTTCTGCTTGCCCCGAACACGCCTGACAACATTATGGGTCTTGATATGCTCAAGCATTTCAGAGCTACGATCCGCTGTTCCCCCACTGGAGTACGGGTGATTTTCAACGATAATCACCCGATGACAGACCGGATGTGTGTGGTTGCGGAGGATACTGCATTAGCTTCCCTCCCTCGTTCTTTGTGGGCCACTTCGGATACTGATGTGGGACAGATGGTGATTCCGCCTGTCCACATTAGTGTCCAGGAGGGTGCGGTGCTACCACGCCTCCCTCAGTATCGTATTTCCCAGGAGGGGGAGGAGGCACTCATACAGATTGTGCAGGATTTGATTAAGGCGGGGGTAGTGGAAGAAGTTCCCTATAATGTTTGCAACAGTCCTATCTTACCCATTTTGAAGAAAGATACGGATACCAGAGTTTATCGGTTTATCATTGATTTAAGGGAAGTGAACAAGATTGTGATACCTCAGTATCCAGTGGTTTCTGACATCACGACGTTACTCACTTTGGTCCCGCCAACGGCGACCACGTTTTCAGTTATTGATTTGAAAAATGCCTTCTTTTCGATCCCTATTCACCCTGATAGCCGATACCTTTTCGGTTTTACTCTGAATAATAGGTGTTATAGATTTTGTAGAGTCCCTCAGGGCTACACAGAAAGCCCTAGTATTTACAGTCAAGCATTGAAAAGGCAATTGGATTCCTTTGTTCTGCCCGAGGGTGTCGCCCTTATACAATATGTCGATGACATCTTGTTGGCGGCTGACACTCCTGAGCTGTGTGAGAAGAGTACGTTATCCTTGCTTTCTTTTTTGGCATCTCACAATCACAAAGTGTCGAAGAAGAAATTGCAATTCTGTAGACCAAAGGTGACTTATTTGGGTCACCTTTTGTCTAAGGAGGGGCGTGCACTCACACCAGATCGTATTTAAGCAATTTTGGACACGCCAGTGCCTTCCACACAGAAGGACGTGCGTGCATTTTTGGGTCTTGCCTCTTTTTGTAGGCAATGGAGATTGGGGTTTTCACACATAGCTAAGCCATTGTTAGCACTTTTGACAAAAGACACACCAATTCCTCTTCCCTGGTCAAATGAGTGTGAAATTGCCTTTCAGCAATTACGACAAGCCCTTTGTTCAGCACCAGTGTTAGGTACCCCTGATTATACGAAGCCGTTTTCACTGTACGTGCATGAGAAAGATGGATGTGCATTATCAGTTTTAGTGCAGATGCACGGCGACAAGCAGCGCCCTTGTGCATACCTTTCGGCTGTACTTGATCCTGTTGCCCGAGCGTTGCCTGGTTGTTTTCGCTCGGTTGCGGCGACAGCTGTGTCAATACGCCAAAGCGAGGGAATTGTGCTATCTCATAAGCTGTTGGTATTAGTCCCCCATGTTGTTGATGCCCTGCTTAATCAGACAAAGACGCAACATTTGACCAGTGCCCGTTTAACGGGATATGAGTGGACGCTTTTGGCTCCTCATATTACGTTAAGGAGGTGTGCAACGTTAAATCCAGCCACATTGTTGCCGTTCCCGGAAAGTCAGTGTGAAGCACGAAAAGCGCATGATTGTATTCTTGTGACTGAGGAACAGACAAAGGGTCGTATTGATCTCCAGGATACGCCCTTTACAGATGTAGATGGAGAACTGTGGGTGGACGGATCATGCCTGAAGCTACCAGATGGTACGACTTCAGCAGCGTATGCAATTACCACACTGCAAACAATAGTGGAGACAGCACGCATACCGCAGAAATCAGCTCAAGCAGCGGAACTGATAGCATTAACACGAGCATGTGAGCTCAGTGCAGGATTGTGTGTGAATGTCTATACAGATAGCCGCTATGCCTTCGGAGTAGCGCATGATTTCGGCCTACTTTGGAAGGAGAGAGGGTTTCTAACGTCCCATGGAGCGCAGATAATGTATGGGGAGTTAGTTCACAACCTTTTGACTGCATTAACATATCCAAAGAAGATTGCTATAATTAAATGTAGTGCCCATAAGAAAGTGGTTGATAAAGTTGGAGAAGGGAATGCTTTGGCAGACCGGGTGGCACGAGAGACTGCGGTGCAGCCTGGTGCTACTGCAATGTATGTTGTGAAGTCACAGGCAGAAAGATGGCACGATGCTAGGAGAGAAGTGTTGGAAATACAGAGGACCGCTTCCGATAAGGAACGGGAGCAATGGTCCAATGATGGAGAATTAGATGACGAGGGGTGTTGGAGAAATAAGCAGATGGATAAATGGAAGTTACCCACAGCCTTCGTACAACCTATGGTTCAGATGGCACATGGACTAGCGCATGTCGGAGCTTCCGCAATTGTTAAATTACTCACACGAGTTTGGGAGCATCCGGAGATCGCTAGTACGGCGAAGAGGGTAGTGCAGACTTGCATGATTTGCCTGAGGTATAACCCAGGAAAGGGTACACGAACTCCAGCAGGAGGATTTGCAACACCTACTGCACCCTTTGAGGTTTTGCAGATGGATTCCATTCAGCTTGAGCGCTGTAACAATCTGAAGTATGTTCTAGTAGTGGTTTGTGCCTTCAGCAAATGGGTTGAGGCATACCCTACGAAAGACAATACTGCAATGACTACAGCCAAAATGCTATTGAAGGAGTTCTTCCCTCGATACGGTGTTTGCAGATTGTTATGGAGTGATAACGGACCTCATTTTATAGCCGACGTTATAAAGTATATCCTGAAGGGTCTAGGCATAACCCAGAAGTTCCATGCAGTATTTCACCCTCAGTCTGCGGGATTGGTAGAGAAGTATAACGGTACTCTGAAGCTTAAGATCGCTAAGATCCAAGCTTCGACTTCTTTGACTTGGCCAGACGCTTTACCGCTGGCATTATTGTCAATTAGATCGATACCGCATTCTCGGACCGGTCTCACACCTTATGAGATCGTCTTTGGACGCCCAATGAATATTTGGGGTCCACCAAAACCTAAGTCACTGCATGATGTACCTTGTGTAATGATGGATGATTATCTGGCACAGTTAACGGATAATTTGGTTTCTATTCATCAACAGGTTCGAGAAGCGCTCCCTGATCGGTCCACAGGTGAAGGTCATAATCTCCGGCCTGGGGACCAGGTGATGCTGAAGGTTTTCGAAAGGACGAACAGTCTGGAGCCGAGATGGGTTGGTCCTGAGCAAGTCTTGCTCGCAACGAGGACAGCTGTGCGGGTTTCTAATCGGAAGAACTGGATCCACTCCTTGCACTGTCGTAAAGTGCCGCCTGGATTGGTAGAGCCTGCTGTGTTGACCGACCATCGAGAAATCCTGACTGCGGAGAAAGGCCGTGCTGTGGAACCGAACGACACTGAGGAGCTCTTCCCAAACCAAACGATTCCTGGAGGAGGAAGATATCACCTCCGACCAAGAAAGTGATTGCTGTATCCAAAGTTGTCAGAACGGCCCTTAGGTTAGTGAAACGGAGAGCCAATGTGGCAAGGGGGGGGGATCAGCCCTGCATCAGTGTAGCGACACCCGTCTTGGCCCGCTGGTGAAGAAATCAACGGCTGCCTAAGGGGAAGAGTTCTGACAACCTTTTTAGTTTCAGGAAGATATTGACTTCTTACTACAAGATGGAGAAGAAGAAGATTCTTTGTGCGACAAGTTTTATTATCATTGTGGCTATTGTTGGTATAACCACATGGTTTGTTGAGGATGTGACTCCTGCCCGTGAGTTGCTTGTTTTGACCACCCCAGTGACTGAGGAGCACTACTTTTATACCCTTCCGTATCAAGAATTGAAGCATCGTCAGTCTTATTTGAATAACACTTTCATCCAGATGTTGCATCACACCCATGTTGCTACTAATGCTACGAACTGTTGGATATGTGGTATGATGCCAGCTCATCAGAAGAAAGGAGGAACGCCATTCATACCTCTTCCCTTTTCTCATAATGGCTCTTGTAGAGCATGGTACACTTTGCTTTTTGCCACACGGAAACCTACAGTGGGACGATTACTCTTTAGACTTAATAGGGAATGTCATCAAGATAAAGATGGTTATCCACAAGCGAATGGGACAATATGGGAATGGGAAGAATATCGACCAGAGAATGAATCGATCCCCTACATTTTCACGAACACTAGAGACACTGTAGGGAGAGAACGGTTTGTGATTCAAGTGGCACAAGCTCAAGCGGACCTGTGTGTCCAGAGTGTGGGTTATATTCCTGTTGGTGTTAGTGACTGTATCATTACCCTGAACATTGACGGGTTGAATAATAGTACTTTCTTAGCTTCCCATAACACATACTTCGTATGTGGGAATAAGGGTTATTATCGTTTGCCAGCCGGTTGGTCCGGAGTATGCTATGTAGCATTCCTATTACCTCCTGTATTTTTGGCACCTGCATCTTATCATAAAGATTTGAAGTTGTTGAACAATGTGACTGTAAATAGGTATAAACGTACTCTATCTATTGACGATGTTGACCAAACTGATACTAGTTTGCAGCAGTATATTGATTTTAATTTAGGATTGTTTTTCTTTGTTGGAGCTGCCCTAAATAGTAGGAAAGTTCGAAGATTAACAAGAGTTGTAGAGGCTGTGACAAATCAAACCGCTGCTGTCTTGGGAATCTTACGGAAGAATTACAAATTACCAGAATCGTTGCATTACAGAATCGTATGGTATTAGATGTTATGTTAGCTGACCGAGGCGGAGCATGTAAAATTATCGGAAGTAGTTGTTGTGTGTTTATTCCTGACCATACGCCATCAGTTTATAATGCTATCAATAAATTACATAAAATTGCAGCTGAAATCCATACAGAAAATGGCACTTGGACGTTGTCTGGATGGTTTTGGGCAATGATCACCACATGGGGGTGGAAGGTTTTGACTGGTCTTTGTATTATTGTAGCAATTCTGTTTTCTTGTTGCATTTGTGTCCAATGTGGTCCTTTACTTTGTTCCCTATGTGTGTCATTCTGTATTCCTGATAAGAAAGCTATTGCCAATGTCACCTATCAGAAACATTTAACTAAAGAGGTAGAAGAGATGATGAAAATTGACATATATGATGATTATCCTAATAAGCCGAATGTCTTCAGTAAATGCTGAAAGGGTCGTCTGTTGAAAACTAAAACAGCGATATGATTAAGCATTCACTAAAGACATGAATTCTCTCCAGTTAAAACATGTTTCTTGTCTTATGTTGACTAATGTCCGGACTCCATCTTGTATTGTCGTGTCTCCACGTGCTCAGCACGAGAAGAGTCCTACCTTTTCGCTAGTTGTTCTTGTAATCTGCCTAGTAACAGTCTATAAATAGCTCCTTTGTCCGTCTGGCGCATGCCCAGACTTGACCACATCTGTTATCAGTTAGTCCTTGCTTGACCATGTTTTCGCGGGCTTAAGGAGTGTGTTAACTCCGCCCACATATTGGTTCTGTATCGAAAATAACCATAAAAGGTAATGAATTCTGCTTCATGCTGTATCCACCCACTTATGAGCCCCTCTGTTGTGTATAAAAGGGGACTGTGTATGCAAGTTCTTTGTGCTACTCTATGCAATACTGAAGAGTGTTGTATAGGTTGTAGGACCACCCTTAAGGGTTAATAAACTCTGTCTTTGTACTTTGCAGTTTCCGTGCCAACTTCCTTCTAGTCTTTGTTACAGGAGAGCGAACCCTTGTACTCTGCGGGCCTAGCTGGGGCCTGTACTCATCATGTTGTGTAGGGGGTCGTGCTGGGGGTACTGTTTTAGGGTTTACGGCAGAACAGTGGTGTTTGGGTAGTGTATGGGGTCGTGCTGAGGGTGGTGTTTTAGGGTTTAGGGCAGTGCTATGGTATTCGTGTAGTGTAGGGGGTCGTGCTGGGGGTGGTATTTTAGGGTTTAGGGCAGTGCAGTGGTGTTCGGGCAGTGTAGGGGGTAGTGCTGGGGCTGGTGTTTTAGGGTTTAGGGCAGTGCAGTGGTTTTCCGGCAGTGTAGGGGGTTGTGCTGGGGGTGGAGTTTTAGGGATTAGGGCAGTGCAGTGGTGTTCAGCAGTGTAGGGGTTCGTGCAGTTGTTGGTGTTTCAGGGTTTAGGGCAGTGAAGTGGTGTTCTGGAAGTGTAGTGGGTCGTGCTGGGGCTGGTGTTTCAGGGTTTAGGGCAGTGCAGTGGTGTTCTGGCAGTGTAGGATGTCTCGCTGGGGTGGTGTTTCAGGCTTTAGGGCAGTGCAGTGGTGTTCGGGCAGTGTAGGGGGTGGTGCTGGGGGTAGTGTTTCAGGGTTTAGGGCAGTGCAGTATTGTTCGGGCAGTGTAGGGGGTAATGCAGGGGTGGTGTTTCTGGGTTTATTTAGGGCAGTGCAGTGGTGTTCGGGCAGTGTAGGGGGTGGTGCTGGGGGTAGTGTTTCACGGTGTAGGGCAGTGCAGTGGTGTTCAGGCAATGTAGGGGGTCATGCTGGGGGTGGTGTTTCCGGGTAGTGCAGTGGTGTTCGGCAGGGTAGGGGGTCATGCAGGGGGGTTGTGTTTAAGGGTTTAGGGCATTGCTGTGGTGTTCAGGCAGTGTAGGGGGTCGTGCTGGGGATGGTGTTTCAGGGTTTAGGACAGTGCAGTGGTTTTGGGCAGTGTAGGGGGTGGTGTTTCAGGGTTTAGGGCAGTGCAGTGGTGTTCGGGCACTGTAGGGGGTCATGCGGGGGCTGGTGTTTCAGGGTTTAGGGCAGTGCAGTGGTGTTTGGGAATTGTGGGGGGTCGTGCGGGGTGGTGTTTCAGGGTTAGGGCAGTACAGTGGTGTTCGGGCAGTGTAGGGGGTCATGCAGGGGGGTGGTGTTTCAGGGTTTAGGGCTGTTTAGTGGTGCTCGGGCAGTGTAGGGGTTGTGCAGGAGGTGGTGTTTCAGGGTTTAGGGCAGTGCAGTGGTGTTCGGCCAGTGTAGGGGGTCCTGCAGGGGGGTGGTGTTTCAGGGTTTAGGGTGTTCTGGCAGTGTAGGGGTCCTGCAGGGGGTTGGTGTTTCAGGGTTTAGGGCATTGCAGTGGTGTTTGGGCAGTGTAGGGGTCGTTTGGGGTGGTTTTTCAGGATTTAGGACAGTACAGTGGTGTTCGGGCAGTGTAGGGGGTCGTGTTGCGGGTGGTGTTTTAGGGTTTATGGCAGTGCAATTGTGTTTGGGCACTGTAGGGGGTCATGCGGGGGCTGGTATTTCAGGGTTTAGGGCAGTTCAGTGGTGTTCTGGCAGTGTAGGGTGTCGTGAAGGGGTGGCGTTTCAGGGTTTAAGGCAGTAGAGTGGTGTTCTGGCAGTGTAGGGGGTCATGCAGGGGGGTGGTGTTTCAGGGTTTAGGGCAGTGCAGTGGTGTTCTGGCAGTGTAGTGGATCGTGCTGGGGCTGGTGTTTCAGGGTTTAGGGCAGTGCCGTGGTGTTCGGGCAGTGTAGGGGGTCTTACTTGAAGTGGTGTTTCAGGGTTTAGGGCAGTGGTGTTCGGGGAGTGTAGGGTGGCTTGCTGGGGGTGGTGTTTCAGGGTTTAGGGCAGTGGTGTTCGGGGAGTGTAGGGTGTCTTGCTGGGGGTGGTGTTTCAGGGTTTAGGGCAGTGCAGTTGTGCTCGGGCAGTGTAGGGGTTCAGGCAGGGGGTGGTGTTTCAGAGTTTAGGGCAGTGCAGTGGTGTTCTGGCAGTGTATAGAGTCTTGCTGGGGGTGGTGTTTCAGGGTTTAGGGCAGTGGTGTTCGGACAGTGTATGGGGTCTTGCTGGGGGTGGAGTTTCAGAGTTTAGGGCAGTGGTGTTCAGACAGTGTAGGGGGTCTTGCTGGGGCTGGTGTTTCAGGGTTTAGGTTTGTGCAGTGGTGTTTGTTTAGTGTAGGGGTTCCTGCTGGTGGTAGTGTGTTAGGGTTTAGGGTAGTGCAGTAATGTTTGTGTAGTTTAGAGGGTCGTGCTTGGGTAGATTTAGGGTTTAGGGTAGTGTAGTGGTGTTTGTGTAGTGTAGGGGGTCGTGCTGGGGGTAGGGTTTAGGGCAGTGCAGTGGTGTTTGTGTAGTGTAGGGGGTCGTGCCGGGGGTAGTGTGTCAGGGTTTAGGGCAGTGCAGTGGTGTTCGGGCAGTGTAGGGGGTCTTGCTGGGGCTGGTGTTTCAGGGTTTAGGCAGTGGAGCGGTGTTCGGGCAGTGTAGGGGTTTGTGCTGGGGCTGGTGATTTAGGGTTTAGTGCAGTGCAGTGGTGTTTGTGTAGTGTAGGGGGTCTTGCTGGGGGTAGTGTTTTAGGGTTTAGGGTAGTGCAGTGGTGTTTGGGTAGTGTAAGGGGTTTGTGCTGGTGGTAGTGTTTTAGGGTTTAGGCTAGTATAGTGGTGTTTGGGTAGTGTAGAGGGTCGTGCTGGGGGTGGTGTTTTAGGGTTTAGGGTAGTGCAGTGGTGTTTGTGTAGCGTAGGGGTTAGTGTTTTAGGGTTTAGAATATTGCAGTGGTGTTTGTGTAGTGTAGGGGGTCGTGCTGGGGGTGGTGTTTTAGGGTTTGGGGCAGTGCTGTGGTGTTTGGGCAGTGTAGGGGTCATGCTGGGGGTGGTGTTCTAGGGTTTAGTGCAGAGCAGTGGTGTTCGGGCAGTGTAGGGGGTCGTGCTGGGTTTGGTGTTTTAGAGCTTAGGGCAGTGCAGTGCTGTACGGGTAGTGTTGGGGTTCATGCTGGGGGTGGTGTTTTAGGGTTTAGGGTAGTGCAGTGTTGTTCTGCCAGTGTAGGGGGTCATGTAGGGGGGTGGTGTTTCAGGGTTTAGGGCAGTGCAGTGGTGTTCTGGCAGTGTAGGGGGTCATGCAGGTGGGTGGTGTTTCAGGGTTTAGGGCAGTGCAGTGGTGTTCTGGCAGTGTAGTGGATCGTGCTGGGGCTGGTGTTTCAGGGTTTAGGGCAGTGCCGTGGTGTCCGGGCAGTGTAGGGGGTCTTACTGGAAGTGGTGTTTCAGGGTTTAGGGCAGTGGTGTTCGGGGAGTGTAGGGTGTCTTGCTGGGAGTGGTGTTTCAGGGTTTAGGGCAGTGCAGTTGTGCTCGGGCAGTGTAGGGGGTCGGGCAGGGGATGGTGTTTCAGAGTTTAGGGCAGTGCAGTGGTGTTCGGACAGTGTATAGAGTATTGCTGGGGGTGGTGTTTCAGGGTTTAGGGCAGTGGTGTTCGGACAGTGTATGGGGTCTTGCTGGGGGTGGAGTTTCAGGGTTTAGGGCAGTGGTGTTCAGACAGTGTAGGGGGTCTTGCTGGGGCTGGTGTTTCAGGGTTTAGGGTTGTGCAGTGGTGTTTGTTTAGTGTAGGGGTTCCTGCTGGTGGTAGTTTATTAGGGTTTAGGGTAGTGCAGTAATGTTTGTGTAGTTTAGAGGGTCGTGCTTGGGTAGATTTAGGGTTTAGGGTAGTGTAGTGGTGTTTGTGTAGTGTAGGGGGTCGTGCTGGGGGTAGGGTTTAGGGCAGTGCAGTGGTGTTTGTGTAGTGTAGGGGGTCGTGCTGGGGGTAGTGTTTTAGGGTTTGGGGTAGTGCAGTGGTTTTTGGGGAGTGTAGGGGGTCATGCTGGGGGCAGTGTGTCAGGGTTTAGGGCAGTGCAGTGGTGTTCGGGCAGTGTAGGGGGTCTTGCTGGGGCTGGTGTTTCAGGGTTTAGGCAGTGGAGCCGTGTTTGGGCAGTGTAGGGGGTTGTGCTGGGGCTGGTGTTTTAGGGTTTAGTGCAGTGCAGTGGTGTTTGTGTAGTGTAGGGGGTCTTGCTGGGGGTAGTGTTTTAGGGTTTAGGGTAGTGCAGTGGTGTTTGGGTAGTGTAAGGGGTTTGTGCTGGTGGTAGTGTTTTAGGGTTTAGGCTAGTATAGTGGTGTTTGGGTAGTGTAGAGGGTCGTGCTGGGGGTGGTGTATTAGGGTTTAGGGTAGTGCAGTGGTGTTTGTGTAGCGTAGGGGTTAGTGTTTTAGGGTTTAGAATATTGCAGTGGTGTTTGTGTAGTGTAGGGGGTTGTGCTGGGGGTGGTGTTTTAGGGTTTGGGGTAGTGCTGTGGTGTTTGGGCAGTGTAGGGGTCATGCTGGGGGTGGTGTTCTAGGGTTTAGTGCAGAGCAGTGGTGTTCGGGCAGTGTAGGGGGTCGTGCTGGGTTTGGTGTTTTAGAGCTTAGGGCAGTGCAGTGGTGTACGGGTAGTGTTGGGGTTCATGCTGGGGGTGGTGTTTTAGGGTTTAGGGTAGTGCAGTGTTGTTTGGGTAGTGTAGGGGGTCGTGCTGGGGATAGTGGTTTACGGTTTAGTGTAGTGCATTGGTGTTTGGGTAGTGTAGGGGTACTGCAGGGGGTTGTGTTTTAGGGTTTAGAGTAGTGCAGCGGTGTTTGGGTAGTGTACGGGGTACTGCTGGGGGTAGTGTTTTAGGGTTTAGGGTAGTGCAGTGGTGTTTGTGTAGTGTAGGGGGTCGTGCTGGTGGTGGTGTTTTAGGGTTTGGGGTAGTGCAGTGGTGTTGGTGTAGTGTAGGGGGTAGTATTTTAGGGTTTAGAGTAGTGCAGTGCTGTTTGTGTAATGTAGGGGGTCATGCTGGGTGTAGTGTTTTAGGGTTTGGGGTACTGCAGCGGTGTTCGTGTAGTGTAGGTGGTCGTGTTTTAGGGTCTAGGGTAGTGCAGTGGTCGTCGAATAGTGTAGGGGGTCGCGCAGGGGGTAGTGTTTTAGGGTTTATGGTAGTGCAGTGGTGTTTGGGTAGTGTAGGGGGGGTGTTGGGGGTAGTGTTTTAGGGTTTAGGGCAGTGCTTTGGTGTTTGTGTAGTGTAGGGGGTCGTGCTGGGGGTACTGTTTTAGGGTTTACGGCAGAACAGTGGTGTTTGGGTAGTGTAAGGGGT
The DNA here is from genome assembly GCF_964204655.1 of Triturus cristatus. NCBI lineage: Eukaryota > Metazoa > Chordata > Amphibia > Caudata > Salamandridae > Triturus > Triturus cristatus. Next base: position 228,477,059 of record NC_140579.1, on the reverse strand, counting down.
CGTGCTGGGGTGGTGTTTTAGGGTTTAGGGCAGTGCTATGGTATTCGGGTAGTGTAGGGGGTCGTGCTGGGGTGGTGTTTTAGGGTTTAGGGCAGTGCAGTGGTGTTCGGGCAGTGTAGGGGTAGTGCTGGGGGTGGTTTTTTAGGGTTTAGGGCAGTGCAGTGGTTTTCCGGCAGTGTAGGCGTTCGTGCAGGGGGGTGGTGTTTCAGTGTTTAGAACACTGCTGTGGTGTTCGGGCAGTGTAGGGGGTCATGCTGGGGGTGGTGGTTTAGGGTTTAGAGCAGTACAGTGGTGTTTGGGCAGTGTGGGGGCTCGTGCAGTGGGGTGGTGTTTCAGGGTTTAGGGCAGTGCAGTGGTGCTCGGGCAGTGTAGGGGGTTGTGCAGGGGGGTTGTGTTTCAGGGTGTAGGGCAGTGCAGTAGTGTTCGGGCAGTGTAGGAGTCATGCTGGGGGTGGTGGTTTAGGGTTTAGTGCAGAGCAGTGGTGTTCGGGCAGTGTAGGGGGTCGTGCTGGGTTTGGTGTTTTAGAGCTTAGGGCAGTGCAGTGGTGTTCGGGCAGTGTAGGGGTAGTGCTGGGGGTGGTGTTTTAGGGTTTAGGGCAGTGCAGTGGTTTTCCGGCATTGTAGGCGTTCGTGCAGGGGGGTGGTGTTTCAGTGTTTAGAACACTGCTGTGGTGTGCGGGCAGTGAAGGGGGTCGTGCTGGGGGTGGTGTTTCAGGGTTTAGGGCAGTGCAGGGGTGTTCGGGCAGTGTAGGGGTCGTGTGGGGTGGTGTTTCAGGGTTTAGGGCAGTGCAGTGGTGTTCGGGCAGTGTAGGGGTAGTGCTGGGGGTGGTGTTTTAGGGTTTAGGGCAGTGCAGTGGTTTTCCGGCATTGTAGGGGGTCGTGCTGGGGGTGGTGTTTTAGGGTTTAGGGCAGTGCAGTGGTGTTCAGCAGTGTAGGCGTTCGTGCAGGGGGGTGGTGTTTCAGTGTTTAGAACACTGCTGTGGTGTGCGGGCAGTGTAGGGGGTCGTGCTGGGGGTGGTGTTTCAGGGTTTAGGGCAGTGCAGGGGTGTTCGGGCAGTGTAGGCGTCGTGTGGGGTGGTGTTTCAGGGTTTAGGGCAGTGCAGTGGTGCTCGGGCAGTGTAGGGGGTCGTGCAGGGGGGTGGTGTTTCAGGGATTAGGGCAGTGCAGTAGTGTTCGGGCAGTGTAGGAGTCATGCTGGGGGTGGTGGTTTAGGGTTTAGTGCAGAGCAGTGGTGTTCGGGCAGTGTAGGGGGTCGTGCTGGGTTTGGTGTTTTAGAGCTTAGGGCAGTGCAGTGGTGTTCGGGCAGTGTAGGGGTCGTGGGGGGTGGTGGTTTAGGGTTTAGGGCAGTACAGTGGTGTTTGGGCAGTGTGGGGGGGTCGTGCAGTGGGGTGGTGTTTCAGGGTTTAGGGCAGTGCAGTGGTGCTTGGGCAGTGTAGGGGGTCGTGCAAGGGTTGGTGTTTCAGGGTTTAGGGCAGTGGAGTGGTGTTCTGGCAGTGTAGTGGGTCGTGCTGGGGCTGGTGTTTCAGGGTTTAGGGAAGTGCAGTGGTGTTCTGGCAGTGTAGGATGTCTTGCTGGGGTGGTTTTTCAGGCTTTAGGGCAGTGCAGTGGAGTTCGGGCAGTGTAGGGGGTGGTGCTGGGGGTAGTGTTTCAGGGTTTAGGGCAGTGCAGTGTTGTTCGGGCAGAGTAGGGGGTCGTGCTGGGGGTTGTGTTTAGGGTTTAGGGCAGAGCAGTGGTGTTCGGGCAGTGTAGGGGGTCATGCTGGGGTGGTGTTTCAGGGTTTAGGGCAGTGCAGTAGTGTTCGGGCAGTGTAGGAGTTATGCTGGGGGTGGTGGTTTAGGGTTTAGTGCAGAGCCGTGGTGTTCGGGCAGTGTAGGGGGTCGTGCTGGGTTTGGTGTTTTAGAGCTTAGGGCAGTGCAGTGGTGTACGGGCAGTGTAGGGCTTCGTGCTGGGGGTGGTGTTTTAGGGTTTAGGGTAGTGCAGTGGTGTTTAGGTAGTGTAGGGCGTCGTGCTGGGGATAGTTGTTTACGGTTTTGTGTAGTGCATTGGTGTTTGGGTAGTGTAGGGGGTACTGCAGGCGGTTGTGTTTTAGGGTTTAGAGTAGTGCAGCGGTGTTTGTGTAGTGTAGGGGGTACTGCTGGTGGTAGTGTTTTAGGGTTTAGGGTAGTGCAGTGGTGTTTGTGTAGTGTAGGGGGTCGTGCTGGTGGTGGTGTTTTAGGGTTTTGGGTAGTGCAGTGGTGTTGGTGTAGTGTAGGGGGTAGTGTTCTAGGGTTTAGAGTAGTGCAGTGCTGTTTGTGTAGTGTAGGGGGTCATGCTGGGTGTAGTGTTTTAGGGTTTGGGGTAGTGCAGCGGTGTTGGTGTAGTGTAGGTGGTCGTGTTTTAGGGTCTAGGGTAGTGCGGTGATCGTTGGTTAGTGTAGGGGGTCGTGCGGGGGTAGTGTTTTAGGGTTTATGGTAGTGCAGTGGTGTTTGGGTAGTTTAGGGGGTTGGGCTGGGGTAGTGTTGTAGGATTTAGGGTAGTGCATTGGTGTTTGTGTAGTTTAGGGGGGGTGTTGGGGTTAGTGTTTTAGGGTTTAGGGCAGTGCTTTGGTGTTTGTTTTGTGTAGGGGGTCGTGCTGGGGGTACTGTTTTAGGGTTTACGGCAGAACAGTGGTGTTTGGGTAGTGTAGGGGGTCGTGCTGGGGGTGGTGTTTTAGGGATAGGGCAGTGCTATGATATTCGGGTAGTGTAGGGGGTCGTGCTGGGGATGGTGTTTTAGGGTTTAGGGCAGTGCAGTGGTTTTCCGGCAGTGTGGGGAGTGGTGCAGGGGTTGGTGTTTCAGGGTTTAGGGCAGTGAAGTGGTGTTCTGGCAGTGTAGGATGTTTTGCTAGGGTGGTGTTTCAGGCTTTAGGGCAGTGCAGTGGTGTTCGGGCAGTGTAGGGGGTGGTGCTGGGGGTAGTGTTTCAGGGTTTAGGGCAGTGCAGTAGTGTTCAGGCAGTGTAGGGGTCATGCAGGGGTGGTGTTTCTGTGTTTATTTAGGGCAATGCAGTAGTGCTCGGGCAGTGTAGGGGGTCGTGCTGGGTGTGGTGTTTTAGGGTTTAGGGCAGTGCAGTGGTGTTCAGGCAATGTAGGGGGTCATGCTGGGGGTGGTGTTTCCGGGTAGTGCAGTGGTGTTCGGCAGTGTAGGGGGTCATGCAGGGGGGTTGTGTTTCAGGGTTTAGGGCATTGCTGTGGTGTTCAGGCAGTGTAGGGGGTCGTGCTGGGGGTCGTGTTTCAGGGTTTAGGGCAGTGCAGTGGTGTTCGGGCACTGTAGGGGGTCGTGCGGCGGCTGGTGTTTCAGGGTTTAGGAGTGTGCAGTGGTGTTTGGGCAGTGTAGGGGATCGTGCGGGGTGGTGTTTCAGGGTTTAGGACAGTACAGTGGTGTTCGGTCAGTGTAGGGGGTCATGCAGGGGGGTGGTGTTTCAGTGTTTAGGGCAGTGTAGTGGTGCTCGGGCAGTGTAGGGTCTTGTGCAGGGGTGGTGTTTCAGGGTTTAGGGCAGTGCAGTGGTGTTTGGGCAGTGTAGGGGGTCCTGCAGGGGGGTGGTGTTTCAGGGTTTAGGGTGTTCTGGCAGTGTAGGGGTCCTGCAGGGGGTTGGTGTTTCAGGGTTTAGGGCAATGCAGTGGTGTTTAGGCAGTGTAGGGGGTCGTGCGGGTGGTTTTTCAGGGTTTAGGGCAGTACAGTGGTGTTCGGGTAGTGTAGGGGGTCGTGCTGGGGGTGGTGTTTCAGGGTTTAGGGCAGTGCAGTGGTGTTCGGGCACTGTAGGGGGTCATGCAGGGGCTGGTATTTCAGGGTTTAGGCAAGTGCAGTGGTGTTCTGGCAGTGTAGGGTGTCGTGCGGGGGTGGCGTTTCAGGGTTTAGGGCCGTATAGTGGTGTTCTGGCAGTGTAGGGGGTCATGCAGGGGGGTGGTGTTTCAGGGTTTAGGGCAGTGCAGTGGTGTTCTGGCAGTGTAGTGGATCGTGCTGGGGCTGGTGTTTCAGGGTTTAGGGCAGTGCAGTGGTGTTCGGGCAGTGTAGGGGGTCTTACTGGAAGTGGTGTTTCAGGGTTTAGGGCAGTGGTGTTCGGGGAGTGTAGGGCGTCTTGCTGGGGGTGGTGTTTCAGGGTTTAGGGCAGTGCAGTTGTGCTCGGGCAGTGTAGGGGGTCGGGCATGGGGTGGTGTTTCAGAGTTTAGGGCAGTGCAGTGGTGTTCGGGCAGTGTAGAGAGTCTTGCTGGGGGTGGTGTTTCAGGGTTTAGGGCAGTGGTGTTCGGACAGTGTATGGGGTCTTGCTGGGGGTGGAGTTTCAGGGTTTAGGGCAGTGGTGTTCAGACAGTGTAGGGGGTCTTGCTGGGGCTGGTGTTTCAGGGTTTAGGGTTGTGCAGTGGTGTTTGTTTAGTGTAGGGGGTCCTGCTGGTGGTAGTGTGTTAGGGTTTAGGGTAGTGCAGTAATGTTTGTGTAGTTTAGATGGTCGTGCTTGGGTAGATTTAGGGTTTAGGGTTTAGGGTAGTGTAGTGGTGTTTGTGTAGTGTAGGGGTTGTGCTGGGGTAGGGTTTAGGGCAGTGCAGTGGTGTTTGGGTAGTGTAGGGGGTCATGCTGGGGGCAGTGTGTCAGGGTTTAGGGCAGTGCAGTGGTGTTCGGGCAGTGTAGGGGGTCTTGCTGGGGCTGGTGTTTCTGGGTTTAGGCAGTGGAGCGGTGTTCGGGCATTGTAGGGGGTTGTGCTGGGGCTGGTGTTTTAGGGTTTAGTGCAGTGCAGTGGTGTTTGTGTAGTGTAGGGGGTCTTGCTGGGGGTAGTGTTATAGGGTTTAGGGTAGTGCAGTGGTGTTTGGGTAGTGTAAGGGGTTTGTGCTGGTGGTAGTGTTTTAGGGTTTAGGCTAGTATAGTGGTGTTTGGGTAGTGTAGAGGGTCGTGCTGGGGGTGGTGTTTTAGGGTTTAGGGTAGTGCAGTGGTGTTTGTGTAACGTAGGGGTTAGTGTTTTAGGGTTTAGAATATTGCAGTGGTGTTTGTGTAGTGCTGGGGGTCGTGCTGGGGGTAGTGATTTAGGGTTTGGGGTAGTGCAGCGGTGTTGGTGTAGTGTAGGGCGTTGTGTTTTAGTGTTTAGGGTACTGCAGTGGTCTTTGGGTAGTGTAGGGGGTCGTGCGGGGGATAGTGTTTTAGCATTTAGGGTAGTGCATTGGTGTTTGTGTAGTGAAGGGAGTCGGGCTGGGGGTAGTGTTTTAGGGTTTAGGGCAGTGCAGTAGTGTTTGTGTAGTGTAGGGGGTCGTGCTGGGGGTACTGTTTTAGGGTTTACGACAGAACAGTATTGTTTGTGTAGTGTAGGGGGTCGTGCTGGGGGTGGTATTTTAGGGTTTAGGGCAGTGCTGTGGTGTTTGGGCAGTGTAGGGGTCATGCTGGGGGTGGTGTTCTAGGGTTTAGTGCAGAGCAGTGGTGTTCGGGCAGTGTAGGCGGTCGTGCTGGGTTTCGTGTTTTAGAGCTTAGGGCAGTGCAGTGGTGTACGGGTAGTGTTGGGGTTCGTGCTGGGGGTGGTGTTTTAGGGTTTAGGGTAGTGCAGTGGTGTTTGGGTAGTGTAGGGGTCGTGCTGGGGATAGTGGTTTACGGTTTAGTGTAGTGCATTGGTGTTTGGGTAGTGTAGGGGGTACTGCAGGAGGTTCTGTTTTAGGGTTTAGAGTAGTGCAGCGGTGTTTGGGTAGTGTAGGGGTGTTGGAAGGCGGACCCCGAGGAGTCGGTGAGCCCACCAAGGGGGGGGGCCCTCTCACTGCACGAAGTAGCCGAGCGCTGCCGAGAAGTCTCCTGAGAGATCCTTCTCCTATCCCGTACTAGCACAGTAACACCACCACACCGGACTCAAGGAGGTTGTCTCAAGACAAGCAATTCTTTATCATCAATAAAAAGGTTACGAGCTCAATATTTACACGAAGGGATCGAGGGATCCACCAAAAGTCTCAATGTCTCTTTGGAAGGGTAGGGGTAGCGGGACAGTCTTTGGCAGGAATGTGGTACGAGGGTACCTGGGGCCCAGTTCTTATCCTCACGCTGGAGGACCTCCGATCTCGGAGGGGTCGAGCCGCGACGGCGTCAGCAGGGCTCTGGCGTACAGTTTGTGGAGAGCCGCGATTCAATCAGCAGGGCTCTCAAGATGGTCTCTGTTCAGCTCGAGCCGCGACGTCGTCAGCAGGGCTCCGAGGAAGGTTCCAGCGAGGTTGGGCCGCGACAGCGTCTGCAGGGCTCCGATGTTCCAGGTGGTTCAGAACAGGGTTCACAGGAGGGAGCCGCGACGCAGTCAGCAGGGCTCGGGATGGTTCCGACAAGAGTTCTTCTCCGTAGGGTCAGCCGCGATTCAATCAGCAGGGCTCTCGACTCCGGGATACAACTGCCGAGCTGTGGTGGGGTCGCCCCAGATATAGGTCTGGAGCCCTTTGATGTCCGGACCGATGCGCCCGAGGGGGCGGAGTGGCCGGGTGGAGGTGGCCAGACGCCCAGCAGGAGAGGCGCCAGGCCCATGGGAGTTGCAGGGCGATCACACCTTGAGAGGGGAGGACAGTTGGGGGTCCCATCGATACTGTCCTCCGCCGGGGCGATGAATGGTTCCTGCGGCACCCCCTGGCTAGTTCGTGGTGCCTCGATGTCGGGGCTTCGCTGGGGTCGAGGCCGGGTTGAGCGGGGTCGCGCCGGCTGGTGCACGGTGTGACGTGAATGCCAACAAGATGGCGGAGCCACGAGGAGTATGCGTCCACGTGCAGCTCCGGGTGAAGGGCCTTGGTGCAGTTCAGACGGGTGGCCCGTGACGGCCGGGGCGGGGAACGGGCACAATCCAGGGGGTTAAGGACCACGCCACGAGGCCGGGTCCAACAGGCGTCCCCCCCAGCCGAAGGCATGGAGAGTCACCCATCTCCTTGGGGATTCTCCTCGTCAAGGCGGAAGAAGCGGGACAGGCCGTCGGCGTTGGCGTGGTCATTGCCGGGCCGGTGTTCGACGTCAAAGTCCATCCCTTGTAGCGAGATGGACCACCGCAGCAGCTTGGGGTTCTCGCCCCGCATTTGCATTAGCCATTGCAAGGGCCGGTGGTCGGTCTGGACCCGGAAGTGGGTGCCAAAGAGGTAGGGCCGGAGCTTCTTGAGGGCCCACACCACAGCGAAGGCCTCACGCTCAATAGTGCTCCAGCGTTGCTCTCGGGGCAGTAGTCGTCGGCTGATGAAGGCCACTGGTCGGTCGAGCCCCTTTTCGTCGGCTTGGGATAGGACGGCCCCGATCCCATACTCGGAGGCGTCCGTCTGTACCACGAACTCCTTCTGGTAGTCCGGGGCCTGCAGCACCGGAGCAGTACACATGGCTGTCTTTAGGGTGTCGAAGGCTGTTTGGCAGCGGGGTGTCCAGTGTACCTTCTTGGGCTGCTTTTTGGACGTTAACTCTGTGAGGGGGCCAACAATGCTCCCATAGTCCCGGATAAACCGCCGGTAGTATCCGGTGAGGCCCAGGAAGGCCCGGACAGCGGTCTGGGTAGTGGGGGGTTCCCAGGTCTGGATGGCATCTATCTTTGCTTGGAGGGGGGCCACCTGCCCGCTCCCCACTTGATGGCCCAGGTAGGTCACGGATCCGTGGCCGATTTGGCATTTGCTGGCCTTGATTGTGAGCCCGGCCCGCTGAAGGGCGGCCAGGACGGCCTTCAGGTGGAGAAGGTGCTCGGCCCAGTGGTTGCTGTACACGGCAATGTCATCTAAGTAGGCCGCGCTGAAGGCCTCAAGCCCGGCCAAAACCTTGTTCACCAGTCTTTGGAAGGTGGCCGGGGCGTTCTTCATTCCGAAGGGCATCACCCGAAAGTGGTAATGCCCATCCGGGGTCGAAAAGGCGGATCTTTCTTGGGCGCCGGGGGTGAGCTGGATTTGCCAGTACCCGGCGGTGAGGTCCAGCGTGCTCAAGTAGCGAGCGGCCCCTAGGCGGTCGATCAGTTCGTCGGCCCGGGGTATCGGGTGTGCGTCTGTCTTGGTTACTACATTCAGGGCTCGGTAGTCCACGCAGAATCGCAACTCCGGGGGGTGACCGGGAGCTGCGGCCTTGGGCACCAGGACGACAGGGCTGGCCCACGGGCTGTCGGAAGGCTCGATGACCCCCAGGGCCAGCATCTTCGCTACTTCGGCCTGGATGCAGGCCCGCACTCGGTCAGGCACCCGGTAGGCTCTGTGTCGTATGGGGGGGTTCTCCCCGGTGTCGACGTCGTGGACGCACCAGTGGGTCACCCCCGGGGTGAGAGAGAAGAGGGCTGCGTAGCCCCGCAGTAATCGCTGGCAGTCGTTGCGCTGCTCCGGGGTCAGGGACGAGGCGAGTTGGACCCCTTCGATCGATCCATCGTGACTGTCGGATTGCAAGAGGTCGGGCAAGGGCTCGGAGTCGTCCTCGCTCCCCTCGTCGGTCACCAGCAGCAGGCTCAGTTCGGTCCGGGCGAAGTGGGGTTTTAGCCTGTTCGCATGTAGGACCCGGAGGGGGTTCCGGGGGGACTCCAGATCGACCAGGTAGGTGACGGGACTTTTCTTCTCCACCACCTTGAAGGGCCCGGTCCACTTGTCCTGGAGGGCGCCGGGTTCGACCGGGGCCATGACCCATACTTTCTGACCTGGCTCGAATTCTACCGTAGAAGTGTTGCGATCGTACCACCGCTTCATGTCCTCCTGGCTGGCCTCGAGGTTGGCTTCGGCTATGGCTCGGAACTTGCGGGTCTGGTTTCGGAGGGTCAGGAGGTATCGGTAGACGTCAGGAGGGGCGCCTCGGGGCTTCATCTCCCAGCCCTCCTTGACCAGGCTGAGTGGTCCGCGGACCGGGTGCCCATACAATAGTTCAAACGGGCTGAACCCCAGGGACTTCTGCGGGACCTCCCGATAGGCAAACAGGAGGCAGGGCAGCAGGACATCCCATTTCCGCCTGAGGGGTTCTTCCAGGCCCTGGATCATCCCTTTCAATGTTCGGTTGAACCGCTCAACCAGCCCGTTCCCCTGGGGGTGATATGGGGTCGTGAACTTGTATGTGACCCCGCATTGTTGCCACAGGGACCGCATGTACCTGGAGATAAAGTTCGTGCCACGGTCGCTCACCACTTCGCTGGGGAATCTCACTCGGGAGAAGATCCCCATCAAGGCCCGTCCTACCACAGGGGCCGTTATAGTTCTGAGCGGGACCGCCTCCGGGTACCTGGTGGCGTGGTCCACGAGGACCAGGATGAAGCGGTGGCCCAGGGCGGTTTGGGGGTCCAGGGGTCCCACAATGTCGATTCCGACTCGTTCAAACGGGGTGCTGACGGCGGGAAAGGGCTGGAGGGGGGCCTTGACCCGACCCCCCGTCTTCCCGCTGGCTTGGCAGGTCTGGCAGGACCGGCAGTGGTTGTCCACATCTCTCCGCATCCGAGGCCAGTAGAAGTGGGTCACCAGACGACTGTACGTTTTGTCTTGCCCCAAGTGTCCGGCAAGGGGCACATCATGGGCCAGGTTGAGAAGGAACTCCCGGAAGCGGAGGGGGACCACCAACACGCGGCCGGCCCCGAGTTCTGCCACTTTCTGTTCACTGTACAACAGGCCCTCGGCCCAGTAGATCCAGTGGGTGCCGGTCTGGTCACCGTTGGCTTGCGCGGTCGCCTGCTGTCGGACCCCTTCGAGAGAGGGACAGGACTGTTGCTCTTGCTGGAACTGCTCTCGGGTGGGGCCCCCTTCATGTTGCCATTGCGTCAGTTCTGGTAGGGCGCTCGGAGAAGCCATCTCTTCGGGGGAGGATTCGCTGGGCCCGGGGTCGGTGTCCGCCTCCTCCTCGCTGCTGGCGGGAGGGGGGGTGAGCCCCTCGGGTCGGGCCGTCCCGGAGGTCGAGGAGGAGCGGGGGGCCTGGGCGGTCATGGACCGGGTGATGGCGCAGGCCCAATCAGCCAGTCCCAACATTCGGAGGTGCTCTCGTCGTTCTACTTGAGCCCAGGGGGAACTCTCCAAGTCGTTCCCCAGGAGGCAGTCAACCGGGGCGTCGTCGCGCACCGTCACCTTCAGCAGGCCCGTCACCCCTCCCCACTCGAAGGGGACCAGGGCCATCTGGCATAGGCTTTCACTGTTGTCGGCCGTCCGCACCGGGCACAGCACATTCGGTAGAATCTGTTCAGGGGTCACCAGGTGGCCGCGGACAGCGGTGATACTGGCGCCGGTGTCGCGAAGGGCTTCGGCCCGTTGTCCGTTGACCGTGACCTGCTGCCGGTACTTCTGGGTGTTGGTTGGGATGGGGGTGCAGGGTACCATCTCTCGGCTACCCAGGCAGACCAGGGACATGGCTGCCGGCTCCCACTCAGTGTTTTCTTGGTCGAGGGCCTCTTCTTCCTCCTCTCCCCCCAAGGCGGCGGCTGTCAGCTGCCGGGGCGGGGGCCCGCCGGCCCCGTTTCTTCGGTTCAGGGGGCAGGCCGGGTCGCTGGCAAAGTGTCCGGTTTGTTGGCAGCCATAGCAGGTCACGGGTGGCCGTGGTCCGGGTCGGGCCGGGCCCACCCTTCGCGCTAGGCTCGGGGAGAGATGTGGCTGCGGTGGCCCTCGAGGGGGGCTCCTGGGGGCCCCAGCGGGAGGGTCTCGGTTCCTGTTCGGCCCTCCCCCCCCACCGCGCTGGCGTGGGGGTCCGTTGGGGTTCCTCTGGTACTCCCCCATTGAGCTCCGGGGGACCCGGGAGTTGACCCATCGATCGGCCTCGACGGCAAGTTTTCGCGGGTCGGTCATTTTGCTGTCGAGGAGGTGCTGCCTCAGTTCCACGAAGCAATTATTGGAAAGGTGTTCCCAGACGATGAGGTCGACCAGTTGTCCGTAGGTGGTTACTTTGCTGCCTTTGATCCACCCTTCTAGGGCCCGACTGAAAAAGTCCACATATTCCACCCATGTGGTACCCGGGATTTTCTTGCAGTCTCGGAACCGCTGGCGGTACATCTCCGCTGTTAGCCCGTATCGGGTGAGCAGGGCCTCCTTCATGTGATCGTAGGAGGTCATCACCTCCTCCGGTAGCTGGAGCAGCGTGTCCCGCCCTTCACTCAGGAATCGCCCCCACAGGCCTGCGCCCCAGTCTTTTCGGGGCACCCGATGGGAGGTCATGGCCACCTCGTAGGCCTTGAACCATTGTTGGATATCGTCATTCTTGTAATACTCCTTGACGACCTCCTTCGGGATATGCACCTTGGCCTCGGGGGGCGGTAGAGTGTCTCTAGTACTGGGGGTGTTGGTCCCTCCGTTCTTGGCCTTGATCTCGAGCTCCTTGAGACTGCGCTCGTGCTCAAGAGTTAGTTTCTTTTCCTCCAACTCCCGGTGTCGTCTCTTTTCTTCTATTTCTTCTTGAAGGCGTAGCTGCTCGAGGGCCAGTTTCTTTTCTGCCAGCTGGAGTTCGCCGTCCAGCCGCAGTCGGGCGAGCTCTAGTTCGTGGCTCCGGACCTTTTCCCGCTCTCGTATTTCTTCCTCGGAGAGGCCGGTTTCTAGGCTCTTTCTTCCTCCGGTTGCCGGGGTCAGTGCGGTTGCTGTGGTCTCCGTCAGGGGCAAGGGCCCCTCTTCCTGGGAGGGGCCTGCCCCAGCCTCCAACCATGCCCTCAGAGCTTTCTGCATCTCTTCCTTGGTACCGAGGCTGGTGGTTGCAATGCCTTTGTCTCTGCAGAACTGTTTTAATTCTTTGTGCGTATATTCTTCCAGCCGTTCGGGCTGGAACTCCATTGTCGCGTTGTTTTCCTGGCTGCTCATGATGCTATTCGTTTGGATGGGTAGCTAGTGGGTACTGGCTGGTACGTACTGCGTTCGGCTCGGATCCCGTCGCTGGCCACCAAATGTTGGAAGGCGGACCCCGAGGAGTCGGTGAGACCACCAAGGGGGGGGGCCCTCTCACTGCACGAAGTAGCCGAGCGCTGCCGAGAAGTCTCCTGAGAGATCCTTCTCCTATCCCGTACTAGCACAGTAACACCACCACACCGGACTCAAGGAGGTTGTCTCAAGACAAGCAATTCTTTATCATCAATAAAAAGGTTACGAGCTCAATATTTACACGAAGGGATCGAGGGATCCACCAAAAGTCTCAATGTCTCTTTGGAAGGGTAGGGGTAGCGGGACAGTCTTTGGCAGGAATGTGGTACGAGGGTACCTGGGGCCCAGTTCTTATCCTCACGCTGGAGGACCTCCGATCTCGGAGGGGTCGAGCCGCGACGGCGTCAGCAGGGCTCTGGCGTACAGTTCGTGGAGAGCCGCGATTCAATCAGCAGGGCTCTCAAGATGGTCTCTGTTCAGCTCGAGCCGCGACGTCGTCAGCAGGGCTCCGAGGAAGGTTCCAGCGAGGTTGGGCCGCGACAGCGTCTGCAGGGCTCCGATGTTCCAGGTGGTTCAGAACAGGGTTCACAGGAGGGAGCCGCGACGCAGTCAGCAGGGCTCGGGATGGTTCCGACAAGAGTTCTTCTCCGTAGGGTCAGCCGCGATTCAATCAGCAGGGCTCTCGACTCCGGGATACAACTGCCGAGCTGTGGTGGGGTCGCCCCAGATATAGGTCTGGAGCCCTTTGATGTCCGGACCGATGCGCCCGAGGGGGCGGAGTGGCCGGGTGGAGGTGGCCAGACGCCCAGCAGGAGAGGCGCCAGGCCCATGGGAGTTGCAGGGCGATCACACCTTGAGAGGGGAGGACAGTTGGGGGTCCCATCGATACTGTCCTCCGCCGGGGCGATGAATGGTTCCTGCGGCACCCCCTGGCTAGTTCGTGGTGCCTCGATGTCGGGGCTTCGCTGGGGTCGAGGCCGGGTTGAGCGGGGTCGCGCCGGCTGGTGCACGGTGTGACGTGGATGCCAACAAGATGGCGGAGCCACGAGGAGTATGCGTCCACGTGCAGCTCCGGGTGAAGGGCCTCGGTGCAGTTCAGACGGGTGGCCCGTGACGGCCGGGGCGGGGAACGGGCACAATCCAGGGGGTTAAGGACCACGCCACGAGGCCGGGTCCAACAAGGGGGTACTGCTGGGGGTAGTGTTTTAGGGTTTAGGGTAGAGCAGTGGTGTTTGTGTAGTGTAGGGGGTCGTTCTGGTGGTGGTGTTTTAGGGTTTTGGGTAGTGCAGTGGTGTTGGTGTAGTGTGGGGGTAGTGTTTTAGGGTTTAGAGTATTGCAGTGCTGTTTGTGTAGTGTAGGGGGTCATGCTGGGTATAGTGTTTTAGGGTTTGGGGTACTGCAGCAGTGTTGGTGTAGTGTAGGTGGTCGTGTTTTAGGGTCTAGGGTAGTGCAGTGGTCGTTGATTAGTATAGGGGGTCATGTGGGGGGTAGTGTTTTAGGGTTTATGGTAGTGCAGTGGTGTTTGGGTAGTGTAGGGGGTCGGGCTGGGGTAGTGTTATAGGATTTAGGGTAGTGCATTGGTGTTTGTGTAGTTTAGGGGGGTGTTTGGGGTAGTGTTTTAGGGTTTAGGGCAGTGCTTTGGTGTTTGTGTAGTGTAGGGGGTCATGCTGGAGGTACTGTTTTAGGGTTTACGGCAGAACAGTGGTGTTTGGGTAGTGTAGGGGGTCGTGCTGGGGGTGGTGTTTCAGGGTTTAGGGCAGTGCAGTGCAGTGGTGTTCGGGCAGTGTAGGGGTCGTGTGGGATGGTGTTTTAGGGTTTAGGGCAGTACAGTGGTGTTTGGGCCGTGTGGGGGGTCGTGCAGTGGGGTGGTGTTTCAGGGTTTAGGGCAGTGCAGTGGTGCTCGGGCAGTGTAGGGGGTCGTGCAGGGGGGTGGTGTTTCAGGGATTAGGGTATTCTGGCACTGTAGGGGTCCAGCAGGGGTTGGTGTTTCAGGGTTTAGGGCAGTGGAGTGGTGGTCTGGCAGTTTAGTGGGTCGTGTTGGGGCTGGTGTTTCAGGGTTTAGGGCACTGCAGTGGTGTTCTGGCAGTGTAGGATGTCTTGCTGGGGTGATGTTTCAGGCTTTAGGGCAGTGCAGTGGTGTTCGGGCAGTGTAGGGGGTGGTGCTGGGGGTAGTGTTTCAGGGTTTAGGGCAGTGCAGTGTTGTTCGGGCAGTGTAGGGGTTCGTGCTGGGGGTGGTGTTTTAGGGTTTAGGGTAGTGCAGTGGTGTTTAGGTAGTGTAGGGGGTCGTGCTGGGGATAGTGGTTTATGGTTTTGTGTAGTGCATTGGTGATTGGGTAGTGTAGGGGGTACTGCAGGGGGTTGTGTTTTAGGGTTTAGAGTAGTGCAGCGGTGTTTGGGTAGTGTAGGGGGTACTGCTGGTGGTAGTGTTTTAGGGTTTAGGGTAGTGCAGTGGTGTTTGTGTAGTGTAGGGGGTCGTGCTGGTGGTGGTGTTTTAGGGTTTTGGGTAGTGCAGTGGTGTTGGTGTAGTGTAGGGGGTAGTGTTTTAGGGTTTAGAGTAGTGCAGTGCTGTTTGTGTAGTGTAGGGGGTCATGCTGGGTGTAGTGTTTTAGTGTTTGGGGTAGTGCAGCGGTGTTGGTGTAGTGCAGGTGGTCGTGTTTTAGGGTCTAGGGTAGTGCGGTGGTCGTTGGTTAGTGTAGGGGGTCATGCGGGGTGTAGTGTTTTAGGGTTTATGGTAGTGCAGTGGTGTTTGGGTAGTGTAGGGGGTCGGGCTGGGGTAGTGTTGTAGGATTTAGGGTAGTGCATTGGTGTTTGTGTAGTTTAGGGGGGGTGTTGGGGGTAGTGTTTTAGGGTTTAGGGCAGTGCTATGGTATTCATGTAGTGTAGGGGGTCGTGCTGGGGGTGGTATTTTAGGGTTTAGGGCAGTGCAGTGGTGTTCGGGCAGTGTAGGGGGTAGTGCTGGGGTGGTGTTTTAGGGTTTAGGGCAGTGCAGTGTTTTTTCTGCAGTGTAGGGGGTCCTGCTGGGGGTGGTTATTTAGGGTTTAGGGCAGTGCAGTGGTGTTCAGCAGTGTAGGCGTTCGTGCAGGGGGGTGGTGTTTCAGTGTTTAGAACACTGCTGTGGTGTTCGGGCAGTGTAGGGGTCGTGTGGGATGGTGTTTTAGGGTAGTACAGTGGTGTTTGGGCCGGCCGTGTGGGGGGTCGTGCAGTGGGGTGGTGTTTCAGGGTTTAGGGCAGTGCAGTGGTTCTCGGGCAGTGTAGGGGGTCGTGCAGGGGGGTGGTGTTTCAGGGATTTGGGTATTCTGGCACTGTAGGGGTCCAGCAGGGGTTGGTGTTTCAGGGTTTAGGGCAGTGGAGTGGTGGTCTGGCAGTTTAGTGGGTCGTGCTGGGGCTGGTGTTTCAGGGTATAGGGCACTGCAGTGGTGTTCTGGCAGTGTAGGATGTCTTGCTGGGGTGATGTTTCAGGCTTTAGGGCAGTGCAGTGGTGTTCGGGCAGTGTAGGGGGTGGTGCTGGGGGTAGTGTTTCAGGGTTTAGGGCAGTGCAGTGTTGTTCGGGCAGAGTAGGGGGTCGTGCTGGGGGTTGTGTTTAGGGTTTAGGGCAGAGCAGTGGTGTTCGGGCAGTGTAGGGGTCATGCGGGGGTGGTGTTTCAGGGTTTAGGGCAGTGCATTAGTGTTCGAGCAGTGTAGGAGTCATGCTGGGGGTGGTGGTTTAGGGTTTAGTGCAGAACAGTGGTGTTCGTGCAGTGTAGGGGGTCGTGCTGGGTTTGGTGTTTTAGAGCTTAGGGCAGTGCAGTGGTGTATGGGCAGTGTAGGGGTTTGTGCTGGGGGTGGTGTTTTAGGGTTTAGGGTAGTGCAGTGGTGTTTGGGTAGTGTAGGGGGTCGTGCTGGGGATAGTGGTTTATGGTTTTGTGTAGTGCATTGGTGATTGGGTAGTGTAGGGGGTACTGCAGGGGGTTGTGTTTTAGGGTTTAGAGTAGTGCAGCGGTGTTTGGGTAGTGTAGGGGGTACTGCTGGTGGTAGTGTTTTAGGGTTTAGGGTAGTGCAGTGGTGTTTGTGTAGTGTAGGGGGTCGTGCTGGTGGTGGTGTTTTAGGGTTTTGGGTAGTGCAGTGGTGTTGGTGTAGTGTAGGGGGTAGTGTTTTAGGGTTTAGAGTAGTGCAGTGCTGTTTGTGTAGTGTAGGGGGTCATGCTGGGTGTAGTGTTTTAGTGTTTGGGGTAGTGCAGCGGTGTTGGTGTAGTGCAGGTGGTCGTGTTTTAGGGTCTAGGGTAGTGCGGTGGTCGTTGGTTAGTGTAGGGGGTCGTGCGGGGTGTAGTGTTTTAGGGTTTATGGTAGTGCAGTGGTGTTTGGGTAGTGTAGGGGGTCGGGCTGGGGTAGTGTTGTAGGATTTAGGGTAGTGCATTGGTGTTTGTGTAGTTTAGGGGGGGTGTTGGGGTTAGTGTTTTAGGGTTTAGGGCAGTGCGTTGGTGTTTGTGTTGTGTAGGGGGTCGTGCTGGGGGTACTGTTTTAGGGTTTACGGCAGAACAGTGATGTTTGGGTAGTGTAGGGGGTCGTGCTGGGGGTGGTGTTTTAGGGATAGGGCAGTGCTATGATATTCGGGTAGTGTAGGGGGTCGTGCTGGGGATGGTGTTTTAGGGTTTAGGGCAGTGCAGTGGTTTTCCGGCAGTGTAGGGAGTGGTGCAGGGGTTGGTGTTTCAGGGTTTAGGGCAGTGAAGTGGTGTTCTGGCAGTGTAGTGGGTCGTGCTGGGGCTGGTGTTTTAGGGTTTAGGGCAGTGCAGTGGTGTTCTGGCAGTGTAGGATGTCTTGCTAGGGTGGTGTTTCAGGCTTTAGGGCAGTGCAGTGGTGTTCGGGCAGTGTAGGGGGTGGTGCTGGGGGTAGTGTTTCAGGGTTTAGGGCAGTGCAGTAGTGTTCGGGCAGTGTAGGGGGTCATGCAGGGGTGGTGTTTCTGGGTTTATTTAGGGCAATGCAGTAGTGCTCGGGCAGTGTAGGGGGTCGTGCTGGGTGTGGTGTTTTAGGGTTTAGGGCAGTGCAGTGGTGTTCTGGCAGTGTAGGATGTCTTGCTGGGGTGGTGTTTCAGGCTTTAGGGCAGTGCAGTGGTGTTCGGGCAGTGTAGGGGGTGGTGCTGGGGGTAGTGTTTCAGGGTTTAGGGCAGTGCAGTATTGTTCAGGCAGTGTAGGGGGTCATGCAGGGGTGGTGTTTCTGGGTTTATTTAGGGCAGTGCAGTGGTGTTCGGGCAGTGTAGGGGGTGGTGCTGGGGGTAGTGTTTCACGGTGTAGGGCAGTGCAGTGGTGTTCAGGCAATGTAGGGGGTCATGCTGGGGGTGGTGTTTCCGGGTAGTGCAGTGGTGTTCGGCAGGGTAGGGGGTCATGCAGGGGGGTTGTGTTTCAGGGTTTAGGGCATTGCTGTGGTGTTCAGGCAGTGTAGGGGATCGTGCTGGGGGTGGTGTTTCAGGGTTTAGGACAGTGCAGTGGTTATGGGCAGTGTAGGGGGTGGTGTTTCAGGGTTTAGGGCTGTGCAGTGGTGTTCGGGCACTGTAGGGGGTCATGCGGGGGCTGGTGTTTCAGGGTTTAGGGCAGTGCAGTGGTGTTTGGGAATTGTGGGGGGTCGTGCGGGGTGGTGTTTCAGGGTTAGGGTAGTACAGTGGTGTTCGGGCAGTGTAGGGGGTCATGCAGGGGGGTGGTGTTTCAGGGTTTAGGGCTGTTTAGTGGTGCTCGGGCAGTGTAGGGGTTGTGCAGGAGGTGGTGTTTCAGGGTTTAGGGCAGTGCAGTGGTGTTCGGGCAGTGTAGGGGGTCCTGCAGGGGGGTGGTGTTTCAGGGTTTAGGGTGTTCTGGCAGTGTAGGGGTCCTGCAGGGGGTTGGTGTTTCAGGGTTTAGGGCAGTGCAGTGGTGTTTGGGCAGTGTAGGGGTCGTTCGGGGTGGTTTTTCAGGATTTAGGACAGTACAGTGGTGTTCGGGCAGTGTAGGGGGTCGTGTTGCGGGTGCTGTTTTAGGGTTTATGGCAGTGCAGTTGTGTTTTGGCACTGTAGGGGGTCATGCGGGGGCTGGTATTTCAGGGTTTAGGGCAGTTCAGTGGTGTTCTGGCAGTGTAGGGTGTCGTGCAGGGGTGGCGTTTCAGGGTTTAGGGCAGTACAGTGGTGTTCTGGCAGTGTAGGGGGTCATGCAGGGGGGTGGTGTTTCAGGGTTTAGGGCAGTGCAGTGGTGTTCTGGCAGTGTAGTGGATCATGCTGGGGCTGGTGTTTCAGGGTTTAGGGCAGTGCCGTGGTGTTCGGGCAGTGTAGGGGGTCTTACTTGAAGTGGTGTTTCAGGGTTTAGGGCAGTGGTGTTCGGGGAGTGTAGGGTGTCTTGCTGGGGGTGGTGTTTCAGGGTTTAGGGCAGTGGTGTTCGGGGAGTGTAGGGTGTCTTGCTGGGGGTGGTGTTTCAGGGTTTAGGGCAGTGCAGTTGTGCTCGGGCAGTGTAGGGGTTCAGGCAGGGGGTGGTGTTTCAGAGTTTAGGGCAGTGCAGTGGTGTTCTGGCAGTGTATAGAGTCTTGCTGGGGGTGGTGTTTCAGGGTTTAGGGCAGTGGTGTTCGGACAGTGTATGGGGTCTTGCTGGGGGTGGAGTTTCAGGGTTTAGGGCAGTGGTGTTCAGACAGTGTAGGGGGTCTTGCTGGGGCTGGTGTTTCAGGGTTTAGGGTTGTGCAGTGGTGTTTGTTTAGTGTAGGGGTTCCTGCTGGTGGTAGTGTGTTAGGGTTTAGGGTAGTGCAGTAATGTTTGTGTAGTTTAGAGGGTCGTGCTTGGGTAGATTTAGGGTTTAGGGTAGTGTAGTGGTGTTTGTGTAGTGTAGGGGGTCGTGCTGGGGGTAGGGTTTAGGGCAGTGCAGTGGTGTTTGTGTAGTGTAGGGGGTCGTGCCGGGGGTAGTGTGTCAGGGTTTAGGGCAGTGCAGTGGTGTTCGAGCAGTGTAGGGGGTCATGCAGGGGTGGTGTTTCTGGGTTTATTTAGGGCAGTGCAGTGGTGTTCGGGCAGTGTAGGGGGTGGTGCTGGGGGTAGTGTTTCACGGTGTAGGGCAGTGCAGTGGTGTTCAGGCAATGTAGGGGGTCATGCTGGGGGTGGTGTTTCCGGGTAGTGCAGTGGTGTTCGGCAGGGTAGGGGGTCATGCAGGGGGGTTGTGTTTCAGGGTTTAGGGCATTGCTGTGGTGTTCAGGCAGTGTAGGGGATCGTGCTGGGGGTGGTGTTTCAGGGTTTAGGACAGTGCAGTGGTTATGGGCAGTGTAGGGGGTGGTGTTTCAGGGTTTAGGGCAGTGCAGTGGTGTTCGGGCACTGTAGGGGGTCATGCGGGGGCTGGTGTTTCAGGGTTTAGGGCAGTGCAGTGGTGTTTGGGAATTGTGGGGGGTCGTGCGGGGTGGTGTTTCAGGGTTAGGGCAGTACAGTGGTGTTCGGGCAGTGTAGGGGGTCATGCAGGGGGGTGGTGTTTCAGGGTTTAGGGCTGTTTAGTGGTGCTCGGGCAGTGTAGGGGTTGTGCAGGAGGTGGTGTTTCAGGGTTTAGGGCAGTGCAGTGGTGTTCGGGCAGTGTAGGGGGTCCTGCAGGGGGGTGGTGTTTCAGGGTTTAGGGTGTTCTGGCAGTGTAGGGGTCCTGCAGGGGGTTGGTGTTTCAGGGTTTAGGGCAGTGCAGTGGTGTTTGGGCAGTGTAGGGGTCGTTCGGGGTGGTTTTTCAGGATTTAGGACAGTACAGTGGTGTTCGGGCAGTGTAGGGGGTCGTGTTGCGGGTGCTGTTTTAGGGTTTATGGCAGTGCAGTTGTGTTTGGGCACTGTAGGGGGTCAT
Organism: Triturus cristatus; assembly: GCF_964204655.1. Lineage (NCBI taxonomy): Eukaryota > Metazoa > Chordata > Amphibia > Caudata > Salamandridae > Triturus > Triturus cristatus. Next base: position 228,457,509 of record NC_140579.1, on the reverse strand, counting down.
GCGGGGGCTGGTATTTCAGGGTTTAGGGCAGTTCAGTGGTGTTCTGGCAGTGTAGGGTGTCGTGCAGGGGTGGCGTTTCAGGGTTTAGGGCAGTACAGTGGTGTTCTGGCAGTGTAGGGGGTCATGCAGGGGGGTGGTGTTTCAGGGTTTAGGGCAGTGCAGTGGTGTTCTGGCAGTGTAGTGGATCATGCTGGGGCTGGTGTTTCAGGGTTTAGGGCAGTGCCGTGGTGTTCGGGCAGTGTAGGGGGTCTTACTTGAAGTGGTGTTTCAGGGTTTAGGGCAGTGGTGTTCGGGGAGTGTAGGGTGTCTTGCTGGGGGTGGTGTTTCAGGGTTTAGGGCAGTGGTGTTCGGGGAGTGTAGGGTGTCTTGCTGGGGGTGGTGTTTCAGGGTTTAGGGCAGTGCAGTTGTGCTCGGGCAGTGTAGGGGTTCAGGCAGGGGGTGGTGTTTCAGAGTTTAGGGCAGTGCAGTGGTGTTCTGGCAGTGTATAGAGTCTTGCTGGGGGTGGTGTTTCAGGGTTTAGGGCAGTGGTGTTCGGACAGTGTATGGGGTCTTGCTGGGGGTGGAGTTTCAGGGTTTAGGGCAGTGGTGTTCAGACAGTGTAGGGGGTCTTGCTGGGGCTGGTGTTTCAGGGTTTAGGGTTGTGCAGTGGTGTTTGTTTAGTGTAGGGGTTCCTGCTGGTGGTAGTGTGTTAGGGTTTAGGGTAGTGCAGTAATGTTTGTGTAGTTTAGAGGGTCGTGCTTGGGTAGATTTAGGGTTTAGGGTAGTGTAGTGGTGTTTGTGTAGTGTAGGGGGTCGTGCTGGGGGTAGGGTTTAGGGCAGTGCAGTGGTGTTTGTGTAGTGTAGGGGGTCGTGCCGGGGGTAGTGTGTCAGGGTTTAGGGCAGTGCAGTGGTGTTCGGGCAGTGTAGGGGGTCATGCAGGGGTGGTGTTTCTGGGTTTATTTAGGGCAGTGCAGTGGTGTTCGGGCAGTGTAGGGGGTGGTGCTGGGGGTAGTGTTTCACGGTGTAGGGCAGTGCAGTGGTGTTCAGGCAATGTAGGGGGTCATGCTGGGGGTGGTGTTTCCGGGTAGTGCAGTGGTGTTCGGCAGGGTAGGGGGTCATGCAGGGGGGTTGTGTTTCAGGGTTTAGGGCATTGCTGTGGTGTTCAGGCAGTGTAGGGGATCGTGCTGGGGGTGGTGTTTCAGGGTTTAGGACAGTGCAGTGGTTATGGGCAGTGTAGGGGGTGGTGTTTCAGGGTTTAGGGCAGTGCAGTGGTGTTCGGGCACTGTAGGGGGTCATGCGGGGGCTGGTGTTTCAGGGTTTAGGGCAGTGCAGTGGTGTTTGGGAATTGTGGGGGGTCGTGCGGGGTGGTGTTTCAGGGTTAGGGCAGTACAGTGGTGTTCGGGCAGTGTAGGGGGTCATGCAGGGGGGTGGTGTTTCAGGGTTTAGGGCTGTTTAGTGGTGCTCGGGCAGTGTAGGGGTTGTGCAGGAGGTGGTGTTTCAGGGTTTAGGGCAGTGCAGTGGTGTTCGGGCAGTGTAGGGGGTCCTGCAGGGGGTGGTGTTTCAGGGTTTAGGGTGTTCTGGCAGTGTAGGGGTCCTGCAGGGGGTTGGTGTTTCAGGGTTTAGGGCAGTGCAGTGGTGTTTGGGCAGTGTAGGGGTCGTTCGGGGTGGTTTTTCAGGATTTAGGACAGTACAGTGGTGTTCGGGCAGTGTAGGGGGTCGTGTTGCGGGTGCTGTTTTAGGGTTTATGGCAGTGCAGTTGTGTTTGGGCACTGTAGGGGGTCATGCGGGGGCTGGTATTTCAGGGTTTAGGGCAGTTCAGTGGTGTTCTGGCAGTGTAGGGTGTCGTGCAGGGGTGGCGTTTCAGGGTTTAGGGCAGTACAGTGGTGTTCTGGCAGTGTAGGGGGTCATGCAGGGGGGTGGTGTTTCAGGGTTTAGGGCAGTGCAGTGGTGTTCTGGCAGTGTAGTGGATCATGCTGGGGCTGGTGTTTCAGGGTTTAGGGCAGTGCCGTGGTGTTCGGGCAGTGTAGGGGGTCTTACTTGAAGTGGTGTTTCAGGGTTTAGGGCAGTGGTGTTCGGGGAGTGTAGGGTGTCTTGCTGGGGGTGGTGTTTCAGGGTTTAGGGCAGTGGTGTTCGGGGAGTGTAGGGTGTCTTGCTGGGGGTGGTGTTTCAGGGTTTAGGGCAGTGCAGTTGTGCTCGGGCAGTGTAGGGGTTCAGGCAGGGGGTGGTGTTTCAGAGTTTAGGGCAGTGCAGTGGTGTTCTGGCAGTGTATAGAGTCTTGCTGGGGGTGGTGTTTCAGGGTTTAGGGCAGTGGTGTTCGGACAGTGTATGGGGTCTTGCTGGGGGTGGAGTTTCAGGGTTTAGGGCAGTGGTGTTCAGACAGTGTAGGGGGTCTTGCTGGGGCTGGTGTTTCAGGGTTTAGGGTTGTGCAGTGGTGTTTGTTTAGTGTAGGGGTTCCTGCTGGTGGTAGTGTGTTAGGGTTTAGGGTAGTGCAGTAATGTTTGTGTAGTTTAGAGGGTCGTGCTTGGGTAGATTTAGGGTTTAGGGTAGTGTAGTGGTGTTTGTGTAGTGTAGGGGGTCGTGCTGGGGGTAGGGTTTAGGGCAGTGCAGTGGTGTTTGTGTAGTGTAGGGGGTCGTGCCGGGGGTAGTGTGTCAGGGTTTAGGGCAGTGCAGTGGTGTTCGGGCAGTGTAGGGGGTCATGCAGGGGTGGTGTTTCTGGGTTTATTTAGGGCAGTGCAGTGGTGTTCGGGCAGTGTAGGGGGTGGTGCTGGGGGTAGTGTTTCACGGTGTAGGGCAGTGCAGTGGTGTTCAGGCAATGTAGGGGGTCATGCTGGGGGTGGTGTTTCCGGGTAGTGCAGTGGTGTTCGGCAGGGTAGGGGGTCATGCAGGGGGGTTGTGTTTCAGGGTTTAGGGCATTGCTGTGGTGTTCAGGCAGTGTAGGGGATCGTGCTGGGGGTGGTGTTTCAGGGTTTAGGACAGTGCAGTGGTTATGGGCAGTGTAGGGGGTGGTGTTTCAGGGTTTAGGGCAGTGCAGTGGTGTTCGGGCACTGTAGGGGGTCATGCGGGGGCTGGTGTTTCAGGGTTTAGGGCAGTGCAGTGGTGTTTGGGAATTGTGGGGGGTCGTGCGGGGTGGTGTTTCAGGGTTAGGGCAGTACAGTGGTGTTCGGGCAGTGTAGGGGGTCATGCAGGGGGGTGGTGTTTCAGGGTTTAGGGCTGTTTAGTGGTGCTCGGGCAGTGTAGGGGTTGTGCAGGAGGTGGTGTTTCAGGGTTTAGGGCAGTGCAGTGGTGTTCGGGCAGTGTAGGGGGTCCTGCAGGGGGGTGGTGTTTCAGGGTTTAGGGTGTTCTGGCAGTGTAGGGGTCCTGCAGGGGGTTGGTGTTTCAGGGTTTAGGGCAGTGCAGTGGTGTTTGGGCAGTGTAGGGGTCGTTCGGGGTGGTTTTTCAGGATTTAGGACAGTACAGTGGTGTTCGGGCAGTGTAGGGGGTCGTGTTGCGGGTGCTGTTTTAGGGTTTATGGCAGTGCAGTTGTGTTTGGGCACTGTAGGGGGTCATGCGGGGGCTGGTATTTCAGGGTTTAGGGCAGTTCAGTGGTGTTCTGGCAGTGTAGGGTGTCGTGCAGGGGTGGCGTTTCAGGGTTTAGGGCAGTACAGTGGTGTTCTGGCAGTGTAGGGGGTCATGCAGGGGGGTGGTGTTTCAGGGTTTAGGGCAGTGCAGTGGTGTTCTGGCAGTGTAGTGGATCATGCTGGGGCTGGTGTTTCAGGGTTTAGGGCAGTGCCGTGGTGTTCGGGCAGTGTAGGGGGTCTTACTTGAAGTGGTGTTTCAGGGTTTAGGGCAGTGGTGTTCGGGAAGTGTAGGGTGTCTTGCTGGGGGTGGTGTTTCAGGGTTTAGGGCAGTGGTGTTCGGGGAGTGTAGGGTGTCTTGCTGGGGGTGGTGTTTCAGGGTTTAGGGCAGTGCAGTTGTGCTCGGGCAGTGTAGGGGTTCAGGCAGGGGGTGGTGTTTCAGAGTTTAGGGCAGTGCAGTGGTGTTCTGGCAGTGTATAGAGTCTTGCTGGGGGTGGTGTTTCAGGGTTTAGGGCAGTGGTGTTCGGACAGTGTATGGGGTCTTGCTGGGGGTGGAGTTTCAGGGTTTAGGGCAGTGGTGTTCAGACAGTGTAGGGGGTCTTGCTGGGGCTGGTGTTTCAGGGTTTAGGGTTGTGCAGTGGTGTTTGTTTAGTGTAGGGGTTCCTGCTGGTGGTAGTGTGTTAGGGTTTAGGGTAGTGCAGTAATGTTTGTGTAGTTTAGAGGGTCGTGCTTGGGTAGATTTAGGGTTTAGGGTAGTGTAGTGGTGTTTGTGTAGTGTAGGGGGTCGTGCTGGGGGTAGGGTTTAGGGCAGTGCAGTGGTGTTTGTGTAGTGTAGGGGGTCGTGCCGGGGGTAGTGTGTCAGGGTTTAGGGCAGTGCAGTGGTGTTCGGGCAGTGTAGGGGGTCATGCAGGGGTGGTGTTTCTGGGTTTATTTAGGGCAGTGCAGTGGTGTTCGGGCAGTGTAGGGGGTGGTGCTGGGGGTAGTGTTTCACGGTGTAGGGCAGTGCAGTGGTGTTCAGGCAATGTAGGGGGTCATGCTGGGGGTGGTGTTTCCGGGTAGTGCAGTGGTGTTCGGCAGGGTAGGGGGTCATGCAGGGGGGTTGTGTTTCAGGGTTTAGGGCATTGCTGTGGTGTTCAGGCAGTGTAGGGGATCGTGCTGGGGGTGGTGTTTCAGGGTTTAGGACAGTGCAGTGGTTATGGGCAGTGTAGGGGGTGGTGTTTCAGGGTTTAGGGCAGTGCAGTGGTGTTCGGGCACTGTAGGGGGTCATGCGGGGGCTGGTGTTTCAGGGTTTAGGGCAGTGCAGTGGTGTTTGGGAATTGTGGGGGGTCGTGCGGGGTGGTGTTTCAGGGTTAGGGCAGTACAGTGGTGTTCGGGCAGTGTAGGGGGTCATGCAGGGGGGTGGTGTTTCAGGGTTTAGGGCTGTTTAGTGGTGCTCGGGCAGTGTAGGGGTTGTGCAGGAGGTGGTGTTTCAGGGTTTAGGGCAGTGCAGTGGTGTTCGGGCAGTGTAGGGGGTCCTGCAGGGGGGTGGTGTTTCAGGGTTTAGGGTGTTCTGGCAGTGTAGGGGTCCTGCAGGGGGTTGGTGTTTCAGGGTTTAGGGCAGTGCAGTGGTGTTTGGGCAGTGTAGGGGTCGTTCGGGGTGGTTTTTCAGGATTTAGGACAGTACAGTGGTGTTCGGGCAGTGTAGGGGGTCGTGTTGCGGGTGCTGTTTTAGGGTTTATGGCAGTGCAGTTGTGTTTGGGCACTGTAGGGGGTCATGCGGGGGCTGGTATTTCAGGGTTTAGGGCAGTTCAGTGGTGTTCTGGCAGTGTAGGGTGTCGTGCAGGGGTGGCGTTTCAGGGTTTAGGGCAGTACAGTGGTGTTCTGGCAGTGTAGGGGGTCATGCAGGGGGGTGGTGTTTCAGGGTTTAGGGCAGTGCAGTGGTGTTCTGGCAGTGTAGTGGATCATGCTGGGGCTGGTGTTTCAGGGTTTAGGGCAGTGCCGTGGTGTTCGGGCAGTGTAGGGGGTCTTACTTGAAGTGGTGTTTCAGGGTTTAGGGCAGTGGTGTTCGGGGAGTGTAGGGTGTCTTGCTGGGGGTGGTGTTTCAGGGTTTAGGGCAGTGGTGTTCGGGGAGTGTAGGGTGTCTTGCTGGGGGTGGTGTTTCAGGGTTTAGGGCAGTGCAGTTGTGCTCGGGCAGTGTAGGGGTTCAGGCAGGGGGTGGTGTTTCAGAGTTTAGGGCAGTGCAGTGGTGTTCTGGCAGTGTATAGAGTCTTGCTGGGGGTGGTGTTTCAGGGTTTAGGGCAGTGGTGTTCGGACAGTGTATGGGGTCTTGCTGGGGGTGGAGTTTCAGGGTTTAGGGCAGTGGTGTTCAGACAGTGTAGGGGGTCTTGCTGGGGCTGGTGTTTCAGGGTTTAGGGTTGTGCAGTGGTGTTTGTTTAGTGTAGGGGTTCCTGCTGGTGGTAGTGTGTTAGGGTTTAGGGTAGTGCAGTAATGTTTGTGTAGTTTAGAGGGTCGTGCTTGGGTAGATTTAGGGTTTAGGGTAGTGTAGTGGTGTTTGTGTAGTGTAGGGGGTCGTGCTGGGGGTAGGGTTTAGGGCAGTGCAGTGGTGTTTGTGTAGTGTAGGGGGTCGTGCCGGGGGTAGTGTGTCAGGGTTTAGGGCAGTCCAGTGGTGTTCGGGCAGTGTAGGGGGTCATGCAGGGGTGGTGTTTCTGGGTTTATTTAGGGCAGTGCAGTGGTGTTCGGGCAGTGTAGGGGGTGGTGCTGGGGGTAGTGTTTCACGGTGTAGGGCAGTGCAGTGGTGTTCAGGCAATGTAGGGGGTCATGCTGGGGGTGGTGTTTCCGGGTAGTGCAGTGGTGTTCGGCAGGGTAGGGGGTCATGCAGGGGGGTTGTGTTTCAGGGTTTAGGGCATTGCTGTGGTGTTCAGGCAGTGTAGGGGATCGTGCTGGGGGTGGTGTTTCAGGGTTTAGGACAGTGCAGTGGTTATGGGCAGTGTAGGGGGTGGTGTTTCAGGGTTTAGGGCAGTGCAGTGGTGTTCGGGCACTGTAGGGGGTCATGCGGGGGCTGGTGTTTCAGGGTTTAGGGCAGTGCAGTGGTGTTTGGGAATTGTGGGGGGTCGTGCGGGGTGGTGTTTCAGGGTTAGGGCAGTACAGTGGTGTTCGGGCAGTGTAGGGGGTCATGCAGGGGGGTGGTGTTTCAGGGTTTAGGGCTGTTTAGTGGTGCTCGGGCAGTGTAGGGGTTGTGCAGGAGGTGGTGTTTCAGGGTTTAGGGCAGTGCAGTGGTGTTCGGGCAGTGTAGGGGGTCCTGCAGGGGGGTGGTGTTTCAGGGTTTAGGGTGTTCTGGCAGTGTAGGGGTCCTGCAGGGGGTTGGTGTTTCAGGGTTTAGGGCAGTGCAGTGGTGTTTGGGCAGTGTAGGGGTCGTTCGGGGTGGTTTTTCAGGATTTAGGACAGTACAGTGGTGTTCGGGCAGTGTAGGGGGTCGTGTTGCGGGTGCTGTTTTAGGGTTTATGGCAGTGCAGTTGTGTTTGGGCACTGTAGGGGGTCATGCGGGGGCTGGTATTTCAGGGTTTAGGGCAGTTCAGTGGTGTTCTGGCAGTGTAGGGTGTCGTGCAGGGGTGGCGTTTCAGGGTTTAGGGCAGTACAGTGGTGTTCTGGCAGTGTAGGGGGTCATGCAGGGGGGTGGTGTTTCAGGGTTTAGGGCAGTGCAGTGGTGTTCTGGCAGTGTAGTGGATCATGCTGGGGCTGGTGTTTCAGGGTTTAGGGCAGTGCCGTGGTGTTCGGGCAGTGTAGGGGGTCTTACTTGAAGTGGTGTTTCAGGGTTTAGGGCAGTGGTGTTCGGGGAGTGTAGGGTGTCTTGCTGGGGGTGGTGTTTCAGGGTTTAGGGCAGTGGTGTTCGGGGAGTGTAGGGTGTCTTGCTGGGGGTGGTGTTTCAGGGTTTAGGGCAGTGCAGTTGTGCTCGGGCAGTGTAGGGGTTCAGGCAGGGGGTGGTGTTTCAGAGTTTAGGGCAGTGCAGTGGTGTTCTGGCAGTGTATAGAGTCTTGCTGGGGGTGGTGTTTCAGGGTTTAGGGCAGTGGTGTTCGGACAGTGTATGGGGTCTTGCTGGGGGTGGAGTTTCAGGGTTTAGGGCAGTGGTGTTCAGACAGTGTAGGGGGTCTTGCTGGGGCTGGTGTTTCAGGGTTTAGGGTTGTGCAGTGGTGTTTGTTTAGTGTAGGGGTTCCTGCTGGTGGTAGTGTGTTAGGGTTTAGGGTAGTGCAGTAATGTTTGTGTAGTTTAGAGGGTCGTGCTTGGGTAGATTTAGGGTTTAGGGTAGTGTAGTGGTGTTTGTGTAGTGTAGGGGGTCGTGCTGGGGGTAGGGTTTAGGGCAGTGCAGTGGTGTTTGTGTAGTGTAGGGGGTCGTGCCGGGGGTAGTGTGTCAGGGTTTAGGGCAGTGCAGTGGTGTTCGGGCAGTGTAGGGGGTCTTGCTGGGGCTGGTGTTTCAGGGTTTAGGCAGTGGAGCGGTGTTCGGGCAGTGTAGGGGTTTGTGCTGGGGCTGGTGATTTAGGGTTTAGTGCAGTGCAGTGGTGTTTGTGTAGTGTAGGGGGTCTTGCTGGGGGTAGTGTTTTAGGGTTTAGGGTAGTGCAGTGGTGTTTGGGTAGTGTAAGGGGTTTGTGCTGGTGGTAGTGTTTTAGGGTTTAGGCTAGTATAGTGGTGTTTGGGTAGTGTAGAGGGTCGTGCTAGGGGTGGTGTTTTAGGGTTTAGGGTAGTGCAGTGGTGTTTGTGTAGCGTAGGGGTTAGTGTTTTAGGGTTTAGAATATTGCAGTGGTGTTTGTGCAGTGTAGGGGGTCGTGCTGGGGGTGGTGTTTTAGGGTTTGGGGCAGTGCTGTGGTGTTTGGGCAGTGTAGGGGTCATGCTGGGGGTGGTGTTCTAGGGTTTAGTGCAGAGCAGTGGTGTTCGGGCAGTGTAGGGGGTCGTGCTGGGTTTGGTGTTTTAGAGCTTAGGGCAGTGCAGTGCTGTACGGGTAGTGTTGGGGTTCATGCTAGGGGTGGTGTTTTAGGGTTTAGGGTAGTGCAGTGGTGTTCTGCCAGTGTAGGGGGTCATGTAGGGGGGTGGTGTTTCAGGGTTTAGGGCAGTGCAGTGGTGTTCTGGCAGTGTAGGGGGTCATGCAGGTGGGTGGTGTTTCAGGGTTTTCTGGCAGTGTAGTGGATCGTGCTGGGGCTGGTGTTTCAGGGTTTAGGGCAGTGCCGTGGTGTCCGGGCAGTGTAGGGGGTCTTACTGGAAGTGGTGTTTCAGGGTTTAGGGCAGTGGTGTTCGGGGAGTGTAGGGTGTCTTGCTGGCAGTGGTGTTTCAGGGTTTAGGGCAGTGCAGTTGTGCTCGGGCAGTGTAGGGGGTCGGGCAGGGGATGGTGTTTCAGAGTTTAGGGCAGTGCAGTGGTGTTCGGACAGTGTATAGAGTCTTGCTGGGGGTGGTGTTTCAGGGTTTAGGGCAGTGGTGTTCGGACAGTGTATGGGGTCTTGCTGGGGGTGGAGTTTCAGGGTTTAGGGCAGTGGTGTTCAGACAGTGTAGGGGGTCTTGCTGGGGCTGGTGTTTCAGGGTTTAGGGTTGTGCAGTGGTGTTTGTTTAGTGTAGGGGTTCCTGTTGGTGGTAGTTTGTTAGGGTTTAGGGTAGTGCAGTAATGTTTGTGTAGTTTAGAGGGTCGTGCTTGGGTAGATTTAGGGTTTAGGGTAGTGTAGTGGTGTTTGTGTAGTGTAGGGGGTCGTGCTGGGGGTAGGGTTTAGGGCAGTGCAGTGGTGTTTGTGTAGTGTAGGGGGTCGTGCTGGGGGTAGTGTTTTAGGGTTTGGGGTAGTGCAGTGGTTTTTGGGTAGTGTAGGGGGTCATGCTGGGGGCAGTGTGTCAGGGTTTAGGGCAGTGCAGTGGTGTTCGGGCAGTGTAGGGGGTCTTGCTGGGGCTGGTGTTTCAGGGTTTAGGCAGTGGAGCCGTGTTTGGGCAGTGTAGGGGGTTGTGCTGGGGCTGGTGTTTTCGGGTTTAGTGCAGTGCAGTGGTGTTTGTGTAGTGTAGGGGGTCTTGCTGGGGGTAGTGTTTTAGGGTTTATGGTAGTGCAGTGGTGTTTGGGTAGTGTAAGGGGTTTGTGCTGGTGGTAGTGTTTTAGGGTTTAGGCTAGTATAGTGGTGTTTGGGTAGTGTAGAGGGTCGTGCTGGGGGTGGTGTATTAGGGTTTAGGGTAGTGCAGTGGTGTTTGTGTAGCGTAGGGGTTAGTGTTTTAGGGTTTAGAATATTGCAGTGGTGTTTGTGTAGTGTAGGGGGTCGTGCTGGGGGTGGTGTTTTAGGGTTTGGGGTAGTGCTGTGGTGTTTGGGTAGTGTAGGGGTCATGCTGGGGGTGGTGTTCTATGGTTTAGTGCAGAGCAGTGGTGTTCGGGCAGTGTAGGGGGTCGTGCTGGGTTTGGTGTTTTAGAGCTTAGGGCAGTGCAGTGGTGTACGGGTAGTGTTGGGGTTCATGCTGGGGGTGGTGTTTTAGGGTTTAGGGTAGTGCAGTGTTGTTTGGGTAGTGTAGGGGGTCGTGCTGGGGATAGTGGTTTATGGTTTAGTGTAGTGCATTGGTGTTTGGGTAGTGTAGGGGTACTGCAGGGGGTTGTGTTTTAGGGTTTAGAGTAGTGCAGCGGTGTTTGGGTAGTGTACGGGGTACTGCTGGGGGTAGTGTTTTAGGGTTTAGGGTAGTGCAGTGGTGTTTGTGTAGTGTAGGGGGTCGTGCTGGTGGTGGTGTTTTATTGTTTTGGGTAGTGCAGTGGTGTTGGTGTAGTGTAGGGGGTAGTGTTTTAGGGTTTAGAGTAGTGCAGTGCTGTTTGTGTAATGTAGGGGGTCATGCTGGGTGTAGTGTTTTAGGGTTTGGGGTACTGCAGCGGTGTTGGTGTAGTGTAGGTGGTCATGTTTTAGGGTCTAGGGTAGTGCAGTGGTCGTTGATTAGTGTAGGGGGTCGTGCAGGGGGTAGTGTTTTAGGGTTTAGTGCAGAGCAGTGGTGTTCGGGCAGTGTAGGGGGTCGTGCTGGGTTTGGTGTTTTAGAGCTTAGGGCAGTGCAGTGGTGTTCGGGCAGTGTAGGGGTAGTACTGGGGTTGGTGTTTTAGGGTTTAGGGCAGTGCAGTGGTTTTCCGGCATTGTAGGGGGTCGTGCTGGGGGTGGTGTTTTAGGGTTTAGGGCAGTGCAGTGGTGTTCAGCAGTGTAGGCGTTCGTGCAGGGGGGCGGTGTTTCAGTGTTTAGAACACTGCTGTGGTGTGCGGGCAGTGTAGGGGGTCGTGCTGGGGGTGGTGTTTCAGGGTTTAGGGCAGTGCAGGGGTGTTCGGGCAGTGTAGGGGTCGTGTGGGGTGGTGTTTCAGGGTTTAGGGCAGTGCAGTGGTGTTCGGGCAGTGTAGTGGTAGTGCTGGGGGTGGTGTTTTAGGGTTTAGGGCAGTGCAGTGGTTTTCCGGCATTGTAGGGGGTCGTGCTGGGGGTGGTGTTTTAGGGTTTAGGGCAGTGCAGTAGTGTTCAGCAGTGTAGGCGTTCGTGCAGGGGGGTGGTGTTTCAGTGTTTAGAACACTGCTGTGGTGTGCGGGCAGTGTAGGGGGTCGTGCTGGGGGTGGTGTTTCAGGGTTTAGGGCAGTGCAGGGGTGTTCGGGCAGTGTAGGGGTCGTGTGGGGTGGTGTTTCAGGGTTTAGGGCAGCGCAGTGGTGCTCGGGCAGTGTAGGGGGTCGTGCAGGGGGGTGGTGTTTCAGGGATTAGGGCAGTGCAGTAGTGTTCGGGCAGTGTAGGAGTCATGCTGGGGGTGGTGGTTTAGGGTTTAGTGCAGAGCAGTGGTGTTCGGGCAGCGTAGGGGGTCGTGCTGGGTTTGGTGTTTTAGAGCATAGGGCAGTGCAGTGGTGTTCGGGCAGTGTAGGGGTCGTGGGGGGTGGTGGTTTAGGGTTTAGGGCAGTACAGTGGTGTTTGGGCAGTGTGGGGGGTTATGCAGTGGGGTGGTGTTTCAGGGTTTAGGAGAGTGCAGGGGTGTTCGGGCAGTGTAGGGGTCGTGTGGGGTGGTGTTTCAGGGTTTAGGGCAGTACAGTGGTGTTTGGGCAGTGTGGGGGGTTATGCAGTGGGGTGGTGTTTCAGGGTTTAGGGCAGTGCAGTGGTGCTCGGGCAGTGTAGGGGGTCGTGCAAGGGTTGGTGTTTCAGGGTTTAGGGCAGTGGAGTGGTGTTCTGGCAGTGTAGTGGGTCGTGCAGGGGCTGGTGTTTCAGGGTTTAGGGAAGAGCAGTGGTGTTCTGGCAGTGTAGGATGTCTTGCTGGGGTGGTGTTTCAGGCTTTAGGGCAGTGCAGTGGTGTTCGGGCAGTGTAGGGGTGGTGCTGGGGGTAGTGTTTCAGGGTTTAGGGCAGTGCAGTGTTGTTCGGGCAGAGTAGGGTGTCGTGCTGGGGGTTGTGTTTAGGGTTTAGGGCAGAGCAGTGGTGTTCGGGCAGTGTAGGGGGTCATGCTGGGGTGGTGTTTCAGGGTTTAGGGCAGTGCAGTAGTGTTCGGGCAGTGTAGGAGTTATGCTGGGGTGGTGGTTTAGGGTTTAGTGCAGAGCAGTGGTGTTCGGGCAGTGTAGGGGGTCGTGCTGGGTTTGGTGTTTTAGAGCTTAGGGCAGTGCAGTGGTGTACGGGCAGTGTAGGGGTTCGTGCTGGGGGTGGTGTTTTAGGATTTAGGGTAGTGCAGTGGTGTTTAGGTAGTGTAGGGCGTCGTGCTGGGGATAGTTGTTTACGGTTTTGTGTAGTGCATTGGTGTTTGGGTAGTGTACGGGGTATTGCAGGCGGTTGTGTTTTAGGGTTTAGAGTAGTGCAGCGGGGTTTGTGTAGTGTAGGGGGTACTGCTGGTGGTAGTGTTTTAGGGTTTAGGGTAGTGCAGTGGTGTTTGTGTAGTGTAGGGGGTCGTGCTGGTGGTGGTGTTTTAGGGTTTTGGGTAGTGCAGTGGTGTTGGTGTAGTGTAGGGGGTAGTGTTTTAGGGTTTAGAGTAGTGCAGTGCTGTTTGTGTAGTGTAGGGGGTCATGCTGGGTGTAGTGTTTTAGGGTTTGGGGTAGTGCAGCGGTGTTGGTGTAGTGTAGGTGGTCGTGTTTTAGGGTCTAGGGTAGTGCGGTGATTGTTGGTTAGTGTAGGGGGTCGTGCGGGGGTAGTGTTTTAGGGTTTATGGTAGTGCAGTGGTGTTTGGGTAGTTTAGGGGGTTGGGCTGGGGTAGTGTTGTAGGATTTAGGGTAGGGCATTGCTGTTTGTGTAGTTTAGGGGGGGTGTTGGGGTTAGTGTTTTAGGGTTTAGGGCAGTGCTTTGGTGTTTGTGTTGTGTAGAGGGTCGTGCTGGGGGTACTGTTTTAGGGTTTACGGCAGTACAGTAGTGTTTGGGTAGTGTAGGGGGTCGTGCTGGGGGTGGTGTTTTAGGGATAGGGCAGTGCTATGATATTCGGGTAGTGTAGGGGGTCGTGCTGGGGATGGTGTTTTAGGGTTTAGGGCAGTGCAGTGGTTTTCCGGCAGTGTAGGGAGTGGTGCAGGGGTTGGTGTTTCAGGGTTTAGGGCAGTGAAGTGGTGTTCTGGCAGTGTAGGATGTTTTGCTAGGGTGGTGTTTCAGGCTTTAGGGCAGTGCAGTGGTATTCGGGCAGTGTAGGGGGTGGTGCTGGAGGTAGTGTTTCAGGGTTTAGGGCAGTGCAGTAGTGTTCAGGCAGTGTAGGGGTCATGCAGGGGTGGTGTTTCTGTGTTTATTTAGGGCAATGCAGTAGAGCTCGGGCAGTGTAGGGGGTCGTGCTGGGTGTGGTGTTTTAGGGTTTAGGGCAGTGCAGTGGTGTTCAGGCAATGTAGGGGGTCATGCTGGGGTGGTGTTTCCGGGTAGTGCAGTGGTGTTCGGCAGTGTAGGGGGTCATGCAGGGGGGTTGTGTTTCAGGGTTTAGGGCATTGCTGTGGTGTTCGGGCAGTGTTGGGGGTCGTGCTGGGGGTGGTGTTTTAGAGCTTAGGGCAGTGCAGTGGTGTTCGGGCAGTGTAGGGGTTTGTGCTGGGGGTAGTGTTTTAGGGTTTAGGGTAGTGCAGTGGTGTTTGGGTAGTGTAGGGGGTCATGCTGGGGATAGTGGTTTACGGTTTTGTGTAGTGCATTGGTGTTTGGGTAGTGTAAGGGGTCGTGCTGGGGGTGGTGTTTTAGGGTTTAGGGCAGTGCTATGGTATTCGGGTAGTGTAGGGGGTCGTGCTGGGGGTGGTGTTTTAGGGTTTAGGGCAGTGCAGTGGTGTTCGGGCAGTGTAGGGGTAGTGCTGGGGGTGGTGTTTTAGGGTTTAGGGCAGTGCAGTGGTTTTCCGGCAGTGTAGGGGGTCGTGCTGGGGGTGGTGTTTTAGGGTTTAGGGCAGTGCAGTGGTGTTCAGCAGTGTAGGCGTTCGTGCAGGGGGGTGGTGTTTCAGTGTTTAGAACACTGCTGTGGTGTGCGGGCAGTGTAGGGGGTCGTGCTGGGGGTGGTGTTTCAGGGTTTAGGGCAGTGCAGTGGTGTTCGGGCAGTGTAGGGGTCGTGTGGGGTGGTGTTTCAGGGATTAGGGCAGTGCAGTGGTGCTCGGGCAGTGTAGGGGGTCGTGCAGGGGGGTGGTGTTTCAGGGTTTAGGGCAGTGCAGTAGTGTTCGGGCAGTGTAGGAGTCATGCTGGGGGTGGTGGTTTAGGGTTTAGTGCAGAGCAGTGGTGTTCGGGCAGTGTAGGGGGTCGTGCTGGGTTTGGTGTTTTAGAGCTTAGGGCAGTGCAGTGGTGTTCGGGCAGTGTAGGGGTCGTGGGGGGTGGTGGTTTAGGGTTTAGGGCAGTACAGTGGTGTTTGGGCAGTGTGGGGGGTCGTGCAGTGGGGTGGTGTTTCAGGGTTTAGGGCAGTGCAGTGGTGCTCGGGCAGTATAGGGGGTTGTGCAAGGGTTGGTGTTTCAGGGTTTAGGGCAGTGGAGTGGTGTTCTGGCAGTGTAGTGGGTCGTGCTGGGGCTGGTGTTTCAGGGTTTAGGGAAGTGCAGTGGTGTTCTGGCAGTGTAGGATGTCTTGCTGGGGTGGTGTTTCAGGCTTTAGGGCAGTGCAGTGGTGTTCGGGCAGTGTAGGGGGTGGTGCTTGGGGTAGTGTTTCAGGGTTTAGGGCAGTGCAGTGTTGTTCGGGCAGAGTAGGGGGTCGTGCTGGGGGTTGTGTTTAGGGTTTAGGGCAGAGCAGTGGTGTTCGGGCAGTGTAGGGGGTCATGCTGGGGTGGTGTTTCAGGGTTTAGGGCAGTGCAGTAGTGTTCAGGCAGTGTAGGGGTCATGCAGGGGTGGTGTTTCTGTGTTTATTTAGGGCAATGCAGTAGTGCTCGGGCAGTGTAGGGGGTCGTGCTGGGTGTGGTGTTTTAGGGTTTAGGGCAGTGCAGTGGTGTTCAGGCAATGTAGGGGGTCATGCTGGGGGTGGTGTTTCCGGGTAGTGCAGTGGTGTTCGGCAGTGTAGGGGGTCATGCCGGGGGGTTGTGTTTCAGGGTTTAGGGCATTGCTGTGGTGTTCGGGCAGTGTAGGGGGTCGTGCTGGGGGTGGTGTTTTAGAGCTTAGGGCAGTGCAGTGGTGTTCGGGCAGTGTAGGGGTTTGTGCTGGGGGTAGTGTTTTAGGGTTTAGGGTAGTGCAGTGGTGTTTGTTTAGTGTAGGGGTTCCTGTTGGTGGTAGTTTGTTAGGGTTTAGGGTAGTGCAGTAATGTTTGTGTAGTTTAGAGGGTCGTGCTTGGGTAGATTTAGGGTTTAGGGTAGTGTAGTGGTGTTTGTGTAGTGTAGGGGGTCGTGCTGGGGGTAGGGTTTAGGGCAGTGCAGTGGTGTTTGTGTAGTGTAGGGGGTCGTGCTGGGGGTAGTGTTTTAGGGTTTGGGGTAGTGCAGTGGTTTTTGGGTAGTGTAGGGGGTCATGCTGGGGGCAGTGTGTCAGGGTTTAGGGCAGTGCAGTGGTGTTCGGGCAGTGTAGGGGGTCTTGCTGGGGCTGGTGTTTCAGGGTTTAGGCAGTGGAGCCGTGTTTGGGCAGTGTAGGGGGTTGTGCTGGGGCTGGTGTTTTCGGGTTTAGTGCAGTGCAGTGGTGTTTGTGTAGTGTAGGGGGTCTTGCTGGGGGTAGTGTTTTAGGGTTTAGGGTAGTGCAGTGGTGTTTGGGTAGTGTAAGGGGTTTGTGCTGGTGGTAGTGTTTTAGGGTTTAGGCTAGTATAGTGGTGTTTGGGTAGTGTAGAGGGTCGTGCTGGGGGTGGTGTATTAGGGTTTAGGGTAGTGCAGTGGTGTTTGTGTAGCGTAGGGGTTAGTGTTTTAGGGTTTAGAATATTGCAGTGGTGTTTGTGTAGTGTAGGGGGTCGTGCTGGGGGTGGTGTTTTAGGGTTTGGGGTAGTGCTGTGGTGTTTGGGTAGTGTAGGGGTCATGCTGGGGGTGGTGTTCTAGGGTTTAGTGCAGAGCAGTGGTGTTCGGGCAGTGTAGGGGGTCGTGCTGGGTTTGGTGTTTTAGAGCTTAGGGCAGTGCAGTGGTGTACGGGTAGTGTTGGGGTTCATGCTGGGGTGGTGTTTTAGGGTTTAGGGTAGTGCAGTGTTGTTTGGGTAGTGTAGGGGGTCGTGCTGGGGATAGTGGTTTATGGTTTAGTGTAGTGCATTGGTGTTTGGGTAGTGTAGGGGTACTGCAGGGGGTTGTGTTTTAGGGTTTAGAGTAGTGCAGCGGTGTTTGGGTAGTGTACGGGGTACTGCTGGGGGTAGTGTTTTAGGGTTTAGGGTAGTGCAGTGGTGTTTGTGTAGTGTAGGGGGTCGTGCTGGTGGTGGTGTTTTATTGTTTTGGGTAGTGCAGTGGTGTTGGTGTAGTGTAGGGGGTAGTGTTTTAGGGTTTAGAGTAGTGCAGTGCTGTTTGTGTAATGTAGGGGGTCATGCTGGGTGTAGTGTTTTAGGGTTTGGGGTACTGCAGCGGTGTTGGTGTAGTGTAGGTGGTCATGTTTTAGGGTCTAGGGTAGTGCAGTGGTCGTTGATTAGTGTATGGGGTCGTGCAGGGGGTAGTGTTTTAGGGTTTAGTGCAGAGCAGTGGTGTTCGGGCAGTGTAGGGGGTCGTGCTGGGTTTGGTGTTTTAGAGCTTAGGGCAGTGCAGTGGTGTTCGGGCAGTGTAGGGGTAGTACTGGGGTTGGTGTTTTAGGGTTTAGGGCAGTGCAGTGGTTTTCCGGCATTGTAGGGGGTCGTGCTGGGGGTGGTGTTTTAGGGTTTAGGGCAGTGCAGTGGTGTTCAGCAGTGTAGGCGTTCGTGCAGGGGGGTGGTGTTTCAGTGTTTAGAACACTGCTGTGGTGTGCGGGCAGTGTAGGGGGTCGTGCTGGGGGTGGTGTTTCAGGGTTTAGGGCAGTGCAGGGGTGTTCGGGCAGTGTAGGGGTCGTGTGGGGTGGTGTTTCAGGGTTTAGGGCAGTGCAGTGGTGTTCGGGCAGTGTAGTGGTAGTGCTGGGGGTGGTGTTTTAGGGTTTAGGGCAGTGCAGTGGTTTTCCGGCATTGTAGGGGGTCGTGCTGGGGGTGGTGTTTTAGGGTTTAGGGCAGTGCAGTAGTGTTCAGCAGTGTAGGCGTTCGTGCAGGGGGGTGGTGTTTCAGTGTTTAGAACACTGCTGTGGTGTGCGGGCAGTGTAGGGGGTCGTGCTGGGGGTGGTGTTTCAGGGTTTAGGGCAGTGCAGGGGTGTTCGGGCAGTGTAGGGGTCGTGTGGGGTGGTGTTTCAGGGTTTAGGGCAGTGCAGTGGTGCTCGGGCAGTGTAGGGGGTCGTGCAGGGGGGTGGTGTTTCAGGGATTAGGGCAGTGCAGTAGTGTTCGGGCAGTGTAGGAGTCATGCTGGGGGTGGTGGTTTAGGGTTTAGTGCAGAGCAGTGGTGTTCGGGCAGCGTAGGGGGTCGTGCTGGGTTTGGTGTTTTAGAGCTTAGGGCAGTGCAGTGGTGTTCGGGCAGTGTAGGGGTCGTGGGGGGTGGTGGTTTAGGGTTTAGGGCAGTACAGTGGTGTTTGGGCAGTGTGGGGGGTCATGCAGTGGGGTGGTGTTTCAGGGTTTAGGGCAGTGCAGTGGTGCTCGGGCAGTGTAGGGGGTCGTGCAAGGGTTGGTGTTTCAGGGTTTAGGGCAGTGGAGTGGTGTCCTGGCAGTGTAGTGGGTCGTGCAGGGGCTGGTGTTTCAGGGTTTAGGGAAGAGCAGTGGTGTTCTGGCAGTGTAGGATGTCTTGCTGGGGTGGTGTTTCAGGCTTTAGGGCAGTGCAGTGGTGTTCGGGCAGTGTAGGGGGTGGTGCTGGGGGTAGTGTTTCAGGGTTTAGGGCAGTGCAGTGTTGTTCGGGCAGAGTAGGGTGTCGTGCTGGGGGTTGTGTTTAGGGTTTAGGGCAGAGCAGTGGTGTTTGGGCAGTGTAGGGGGTCATGCTGGGGTGGTGTTTCAGGGTTTAGGGCAGTGCATTAGTGTTCGGGCAGTGTAGGAGTTAGGCTGGGGGTGGTGGTTTAGGGTTTAGTGCAGAGCAGTGGTGTTCGGGCAGTGTAGGGGGTCGTGCTGGGTTTGGTGTTTTAGAGCTTAGGGCAGTGCAGTGGTGTACGGGCAGTGTAGGGGTTCGTGCTGGGGGTGGTGTTTTAGGGTTTAGGGTAGTGCAGTGGTGTTTAGGTAGTGTAGGGCGTCGTGCTGGGGATAGTTGTTTACGGTTTTGTGTAGTGCATTGGTGTTTGGGTAGTGTACGGGGTATTGCAGGCGGTTGTGTTTTAGGGTTTAGAGTAGTGCAGCGGGGTTTGTGTAGTGTAGGGGGTACTGCTGGTGGTAGTGTTTTAGGGTTTAGGGTAGTGCAGTGGTGTTTGTGTAGTGTAGGGGGTCGTGCTGGTGGTGGTGTTTTAGGGTTTTGGGTAGTGCAGTGGTGTTGGTGTAGTGTAGGGGGTAGTGTTTTAGGGTTTAGAGTAGTGCAGTGCTGTTTGTGTAGTGTAGGGGGTCATGCTGGGTGTAGTGTTTTAGGGTTTGGGGTAGTGCAGCGGTGTTGGTGTAGTGTAGGTGGTCGTGTTTTAGGGTCTAGGGTAGTGCGGTGATTGTTGGTTAGTGTAGGGGGTCGTGCGGGGGTAGTGTTTTAGGGTTTATGGTAGTGCAGTGGTGTTTGGGTAGTTTAGGGGGTTGGGCTGGGGTAGTGTTGTAGGATTTAGGGTAGGGCATTGCTGTTTGTGTAGTTTAGGGGGGGTGTTGGGGTTAGTGTTTTAGGGTTTAGGGCAGTGCTTTGGTGTTTGTGTTGTGTAGAGGGTCGTGCTGGGGGTACTGTTTTAGGGTTTACGGCAGTACAGTAGTGTTTGGGTAGTGTAGGGGGTCGTGCTGGGGGTGGTGTTTTAGGGATAGGGCAGTGCTATGATATTCGGGTAGTGTAGGGGGTCGTGCTGGGGATGGTGTTTTAGGGTTTAGGGCAGTGCAGTGGTTTTCCGGCAGTGTAGGGAGTGGTGCAGGGGTTGGTGTTTCAGGGTTTAGGGCAGTGAAGTGGTGCTCTGGCAGTGTAGGATGTTTTGCTAGGGTGGTGTTTCAGGCTTTAGGGCAGTGCAGTGGTATTCGGGCAGTGTAGGGGGTGGTGCTGGAGGTAGTGTTTCAGGGTTTAGGGCAGTGCAGTAGTGTTCAGGCAGTGTAGGGGTCATGCAGGGGTGGTGTTTCTGTGTTTATTTAGGGCAATGCAGTAGAGCTCGGGCAGTGTAGGGGGTCGTGCTGGGTGTGGTGTTTTAGGGTTTAGGGCAGTGCAGTGGTGTTCAGGCAATGTAGGGGGTCATGCTGGGGTGGTGTTTCCGGGTAGTGCAGTGGTGTTCGGCAGTGTAGGGGGTCATGCAGGGGGGTTGTGTTTCAGGGTTTAGGGCATTGCTGTGGTGTTCGGGCAGTGTTGGGGGTCGTGCTGGGGGTGGTGTTTTAGAGCTTAGGGCAGTGCAGTGGTGTTCGGGCAATGTAGGGGTTTGTGCTGGGGGTAGTGTTTTAGGGTTTAGGGTAGTGCAGTGGTGTTTGGGTAGTGTAGGGGGTCATGCTGGGGATAGTGGTTTACGGTTTTGTGTAGTGCATTGGTGTTTGGGTAGTGTAAGGGGTCGTGCTGGGGGTGGTGTTTTAGGGTTTAGGGCAGTGCTATGGTATTCGGGTAGTGTAGGGGGTCGTGCTGGGGGTGGTGTTTTAGGGTTTAGGGCAGTGCAGTGGTGTTCGGGCAGTGTAGGGGTAGTGCTGGGGGTGGTGTTTTAGGGTTTAGGGCAGTGCAGTGGTTTTCCGGCAGTGTAGGGGGTCGTGCTGGGGGTGGTGTTTTAGGGTTTAGGGCAGTGCAGTGGTGTTCAGCAGTGTAGGCATTCGTGCAGGGGGTGGTGTTTCAGTGTTTAGAACACTGCTGTGGTGTGCGGGCAGTGTAGGGGGTCGTGCTGGGGGTGGTGTTTCAGGGTTTAGGGCAGTGCAGTGGTGTTGGGGCAGTGTAGGGGTCGTGTGGGGTGGTGTTTCAGGGTTTAGGGCAGTGCAGTGGTGCTCGGGCAGTGTAGGGGGTCGTGCAGGGGGGTGGTGTTTCAGGGTTTAGGGCAGTGCAGTAGTGTTCGGGCAGTGTAGGAGTCATGCTGGGGGTGGTGGTTTAGGGTTTAGTGCAGAGCAGTGGTGTTCGGGCAGTGTAGGGGGTCGTGCTGGGTTTGGTGTTTTAGAGCTTAGGGCAGTGCAGTGGTGTTCGGGCAGTGTAGGGGTCGTGGGGGGTGGTGGTTTAGGGTTTAGGGCAGTACAGTGGTGTTTGGGCAGTGTGGGGAGTCGTGCAGTGGGGTGGTGTTTCAGGGTTTAGGGCAGTGCAGTGGTGCTCGGGCAGTGTAGGGGGTTGTGCAAGGGTTGGTGTTTCAGGGTTTAGGGCAGTGGAGTGGTGTTCTGGCAGTGTAGTGGGTCGTGCTGGGGCTGGTGTTTCAGGGTTTAGGGAAGTGCAGTGGTGTTCTGGCAGTGTAGGATGTCTTGCTGGGGTGGTGTTTCAGGCTTTAGGGCAGTGCAGTGGTGTTCGGGCAGTGTAGGGGGTGGTGCTGGGGGTAGTGTTTCAGGGTTTAGGGCAGTGCAGTGTTGTTCGGGCAGAGTAGGGGGTTGTGCTGGGGGTTGTGTTTAGGGTTTAGGGCAGAGCAGTGGTGTTCGGGCAGTGTAGGGGGTCATGCTGGGGTGGTGTTTCAGGGTTTAGGGCAGTGCAGTAGTGTTCAGGCAGTGTAGGGGTCATGCAGGGGTGGTGTTTCTGTGTTTATTTAGGGCAATGCAGTAGTGCTCGGGCAGTGTAGGGGGTCGTGCTGGGTGTGGTGTTTTAGGGTTTAGGGCAGTGCAGTGGTGTTCAGGCAATGTAGGGGGTCATGCTGGGGGTGGTGTTTCCGGGTAGTGCAGTGGTGTTCGGCAGTGTAGGGGGTCATGCCGGGGGGTTGTGTTTCAGGGTTTAGGGCATTGCTGTGGTGTTCGGGCAGTGTAGGGGGTCGTGCTGGGGGTGGTGTTTTAGAGCTTAGGGCAGTGCAGTGGTGTTCGGGCAGTGTAGGGGTTTGTGCTGGGGGTAGTGTTTTAGGGTTTAGGGTAGTGCAGTGGTGTTTGGGTAGTGTAGGGGGTCATGCTGGGGATAGTGGTTTACGGTTTTGTGTAGTGCATTGGTGTTTGGGTAGTGTAAGGGGTCGTGCTGGGGGTGGTGTTTTAGGGTTTAGGGCAGTGCTATGGTATTCGGGTAGTGTAGGGGGTCGTGCTGGGGGTGGTGTTTTAGGGTTTAGGGCAGTGCAGTGGTGTTCGGGCAGTGTAGGGGTAGTGCTGGGGGTGGTGTTTTAGGTTTTAGGGCAGTGCAGTGGTTTTCCGGCAGTGTAGGGGGTCGTGCTGGGGGTGGTGTTTTAGGGTTTAGGGCAGTGCAGTGGTGTTCAGCAGTGTAGGCGTTCGTGCAGCGGGGTGGTGTTTCAGTGTTTAGAACACTGCTGTGGTGTGCGGGCAGTGTAGGGGGTCGTGCTGGGGGTGGTGTTTCAGGGTTTAGGGCAGTGCAGTGTTGTTCGGGCAGTGTAGGGGTCATGTGGGGTGGTGTTTCAGGGTTTAGGGCAGTGCAGTGGTGCTCGGGCAGTGTAGGGGGTCGTGCAGGGGGGTGGTGTTTCAGGGTTTAGGGCAGTGCAGTAGTGTTCGGGCAGTGTAGGAGTCATGCTGGGGGTGGTGGTTTAGGGTTTAGTGCAGAGCAGTGGTGTTCGGGCAGTGTAGGGGGTCGTGCTGGGTTTGGTGTTTTAGAGCTTAGGGCAGTGCAGTGGTGTTCGGGCAGTGTAGGGGTCGTGGGGGGTGGTGGTTTAGGGTTTAGGGCAGCACAGTGGTGTTTGGGCAGTGTGGGGGGTCGTGCAGTGGGGTGGTGTTTCAGGGTTTAGGGCAGTGCAGTGGTGCTCGGGCAGTGTAGGGGGTCGTGCAAGGGTTGGTGTTTCAGGGTTTAGGGCAGTGGAGTGGTGTTCTGGCAGTGTAGTGGGTCGTGCTGGGGCTGGTGTTTCAGGGTTTAGGGAAGTGCAGTGGTGTTCTGGCAGTGTAGGATGTCTTGCTGGGGTGGTGTTTCAGGCTTTAGGGCAGTGCAGTGGTGTTCGGGCAGTGTAGGGGGTGGTGCTGGGGGTAGTGTTTCAGGGTTTAGGGCAGTGCAGTGTTGTTCGGGCAGAGTAGGGGGTCGTGCTGGGGGTTGTGTTTAGGGTTTAGGGCAGAGCAGTGGTGTTCGGGCAGTGTAGGGGGTCATGCTGGGGTGGTGTTTCAGTGTTTAGGGCAGTGCAGTAAAGTTCGGGCAGTGTAGGAGTCATGCTGGGAGTGGTGGTTTAGGGTTTAGTGCAGAGCAGTGGTGTTCGGGCAGTGTAGGGGGTCGTGCTGGGTTTGGTGTTTTAGAGCTTAGGGCAGTGCAGTGGTGTACGGGCAGTGTAGGGGTTCGTGCTGGGGGTGGTGTTTTAGGGTTTAGGGTAGTGCAGTGGTGTTTAGGTAGTGTAGGGGGTCGTGCTGGGGATAGTGGTTTACGGTTTTGTGTAGTGCATTGGTGTTTGGGTAGTGTAGGGGGTACTGCAGGCGGTTGTGTTTTAGGGTTTAGAGTAGTGCAGCGGTGTTTGTGTAGTGTAGGGGGTACTGCTGGTGGTAGTGTTTTAGGGTTTAGGGTAGTGCAGTGGTGTTTGTGTAGTGTAGGGGGTCGTGCTGGTGGTGGTGTTTTACGGTTTTGGGTAGTGCAGTGGTGTTGGTGTAGTGTAGGGGGTAGTGTTTTAGGGTTTAGAGTAGTGCAGTGCTGTTTGTGTAGTGTAGGGGGTCATGCTGGGTGTAGTGTTTTAGGGTTTGGGGTAGTGCAGCGGTGTTGGTGTAGTGTAGGTGGTCGTGTTTTAGGGTTTAGGGTAGTGCGGTGATCGTAGGTTAGTGTAGGGGGTCGTGCGGGGGGTAGTGTTTTAGGGTTTATGGTAGTGCAGTGGTGTTTGGGTAGTGTAGGGGGTCGGGCTGGGGTAGTGTTGTAGGATTTAGGGTAGTGCATTGGTGTTTGTGTAGTTTAGGGGGGGTGTTGGGGTTAGTGTTTTAGGGTTTAGGGCAGTGCTTTGGTGTTTGTGTTGTGTAGGGGGTCGTGCTGGGGGTACTGTTTTAGGGTTTACGGCAGAACAGTGGTGTTTGGGTAGTGTAGGGGGTCGTGCTGGGGGTGGTGTTTTAGGGATAGGGCAGTGCTATGATATTCGGGTAGTGTAGGGGGTCGTGCTGGGGATGGTGTTTTAGGGTTTAGGGCAGTGCAGTGGTTTTCCGGCAGTGTAGGGAGTGGTGCAGGGGTTGGTGTTTCAGGGTTTAGGGCAGTGAAGTGGTGTTCTGGCAGTGTAGTGGGTCATGCTGGGGCTGGTGTTTTAGGGTTTAGGGCAGTGCAGTGGTGTTCTGGCAGTGTAGGATGTCTTGCTAGGGTGGTGTTTCAGGCTTTAGGGCAGTGCAGTGGTGTTCGGGCAGTGTAGGGGGTGGTGCTGGGGGTAGTGTTTCAGGGTTTAGGGCAGTGCAGTAGTGTTCGGGCAGTGTAGGGGGTCATGCAGGGGTGGTGTTTCTGTGTTTATTTAGGGCAATGCAGTAGTGCTCGGGCAGTGTAGGGGGTCGTGCTGGGTGTGGTGTTTTAGGGTTTAGGGCAGTGCAGTGGTGTTCAGGCAATGTAGGGGGTCATGCTGGGGGTGGTGTTTCCGGGTAGTGCAGTGGTGTTCGGCAGTGTAGGGGGTCATGCAGGGGGGTTGTGTTTCAGGGTTTAGGGCATTGCTGTGGTGTTCGGACAGTGTAGGGGGTCGTGCTGGGGCTGGTGTTTTGGGGTCTAGGGCAGTGCAGTGGTGTTTGGGCAGTAAAGGGGGTCGTGCGGGGTGGTGTTTCAGGGTTAGGGCCGTACAGTGGTGTTCGGGCAGTGTAGGGGGTCATGCAGGGGGGTGGTGTTTCAGGGTTTAGGGCTGTGTAGTGGTGCTCGGGCAGTGTAGGGGTTGTGCAGGGGCTGGTGTTTCAGGGTTTAGGGAAGTGCAGTGGTGTTCTGGCAGTGTAGGATGTCTTGCTGGGGTGGTGTTTCAGGCTTTAGGGCAGTGCAGTGGTGTTCGGGCAGTGTAGGGGGTGGTGCTGGGGGTAGTGTTTCAGGGTTTAGGGCAGTGCAGTGTTGTTCGGGCAGAGTAGGGGGTCGTGCTGGGGGTTGTGTTTAGGGTTTAGGGCAGAGCAGTGGTGTTCGGGCAGTGTAGGGGGTCATGCTGGGGTGGTGTTTCAGGGTTTAGGGCAGTGCAGTAGTGTTCAGGCAGTGTAGGGGTCATGCAGGGGTGGTGTTTCTGTGTTTATTTAGGGCAATGCAGTAGTGCTCGGGCAGTGTAGGGGGTCGTGCTGGGTGTGGTGTTTTAGGGTTTAGGGCAGTGCAGTGGTGTTCAGGCAATGTAGGGGGTCATGCTGGGGGTGGTGTTTCCGGGTAGTGCAGTGGTGTTCGGCAGTGTAGGGGGTCATGCCGGGGGGTTGTGTTTCAGGGTTTAGGGCATTGCTGTGGTGTTCGGGCAGTGTAGGGGGTCGTGCTGGGGGTGGTGTTTTAGAGCTTAGGGCAGTGCAGTGGTGTTCGGGCAGTGTAGGGGTTTGTGCTGGGGGTAGTGTTTTAGGGTTTAGGGTAGTGCAGTGGTGTTTGGGTAGTGTAGGGGGTCATGCTGGGGATAGTGGTTTACGGTTTTGTGTAGTGCATTGGTGTTTGGGTAGTGTAAGGGGTCGTGCTGGGGGTGGTGTTTTAGGGTTTAGGGCAGTGCTATGGTATTCGGGTAGTGTAGGGGGTCGTGCTGGGGGTGGTGTTTTAGGGTTTAGGGCAGTGCAGTGGTGTTCGGGCAGTGTAGGGGTAGTGCTGGGGGTGGTGTTTTAGGGTTTAGGGCAGTGCAGTGGTTTTCCGGCAGTGTAGGGGGTCGTGCTGGGGGTGGTGTTTTAGGGTTTAGGGCAGTGCAGTGGTGTTCAGCAGTGTAGGCGTTCGTGCAGCGGGGTGGTGTTTCAGTGTTTAGAACACTGCTGTGGTGTGCGGGCAGTGTAGGGGGTCGTGCTGGGGGTGGTGTTTCAGGGTTTAGGGCAGTGCAGTGTTGTTCGGGCAGTGTAGGGGTCGTGTGGGGTGGTGTTTCAGGGTTTAGGGCAGTGCAGTGGTGCTCGGGCAGTGTAGGGGGTCGTGCAGGATGGGTGGTGTTTCAGGGTTTAGGGCAGTGCAGTAGTGTTCGGGCAGTGTAGGAGTCATGCTGGGGGTGGTGGTTTAGGGTTTAGTGCAGAGCAGTGGTGTTCGGGCAGTGTAGGGGGTCGTGCTGGGTTTGGTGTTTTAGAGCTTAGGGCAGTGCAGTGGTGTTCGGGCAGTGTAGGGGTCGTGGGGGGTGGTGGTTTAGGGTTTAGGGCAGCACAGTGGTGTTTGGGCAGTGTGGGGGGGTCGTGCAGTGGGGTGGTGTTTCAGGGTTTAGGGCAGTGCAGTGGTGCTCGGTCAGTGTAGGGGGTCGTGCAAGGGTTGGTGTTTCAGGGTTTAGGGCAGTGGAGTGGTGTTCTGGCAGTGTAGTGGGTCGTGCTGGGGCTGGTGTTTCAGGGTTTAGGGAAGTGCAGTGGTGTTCTGGCAGTGTAGGATGTCTTGCTGGGGTGGTGTTTCAGGCTTTAGGGCAGTGCAGTGGTGTTCGGGCAGTGTAGGGGGTGGTGCTGGGGGTAGTGTTTCAGGGTTTAGGGCAGTGCAGTGTTGTTCGGGCAGAGTAGGGGGTCGTGCTGGGGGTTGTGTTTAGGGTTTAGGGCAGAGCAGTGGTGTTCGGGCAGTGTAGGGGGTCATGCTGGGGTGGTGTTTCAGTGTTTAGGGCAGTGCAGTAGTGTTCGGGCAGTGTAGGAGTCATGCTGGGGGTGGTGGTTTAGGGTTTAGTGCAGAGCAGTGGTGTTCGGGCAGTGTAGGGGGTCGTGCTGGGTTTGGTGTTTTAGAGCTTAGGGCAGTGCAGTGGTGTACGGGCAGTGTAGGGGTTCGTGCTGGGGGTGGTGTTTTAGGGTTTAGGGTAGTGCAGTGGTGTTTAGGTAGTGTAGGGGGTCGTGCTGGGGATAGTGGTTTACGGTTTTGTGTAGTGCATTGGTGTTTGGGTAGTGTAGGGGGTACTGCAGGCGGTTGTGTTTTAGGGTTTAGAGTAGTGCAGCGGTGTTTGTGTAGTGTAGGGGGTACTGCTGGTGGTAGTGTTTTAGGGTTTAGGGTAGTGCAGTGGTGTTTGTGTAGTGTAGGGGGTCGTGCTGGTGGTGGTGTTTTACGGTTTTGGGTAGTGCAGTGGTGTTGGTGTAGTGTAGGGGGTAGTGTTTTAGGGTTTAGAGTAGTGCAGTGCTGTTTGTGTAGTGTAGGGGGTCATGCTGGGTGTAGTGTTTTAGGGTTTGGGGTAGTGCAGCGGTGTTGGTGTAGTGTAGGTGGTCGTGTTTTAGGGTTTAGGGTAGTGCGGTGATCGTAGGTTAGTGTAGGGGGTCGTGCGGGGGGTAGTGTTTTAGGGTTTATGGTAGTGCAGTGGTGTTTGGGTAGTGTAGGGGGTAGGGCTGGGGTAGTGTTGTAGGATTTAGGGTAGTGCATTGGTGTTTGTGTAGTTTAGGGGGGGTGTTGGGGTTAGTGTTTTAGGGTTTAGGGCAGTGCTTTGGTGTTTGTGTTGTGTAGGGGGTCGTGCTGGGGGTACTGTTTTAGGGTTTACGGCAGAACAGTGGTGTTTGGGTAGTGTAGGGGGTCGTGCTGGGGGTGGTGTTTTAGGGATAGGGCAGTGCTATGATATTCGGGTAGTGTAGGGGGTCGTGCTGGGGATGGTGTTTTAGGGTTTAGGGCAGTGCAGTGGTTTTCCGGCAGTGTAGGGAGTGGTGCAGGGGTTGGTGTTTCAGGGTTTAGGGCAGTGAAGTGGTGTTCTGGCAGTGTAGTGGGTCATGCTGGGGCTGGTGTTTTAGGGTTTAGGGCAGTGCAGTGGTGTTCTGGCAGTGTAGGATGTCTTGCTAGGGTGGTGTTTCAGGCTTTAGGGCAGTGCAGTGGTGTTCGGGCAGTGTAGGGGGTGGTGCTGGGGGTAGTGTTTCAGGGTTTAGGGCAGTGCAGTAGTGTTCGGGCAGTGTAGGGGGTCATGCAGGGGTGGTGTTTCTGTGTTTATTTAGGGCAATGCAGTAGTGCTCGGGCAGTGTAGGGGGTCGTGCTGGGTGTGGTGTTTTAGGGTTTAGGGCAGTGCAGTGGTGTTCAGGCAATGTAGGGGGTCATGCTGGGGGTGGTGTTTCCGGGTAGTGCAGTGGTGTTCGGCAGTGTAGGGGGTCATGCAGGGGGGTTGTGTTTCAGGGTTTAGGGCATTGCTGTGGTGTTCGGGCAGTGTAGGGGGTCGTGCTGGGGCTGGTGTTTTGGGGTCTAGGGCAGTGCAGTGGTGTTTGGGCAGTAAAGGGGGTCGTGCGGGGTGGTGTTTCAGGGTTAGGGCAGTACAGTGGTGTTTGGGCAGTGTAGGGGGTCATGCAGGGGGGTGGTGTTTCAGGGTTTAGGGCTGTGTAGTGGTGCTCGGGCAGTGTAGGGGTTGTGCAGGGGGTGGTGTTTCAGGGTTTAGGGCAGTGCAGTGGTGTTAGGGCAGTGTAGGGGGTCCTGCAGGGGGGTGGTGTTTCAGGGTTTAGGGTGTTCTGGCAGTGTAGGGGTCCTGCAGGGGGTTGGTGTTTCAGGGTTTAGGGCAGTGCAGTGGTGTTCGGGCAGTGTAGGGGGTTGTTCGGGGTGGTTTTTCAGGATTTAGGACACTACCGTGGTGTTCGAGCAGTGTAGGGGGTCGTGTTGGGGGTGGTGTTTTAGGGTTTATGTCAGTACAGTGGTGTTCGGGCAGTGTAGGGGGTCGTGCTGGTGGTGGTGTTTTACGGTTTTGGGTAGTGCAGTGGTGTTGGTGTAGTGTAGGGGGTAGTGTTTTAGGGTTTAGAGTAGTGCAGTGCTGTTTGTGTAGTGTAGGGGGTCATGCTGGGTGTAGTGTTTTAGGGTTTGGGGTAGTGCAGCGGTGTTGGTGCAGTGTAGGTGGTCGTGTTTTAGGGTTTAGGGTAGTGCGGTGATCGTAGGTTAGTGTAGGGGGTCGTGCGGGGGGTAGTGTTTTAGGGTTTATGGTAGTGCAGTGGTGTTTGGGTAGTGTAGGGGGTCGGGCTGGGGTAGTGTTGTAGGATTTAGGGTAGTGCATTGGTGTTTGTGTAGTTTAGGGGGGGTGTTGGGGTTAGTGTTTTAGGGTTTAGGGCAGTGCTTTGGTGTTTGTGTTGTGTAGGGGGTCGTGCTGGGGGTACTGTTTTAGGGTTTACGGCAGAACAGTGGTGTTTGGGTAGTGTAGGGGGTCGTGCTGGGGGTGGTGTTTTAGGGATAGGGCAGTGCTATGATATTCGGGTAGTGTAGGGGGTCGTGCTGGGGATGGTGTTTTAGGGTTTAGGGCAGTGCAGTGGTTTTCCGGCAGTGTAGGGAGTGGTGCAGGGGTTGGTGTTTCAGGGTTTAGGGCAGTGAAGTGGTGTTCTGGCAGTGTAGTGGGTCATGCTGGGGCTGGTGTTTTAGGGTTTAGGGCAGTGCAGTGTTGTTCTGGCAGTGTAGGATGTCTTGCTAGGGTGGTGTTTCAGGCTTTAGGGCAGTGCAGTGGTGTTCGGGCAGTGTAGGGGGTGGTGCTGGGGGTAGTGTTTCAGGGTTTAGGGCAGTGCAGTAGTGTTCGGGCAGTGTAGGGGGTCATGCAGGGGTGGTGTTTCTGTGTTTATTTAGGGCAATGCAGTAGTGCTCGGGCAGTGTAGGGGGTCGTGCTGGGTGTGGTGTTTTAGGGTTTAGGGCAGTGCAGTGGTGTTCAGGCAATGTAGGGGGTCATGCTGGGGGTGGTGTTTCCGGGTAGTGCAGTGGTGTTCGGCAGTGTAGGGGGTCATGCAGGGGGGTTGTGTTTCAGGGTTTAGGGCATTGCTGTGGTGTTCGGGCAGTGTAGGGGGTCGTGCTGGGGCTGGTGTTTTGGGGTCTAGGGCAGTGCAGTGGTGTTTGGGCAGTAAAGGGGGTCGTGCGGGGTGGTGTTTCAGGGTTAGGGCAGTACAGTGGTGTTCGGGCAGTGTAGGGGGTCATGCAGGGGGGTGGTGTTTCAGGGTTTAGGGCTGTGTAGTGGTGCTCGGGCAGTGTAGGGGTTGTGCAGTGGGTGGTGTTTCAGGGTTTAGGGCAGTGCAGTGGTGTTAGGGCAGTGTAGGGGGTCCTGCAGAGGGGTGGTGTTTCAGGGTTTAGGGTGTTCTGGCAGTGTAGGGGTCCTGCAGGGGGTTGGTGTTTCAGGGTTTAGGGCAGTGCAGTGGTGTTCGGGCAGTGTAGGGGGTTGTTCGGGGTGGTTTTTCAGGATTTAGGACAGTACAGTGGTGTTCGAGCAGTGTAGGGGGTCGTGTTGGGGGTGGGTTTTTAGGGTTTATGGCAGTACAGTGGTGTTCGGGCAGTGTAGGGGGTCCTGCAGGGGGGTGGTGTTTCAGGGTTTAGGGTGTTCTGGCAGTGTAGGGGTCCTGCAGGGGGTTGGTGTTTCAGGGTTTAGGGCAGTGCAGTGGTGTTCGGGCAGTGTAGGCGGTCGTTCGGGGTGGTTTTTCAGGATTTAGGATAGTACAGTGGTGTTCGAGCAGTGTAGGGGGTCATGTTGGGGGTGGTGTTTTAGGGTTTATGGCAGTGCAGTGGTGATTGGGCACTGTAGGGGGTCATGCGGGGGCTGGTATTTCAGGGTTTAGGGCAGTTCAGTGGTGTTCTGGCAGTGTAGGGGGTCGTGTGGGGGTGGTGTTTCAGGGTTTAGGGCAGTACAGTGGTGTTCAGGCATTGTAGGGGGTCATGCAGGGGGGTGGTGTTTCAGGGTTTAGGGCAGTGCAGTGGTGTTCTGGCAGTGTACTGGATCGTGCTGGGGCTGGTGTTTCAGGGTTTAGGGCAGGGCAGTGGTGCTCAGGCAGTGTAGGGGGTCTTACTGGAAGTGGTGTTTCAGGGTTAGGGCTGTGGTGTTCGGGGAGTGTAGGGTGTCTTGCTAGGGGTGGTGTTTCAGGGTTTAGGGCAGTGCAGTGGTGCTTGGGCAGTGTAGGGGTTTGTGCTGGGGCTGGTGTTTTAGGGTTTAGGGTAGTGCAGTGGTGTTTGTGTAGCGTAGGGGTTAGTGTTTTAAGGTTTAGAATATTGCAGTGGTGTTTGTATAGTGTAGGGGGTCGTGCTGGGGGTGGTGTTTTAGGGTTTGGGGCAGTGCTGTGGTGTTTGGGCAGTGTAGGGGTCATGCTGGGGGTGGTGTTCTAGGGTTTAGTGCAGAGCACTGGTGTTCGGGCAGTGTAGGGGGTCGTGCTGGGTTTGGTGTTTTAGAGCTTAGGGCAGTGCAGTGGTGTACGGGTAGTGTTGGGGTTCATGCTGGGGGTGGTGTTTTAGGGTTTAGGGTAGTGCAGTGTTGTTTGGGTAGTGTAGGGGGTCGTGCTGGGGATAGTGGTTTACGGTTTAGTGTAGTGCATTGGTGTTTGGGTAGTGTAGGGGGTACTGCAGGGGGTTGTGTTTTAGGGTTTAGAGTAGTGCAGTGGTGTTTGGGTAGTGTAGGGGGTACTGCTGGGGGTAGTGTTTTAGGGTTTAGGGTAGTGCAGTGCTGTTTGTGTAGTGTAGGGGGTCATGCTGGGTGTAGTGTTTTAGGGTTTGGGGTACTGCAGCGGTGTTGGTGTAGTGTAGGTGGTCGTGTTTTAGGGTCTAGGGTAGTGCAGTGGTCATTGATTAGTGTAGGGGGTCTTGCGGGGGGTAGTGTTTTAGGGTTTATGGTAGTGCAGTGGTGTTTGGGTAGTGTAGGGGGGGTGTTGGGGGTAGTGTTTTAGGGTTTAGGGCAGTGCTTTGGTGTTTGTGTAGTGTTGGGGGTCGTGCTGGGGGTACTGTTTTAGGGTTTATGGCAGAACAGTGGTGTTTGGGTAGTGTAAGGGGTCGTGCTGGGGGTGGTGTTTTAGGGTTTAGGGCAGTGCTATGGTATTCAGGTAGTGTAGGGGGTCGTGCTGGGGGTGGTGTTTTAGGGTTTAGGGCAGTGCAGTGGTGTTCGGGCAGTGTAGGGGTAGTGCTGGGGGTGGTGTTTTAGGGTTTAGGGCAGTGCAGTGGTTTTCCGGCAGTGTAGGGGGTCGTGCTGGGGGTGGTGTTTTAGGGTTTAGGGCAGTGCAGTGGTGTTCAGCAGTGTAGGCGTTCGTGCAGGGGGGTGGTGTTTCAGTGTTTAGAACACTGCTGTGGTGTTCGGGCAGTGTAGGGGCTCATGCTGGGGGTGGTGTTTCAGGGTTTAGGGCAGTGCAGTGGTGTTCGGGCAGTGTAGGGGTCATGTGGGGTGGTGTTTTAGGGTTTAGGGCAGTACAGTGGTGTTTGGGCAGTGTGGGGGGTCGTGCAGTGGGGTGGTGTTTGAGGGATTAGGGTATTCTGGCACTGTAGGGGTCCAGCCGGGGTTGGTGTTTCAGGGTTTAGGGCAGTGGAGTGGTGTTCTGGCAGTGTAGTGGGTTGTGCTGGGGCTGGTGTTTCAGGGTTTAGTGCAGTGCAGTGGTATTTGTGTAGTGTAGGGGTTCTTGCTGGGGTAGTGTTTTAGGGTTTAGGGTAGTGTAGTGGTGTTTGGGAAGTGTAGAGGGTCGTGCTGGGGTGGTGTTTTAGGGTTTAGGGTAGTGCAGTGGTGTTTGTGTAGCGTAGGGGTTAGAGTTTTAGGGTTTAGGGTAGTGCAGTGGTGTTTGGGTAGTGTAAGGGGTTTGTGCTGGTGGTAGTGTTTTAGGGTTTAGGCTAGTGTAGTGGTGTTTGGGAAGTGTAGAGGGTCGTGCTGGGGTGGTGTTTTAGGGTTTAGGGTAGTGCAGTGGTGTTTGTGTAGCGTAGGGGTTAGAGTTTTAGGGTTTAGGGTAGTGCAGTGGTGTTTGGGTAGTGTAAGGGGTTTGTGCTGGTGGTAGTGTTTTAGGGTTTAGGCTAGTATAGTGGTGTTTGGGTAGTGTAGAGGGTCGTGCTGGGTTTGGTGTTTTAGAGCTTAGGGCAGTGCAGTGGTGTACGGGTAGTGTTGGAGTTCGTGCTGGGGTGGTGTTTTAGGGTTTAGGGTAGTGCAGTGGTGTTTGGGTAGTGTAGGGGGTCGTGCTGGGGATAGTGGTTTACGGTTTAGTATAGTGCATTGGTGTTTGGGTAGTGTAGGGGGTACTGCAGTGGGTTGTGTTTTAGGGTTTAGAGTAGTGCAGCAGTGTTTGGGTAGTGTAGGGGGTACTGCTGGGGGTAGTGTTTTAGGGTTGAGGGTAGTGCAGTGGGGTTTGTGTAGTGTAGGGGGTCATGCTGGTGGTGGTGTTTTAGGGTTTTGGGTAGTGCAGTGGTGTTGGTGTAGTGTAGGGGGTAGTGTTTTAGGGTTTAGAGTAGTGCAGTGTTGTTTGGGTAGTGTAGGGGGTCATGCTGGGTGTAGTGTTTTAGGGTTTGGGGTACTGCAGCGGTGTTGGTGTAGTGTAGGTGGTTGTGTTTTAGGGTCTAGGGTAGTGCAGTGGTCGTTGATTAGTGTAGGGGGTCATGCGGGGGGTAGTGTTTTAGGGTTTATGGTAGTGCAGTGGTGTTTGGGTAGTGTAGGGGGTCGGGCTGGGGTAGTGTTGTAGGATTCAGGGTAGTGCATTGGTGTTTGTGTAGTTTAGGGGTCGTGCTGGGGGTGGTGTTTTAGGGTTTAGGGCAGTGCTATGGTATTCGGGTAGTGTAGGGGGTCGTGCTGGGGGTGGTGTTTTAGGGTTTAGGGCAGTGCAGTGGTGTTCGGGCAGTGTAGGGGTAGTTCTGGGGGTGGTGTTTTAGGGTTTAGGGCAGTGCAGTGGTTTTCCGGCAGTGTAGGGGGTCGTGCTGGGGGTGGTGTTTTAGGGTTTAGGGCAGTGCAGTGGTGTTCAGCAGTGTAGGCGTTCGTGCAGGGGGGTGGTGTTTCAGTGTTTAGAACACTGCTGTGGTGTTCGGGCAGTGTAGGGGGTCGTGCTGGGGGTGGTGTTTCAGGGTTTAGGGCAGTGCAGTAGTGTTCGGGCAGTGTAGGAGTCATGCTGGGGGTGGTGGTTTAGGGTTTAGTGCAGATCAGTGGTGTTCGGGCAGTGTAGGGGGTCGTGCTGGGTTTGGTGTTTTAGAGCTTAGGGCAGTGCAGTGGTGTATGGGCAGTGTAGGGGTTCGTGCTGGGGGTGGTGTTTTAGGGTTTAGGGTAGTGCAGTGGTGTTTAGGTAGTGTAGGGGGTCGTGCTGGGGATAGTGGTTTACGGTTTTGTGTAGTGCATTGGTGTTTGGGTAGTGTAGGGGGCACTGCAGGGGGTTGTGTTTTAGGGTTTAGAGTAGTGCAGCGGTGTTTGTGTAGTGTAGGGGGTACTGCTGGTGGTAGTGTTTTAGGGTTTAGGGTAGTGCAGTGGTGTTTGTGTAGTGTAGGGGGTCATGCTGGTGGTGGTGTTTTAGGGTTTTGGGTAGTGCAGTGGTGTTGGTGTAGTGTAGGGGGTAGTGTTTTAGGGTTTAGAGTAGTGCAGTGCTGTTTGTGTAGTGTAGGGGGTCATGCTGGGTGTAGTGTTGTAGGGTTTGGGGTAGTGCAGCGGTGTTGGTGTAGTGTATGTGGTCGTGTTTTAGGGTCTAGGGTAGTGCGGTGATCGTTGGTTAGTGTAGGGGGTCGTGCGTGGGGTAGTGTTTTAGGGTTTATGGTAGTGCAGTGGTGTTTGGGTAGTGTAGGGGGTCGGGCTGGGGTAGTGTTGTAGGATTTAGGGTAGTGCATCGGTGTTTGTGTAGTTTAGGGGGGGTGTTGGGGTTAGTGTTTTAGGGTTTAGGGCAGTGCTTTGGTGTTTGTGTTGTGTAGGGGGTCGTGCTGGGGGTACTGTTTTAAGGTTTACGGCAGAACAGTGGTGTTTGGGTAGTGTAGGGGGTCGTGCTGGGGGTGGTATTTTAGGGATAGGGCAGTGCTATGATATTCGGGTAGTGTAGGGGGTCGTGCTGGGGATGGTGTTTTAGGGTTTAGGGCAGTGCAGTGGTTTTCTGGCAGTGTAGGGAGTGGTGCAGGGGTTGGTGTTTCAGGGTTTAGGGCAGTGAAGTGGTGTTCTGGCAGTGTAGTGGGTCGTGCTGGGGCTGGTGTTTTAGGGATTAGGGCAGTGCAGTGGTGTTCTGGCAGTGTAGGATATCTTGCTAGGGTGGTCTTTCAGGCTTTAGGGCAGTGCAGTGGTGTTCGGGCAGTGTAGGGGGTGGTGCTGGGGGTAGTCTTTCAGGGTTTAGGGCAGTGCAGTAGTGTTCGGGCAGTGTAGGGGGTCATGCAGGGGTGGTGTTTCTGGGTTTATTTAGGGCAATGCAGTAGTGCTCGGGCAGTGTAGGGGGTCATGCTGGGTGTGGTGTTTTAGGGTTTAGAGCAGTGCAGTGGTGTTCAGGCAATGTAGGGGGTCA
Source organism: Triturus cristatus (assembly GCF_964204655.1). Taxonomy (NCBI): domain Eukaryota; kingdom Metazoa; phylum Chordata; class Amphibia; order Caudata; family Salamandridae; genus Triturus; species Triturus cristatus. The sequence continues at coordinate 228,423,337 of NC_140579.1, read as the reverse complement.
TGCTGGGGGTGGTGTTTCCGGGTAGTGCAGTGGTGTTCGGCAGTGTAGGGGGTCATGCAGGGGGGTTGTGTTTCAGGGTTTAGGGCATTGCTGTGGTGTTCGGGCAGTGTAGGGGGTCGTGCTGGGGGTGGTGTTTCAGGGTTTAGGACAGTGCAGTGGTTTCGGGCAGTGTAGAGGGTCATGCAGGTTGGTGTTTCAGGGTTTAGGGCAGTGCAGTGGTATTCGGGCACTGTAGGGGGTCGTGCGGGGGCTGGTGTTTTGGGGTTTAGGGCAGTGCAGTGGTGTTTGGGCAGTAAAGGGGGTCGTGCGGCGTGGTGTTTCAGGGTTAGGGCAGTACAGTGGTGTTCGGGCAGTGTAGGGGGTCATGCAGGGGGGTGGTGTTTCAGGGTTTAGGGCTGTGTAGTGGTGCTCGGGCAGTGTAGGGTTTGTGCAGGTGGTGGTGTTTCAGGGTTTAGGGCAGTGCAGTGGTGTTAGGGCAGTGTAGGGGGTCCTGCAGGCGGGTGGTGTTTCAGGGTGTAGGGTGTTCTGGCAGTGTAGGGGTCCTGCAGGGGGTTGGTGTTTCAGGGTTTAGGGCAGTGCAGTGGTGTTCAGGCAGTGTAGGGGGTCGTTCGGGGTGGTTTGCAGGATTTAGGACAGTACAGTGGTGTTCGAGCAGTGTAGGGGGTCGTGTTGGGGGTGGTGTTTTAGGGATTATGGCAGTGCAGTGGAGTTCGGGCAGTGTAGGGGGTCCTGCAGGGGGGTGATGTTTCAGGGTTTAGGGTGTTCTGGCAGTGTAGGGGTCCTGCAGAGGGTTGGTGTTTCAGGGTTTAGGGCAGTGCAGTGGTGTTTGGGCAGTGTAGGCGGTCGTTCGGGGTGGTTTTTCAGGATTTAGGACAGTACAGTGGTGGTCGAGCAGTGTAGGGGGTCGTGTTGGGGGGGGTGTTTTAGGGTTTATGGCAGTGCAGTGGTGATTGGGCACTGTAGTGGGTCATGCGGGGGCTGGTATTTCAGGGTTTAGGGCAGTTCAGTGGTGTTCTGGCAGTGTAGGGGGTCGTGTGGGGGTGGTGTATCAGGGTTTAGGGCAGTACAGTGGTGTTCAGGCATTGTAGGGGGTCATGCAGGGGAGTGGTGTTTCAGGGTTTAGGGCAGTGCAGTGGTGTTCTGGCAGTGTACTGGATCGTGCTGGGGCTGGTGTTTCAGGGTTTAGGGCAGGGCAGTGGTGCTCAGGCAGTGTAGGGGGTCTTACTGGAAGTGGTGTTTCAGGGTTAGGGCAGTGGTGTTCGGGGAGTGTAGGGTGTTGTTAGAGTCGGGGATCTCTGGTTGGCGCAAGGTTGCCCTTGTGTCAAGCAGGAACCCTCTCCTCCACGTCAGGGCGCAGGATAACCCCTCGCGAATGACCCTTGCTCACCCTCTAGGTGCGTGGCGTGAGCAGCCAAGGCGATTCCTCAGGCGTTGTAGGTTAAGCACTTACAATCATACACACAGTAAATACATCAATCCCCCCAGAAACGGACACCAAACTTGGATATATATAAAAATACGCTTCTTTATGTAAAAATAAGGATATATATCTCAGCAGACTTATCACAAGACCAATAACGTTTTCGCTAGGCCACCAGGTTGTAAAGCAGGCCAATGTTCTTTGTTCGTAGCTTCAAATGGAGACCTTGTAGTCTCTTGCAAATGTTACTTGTGGTTCCAGTACTCACAGAGATCGGCTCCTGCGAACGGGGAAATAAGGCGTTGCGGGCCCCGAGCCCGATACTGGAACTTCTTTCGTGATGTGGAGAGTCGGCACAGGTCGGTGCGACTCTCAGCTTGGGAAGTGTTCTTGGGTCCTCAATCAGCAGGTGTGGGCAAGTAGGCAGGCGCGGCCAGCAACCCTTTAGCACGGCGGTGCCGGAGGGTCTCCACAGCGGGGGCGGCGCGGCCTGAGATGTCCGGGGATAGCGAAGCGGGGTCGCAGGGCACGGTCAGTGCAGCTGGATGACCCGGCGTAGATCACAGTCGTCGGACGGCTTCCGGCGGGAGGGGTGATAGCGCGGTCAGCGCGCTCCAGTAGCAGGCGGTGACAGGGATGCAGGCAGCCTGGCCCGGGGACAGAGAGCGGCTCTGGACGGAGCGGGGCTCTCACGGGTTTGAGGCAGGCAAGCTTCTGAGTGTCACGGCCCTAGGAGGGGCGATGAGGGGCGCAGTCTCTTTCCAGCGGGATGCACACACGGCTCGAATTGGAGGACGAGCAAAAGCACAGAGAACCCACTGGTCCTGGGGTTCAGTTCAGGGGGCAAGCTCAGATCAAGCCCTTAGAGAATGTTCAAGCACAAAGTAGCAAAGTCTTTTCAGTAAGTCTCTTCCTCTCCTTCCTCAGCAAGGCAAGCAGCAGGCCAGCTCCTCCAGCGTCTTCTTCTCCTTCTAGTCGGGCAGAGGTTCTTTGTGGTAAACAGGATTCTGATTTCTTAGGAGCCAGGCTCCTACTTTTATACCATGATTCTTTTGTTCTTTAGCGCCAGGGGGCCTGGGCCTGGCTCAGTCCAGTTCTGGAGCACTTTGCTATGGTGACTCTGCTCTTTCCTTTCAGCAGCAGGGCAGAGACATCAGCCGCCCCACAGGGGGCGGCGCCGGCTTTGTGGTGGCAGAGCACAGGTCTATTCAAGAGTCAAGGTGTACTCCTCCCACCCATCCTGGTGTCATCTCCCGGCCCACCACCTGGCAGCCAACCTGTCTCTGGGGATCCCCCCACCCTGCTCCTTACTGTTGCTAGGCAGAACACACACACACACAGCAGAGGCGGACTGAGATGGTCAGGTCAGTAAATACTAACTTTCTAAAAGTAGTATTTACAAACCCAGGATATTAAAATAAACTTGACTACAAGAAGTATTTTATTATTCTGAGTTCAGGCATACTAAACTTGACACTCTACCATGCTCTCTGAGTCCACTGGGGTCACAGCGTTGGCGTGATCCCAGCAGCCCATTCTGGCCTATGGAGAGCAGGTAGCCTTCAATAGTGAAAAACGGAAAGGGCTGTAAATCACTACTAAGACATGCCACACACACCAGGGCATGTCCTACCTTATGCCTACAATGCACCCTGCCCTTGGGCCTACCAGAGGGGTGGCTAATATGTAGGTAAGGGAAGGTTTAGGGACTGGCAAGTGGGGGCACTCGCGCAGTCAGCGCGACGGTCCCAGACCGCGCACAGGGTCTGCGGTGGCAGACCCTAGACACATTTTACACGGCCGCTTCCGGTGGGTGGCGCAACCAGCGCTGCAAGCCCACCAGCAGCATTGGCATTCACAAGCCCTGGCACCCCTGGTGCACTTTACTGGGGACTGACAGTGAATCCAATAACCCAATCGTGAACATCAATTTACAGGTACACTTTATCTAGGGAGCACTTGCACTGCGGCACGGATTAGCCGTGGCGCAGTGCCCTGAGCGGACAACACCAGCAAAACAATCGAGGCACACCATCAAAAAGTGGAAGGGAAACTCACGCCAAGGTGCCAGGTCTAACACGTGTCCCCTCCAGCTGAAATGTGGGGAGAACTACCCTTGCCCAGGGGGTTCCTCGTCACTAAGGCGGAAATACCTGGACAGACCGTCAGCGTTGGCGTGATCTGTACCAGGACGGTGTTCCACCGTAAAGTCCATACCCTGTAGGGAGATGGACCACCTCAACAGCTTCGGGTTCTCACCCCTCATTTGCATCAACCATCTGAGGGGCCTGTGGTCCGTCTGAACCCGGAAGTGAGACCCAAACAAGTAGGGTCTTAGCTTCTTCAGCGCCCAGACCACAGCAAATGCTACTCGCTCGATTGCACTCCACCTACTTTCCCGTGGAAGTAACCTCCTACTGATGAAGGCTACGGGTTGGTCCCAGCCCTACTCAGTCATCTGTGAGAGAACAGCCCCTACACCATGCTCTGAAGCGTCTGTCTGCACTAGGAATTCCTTGGAGAAGTCAGGGGCCAAGAGCACGAGCGCCGTGCACATGGCAGTCTTCAGGGTGTCGAAAGCTTTCTGACAGGTGTCAGTCCAAATCACGTTCCTGGGCTGCTTCTTGGAAGTCAGCTCTGTCAAGGGGGCAACAATCGTTCCATAGCCCTTGACAATCCTCCTGTAGTACCCAGTGAGCCCCAGGAAGGCCCTCACTGCGGTCTGTGTCTTGGGGGGTTCCCAAGCCAGGATGGTCTCAATTTTGGGTTGCAAGGGTGCCACCTTGCCACTCCCCACTTGGTGTCCCAAGTACACCACGGAACCCTGCCCGATCTGGCACTTGCTTGCCTTGATCGTGAGGCCTGCTCGGCGCAGAGCCATCAACACTTCCCAGAGGTGGCGCAGGTGTTTGGGCCAGGTGGCACTGAACACTGCGATGTCATCCAGGTAGGCGGCACTGAACGCATCCAGCCCAACCAGTACCTGGTTGACCAACCTCTGAAAGGTGGCAGGGGCATTCTTCATTCCAAATGGCATGACTCGGAACTGGAAGTGCCCATCTGGAGTAGAGAATGCTGACCTCTCTTTGGCCCCATCGGTCAAGGCGATCTGCCAGTACCCAGACGTTAAATCAAACGTGCTGAGGAACCGGGCAGCCCCCAGCCGATCAATGAGCTCATCAGCTCTGGGGATGGGGTGCGCGTCAGTCTTCGTTACTGAATTGAGTCCTCTGTAGTCCACACAGAACCGGAGTTCAGGTGTGGCTCCCGGCGCAGCAGCTTTGGGGACCAAGACCACGGGGCTGGACCAAGGACTGCTGGAGGACTCAACCACCCCTAGCGCAAGCATTTTGGAGACCTCCTCCTTAATGCAAGCTCTGACCCTGTCAGTTACCCTGTAAGCCTTGTGCTTCACAGGTAAGCTGTCTCCTGTGTCCACATCATGGACGCACCAATCTGTGACACCAGGAACCAGGGAGAACCTATCGGGAAACTGCCCCAGCAAGTGGCGGCAATCTTCCTGTTGTTCGGGCGTCAGGGTGGGTGAGAGGTTAACTCCATCCACTGACCCATCTTTCTCAGAGGCTACTAAGAGGTCAGGAAGAGGCTCGGTCTCCTCTTCCATTCCATCATCAGTGGCCAGCAGCATGCCCACTTCGGTCCTCTCTAAGTGGGGCTTAAGGCGGTTAACATGTAGGACCCTCAAAGGGTTCCTGGGAGACTGCATGTCCACCAAGTAGGTGATAGGACTTTTGCGCTCCACAACCTCAAATGGACCTGTCCACTTATCCTGAAGTGCACAAGGCTCCACTGGGGCCAAGACCCACACCTTTTGTCCAGGTTGAAGCTCTACCAGAGTGGCATTCCGGTCGTACCACCGCTTCATCTCCTCCTGGCTGGCTTCCAGATTTGCCTCAGCAAGTTGCCTGAAACGCCGAGTCTGGTTTCGGAAGGCCAGCATGTAGCTGTATACATTCTGGGGAGGTTTCCTGGGAGATTGCTCCCAGCCTTCCTTTACCAAACTCAGAGGTCCTCTTACCGGGTGACCATACAGAAGCTCAAAGGGGCTGAATCCTAGAGACTTCTGTGGCACCTCTCGGTAAGCGAAGAGCAGGCATGGCAAGAGGACGTCCCACTTACGCCTCGTTGGACCGTCCAGGCCCATGATCATGCCTTTGAGGGTTCGGTTGAATCTCTCAACCAACCCGTTTCCTTGGGGGTGGTAAGGAGTGGTGAACTTGTAAGTTACCCCACACTCCTTCCACAGGGATTTCATATATGTGGATATGAAATTGGTCCCCCTGTCGCTCACCACCTCTAGAGGGAATCCCACTCGGGAGAAAATTCCCATCAGTGCCCGTCCCACCACGGGGGCCGTCACTGTCCTCAGAGGGATGGCTTCAGGGTACCGGGTGGCATGGTCCAAAAAGACCAGGATGAACCTGTTGCCCAGGGCTGTCTTGGGGTCCAGAGGCCCCACAATATCAATACCCACTCGTTGGAATGGCGTACCGACCACAGGGAAAGGTTGCAGAGGAGCCTTGTGCTTCCCTCCGCTCTTACCACTTGCCTGGCAAGTCTGACAGGTTCGGCAGTAGGAATCTGAATTCTTGTGCATTTGGGGCCAGTAAAAGTGGGTGACAAGCCTGTCATAGGTCTTGTCCATCCCCAAATGTCCTGCTAACGGCACATCATGAGCCAGCCCCAGTAGGAAGGTTCTGAACTTCTGGGGTACCACCAGCACACGGGCTGACCCAGGTTCAGCAGCCTTAGGCTCTGAATACAGGAGGTCACTCTCCCAGTACACGTAGTGTGTCTTGGCCTGAACACCATTGGCCTGGTCTGCAGCCTGCTGCCGCATACCCACGAGAGAAGGGCATTCTTTCTGCTCCTTGCAGAATTCCTCCCTGGAGGGACCTCCTTCTTGCTGCCAATGGGTCAGCTCAGGCAGGTCTCCCAGTTCGGCAATCTGTTCCCCGGTAGGCTCCAGAGCATCCCCCTCAGGGTCTGCTTCCTCCTGGGCCGTGGGAACTTCGGGGGCCGGTTTCCCGCGCCTCCTGCGCCTTCTCCCTAAGGCCGGTTCCTGGACCTCTCCCTCAGGCTCCAGGACCCTCTCAACACCCCTACTGGCTGCCATGGACCGGGTGGTCACGCACGCCCAGTCGGGTAGACCCACCATCCGCAGATGCGTGGTCTTCTCCACCTTTTCCCAAGGGGAGCTCTCCAGGTCGTTCCCTAGCAGACAGTCCACAGGCATGTCAGTTCTCACAGCGACTTGTAGAGTACCAGAGACCTCCCCCCACTCAAAGGGAACTTGAGCCATTGGACAACGACTCTCTATGTTGTCAGCATTGACAACCCTACAGTAGGCATTGGGTACAATCTGCTCTTGAGACACCAGGTGTTGCCTCACCGAGGTCACGCTGGCTCCTGTATCTCTAAGAGCCTCAACCTTCTTTCCATTGATGGTCACTACTTGCCCATATTTCTTAGTGTTAGAGGGCAGGTAGGTTACAGGGACCATCTCACTGTCTCCTAGCGAGACTAGGGTCATCTGCCCGGGACCCCCACCCTCCTGGACTGCTACCTCCTCCCCAAAGTTAACACTAGCTACTTGCCGGGGTGGGGCACCAGTGGGTGCGGTCTTACCAAACAGGCGACACTTAGGATCAGAGGCAATGTGACCCGGGTCACCACACCTATAACAATTGAAGGGCCCCTTTGGAACAGGTCTACCTGTTGGGGCCCCGTTCTGCTGCGGGGGTGGGGGAGGCTGAGAACCCTTCTGCTGGTTCCCTTGGGAATTACTTTGGGGGCCTTTTTGGAACCCCTTCTGTTTACCCTTGTCCCCCCCACTCTTCTGCTGGGGACCCTGCCCACCTTTGGCGGAGTCTCCCACTGGACCCTTGTGGACCCTGGTGCTGAGCCAGCGGTCCGCCTCCTCAGCAAGCTTCCTCGGGTTGGACAGCTTGCTATCAATCAGGTGCTGGCGTAGCTCAGGAAAACATTGACTGGACAAGTGCTCCCATGCAATTAAATCAAGCAGCCCTTGATAATCATTCACTTTGCTACCCTTCACCCAACCATCCAGTGCTCTGCAGAAAAAGGTTACATACTCCACATACGTACTCTCAGGGATCTTCTTAGTCTCCCTGAACCTCTGTCTATATAGCTCAGGAGTTAACCCATACCTGGTCATTAAAGCTTCCTTCATATGGGGGTATGAGGTCTGGACTTCTAAGGGCAAATCTAACAGTGTGTCCCGCCCTTCAGCAAGGAACCTTCCCCACAACCCCGCTCCCCAGTCTTTCTCAGGGACCCGGTGTGAAGACATGGCCACCTCGTAGGCTCTAAACCACTGCCCTATGTCATCCTTTCTAAAATACTCCTTCACTACATCTTTGGGGATGTACACCTTGGACTCTACCTGCACCGGTGGAGTGCTGCCACCAGAAGGAGCGGTGTCCAAACTTTTCGCCTTCAGCTCCAACTCCTTCAATCTTATATCATGATCCATTTGGCGTTGTTGTGCCTCCAGGGCCAACTTCTGCTTCTCCATTTCCATTTGTCCTGCCAACTTTGCCATCTCCATTGCATGCGCCCTGTCTGCTGCCCTGTCTGCCAGCTCCTCTGGCGACCGGACTCTGCTGGGCTCCTCAAGGTTGTCGGGTGGAACGATGTCCCCCGCATTCCGTGGGTCTCTTGACTCCTTCCAGGCTCTCAGTGCCTTGGCGTACTGGGTCCTCCTCTTGAATCCAGCATGGGGAACTCGGAATTTTACACTGTAGCCTTTCAATTGCTCCATCGAGTAGCCTTCCAGTCTCTCCCAATCCACCTCATCTATTCCGGAAATCACAGAGAGTGCTCTCCCAGCGGAGAGTGAGCTAGGCATGGTTGCAGTAATGGCAGATGTCTCAACAAAGTTCAACAAATAAAAACCTGTGGCTGCGTTACTTGGTCTGCTCTCACTATCTGGTGATTAATAATTCACTGTATGCAAATTACAAATGCAAATCCGAAATCCCAGCCGCTGCCACCAATGTTAGAGTCGGGGATCTCTGGTTGGCGCAAGGTTGCCCTTGTGTCAAGCAGGAACCCTCTCCTCCACGTCAGGGCGCAGGATAACCCCTCGCGAATGACCCTTGCTCACCCTCTAGGTGCGTGGCGTGAGCAGCCAAGGCGATTCCTCAGGCGTTGTAGGTTAAGCACTTACAATCATACACACAGTAAATACATCAATCCCCCCAGAAACGGACACCAAACTTGGATATATATAAAAATACGCTTCTTTATGTAAAAATAAGGATATATATCTCAGCAGACTTATCACAAGACCAATAACGTTTTCGCTAGGCCACCAGGTTGTAAAGCAGGCCAATGTTCTTTGTTCGTAGCTTCAAATGGAGACCTTGTAGTCTCTTGCAAATGTTACTTGTGGTTCCAGTACTCACAGAGATCGGCTCCTGCGAACGGGGAAATAAGGCGTTGCGGGCCCCGAGCCCGATACTGGAACTTCTTTCGTGATGTGAAGAGTCGGCACAGGTCGGTGCGACTCTCAGCTTGGGAAGTGTTCTTGGGTCCTCAATCAGCAGGTGTGGGCAAGTAGGCAGGCGCGGCCAGCGACCCTTTAGCACGGCGGTGCCGGAGGGTCTCCACAGCGGGGGCGGCGCGGCCTCTAGATGTCCGGGGATAGCGAAGCGGGGTCGCAGGGCACGGTCAGTGCAGCTGGATGACCCGGCGTAGATCACAGTCGTCGGACGGCTTCCGGCGGGAGGGGTGATAGCGCGTTCAGCGCGCTCCAGTAGCAGGCGGTGACAGGGATGCAGGCGGCCTGGCCCGGGGACAGAGAGCGGCTCTGGACGGAGCGGGGCTCTCACGGGTTTGAGGCAGGCAAGCTTCTGAGTGTCACGGCCCTAGGAGGGGCGATGAGGGGCGCAGTCTCTTTCCAGCGGGATGCACACACGGCTCGAATTGGAGGACGAGCAAAAGCACAGAGAACCCACTGGTCCTGGGGTTCAGTTCAGGGGGCAAGCTCAGATCAAGCCCTTGGAGAATGTTCAAGCACAAAGTAGCAAAGTCTTTTCAGTAAGTCTCTTCCTCTCCTTCCTCAGCAAGGCAAGCAGCAGGCCAGCTCCTCCAGCGTCTTCTTCTCCTTCTAGTCGGGCAGAGGTTCTTTGTGGTAAACAGGATTCTGATTTCTTAGGAGCCAGGCTCCTACTTTTATACCATGATTCTTTTGTTCTTTAGCGCCAGGGGGCCTGGGCCTGGCTCAGTCCAGTTCTGGAGCACTTTGCTATGGTGACTCTGCTCTTTCCTTTCAGCAGCAGGGCAGAGACATCAGCCGCCCCACAGGGGGCGGCGCCGGCTTTGTGGTGGCAGAGCACAGGTCTATTCAAGAGTCAAGGTGTACTCCTCCCACCCATCCTGGTGTCATCTCCCGGCCCACCACCTGGCAGCCAACCTGTCTCTGGGGATCCCCCCACCCTGCTCCTTACTGTTGCTAGGCAGAACACACACACACACAGCAGAGGCGGACTGAGATGGTCAGGTCAGTAAATACTAACTTTCTAAAAGTAGTATTTACAAACCCAGGATATTAAAATAAACTTGACTACAAGAAGTATTTTATTATTCTGAGTTCAGGCATACTAAACTTGACACTCTACCATGCTCTCTGAGTCCACTGGGGTCACAGCGTTGGCGTGATCCCAGCAGCCCATTCTGGCCTATGGAGAGCAGGTAGCCTTCAATAGTGAAAAACGGAAAGGGCTGTAAGTCACTACTAAGACATGCCACACACACCAGGGCATGTCCTACCTTATGCCTACAATGCACCCTGCCCTTGGGCCTACCAGAGGGGTGGCTAATATGTAGGTAAGGGAAGGTTTAGGGACTGGCAAGTGGGGGCACTGGCGCAGTCAGCGCGACGGTCCCAGACCGCGCACAGGGTCTGCGGTGGCAGACCCTAGACACATTTTACACGGCCGCTTCCGGTGGGTGGCGCAACCAGCGCTGCAAGCCCACCAGCAGCATTGGCATTCACAAGCCCTGGCACCCCTGGTGCACTTTACTGGGGACTGACAGTGAATCCAATAACCCAATAGTGAACATCAATTTACAGGTACACTTTATCTAGGGAGCACTTGCACTGCGGCACGGATTAGCCGTGGCGCAGTGCCCTGAGCGGACAACACCAGCAAAACAATCGAGGCACACCATCAAAAAGTGGAAGGGAAACTCACGCCAAGGTGCCAGGTCTAACAGGTGTCTTGCTAGGGGTGGTGTTTCAGGGTTTAGGGCAGTGCAGTGGTGCTCGGGCAGTGTAGGGGTTCGTGCTGGGGGTGGTGTTTTAGGGTTTAGGGTAGTGCAGTGGTGTTTGTGTAGCGTAGGGGTTAGTGTTTTAAGGTTTAGAATATTGCAGTGGTGTTTGTGTAGTGTAGGGGGTCGTGCTGGGGGTGGTGTTTTAGGGTTTGGGGCAGTGCTGTGGTGTTTGGGCAGTGTAGGGGTCATGCTGGGGGTGGTGTTCTAGGGTTTAGTGCAGAGCAGTGGTGTTCGGGCAGTGTAGGGGGTCGTGCTGGGTTTGGTGTTTTAGAGCTTAGGGCAGTGCAGTGCTGTACGGGTAGTGTTGGGGTTCATGCTGGGGGTGGTGTTTTAGGGTTTAGGGTAGTGCAGTGTTGTTTGGGTAGTGTAGGGGGTCGTGCTGGGGATAGTGGTTTACGGTTTAGTGTAGTGCATTGGTGTTTGGGTAGTGTAGGGGGTACTGCAGGGGGTTGTGTTTTAGGGTTTAGAGTAGTGCAGTGGTGTTTGGGTAGTGTAGGGGGTACTGCTGGGGATAGTGTTTTAGGGTTTAGGGTAGTGCAGTGGTGTTTGTGTAGTGTAGGGGGTCGTGCTGGTGGTGGTGTTTTAGGGTTTTGGGTAGTGCAGTGGTGTTGGTGTAGTGTAGGGGGTAGTGTTTTAGGGTTTAGAGTAGTGCAGTGCTGTTTGTGTAGTGTAGGGGGTCATGCTGGGTGTAGTGTTTTAGGGTTTGGGGTACTGCAGCGGTGTTGGTGTAGTGTAGGTGGTCGTGTTTTAGGGTCTAGGGTAGTGCAGTGGTCATTGATTAGTGTAGGGGGTCGTGCGGTGGGTAGTGTTTTAGGGTTTATGGTAGTGCAGTGGTGTTTGGGTAGTGTGGGGGGGGTGTTGGGGGTAGTGTTTTAGGGTTTAGGGCAGTGCTTTGGTGTTTGCGTAGTGTAGGGGGTCGTGCTGGGGGTACTGTTTTAGGGTTTATGGCAGAACAGTGGTGTTTGGGTAGTGTAAGGGGTCGTGCTGGGGGTGGTGTTTTAGGGTTTAGGGCAGTGCTATGGTATTCAGGTAGTGTAGGGGGTCGTGCTGGGGGTGGTGTTTTAGGGTTTAGGGCAGTGCAGTGGTGTTCGGGCAGTGTAGGGGTAGTGCTGGGGGTGGTGTTTTAGGGTTTAGGGCAGTGCAGTGGTTTTCCGGCAGTGTAGGGGGTCGTGCTGGGGGTGGTGTTTTAGGGTTTAGGGCAGTGCAGTGGTGTTCAGCAGTGTAGGCGTTCGTGCAGGGGGGTGGTGTTTCAGTGTTTAGAACACTGCTGTGGTGTTCGGGCAGTGTAGGGGGTCATGCTGGGGGTGGTGTTTCAGGGTTTAGGGCAGTGCAGTGGTGTTCTGGCAGTGTAGGGGTCGTGTGGGGTGGTGTTTTAGGGTTTAGGGCAGTACAGTGGTGTTTGGGCAGTGTGGGGGGTCGTGCAGTGGGGTGGTGTTTCAGGGTTTAGGGTATTCTGGCACTGTAGGGGTCCAGCAGGGGTTGGTGTTTCAGGGTTTAGGGCAGTGGAGTGGTGTTCTGGCAGTGTAGTGGGTTGTGCTGGGGCTGGTGTTTCAGAGTTTAGTGCAGTGCAGTGGTATTTGTGTAGTGTAGGGGGTCTTGCTGGGGGTAGTGTTTTAGGGTTTAGGCTAGTATAGTGGTGTTTGGGAAGTGTAGAGGGTCGTGCTGGGGTGGTGTTTTAGGGTTTAGGGTAGTGCAGTGGTGTTTGTGTAGCGTAGGAGTTAGAGTTTTAGGGTTTAGGGTAGTGCAGTGGTGTTTGGGTAGTGTAAGGGGTTTGTGCTGGTGGTAGTGTTTTAGGGTTTAGGCTAGTATAGTGGTGTTTGGGTAGTGTAGAGGGTCGTGCTGGATTTGGTGTTTTAGAGCTTAGGGCAGTGCAGTGGTGTACGGGTAGTGTTGGGGTTCGTGCTGGGGGTGGTGTTTTAGGGTTTAGGGTAGTGCAGTGGTGTTTGGGTAGTGTAGGGGGTCGTGCTGGGGATAGTGGTTTACGGTTTAGTGTAGTGCATTGGTGTTTGGGTAGTGTAGGGGGTACTGCAGGGGGTTGTGTTTTAGGGTTTAGAGTAGTGCAGCGGTGTTTGGGTAGTGTAGGGGGTACTGCTGGGGGTAGTGTTTTAGGGTTTAGGGTAGTGCAGTGGTGTTTGTGTAGTCTAGGGGGTCATGCTGGTGGTGGTGTTTTAGGGTTTTGGGTAGTGCAGTGGTGTTGATGTAGTGTAGGGGGTAGTGTTTTAGGGTTTAGAGTAGTGCAGTGCTGTTTGGGTAGTTTAGGGGGTCATGCTGGGTGTAGTGTTTTAGGGTTTGGGGTACTGCAGCGGTGTTGGTGTAGTGTAGGTGGTTGTGTTATAGGGTCTAGGGTAGTGCAGTGGTCGTTGATTGGTGTAGGGGGTCATGCGGGGGGTAGTGTTTTAGGGTTTATGGTAGTGCAGTGGTGTTTGGGTAGTGTAGGGGGTTGGGCTGGGGTAGTGTTGTAGGATTCAGGGTAGTGCATTGGTGTTTGTGTAGTTTAGGGGGGGTGTTGGGGGTAGTGTTTTAGGGTTTGGGGCAGTGCTTTGGTGTTTGTGTAGTGTAGGGGGTCGTGCTGGGGGTGGTGTTTTAGGGTTTAGGGCAGTGCAGTAGTGTTCGGGCAGTGTAGGGATAGTGCTGGGGGTGGTGTTTTAGGGTTTAGGGCAGTGCAGTGGTTTTCCGGCATTGTAGGGGGTCATGCTGGGGGTGGTGTTTTAGGGTTTAGGGCAGTGCAGTGGTGTTCAGCAGTGTAGGCGTTCGTGCAGGGGGGTGGTGTTTCAGTGTTTAGAACACTGCTGTGGTGTTCGGGCAGTGTAGGGGGTCGTGCTGGGGGTGGTGTTTCAGGGTTTAGGGCAGTGCAGTGGTGTTCGGGCAGTGTAGGGGTCATGTGGGGTGGTGGTTTAGGGTTTAGGGTAGTACAGTGGTGTTTGGGCAGTGTGGGGGGTCGTGCAGTGGGGTGGTGTGCTCGGGCAGTGTAGGGGGTCGTGCAGGGGGATGGGGTTTGAGTGTTTCAGGCAGTGCAGTAGTGTTCGGGCAGTGTAGGAGTCATGCTGGGGGTGGTGGTTTAGGGTTTAGTGCAGAGCAGTGGTGTTCGGGCAGTGTAGGGGGTCGTGCTGGGTTTGGTGTTTTAGAGCTTAGGGCAGTGCAGTGGTGTATGGGAAGTGTAGGGGTTTGTGCTGGGGGTGGTGTTTTAGGGTTTAGTGTAGTGCAGTGGTGTTTGGGTAGTGTAGGGGGTCGTGCTGGGGATAGTGGTTTACGGTTTTGTGTAGTGCATTGGTGTTTGGGTAGTGTAAGGGGTCGTGCTGGGGGTGGTGTTTTAGGGTTTAGGGCAGTGCTATGGTATTCGGGTAGTGTAGGGGGTCGTGCTGGGGGTGGTGTTTTAGGGTTTAGGGCAGTGCAGTGGTGTTCGGGCAGTGTAGGGGTAGTGCTGGGGGTGGTGTTTTAGGGTTTAGGGCAGTGCAGTGGTTTTCCGGCAGTGTAGGGGGTCGTGCTGGGGGTGGTGTTTTAGGGTTTAGGGCAGTGCAGTGGTGTTCAGCAGTATAGGCGTTCGTGCAGGGGGGTGGTGTTTCAGTGTTTAGAACACTGCTGTGGTGTTCGGGCAGTGTAGGGGGTTGTGCTGGGGGTGGTGTTTCAGGGTTTAGGGCAGTGCAGTGGTGTTCGGGCAGTGTAGGGGTCGTGTGGGGTGGTGGTTTAGGGTTTAGGGCAGTACAGTGGTGTTTGGGCAGTGTAGGTGGTCGTGCAGTGGGGTGGTGTAGGAGAGTAGGGTCTGCTATCCTATGGTAACCCCAAATTTTTGCTTTTTGCTTCACTGGTTTTTGACATATTGAGGCTGTGGGCCTGCCAATCAGACCCCCAGCCTGCTGTTCTCTCTACTAAATTTACACTATGCACCCTAGGTGCATAACCAATTGGAAGTGGATCACCCTGTGAGCCCCTGTACCAGTGTACACTAGGTACCCAGGGCATTGGTGTATCTAAGGCCTACCAGGGGCTGAAGCATGTATTGTGCCACCCCTGGCCTGGCCTAACAAATTTGACACAACTGGCTGATCACTCAGCTGGGGTAAGTTGGTGTAACCACCTCTTACTTAGGTGTAGTATACCTATACCTAACCTTAAATGGGACACCTGGTAACCTATAAGTCACTCCTATGGCAGGCCTTAACAATCCTGAAGGCAGAGTGCTTGGTTCCATGTGAGATGGTGCTCTGGCATGAGCTGAGCCTGTCTGCAGTGGTCGGAACCACTTCCTTCTACTGTTTCCAGATATCGTCATACCATATACTCTTAAGTGCATTATGAACCTCGCGGTTAAATGCTATCTTTGGTTTGGCTTTATCAAAACATGTCGAGTAAGGTGTCATACGAATTGGAATACTAACCCCTCGCCAATTCTGGCAACGGGGTTAGCATTCCACCCTTCTAGAGGGACACGACATGTACAGTACCTGAAACCTGGGTAAAATCAGACATAGCCTCAGCTCCACAAAATGGAGGCTGCCACCACAGACACAAATCTGCCCTCCTGCTGCTGGGAGTCCTTCCAGCTTGGGAGGTGTGGACAAAGGGTTTCCTGCCAGGGGAGGTGCGTGCACCACCCCAGACAGGATTTTGTGTATTGGTCAGGTAGGGCTTGAAAGAAACCAGACATGCCTGAGGCTCACAAGGAGCCTCGGTGCATATGCCAGTTCAATCCGGTCCTGGGGCACACCAGTCCCGGGCCTGGGGCGAGCTGGACAAAGGATTGGGGGTGTAACCACCCCCCTTCCTGGTCCCACCCTTAGGGAGGGACCTAGCAGGTAGTCCGGCCCCTAGAATCCGCTTAAAGGTAGGAGCTGTGTCCTAAGACTTTAGACATCCTGGAATCAACTTGAAACTAAGAAGAAGACGGGAACTCGACGCTCTGCCACACAGAGGACTGAAGCCAATCTCCCCTGTGGTCAGGGAGTGACCACCTTGCTAACGCAAGCACCATCCAGCGAATCAACGTCTGCTTTGCCGCCGCCTCCCACCGGAGCCCGAGCCCAGAGACTGACAAGACCTGGACCTCCAGACCTCTCACCGCCCGATCCACAGTCCCTGAAAAGAGGAGACCCGTGGAGGCACCGAGACACGTGGAGCCAGCCATCTTGAAAAGACCACAACAAGCTGCAAGCGCAACAACCGAGGCTCCCTCCAAGTTGTGCTTTGGGATCTGAGAAGCCCAACACCCAAGCAGCATCTGCACGAAAGGTGAGCCCTCCAGCATCTCCACGATCTGCGTGGGGCCCTTCTGCATTTTGCCACTCGACGCACCTAACCGGTTGCTGGCCCGCTGGCTAGTGGCCATCTTGGCGACGAACTTCGAGAAATACACCACTGGTCTGGTTGCTCCAGACTGGCCCTTGCTCCCCTCCAAAGGAGCAGTCCCTCTGACCTTGCTGGTCAGAACCATCAGCTTATTTCGTTTTCCACAACAATTGCTTTTGCCAAGGCTTGTTTGCTTCGATCAAGTCGCCGACAGCGAGAGCCTGCGTGGGACAGCTCGTGAACCGACTCCTGGACATCGTCGACCTTCAGGGACCACGTGGCTGCAGAGACAAGCTACACCTTTCTTCCTGTTTGCACCCGACATCGCCTGGTACCCACCTGGTGCCACGCTGGTCACTGGCTAGTGACTGTGAACACTGTCCCCTCTGCTTACAGGTCTTCTACAACTCCGATCCACTCTTGGATCCACCGCATCCCTTCCGGACCGACCGCCTGCAGCATCTTTGTCCACAGGCTCCATTGAACAGATAGAAGAAACCCGACGCACTTCGAGGCCTATGCACCCGCTTCCTGTGGGTGAGGTAAAGCTGACACTCCGGTGACCAAGTGTAGAGTAACATCTCTAGTGTCTGTGTTTCCAATCTTGAGTTCATAGTCCATCCGGAAGATCCTTTTTGCAGTAACTTTGTAACTTTTACGCACCCATTGAAAACCTATGGGAGCTTGCGTGTGACTATTTGCTCTGCACACGCAACCCGTGGACCTCCTGGTCACTAACTAAAGTTAGCTCCTTGTAGGCCCAGCGATTCTAGAGGCCCTAGGCCTTTTCCCTTTTCTGTTTGTGGTACTTATACCACTATTTTAGTATATGGTTTGAGCGGCCACCAGGGCCTATCCATATAAAGTGCAACTTCTGTGTATTCTAACGTATTCTTGTTTAACGATTTGTGCTCCTGTGCTCATAAAGAGTCTAGGGGTTACTTTGAGAAATAAATACATATATATTTTCAATATATATCTGTGTGGTGTCCTTTCATTGGTATAAAAGGGGGTTACATTTGGTAAAACAGCTGGCTTAACACGCTTCACGAGTTTAGCCTCAAAGACTGCTTAGCCTACGCTACCACTAGGGCAGCTAGTCAGAAAAGGTTGACTTCTAACCACACCATAAGGGTTGCTTGGCATGGTACAAGGTGGTCACAATTTTTCAATTCAATTTTATTTATTATGTTTTGGCTCTCAAAAGAGGGCCACATAGAAGTTTACAATGATAAAAGCAGAAGACAAAAACATATCAAAATTATGACATTTAAGAAACATATTTAAGTACAAAAATAACATACAATGACAGATCTACAGCAGGAAGCAATGTCAAACATCTCCAGAGGCATGTTAATAAATAGCTAAAAAACCTTTAAAAAAGTTAAAAATATAGAAACAGAACATTTCATTAGGAGGCCAATAAAGTGCTTGGAGAAAGCCGTTCAAAGTGGAAATGCCCAGACGGATACAAATAGGTTTTAACCATCTGAGACGCAATATACGGAGCGCAGGGCAGGTCAATAAAACATGCATACAATCCTGGGTACTCAATTTACATAAATTGCACATAGCAGAAGAACCGTACCATTTGGATAAAAGTAGATTTAAAGGTACTAGGTCGTACCGTAAAAGAAACCAGAATCTACGAATACCATGCGGCAAGTTCCATGTGACATAGGGTTGGGCCAACTTCATCACATAAGAATTAAGGAGAAGGTCTACATCCCTTTTTTCACAGATTAACTTCTTATCAGACTGAAAACATAGTTCCCACGAGGCCTGTTTTAATACGAGTTTTAACTGTAAGGGAGAATACAAAAACAAGGTGTTTTCATCTAATTTTAGAAGGGTTACGGCTTTTCTAAAATTCCTTACAAGTTGTGAAAACTCTTTAAAATTACCCAGTAATTCACTTCTGAGGAGAGCTCTCATCGTCCCTAGTTCAGCTCTAGCCAGGCAGGCCACCCATTTTACTAGGGCACATAGTCCCTGTACCCAACTGCTCCTGAGACCGAAATCGAGCCTACAAGCGGCCAAAGAGCACGCAGTATTTAGGGAAGATAGGGATCTTAAGAGTTTCCCCTCAATCTTATGGCAAAAGTCCCAATATTTCACCTCTATAAGTTCTATACCATACAGTATCGTTGCGGGGATTTTAGACCTGTACACCTCCAGTAAACACGAAAAGTGCCTTTTCCCCGTAGCCTGATAGAGGGAGTTTAAACCTTTGCCATGGGCGAGGGCTTTGCGTGAACTATGCTCAATATGGGGCCTCTCACTCAAGTTAGCCGTGATAATTTTCCCCAGGAAGGTATAGGAGTTAACAACCTCCAGTTTTTGGCCGCCGATATACCAACCAAAATTTACAGATCGGCACTTCTTCTCACCGGCTATGCACATAACTTTACTTTTAGATATATTAATCTTCATGCAATGGGCAGCAGCAAAAACATGAAGGGCATGTAGCCGATTTGTAAGTCCTTTAGGAGTCAAGTCTAGAATAAGGACGTCATCGGCATACATCAAGCAGGATATTGGGGTCCCCCCCATCACCGGAGCAATACCCTCACTGGCAGACAAGGCGGCGGGTAGGTCTACAGTATATAAGGAGAACAAAAGGGGAGCCAATAAACAGCCTTGTTTAAGGCCATTCAAGGACGAAATTTGGTGGGAGAGCCCCCTTTCGCCCCCTTGCAAGACACTACACCAAGTCTCTGTATGGAGAGTCCGAACAAGCTCCAATAGATAAGCTGGAACACCAAGAGCTGCCAATTTTCTCCACAGCGTTCTACGATCTACTTTATCGAACGCTGTGGAGAAATCAATAAAAGCCGTATACACCACCCCCCCTCTCACCTGCACGTATTTATCAGTAACCACATGGAGAGCGGTGAGGTTATCTAAAGTACCATGCCCCCTACGGAAGCCAGTTTGTTCAAGAGGCAAGATATTATTCTCCTCGACCCAGTCGGAGAGGAAATTTAAAAGACATTTCGCAAAGACCTTTCCGATAGAGTCGAGGAGGGCTATCAAACGATAATTGCTGGGGCTATCCCTGGTTCCCTTCTTAAAAATAGGGACCAAGATACTTCCCCTCCAGGAGGCAGGTACCGTTTTAGACAAGAAACAGGCTTTAAACAATGGATACAGGATTTTACTCCACCTTAAAGGATCCTGCTTCAGGAATGTCATAGGGAGTTCGTCAGGACCCATTGCCCCAGAGGCACGCATATTTTTTATAGCCATCTCAATTGCTTCCTCTGTGGGATAATTAATGAGTCCTTCGGGCGTTGCATCTAGGACAATATCTTCACCTGTAATACCATTCCCTGCATAGAGGTCCCGAATATAAGTGATCCATACCTCTTCAGCTATAGGGATGGGGCAAGGGCTTATTCTAGTACCACATCCCTTCCCAATTATTGCCCAAAATTCTCTAATCCTACCATGAACAACTGATTCCCTCAAGTTGATCCAAACTGTATCTTCCTTCTCCTATTTTATTTTCGCCTTTAGTCTGCATCTCTTTCTTTTTAGTCTAGAAATTTCTTTTTCTCGTACCATAACTCTATCTAGATATTGCTCACGGACTAGTTTATTTATTTCCTTGTTCAGGATGCGTAGTATACTAGGCACCACTACCCCTTTTCTAGGGCGGGAAGTCTTTTTTACATGTAAAATAATGTTTCGCATGAGTTTTTCAAAATTAACTATTTCTAGACCACGCCACTCATTTAATTCTATTAAAGTTTCACATAATATATCCTGGACCCCATTAATGGCAGAAGGATTCCAAAAGCACCTTCCCGTGGAAGCGTGGAAAGCAGCGTCCCCGCCGTTAAGGGACCATGGCGCAGTGGGCATGGGGTTTAAAGAAATAGTTATGAGCATTACACTATGGTCGCTCAGAGATGTAGGAATAATCTTAAAATCCTGAATACACGGAAACAAGCCATAATCCGAGATTGCATAGTCCAAGATAGAAGACCCAAAAGGAGACTTATGTGTAAATTTGGCAGGCACATCGGACGGGAATCTCCCATTTAATATAAGTCCCTCAACGGCCGCTAGTTCTTTTAGCAGAATCTTCCCTCTTTTGTTAGTCACTAACTTATCTGGGAAGAGGGGTTGGGGAACAAAATGCGCCTCTTCTTTAGATTTATTTCTAAAAAGTTTCAGACTAGCATTGGAAATTTTGCAGTTCAGATCTCCTACGAGAATGATTTCCGGAGGGGATGGAACATTTTTAATTTGATCAATATATCGAAATACCTGCTTCAATATGAGATTAAAACGCTCTTCTGGAGGAATATACACATTAAGAATAACAATGGGTGACTTTTTAAAATTACTAAACAGATTTGCTATTGTTATAGCGTGAAAAAATTTACTTGGGTCGGTGTAATTGGAAAATCTCCACTGCAATTTATTTGATAATAGACAAGCGATTCCCCCCCTAGCGTGACCTTTCTTGGAAGGGGCAGCTGGCACTTCCAAAACATAGAAATCCTTCGAAACGTCCAGCATATTAATACACCAGGTTTCCTGTATACAAATCACATTTGCTCCTAAAGAGAATAAAAGGTCAAATTTCTCTGGGCTACTATGAATCCCTGCCGCATTCCAAGAAATAATTTTCAATGGGGTGTTAAAGATGGTGAAACAATTTGGGGTTATCTGTGGTCTTAGTAGATAAAGCACTGTGCAGCCAATTCCACCGATTATTATCCTCTATGAAGGAGGAATTCTGAGGCAGAGGGAGTGGCTTTACCTGAGAGACCGAACGTTTCCCCTTAGAGACCCAAATCTTCAGGTCTCTAAGAGGGGAGGCTACCCCATTTTGTTTATCGCCCTTTAGTGCCATCCCAAGGGAAGGGTTGGTATTACCAAGGTTAAAAATAGGGAGAACATCAATACCAGTGCGTTGAAAATTCTCAGCTTGCTGTAATATCAAATTTACAATGATAGGTGAATAAAATTTAACCCTTATACTCAAAACCCTGTCTCCACCAGACAAAGAGACTAGCTCAATGTCCCTAGATTGAATAGGGTGAAGACTTTCAATCTGGCTAAAACGCTTAAGTAGCCATGCTCTGTTTAGGGGTATATCTGCATCGAATAAAGGTAAAAAGTCTAACACGAGAGTGTCCACATGAGCCTTTGAGTTTTTTGGATGGCGCGCAGGAAGAGAGCGGTCTCCAATCTCTGGGGCAGGAGAGAAAGAAGAGGCCAAAGGGTTAAGGGGCCCAAGTTGATATAGGATTGGGGCTCTTGTCGCAGTCGATGGAGAGGAACTCGGAAGAGGGCCCTCCATTTGCGGCAAAACTTCCAAAGACATTGGTGGGCAAAATTCACTTTCCACCTTTAAAGACGTAGAAGTTGGATCCAAGTCTATTTCTTCGTTCTCCGATGCAACTAGAGAGTTTTGGAAGATTATCCGTCGTTGTCTTTTCTTCCTGTATTTTCGGATTGGTTTCCTTTTATTCCCTTTATTATTTCTATGTTTACCGTTTTTTACCTTTACCTCTTGTTTATCTTCAGAAAGTTCTTTTTTATTTTCAGACATGAAGATTGGGAATAAATCTTGAACCACTTTAGAACCGGAAATAGATTTGTTTTCTTCCTCAATCTCTAGAACAGAGTTCTTAACACAATTGGGCACTGCGGTTAAAGGCTGAACTGTAGTATGAATTTCATGAACTATTGCTGCAGCCTTTATGCCAGTATCCACTATGGGCGCATTTATTTTCCCCTTTGGAGAACTGGGTTCAGCCTTGGAGGGGGAAACACTCCTCGTATCTGGTGATTTTTGTAACAATGTCTTCAGTATTTGGGTAACTGAATCCAGGATACAATCCGAGCTGCCTACAAATTTCCCCAGGAGAAATAGAATGGAGGCTAATAATTGTTCCAAAGCAATCATGGATTCTGATATCGGTTTATCACTAGCTTCAGCTGGACGACAAATACCAGAAAGATTGAGACCCGAGCTCCTGGAAACATTTAACAGATCAGACATGTCCTGTCCGTTTAACGAAGGGGTACTACTATATAACATTAGCCCAGAGGGAGTAGCACCCCCAAAAGGCTTAATAGGATCCAGAGTCTCCAAATTAGCTGTATTTACATAGCGGCCGCAAAGTTCAAGATCAATGGATAACGGTGAGGAATCCCCACCTAACCTGTCATTCAAAGTAACAGCTTGAGGCATAGGTGGTTGATTCTCTTGATTTCCTTCAGATACAAGAACTCCGAGATTACTCTCCCCCTCCCCTTCAGGATGTACAGGGCAGGCATTCACCGCTGCTGCTGTTTGCGGTGGCGCGGTCAGCAAGGATGAGGACAAGGAGTTTGTAACAGCTTGAGTAAGATCCTCCTGAACTGCGGAGCGGAGAGCTTCCTTTACAGCAGAATTAGACTTCTTATCCATAGGAATGTCCCATAGCTCAAAGAGTTGGCATTGACCCTTCAACGGGGGATTATTCACAGATTTATTTCTTGTGCGGATGGTATCTATTTTAGCACCAGATTTTCCTCCCACTAACCTTCCTGAACGGAGTTTTTTAGACATCTTCTGCAGACTTTTCCCACAAATCGATGTTATACAAGTAATTTACCTCCAGAAGAAAAAGTCACAAAATAGTACAAGGTTCATAGGAGAATAAATATAGTTCTGGAGATGCAGCAGTAACTAACCGGTACAAGGTGGTCACTTTAACTAGTGAACATCATATACCAGGCCAACTTCTCACATTGGTGAGCAGCGGTTGGATTTGAGCTTGCTGTGTTTTACCATTGTAATCTCTTGGTTACCAATTGAAAGATCACATAGGTACCTATAGGTACATATAAAACAAGATTAGAAATACTTAAGTTCTACTGAACTTAGTTGTTGTAGAGCAAAGGGAGTAGCACACCCTGACTACAACTACTAGATAGGTTTAGTAGGTAAACCCAAGTGTAGGTAGATTGCAACACATCCACCCACACTTAAGAGCAATGGCTGGGGCAGAGGGGTCCACTGTACCCATCTCTGTTGAGAGTGACCCCCAGAGGGCACCATCCATCTTTGCTACCCTTAATCAAAATGAGCTCAGGCAGTTGGCAAATATCAGGGGCCTTAAACAGCCCAAGAATCCTACTTCTGCTGAACTCAGAGAGCTTTTACAGGCTGATGAAGATCAGAAAGCTCTCAGGAAAGCCTCCCAGTTAGGCCCCTTAGGGACAGGAACAGGAGGCCCCCCTTCTGAAGATGCTACTGAAGTACCCCTTTCCAATAGCCATCCCTTAGATGAGAATCATACTACAGAGGAGGAAAGTGGTGAGGATACAGAAAGTAGTGAGGATGAAGGGAGAACTAGCCCAGTGCCAAGTGTTATACGTGGCCCAGCTACCTTAAGGCTACTGGGGACTGACAATGGGATCACCCCATTGGATCTCCCTAGTGGACTTAACCAGGGGTCTGGGAGGCAAAGGAATCACTCAGGTGAATCTAATGCTTCTCATACCTCTAGAGGCTCTCAAGGTCACTCCAGGAGAAGGATGACCACCCCTCAGAGGAGGGAGCATGAGGCCAGAATGCAAGAAGCCCAGCTGAGGATCAGGAAGCAGGAGCTAGAAGTAGCTCTGATGGAAGAGAAACTGAGCAAGGCTAGGCAGCATAAAGAGAGTGGGTCTATACCCACTGGTGGCAGCATTGTCCCTAAAGACAAAGATAGGGTCTTTGATAATAGGAACCTGTCTAAGGTTGTGCCCCCCTACAAAAGTGGGGATGACATCCACAAATGGATGACTGCTCTTGAGAGAGCCTGCAAAGTGCAGCAGGTTCCTGAAGACCAGTGGGCAGCAATCCTCTGGCTCTCCTTTGAAGGAAGAGGCAGAGACAGACTCCTCACTACTAGAGAAGAGGATGTCAGAAATTACAGAGTCCTGAAGAGTGTTCTAGTTGATGGGTTAGGCTTAACCACTGAACAGTACGGGTTAATGTTCAGAGACACCCAGAAGACACAGACTCAGGACTGGTCTGAATACATTGAATGTGCCACTAAGGCTTTGGAGGGTTGGTTGCTGGGAAGTAAGGTATCTGATTATACAGGATTGTACAATTTGATGATGAGAGAACAGATTTTAAATAACTGTCAAAACCAGCAACTGCATCAACACTTGGTTGACTCTGATCTGACCTCTCCCCAAGAATTGGGAAAGAAGGCAGACAAATGGGTCAGAACCAGGGTTAAGCAAAAGAACCAGAACCAGGGCCAAGGGGGTGATCAGAAGAAAACAGACCAAAAGGGTGGAGATCAGAAATCTAAAGACCAGAAGTCTTCAACAGGGCCCCAAACTACTGCTAAGGAGGGTGGGTCCCAACAACAATCCAAGGGAAAGAAGAAAGAAGGTCAAAAGAAACCCTGGTGCAATCATTGCAAGAATACAACTCACTGGACTAGTTATTGTAAAAAGGGTGGAGCCCCCAACACTGTTGCCCCTAAGGCACCTGCTCCCAGTACTACTGTTAGCAGTGTTGGTCCCCAGACAAAGGGTGTAGTGGGAATCACTATGGGAACTGAAGGAGATTCTGACTTAGACAGAACCCTGACACAGGCAGTCCTGATCTGTGATGGGGACATAGATTTGTCCCTGACTGTGAGCCCCAGTAACCTGGGCAAGTACAGACAGACTCCTTTAATTAATGAAAAAGTGGCTCAAGCCTACAGGGACACATGTGCCAGTGTCACTAGGGTGACACCAGGCTTTGTGGACCCTGGACAGTACATACAAGGTGAGAAATACCTGGTGACCAATGCCAGCAATGCCACTACTTCACATAGTGTGGCAGTTGTTAACTTCTCATGGGGAGGGGTAACTGGCCTCAAAAGGGTTGTGGTTAGTGCAGACCTCCCAGTAGAATGTTTGTTGGGCAATGACATAGAGAGTTCTCTATGGTCTGAAGTGGCGTACAGGACACATGCAGAGATGTTAGGTATATCACCACATGTCCTTGCTGTGACCAGGTCACAGGCCAAAAAGTGCCTTACTGAACCACAGGTCTTGGATCCTGGAACAATGGACCAAGCACCTACCAAGAAGATGAACAGGAGGGTCAAGGCTGTGCCTTCCCCCCTGCCTCAGAGTGATGATCAACCTTCCCAGGAAGCTGATCTAGAGGACCCTGAAGGAACTGTCCCTGAAGAGCTTGAACCTGATCAGGTTGAGTTTCTGGGGACAGGGGGACCTTCAAGGGCTGACTTGAGGCAGGCTCAGTTATCCTGTCCCTCTCTTGAACCCCTCAGACAGCTGGCTGCTGCTGAGGCTGCTGGGAATGCTCAAGGTACCCATAAAGTGTATTGGGATGATGGGCTCCTTTATTCAGTGGCTAGAGACCCCAAGCCTGGTGCCACCAGGAGGTTGGTTATACCTCTGCAATTTAGGGGCTTCCTTCTTACCTTGGCCCATGATATTCCTTTAGCAGGACACTTAGGCCAGAACAAGACTTGGGACAGGCTTGTCCCTCACTTTCACTGGCCTCACATGAATGAAGATACAAAGGAGTTTTGTCGCTCCTGTGTGACCTGCCAAGCCAGTGGCAAATCAGGTGGCACAACAAAGGCCCCCCTAATACCACTACCTGTGGTGGGGTTCCCCTTTGAAAGAGTGGGAGTAGATATAGTGGGTCCCATGGATCCTCCCACTGCATCTGGGCACAGATTTATACTGGTGGTAGTGGATCATGCCACCAGGTATCCAGAGGCAATTCCCCTTAGGACCACTACAGCACCTGTTGTGGCCAGGGCCCTGCTGGGAGTATTCTCCAGAGTGGGGTTTCCTAAGGTGTTAGTTTCTGACAGAGGTACCAACTTCATGTCAGGATACTTGACAGCTATGTGGAAGGAATGTGGTGTCAACTACAAGTTCACCACCCCTTATCACCCACAATGCAATGGGCTTGTTGAGAGATTCAACAAGAACCTAAAGGGTATGATCAAAGGATTACCTGAAAAGCTTAGGCGAAGATGGGACATCCTTCTACCCTGCCTTCTGTTTGCTTTCAGAGAGGTCCCACAAAAGGGGGTTGGCTACAGCCCCTTTGAATTGTTGTTTGGGCACCCTGTAAGAGGCCCACTGTGCTTAGTGAAGGAAGGATGGGAGTTACCTCTCAAAAAGCCTAAACAAGACATAGTGGACTATGTACTTGGTCTCCGCTCCAGGATGGCTGAGTATATGGAGAAGGCATCCAAAAACCTTGAGGCAAGCCAGGCCTTACAGAAAGCTTGGCATGACCAAAAGGCTGTCTTGGTTGAGTTTCAGCCAGGACAGAAGGTATGGGTGTTGGAGCCAGTGGCCCCAGCAGCACTCCAAGACAAATGGTCTGGACCCCATACAATCCTGAAAAAGAAGGGAGAGGTCACCTACTTGGTGGACCTAGGAACTCCCAGGAGTCCCCACAGGGTGCTCCATGTTAACAGGTTAAAAGCATATGTTGACAGGGCAGACATGGGCTTGCTCATGGCTACAGATGAGGGACAGGAGGAAGAGAGTGACCCTCTCCCAGACCTGTTGTCTCAGAACCCTGAAGATGGCTCAGTTGAAGGAGTGACCCTTGGAGGCAACCTCACTGCCCATCAGCAGACTGAATGTAGACAAGTTCTACAATCATTTCAACATCTGTTTTCCCTAATACCTAGCCAAACTGACTGGTGTACCCATGTGGTGGACACTGGTGACAGTCTGCCTGTAAAGAACAAGCTCTACAGACAACCTGACCACGTCAGGGACTGTATAAAGGCTGAGGTACACAAAATGCTGGAATTAGGTGTCATTGAACCCTCAGAGAGCCCCTGGGCTAGCCCAGTGGTTCTGGTCCCCAAACCTCACACCAAAGATGGCAAGAGAGAGATGAGGTTCTGTGTGGATTACAGAGGACTCAATGCTGTCACCAGGACAGATGCACATCCTATTCCAAGGGCAGATGAGCTCATAGACAAACTAGCTTCTGCTAAGTTTTTGAGCACATTTGACTTGACAGCTGGCTATTGGCAAATCAGATTAGCTGAGGAGTCTAAGGCCAAAACAGCATTCTCAACCCCAGGTGGGCATTATCAATTTGTGGTGATGCCCTTTGGTCTGAAGAATGCACCTGCCACCTTCCAAAGGTTGGTGAGTCAAGTCCTTACTGGGTTGGATGACTTTTGTGCAGCATATCTTGATGACATTGCTGTCTTTAGCTCCACCTGGGAGGATCACCTGATCCACCTGAAGAAGGCCCTTGAGGCTCTGCAAAGGGCAGGCCTCACTATCAAGGCTACTAAGTGCCAGATAGGGCAGAGTAAGGTTGTGTATTTGGGCCACCTTGTAGGTGGAGGCCAAGTTCAACCACTGGAGAGTAAGATACAATCCATCAAGGACTGGTCTCCTCCAACCACCCAGACTCAAGTTCGAGCTTTCTTGGGCTTGACTGGGTACTACAGGAAGTTTGTTAAGAACTATGGGTCCATTGTGACTCCTCTTAATGATCTGACATCCAAGAAGATGCCCAAAAAGGTTCAGTGGACAGTAAGCTGTCAAAAGGCATTTGATGACCTGAAGGAGGCCATGTGCTCTGCACCTATCCTGAAAAGTCCTGACTACTCCAAAGAGTTTATTGTCCAAACAGATGCTTCTGAGTTGGGTGTGGGAGCTGTGCTGTCACAACTTAATGTAGGTGGTCAAGACCAACCCATTGCTTTTATTAGCAGAAGGTTGACCCCCAGAGAGAAGAATTGGTCAGCTATTGAGAGGGAGGCCTTTGCTGTGGTGTGGGCCCTGAAGAAGCTGAGGCCATACTTGTTTGGCACTCACTTCAAGATTCAGACCGACCATAAGCCCCTCTTGTGGCTAAATCAGATGAAGGGTGAAAACCCCAAACTGCTTAGGTGGTCCATTTCCCTACAGGGGATGGACTTTACAGTGGAGCACCGGCCAGGTACTGACCATGGGAATGCAGATGGTCTCTCCAGGTACTTCCACTTAGGACATGAAGACGAGACTGGTCAAGCCTAGTTTAATGTCCCTGCGTTTGGGGGGGGGGTTGTGTAGGAGAGTAGGGTCTGCTATCCTATGGTCACCCCAAATATTTGCTTTTTGCTTCACTGGTTTTTGACATATTGAGGCTGTGGGCCTGCCAATCAGACCCCCAGCCTGCTGTTCTCTCTACTAAATTTACACTATGCACCCTAGGTGCATAACCAATTGGAAGTGGATCACCCTGTGAGCCCCTGTACCAGTGTACACTAGGTACCCAGGGCATTGGTGTATCTAAGGCCTACCAGGGGCTGAAGCATGTATTGTGCCACCCCTGGCCTGGCCTAACAAATTTGACACAACTGGCTGATCACTCAGCTGGGGTAAGTTGGTGTAACCACCTCTTACTTAGGTGTAGTATACCTATACCTAACCTTAAATGGGACACCTGGTAACCTATAAGTCACTCCTATGGCAGGCCTTAACAATCCTGAAGGCAGAGTGCTTGGTTCCATGTGAGATGGTGCTCTGGCATGAGCTGAGCCTGTCTGCAGTGGTCGGAACCACTTCCTTCTACTGTTTCCAGATATCGTCATACCTTAAGTGCATTATGAACCTCGCGGTTAAATGCTATCTTTGGTTTGGCTTTATCAAAACATGTCGAGTAAGGTGTCATACGAATTGGAATACTAACCCCTCGCCAATTCTGGCGACGGGGTTAGCATTCCACCCTTCTAGAGGGACACAACATGTACAGTACCTGAAACCCGGGTAAAATCAGACATAGCCTCAGCTCCTCAAAATGGAGGCTGCCACCACAGACACAAGTCTGCCCTCCTGCTGCTGGGAGTCCTTCCAGCTTTGGAGGTGTGGACAAAGGGTTTCCTGCCAGGGGAGGTGCGTGCACCACCCCAGACAGGATTTTGTGTATTGGTCAGGTAGGGCTTGAAAGAAACCAGACATGCCTGAGGCTCACAAGGAGCCTCGGTGCATATGCCAGTTCAATCCGGTCCTGGGGCACACCAGTCCCGGGCCTGGGGCGAGCTGGACAAAGGATTGGGGGTGTAACCACCCCCCTTCCTGGTCCCACCCTTAGGGAGGGACCTAGCAGGTAGTCCGGCCCCTAGAATCCGCTTAAAGGTAGGAGCTGTGTCCTAAGACTTTAGACATCCTGGAATCAACTTGAAACTAAGAAGAAGACGGGAACTTCGACGCTCTGCCGCACAGAGGACTGAAGCCAATCTCCCCTGTGGTCAGGGAGTGACCACCTTGCTAACGCAAGCACCATCCAGCGAATCAACGTCTGCTTTGCCGCCGCCTCCCGCCGGAGCCCGAGCCCAGAGACTGACAAGACCTGGACCTCCAGACCTCTCACCGCCCGATCCACAGTCCCCGAAAAGAGGAGACCCGTGGAGGCACCGAGACACGTGGAGCCAGCCATCTTGAAAAGACCACGACAAGCTGCAAGCGCAACAACCGAGGCTCCCTCCAAGTTGTGCTTTGGGATCTGAGAAGCCCAACACCCGAGCAGCATCTGCACCAAAGGTGAGCCCTCCAGCATCTCCACGATCTGCGTAGGGCCCTTCTGCATTTTGCCACTCGACGCGCCTAACCGGTTGCTGGCCCGCTGGCTAGTGGCCATCTTGGCAACGAACTTTGAGAAATATACCACTGGTCTGGTTGCTCCAGACTGGCCCTTGCTCCCCTCCAAAGGAGCAGTCCCTCTGACCTTGCTGGTCAGAACCATCAGCTTATTTTGTCTTCCACAACAATTGCTTTTGCCAAGGCTTGTTTGCTTCGATCAAGTCGCCGACAGCGAGAGCCTGTGTGGAACAGCTCGTGAACCGACTCCTGGATGTCGTCGACCTTCAGGGACCACGTGGCTGCAGAGACAAGCTACACCTTTCTTCCTGTTTGCACCCGACATCGCCTGGTACCCACCTGGTGCCACGCTGGTCACTGGCTAGTGACTGTGAACACTGTCCCCTCTGCTTACAGGTCTTCTACAACTCCGATCCACTCTTGGATCCACCGCATCCCTTCCGGACCGACCGCCTGCAGCATCTTTGTCCACAGGCTCCATTGAACAGATAGAAGAAACCCGACGCACTTCGAGGCCTATGCACCCGCTTCCTGTGGGTGAGGTAAAGCTGACACTCCGGTGCCCAAGTGTAGAGTAACATCTCTAGTGTCTGTGTTTCCAATCTTGAGTTCATAGTCCATCCGGAAGATCCTTTTTGCAGTAACTTTGTAACTTTTACGCACCCATTGAAAACCTATGGGAGCTCGCGTGTGACTATTTGCTCTGCACACGCAACCCGTGGACCTCCTGGTCACTAACTAAAGTTAGCTCCTTGTAGGCCCAGCGATTCTAGAGGCCCTAGGCCTTTTCCCTTTTCTGTTCGTGGTACTTATACCACTATTTTAGTATATGGTTTGAGCGGCCACCAGGGCCTATCCATATAAAGTGCAACTTCTGTGTATTCTAACGTATTCTTGTTTAACGATTTGTGCTCCTGTGCTCATAAAGAGTCTAGGGGTTACTTTGAGAAATAAATACATATATATTTTCAATATATATCTGTGTGGTGTCCTTTCATTGGTATAAAAGGGGGTTACATTTGGTAAAACAGCTGGCTTAACACGCTTCACGAGTTTAGCCTCAAAGACTGCTTAGCCTACGCTACCACTAGGGCAGCTAGTCCGAAAAGGTTGACTTACAGCCACACCATGCTTGGCATGGTACAAGGTGGTCACTTTAACTAGTGAACATCATATACCAGGCCAACTTCTCACAGGTGGTGTTTCAGGGTTTAGGGCAGTGCAGGGGGTTGTGCAGGGGGGTGGTGTTTCAGGGATTAGGGCAGTGCAGTAGTGTTCGGGCAGTGTAGGAGTCATGCTGGGGGTGGTGGTTTAGGGTTTAGTGCAGAGCAGTGGTGTTCGGGCAGTGTAGGGGGTCGTGCTGGGTTTGGTGTTTTAGAGCTTAGGACAGTGCAGTTGTGTTCGGGCAGTGTAGGGGTCGTGTGGGGTGGTGGTTTAGGGTTTAGGGCAGTACAGTGGTGTTTGGGCAGTGTGGGGGGTCGTGCAGTGGGGTGGTGTTTCAGGGTTTAGGGCAGTGCAGTGGTGCTCGGGCAGTGTATGGGGTCGTGCAGGGGTTGGTGTTTCAGGGTTTAGGGCAGTGGAGTGGTATTCTGGCAGTGTAGTGGGTCGTGCTGGGGCTGGTGTTTCAGGGTTTAGGGAAGTGCAGTGGTGTTCTGGCAGTGTAGGATGTCTTGCTGGGGTGGTGTTTCAGGCTTTAGGGCAGTGCAGTGGTGTTCGGGCAGTGTAGGGGGTGGTGCTGGGGGTAGTGTTTCAGGGTTTAGGGCAGTGCAGTGTTGTTCGGGCAGAGTAGGGGGTCGTGCTGGGGGTTGTGTTTAGGGTTTAGGGCAGAGCAGTGGTGTTCGGGCAGTGTAGGGGTCATGCTGGGGGTGGTGTTTCAGGGTTTAGGGCAGTGCAGTAGTGTTCGGGCAGTGTAGGAGTCATGCTGGGGGTGGTGGTTTAGGGTTTAGTGCAGATCAGTGGTGTTCGGGCAGTGTAGGGGGTCGTGCTGGGTTTGGTGTTTTAGAGCTTAGGGCAGTGCAGTGGTGTATGGGCAGTGTAGGGGTTTGTGCTGGGGGTGGTGTTTTAGGGTTTAGGGTAGTGCAGTGGTGTTTAGGTAGTGTAGGGGGTCGTGCTGGGGATAGTGGTTTACGGTTTAGTGTAGTGCATTGGTGTTTGGGTAGTGTAGGGGGTACTGCAGGGGGTTGTGTTTTAGGGTTTAGAGTAGTGCAGTGGTGTTTGGGTAGTGTAGGGGGTACTGCTGGGGGTAGTGTTTTAGGGTTTAGGGTAGTGCAGTGGTGTTTGTGTAGTGTAGGGGGTCGTGCTGGTGGTGGTGTTTTAGGGTTTTGGGTAGTGCAGTGGTGTTGGTGTAGTGTAGGGGGTAGTGTTTTAGGGTTTAGAGTAGTGCAGTGCTGTTTGTGTAGTGTAGGGGGTCATGCTGGATGTAGTGTTTTAGGGTTTGGGGTACTGCAGCGGTGTTGGTGTAGTGTAGGTGGTCGTGTTTTAGGGTCTAGGGTAGTGCAGTGGTCATTGATTAGTGTAGGAGGTTGTGCGGGGGGTAGTGTTTTAGGGTTTATGGTAGTGCAGTGGTGTTTGGGTAGTGTAGGGGGGGTGTTGGGGGTAGTGTTTTAGGGTTTAGGGCAGTGCTTTGGTGTTTGTGTAGTGTAGTGGGTCGTGCTGGGGGTACTGTTTTAGGGTTTATGGCAGAACAGTGGTGTTTGGGGAGTGTAAGGGGTCGTGCTGGGGTGGTGGTTTAGGGTTTAGTGCAGAGCAGTGGTGTTCGGGCAGTGTAGGGGGTCATGCTGGGTTTGGTGTTTTAGAGCTTAGGGCAGTGCAGTGGTGTACGGGCAGTGTAGGGGTTTGTGCTGGGGGTAGTGTTTTAGGGTTTAGGGTAGTGCAGTGGTGTTTGGGTAGTGTAGGGGGTCGTGCTGGGGATAGTGGTTTACGGTTTTGTGTAGTGCATTTGTGTTTGGGTAGTGTAAGGGGTCGTGCTGGGGGTGGTGTTTTAGGGTTTAGGGCAGTGCTATGGTATTCGGGTAGTGAAGGGGGTCGTGCTTGGGGGTGGTGTTTTAGGGTTTAGGGCAGTGCAGTGGTGTTCGGGCAGTGTAGGGGTAGTGCTGGGGGTGGTGTTTTAGGGTTTAGGGCAGTGCAGTGGTTTTCCGGCAGTGTAGGGGGTCGTGTTGGGGGTGGTGTTTAAGGGTTTAGGGCAGTGCAGTGGTGTTCAGCAGTGATAATTTGATAATTTTAATAATAAACTGCATGATTACTTAAAATCTTTACAGTATAAGATAAAATAAAAGAAAAAAAGAAGCTTTATGAACGTCCCGACTCACCCCCTCACAAGTCCAATCCACACATAAAAGTGAAAGTCACTTTGGGTTAAATATTAACATATTAGTCCTGATTAGCTGTCCAAAGCAGAGTTCTTTTAAAAGGAGTGATGTATAGGTTGTACCAGTATTTCCCAACTGATAAGGGGAGGCACATGAAAGTTCGGTAGAGTCAATTCATGTACCAAGGGCTGTTGACGAAAGATGGATTCTTCGTGGGTCTTTAAACCAGCCCAGGTTAGATAACTGGGGCGGAAGGCTTCCAGTTACTTTACAGACAATGCCGTTAAGTGGGAGTCGAGTGCCATTTTTACCTGGTGTATAAATTTCGCAACTCTGGCTATCGAACAGGTCGTGGAGACTGAGAGGCACCAGTCCGAAGCCTCTCTGCAAGTTCTATAGTCCGTATTCCGTAAAATCGGAAGCAGCAAGCGATGGCGATCATTGGCCAGCTTTGTGCAGCAGCACAGCAAGTGTAGCCAGGATTCTCTGCGGTAATTGCATAGACGACAGGCCAGGGTGCCATCCGTACGGGCCCATTTGGGGTTGAAGTCCATGATCCTGAGGGCCAAAAGTCGAAAATACAAAATTTTCTTTCTCGCGCAAGTGGATACTGGATCTTGCAGGTAAGGTTGGGGTTTACCTGGAATATATGATTTGTCCAGGGCCTGAGTTAGTGGATTTTGCCGAAGAGATGCAAGGTCAAGTCCAAAGGAGATGATCCGGACTTGGCGCTTAACTACTTGGGCCCAGGCTGAGAAAGGAATTTCGTGCAGGGGCAAACTCCTTCTTTCGATTTTCAATGCTGCAATAGCTTGTCCTACCTTTGAGTACCAGGGGGAGCCCACCTCACCAAAGATTGATTTTAGGGAGTGCTTTAGCGAATGTTCTGGTGCTTTCAATACTCTAATATAGAGTTTTAAAAGGTCCCCCAGTAATACCAGCTCCGGTCGCTTAAGGCCTATTTCTAGCCTTAATCTAGTGTTCCTTGCGTATCTAGGGGCCTGTAGCACCATCTTATAGGCTTTCGCTTGGGCCGCGTTTACCACTTTGTCAAATGCACCAGGGTAGGCTATATGCCCATATGCAATGGCAGGGATCAGTTTTGCCCGGAGCACTGTCAACATTGGTTCTGCTGAGGGACTGTCCAAGCGGTGGCATAAGCGTCCTAACGACAGAATAGTTTTGTTAATTTTAGGTTTAAGCTCCTTCAGATGTTTGACTGCAGAGACCCAGGTGCCCAGATAGTTGTAGAATGGGGCAGTGACGATACGGTGCTCCCCCAGAGACCATGAAGCTTCTTTTTTGAGGGGGTATTTGCCAAAAATGACGATTTTGGTCTTGCTCACGTTGATCCGTAAGTCATTTGACTTATTGTATAGGGCCAAACTGCTTAAGGCTCTTTGGAGCCCCACCCTAGTGTGGTCCATGATCACCGTGTCGTCTGCATACTGGAGTGTTCCCAAGACGAGCCTCCCCAGTTTTGGAGGTGCTAAGTTGGCATCTTTCAGAGCTGTCCCCATGTCCGCAGTATACAAGTTGAAAAGCATGGGGGCCAAGACGCACCCCTGCTTGAGGCCCGAGTTGGTTTCAATTCTTTCAGTTGTTATTGTGGGGCTTAGCTTCACCTTGACCCAGGTGCCCTCATAGAGCGCTTTTATAGCTTTTAGCAGAGCCTGTGGTAGCCCCCACGAGTCAAGTTTTGCCCAGAGCCGGCCCCTGTTCACTCGGTCAAAGGCTGTGGAGTAGTCTATGAAACAGCAGAACAGGGGCGGTTTGTTCCTCGTATTGGCCTTCTTCGCGAGGTAGGAAAGGGCTAAGATGTTGTCAAGAGTGGAGCTATGGGCCCTAAAGCCGGTCTGTGTGGGCGGAAGAATGCCGTTCTTGTCCACCCAATCCTGATCCCTGAGAAGAAGGCCGGCGTATATCTTTGCTTCTATGTCGAGGAGAGCTATAAGCCTATAATTGGCCGGGTTCGTGTGGTCCCCCTTTTTATGGATGGGGAATAGAATAGAACCTTTCCAAGAGGATGGCAACATTGCCGTGGCAAAAGAATGGTTAAATAAAGGGGTGAGTCTGGATGCAAAAAAGGCTGAGGCGGTTTTCAGAACCTGGGCCGGAATCCCATTTGGGCCTGGAGCGCCATCAGTTCTTATGGCCTTGATGCACTTTAGTACCTCCATTTCTGTGAATGATCCGGTGCAGGTCGAGTTTACGCCTTCTGACATAGCTCTTTCGGGTTCGATAATTTCCGCCGCCACCTTGGACCACCCACGGCTTCCTGCAGTGGCCTGATTTGACTCACAGGTATACAGCCCCTTGGCATACTGTTCCCACACTTTCCCTGCAACACTATTTTCCTTTTGCTCTCCTCTGGGGGTCAGACTGTTAATGAAACGCCAAAGCTTGCTATTGTCATTACCTTTAATTAAGGAGAACACAGTCAACCAATTCTGTTCAGTCTGCAGTTTTTTGTGGGCCCAGACTTTCTTTTTATAGTCTGTTCGCAGAGCAGCAATGGAGTATCTCCCTGACAAATGAGTGCCTTTCTTTTGTGCCCTGATTGCCTTATTTAGAGCACGCTTACACTGTGACAGGCACCACGATGTTGCACGGCGAGGATCAGAGTGGAATTGGCGACTTCTTGGATGATGGTTATTGCCCAGACGTTCCAATAAGTCGGAGGTCAGAGTTTCCCAGAGGTGGATGATGTTCTTAGTTTGAACTGGGTTAGGTTCTTCCACCCTTCTAGCTACATAGTCTAGCAGGCTATGACTGAGATTGGTTGACCATTTTATTCTTTTAAGCACATTGTGATGTTCCTCCCCCGTGGTAGTTCCAATAACTGCTTGTAATTCTGCTTGTACCCGCGCCAGATTGAATGTGGCGCGGAGGGGCCTATGATCGCTTTCCTCTCTGTCGTCCACTGTGAAGTTGCAAAGATTGTGGGCAAGCCCTTCATTGATAAAGATGTAGTCTATAGTAGAGACATTTCTAAAGGTCGGAATGGTGGTCCATTCAGGTTGGGTCTTTTTTTGTATTCTATGGGTGGAGTGCAGCTTAAAATTTGCGAGAAATTCAGTCAGTGGGACTGACTTCTTGCTTGATGGAGTCTCCGAAATTAAACCCAAGCCTCTGTGATTGAAGTCGCCCGCGATTATTACGTCTTGGTCCTTCCAATTTATTAAAAGATCTTCCAAAATTGAAATAAGTGATTCCATGGCCTGGGAGGATTGATACTTAATTGGGTTGAAATAACAATTAATTAGTAGAAAGGGGCGAGATTTTCGACCCGATGACAACCCACTGATTAGGATGGCTTGAAGATCAGGAGACCCCAACTTTAATTCAGTTGTGTTAATTTTGCACGCATGACTTACGTAGATAGAGAGGCCCCCTGACGGGCGTCCAAAGATTGTCCTTTTGGTCGCTGGTTTAAAATGTTCGTAAAAGCCACCGATGGCGGTCGTTGCCCTTGCCCAGGTTTCCTGAATACACAGTATGTCCCCCTGTGCGAGGTATTCAGGTGTAGTTATGTCCCTAAAGATGTTGCTCATCCCCGCAATATTCCATGAGATAATGGATAACTCGCGGACTAGGCCCCTAAGTGGATTTGAACAGGCGTTATTTACATGGCTGTTTATTAGGTTAGGGACACTGTCTCCATGTGGCCTCCAGGTGATCCGATGTCTGGAAATGCCGCTGCACGCTCCGTTGCCCGTCATTTTGCTGGATTTTGATTTTTAGCGGGGTTTTTGCCCGCCCTGATTTCGCCCCTATTTCTGGGCGGATGTGCCTTATGCCTTTAAGAATGGATGACGGTTCTGGGGTGTCCTGTTGCGGCAACAGGACATGTGGATATTTCAGTGTACTTGGTGCAACAACTTCAATGCCCCATTCAGCGAACAGTGTTGCTTCCTTAAGGACAGCCTGTTGGACTTGCTGACTCGCAAGTCCGATTATGGTGGAATCGTCATGAGTGTCTGTCTCCAGTCTCTTAAATATCACCCACTCAATATTTTCTGAGGTGATTTGGGCCAGGGAGGCAATATGGCCAAACAGGCGGACAATGTTGGACCTGTTCAAGATGTCAAATGAGCCTTTTGCTGTGTACCTTGGGGTTAACTGCAGCTCATAGGTGGATTGTTTGTTTTTTTGTGTGATGGACCACAAACTCACCCCTTCTCCCTGGAGCTTTAGCCTCTGGTAACTGAAATTTAAAGGGTTTTTGTGAGTGGGTTCTGGCTGCTGCCCATTGGGCCCCATGCTTGATTGGCCTTCCACACTCGGACATCCTTGCCACTCCCCCTGGTCTGATGCTAAATTTAGGTAATTTTTGAGTGCGACTCCTGGTTGCTGATTCCCCTGCCCCTCAGTTTGTAGACCTACCACTCTAGACTGTACTGGCTGTGCGCCCTGTTGTAGTTTGGGATTTGTTACAGACTCATGTTTCAGAACCCAACCAGAAGGGCTGGGGGCACTTAATGGAGCGGCGACGGCCACCTGTGAAGGCCTTTGTTGGAGAGGCTCATTGGTTTGACCCTCCATGAGAGGGATTTGTTGACTTTGGGCCTCACCGCGAACAAGAGGTGCGTCACATGACTTGTCCATTTTAGACACCTGCTTGGGTATGAAAATGGGGAAGAGTGGTTTAGGGATACGTTTAGTTTCAGTGTCGCCCAGGGTTGATACCACCGAGGGTGTGTTTCTGCTTCTAGCTTTAGACTTCTTAAGTTGTTTTTTGAGTCTTTTTTTGGCTCTCCTTGATAACGGGGCTTTGGCACTTGCTAATGCTCCTTCGACCCTCTCCACCTGAGAGGTAGTAACAGACAGGTCATCACTAACGGTCTCGAGATCTGAGACCTCGGGGTCACCATTCCCTTTATTAGCCAAAGTAAAGTTAATGCGGGGCCCTACTAGGGGAACCTTTGAGGCGCTATTGCCCGTTGTGCTAAGGGTTGCTGTTTCGGCATGCTCTGTCGTCTGTGGTGGTGGCTTTTGTGCGGCTTGTTCTTGCGTGGTTGTCTCGCCCTGACCCTTGGCTAATGCAAGCATCTCTTTTAAGACTTCAGGTAAACTTGCCCATTTATCAATTAAGACGTCACAGGAATTGGTGCTGGCGGCATGAGCTTGTTGGACGTTAAGTTGGACTTCCAGCTTTGCCAGCTTATCATCTTGGCACACCAAATGCTGGGCTATCGACTGCAAAAGATCGATTTGGAGTTCCATCTTTGCGGACTGCCATAGCAGTGCCCTGGCCATTGTGTCCTGGACTTCTCTTATTGCTGACAAGTTAAGATCTTTAGTGGTGGGTTCATCAATTGGGTCGGTTAAGTCTTGGTGATGAGTTACACTCAGCGGACTCCAACCCTCCGTTTGTGCAGTTCTCGGGGCCTTAGCTCTTCCTAAATTAATAGGGGTAGTTTCAAGTGTTCGTTCAATGGTCTGTTCCAATTTTAGTAAGAACGAAGTTGTTGGAACCTCCGTACCTTGGGGGATTGGCCTCTGTATTTCCCTAGGTGTCACAATTGCATTCAGACCCTTGCCTGTGCCTGTGCTCTTTGGGGAGGAGGATGCGACAGCCTCGCTTGTCCTCCCAGTATCTGAATCCACGTTTGCCCCCAGATTTGGCCTATCGTGAATGTCGGCAGTGACCCTAATCGGGCTCTTTGTCCTGGCCTCAGGCTGAAAACAAGCATCAAGGCTCCCAGGTGATTCGAAGTTAGCAGACTCGCAGGCGTAAGAGTCCCTTAGGTCCAGGTGGATCTTTGGAATCCCCGGTATGGCATTGGTCGCGGGATCTTGTGACGTTTCATCCAAAGGTGAGGGGCAGTTTGAGGCCTGAAAGAATTGAGTGATAAGGCCTTGGGGGAGGGAATTGCCAGAGACCAGATCCTGGGATTTTTGGGTGCTTATGCTTCTGGTTACCCTTCTTTGTGCTAGACTCTCAGGGTTCACTTCCCCCTCATCCTCCGTGCAGGATTTAGTCTTCCTCAGCGTCATCTCTTTTTGCGCCGTTTGCTGGGGCTAGGCTTGTTTGTGCCTGATTGTGCTGGGGGGGAGGGAATACCAGTACTAGTGCTGATGTGGGCCCCTGGGTTGAGCTGTGTTTTTTGTTTTGAGGGCACGGAGGGGTGGAGGGGGATGGAGGGGGTTAGCAAGCGGTGCACACGAGGGGGGCTGCAAGCTGGAGACCTAGTCTACCAACCCCTCAGACCGCACCCTCTGGCTCTTACTTAGCGGCGACCTCTAACGGCTGCCACGCTTGCCTCCACCTCTTACCTCTTGTCTCCCGCGTCGGCAGATACACAGATGTACAGGCTGGTCTCAGTGGCTCCTGCGACTCCCACCGCCTCAGGGGAAGCCCTCGCTGCTACTGTTCCTGCTGCTGAGTGTTCCCGCGGCTTCTGGAATGCTCCTGCCGCTGTAGAGGACCTTGCTGCAATCCTCTCCGCTTTCCAGACTGGCCCTGAGCTGACCAAGAGCTCTCGTGGCTCTCGTGGCCGCGACCGGGCCGTTCCCGAAATTTTGCCCGCGGCCGCTGCTGCAAAGGCTGCGAG
The DNA here is from genome assembly GCF_964204655.1 of Triturus cristatus. NCBI lineage: Eukaryota > Metazoa > Chordata > Amphibia > Caudata > Salamandridae > Triturus > Triturus cristatus. The sequence goes on along the minus strand of NC_140579.1, from coordinate 228,383,846 downwards.
TTCTGGCGGCCACCCGCGCTCTGGTCTGCACTGCACACCACAGGGGAGGGGGGGGGCAGGGAGCAACCAGCCTGTAAGCCGTTTGAATCGGCAGATGGAGACGAGTGACAGGTGTGAAGCCGAGGGCCGGCCGCACGACCGGCAGCCTGCTTTCCTTTCCCTTCCCTTCCCTTTCTCACTGCGGTGGCTTTCCGCTTCCCTCTGCGGCAGCAGTGCACTCGCCTCGAGGCAATGGCGTTCTGGTGTGCACACAATTCAGCTCTCTGGCTCCCTCTAGTGACGCCCCATCTGTACTTGAGTAGGCAGTTTACACTTAGCATTTGACAGTACAGCACCCTGTTTTCAGTATTGTGTTCAGCAGTGTAGGCGTTCGTACAGGGGGTGGTGTTTCAGTGTTTAGAACACTGCTGTGGTGTTCGGGCAGTGTAGGGGGTCGTGCTGGGGGTGGTGTTTCAGGGTTTAGGGCAGTGCAGTGGTGTTCGGGCAGTGTAGGGGTCGTGTGGGGTGGTGGTTTAGGGTTTAGGGCAGTACAGTGGTGTTTGGGCAGTGTGAGGGGTCGTGCAGTGGGGTGGTGTTTCAGGGTTTAGGGCAGTGCAGTGGTGCTCGGGCAGTGTAGGGGGTCGTGCAGGGGGTTGGTGTTTCAGGGATTAGGGCAGTGCAGTAGTGTTCGGGCAGTGTAGGAGTCATGCTGGGGGTGGTGGTTTAGGGTTTAGTGCAGAGCAGTGGTGTTCGGGCAGTGTAGGGGGTCGTGCTGGGTTTGGTGTTTTAGAGCTTAGGGCAGTGCAGTGGTGTTCGGGCAGTGTAGGGGTCGTGTGGGGTGGTGGTTTAGGGTTTAGGGCAGTACAGTGGTGTTTGGGCAGTGTGGGGGGGTCGTGCAGTGGGGTGGTGTTTCAGGGTTTAGGGCAGTGCAGTGGTGTTCTGGCAGTGTAGTGGGTCGTGCTGGGGCTGGTGTTTCAGGGTTTAGGGAAGTGCAGTGGTGTTTTGGCAGTGTAGGATGTCTTGCTGGGGTGGTGTTTCAGGCTTTAGGGCAGTGCAGTGGTGTTCGGGCAGTGTAGGGGGTGGTGCTGGGGTAGTGTTTCAGGGTTTAGGGCAGTGCAGTGTTGTTCGGGCAGAGTAGGGGGTCGTGCTGAGGGTTGTGTTTAGGGTTTAGGGCAGAGCAGTGGTGTTCGGGCAGTGTAGGGGTCATGCTGGGGGTGGTGTTTCAGGGTTTAGGGCAGTGCAGTAGTGTTCGGGCAGTGTAGGAGTCATGCTGGGGGTGGTGGTTTAGGGTTTAGTGCAGATCAGTGGTGTTCGGGCAGTGTAGGGGGTCGTGCTGGGTTTGGTGTTTTAGAGCTTAGGGCAGTGCAGTGGTGTACGGGCAGTGTAGGGGTTCGTGCTTGGGGTGGTGTTTTAGGGTTTAGGGTAGTGCAGTGGTGTTTAGGTAGTGTAGGGGGTCGTGCTGGGGATGGTGGTTTACGGTTTTGTGTAGTGCATTGGTGTTTGGGTAGTGTAGGGGGTACTGCAGGGGGTTGTGTTTTAGGGTTTAGAGTAGTGCAGCGGTGTTTGTGTAGTGTCGGGGGTACTGCTGGTGGTAGTGTTTTAGGGTTTAGGGTAGTGCAGTGGTGTTTGTGTAGTGTAGGGGGTCGTGCTGGTGGTGGTGTTTTAGGGTTTTGGGTAGTGCAGTGGTGTTGGTGTAGTGTAGGGGGTAGTATTTTAGGGTTTAGAGTAGTGCAGTGCTGTTTGTGTAGTGTAGGGGGTCATGCTGTGTATAGTGTTTTAGGGTTTGGGGTAGTGCAGCGGTGTTGGTGTAGTGTAGGTGGTCGTGTTTTAGGGTCTAGGGTAGTGCGGTGATCGTTGGTTAGTGTAGGGGGTCGTGCGGGGGGTAGTGGTTTAGGGTTTATGATAGTGCAGTGGTGTTTGGGTAGTGTAGGGGGTCGGGCTGGGGTAGTGTTGTAGGATTTAGGGTAGTGCATGGGTGTTTGTGTAGTTTAGGGGGGGTGTTGGGGTTAGTGTTTTAGGGTTTAGGGCAGTGCTTTGGTGTTTGTGTTGTGTAGGGGGTCGTGCTGGGGGTACTGTTTTAGGGTTTACGGCAGAACAGTGGTGTTTGGGTAGTGTAGGGGGTCGTGCTGGGGGTGGTGTTTTAGGGATAGGGCAGTGCTATGATATTCGGGTAGTGTAGGGGGCCGTGCTGGGGATGGTATTTTAGGGTTTAGGGCAGTGCAGTGGTTTTCCGGCAGTGTAGGGAGTGGTGCAGGGGTTGGTGTTTCAGGGTTTAGGGCAGTGAAGTGGTGTTCTGGCAGTGTAGTGGGTCGTGCTGGGGCTGGTGTTTTAGGGTTTAGGGCAGTGCAGTGGTGTTCTGGCAGTGTAGGATGTCTTGCTAGGGTGGTGTTTCAGGCTTTAGGGCAGTGCAGTGGTGTTCGGGCAGTGTAGGGGGTGGTGCTGGGGGTAGTGTTTCAGGGTTTAGGGCAGTGCAGTAGTGTTCGGGCAGTGTAGGGGTCATGCAGGGGTGGTGTTTCTGGGTTTATTTAGGGCAATGCAGTAGTGCTCGGGCAGTGTAGGGGGTCGTGCTGGGTGTGGTGTTTTAGGGTTTAGGGCAGTGCAGTGGTGTTCAGGCAATGTAGGGGGTCATGCTGGGGGTGGTTTTTCCGGGTAGTGCAGTGGTGTTCGGCAGTGTAGGGGGTCATGCAGGGGGGTTGTGTTTCAGGGTTTAGGGCATTGCTGTGGTGTTCGGGCAGTGTAGGGGGTCGTGCTGGGGGTGGTGTTTCAGGGTTTAGGACAGTGCAGTGGTTCGGGCAGTGTAGAGGGTCATGCAGGGTGGTGTTTCAGGGTTTAGGGCAGTGCAGTGGTATTCGGGCACTGTAGGGGGTCGTGCGGGGGCTGGTGTTTCAGGGTTTAGGGCAGTGCAGTGGTGTTTGGGCAGTAAAGGGGGTCGTGCGGGGTGGTGTTTCAGGGTTAGGGCAGTACAGTGGTGTTCGGGCAGTGTAGGGGGTCATGCAGGGGGGTGGTGTTTCAGGGTTTAGGGCTGTGTAGTGGTGCTCGGGCAGTGTAGGGGTTGTGCAGGGGGTGGTGTTTCAGGGTTTAGGGCAGTGCAGTGGTGTTCGGGCAGTGTAGGGGGTCCTGCAGGGGGGTGGTGTTTCAGGGTTTAGGGTGTTCTGGCAGTGTAGGGGTCCTGCAGGGGGTTGGTGTTTCAGGGTTTAGGGCAGTGCAGTGGTGTTCGGACAGTGTAGGGGGTCGTTCGGGGTGGTTTTTCAGGATTTAGGACAGTACAGTGGGGTTCGGGCAGTGTAGGGGGTCGTATTGGGGGTGGTGTTTTAGGGTTTATGGCAGTGCAGTGATGATTGGGCACTGTAGGGGGTCATGCTGGGGCTGGTGTTTCAGGGTTTAGGGCAGGGCAGTGGTGCTCAGGCAGTGTAGGGGGTCTTACTGGAAGTGGTGTTTCAGGGTTAGGGCAGTGTTGTTCGGGGAGTGTAGGGTGTCTTGCTAGGGGTGGTGTTTCAGGGTTTAGGGCAGTGCAGTGGTGCTCGGGCAGTGTAGGGGTTCGTGCTGGGGGTGGTGTTTTAGGGTTTAGGGTAGTGCTGGGGTGTTTGGGCAGTGTAGGGGTCATGCTGGGGGTGGTGTTCTAGGGTTTAGTGCAGAGCAGTGGTGTTCGGGCAGTGTAGGGGGTCGTGCTGGGTTTGGTGTTTTAGAGCTTAGGGCAGTGCAGTGGTGTACGGGTAGTGTTGGGGTTCATGCTGGGGGTGGTGTTTTAGGGTTTAGGGTAGTGCAGTGTTGTTTGGGTAGTGTAGGGCGTCGTGCTGGGGATAGTTGTTTACGGTTTTGTGTAGTGCATTGGTGTTTGGGTAGTGTACGGGGTATTGCAGGCGGTTGTGTTTTAGGGTTTAGAGTAGTGCAGCGGTGTTTGTGTAGTGTAGGGGGTACTGCTGGTGGTAGTGTTTTAGGGTTTAGGGTAGTGCAGTGGTGTTTGTGTAGTGTAGGGGGTCGTGCTGGTGGTGGTGTTTTAGGGTTTTGGTAGTGCAGTGGTGTTGGTGTAGTGTAGGGGGTAGTGTTTTAGGGTTTAGAGTAGTGCAGTGCTGTTTGTGTAGTGTAGGGGGTCATGCTGGGTGTAGTGTTTTAGGGTTTGGGGTACTGCAGCGGTGATGGTGTAGTGTAGGTGGTCGTGTTTAGGGTCTAGGGTAGTGCAGTGGTCATTGATTAGTGTAGGGGGTCGTGCGGGGGGTAGTGTTTTAGGGTTTATGGTAGTGCAGTGGTGTTTGGGTAGTGTAGGGGGGTGTTGGGGGTAGTGTTTTAGGGTTTAGGGCAGTGCTTTCGTGTTTGTGTAGTGTAGGGGGCCGTGCTGGGGGTACTGTTTTAGGGTTTATGGCAGAACAGTGGTGTTTGGGTAGTGTAAGGGGTCGTGCTGGGGGTGGTGTTTTAGGGTTTAGGGCAGTGCTATGGTATTCAGGTAGTGTAGGGGGTCGTGCTGGGGGTGGTGTTTTAGGGTTTAGGGCAGTGCAGTGGTGTTCGGGCAGTGTAGGGGTAGTGCTGGGGGTGGTGTTTTAGGGTTTAGGGCAGTGCAGTGGTGTTCAGCAGTGTAGGCGTTCGTGCAGGGGGGTGGTGTTTCAGTGTTTAGAACACTGCTGTGGTGTTCGGGCAGTGTAGGGGGTCATTCTGGAGGTGGTGTTTCAGGGTTTAGGGCAGTGCAGTGGTGTGCGGGCAGTGTAGGGGTCGTGTGGGGTGGTGTTTTAGGGTTTAGGTCAGTACAGTGGTGTTTGGGCAGTGTGGGGGGTTGTGCAGTGGGGTGGTGTTTCAGGGTTTAGGGCAGTGCAGTGGTGCTCGGGCAGTGTAGGGGGTCGTGCAGGGGGGTGGTGTTTGAGGGATTAGGGTATTCTGGCACTGTAGGGGTCCAGCAGGGGTTGGTGTTTCAGGGTTTAGGGCAGTGGAGTGGTGTTCTGGCAGTGTAGTGGGTTGTGCTGGGGCAGGTGTTTCAGGGTTTAGTGCAGTGCAGTGGTATTTGTGTAGTGTAGGGGGTCTTGCTGCGGGTAGTGTTTTAGGGTTTGGGGTAGTGCAGTGGTGTTTGGGTAGTGTAAGGGGTTTGTGCTGGTGGTAGTGTTTTAGGGTTTAGGCTAGTATAGTGGTGTTTGGGAAGTGTAGAGGGTCGTGCTGGGGTGGTGTTTTAGGGTTTAGGGTAGTGCAGTGGTGTTTGTGTAGCGTAGGGGTTAGAGTTTTAGGGTTTAGGGTAGTGCAGTGGTGTTTGGGTAGTGTAAGGGATTTGTGCTGGTGGTAGTGTTTTAGGGTTTAGGCTAGTATAGTGGTGTTTGGGTAGTGTAGAGGGTCGTGCTGGGTTTGGTGATTTAGAGCTTAGGGTAGTGCAGTGGTGTACGGGTAGTGTTGGGGTTCGTGCTGGGGGTGGTGTTTTAGGGTTTAGGGTAGTGCAGTGGTGGTTGGGTAGGGTAGGGGGTCGTGCTGGGGATAGTGGTTTATGGTTTAGTGTAATGCATTGGAGTTTGGGTAGTGTAGAGGGTACTGCAGGGGGTTGTGTTTTATGGTTTAGAGTAGTGCAGCGGTGTTTGGGTAGTGTAGGGGGTACTGCTGGGGGTAGTGTTTTAGGGTTTAGGGTAGTGCAGTGGTGTTTGTGTAGTGTAGGGGGTCATGCTGGTGGTGGTGTTTTAGGGTTTTGGGTAGTGCAGTGGTGTGTGTGTAGTGTAGGGGGATAGTGTTTTAGGGTTTAGAGTAGTGCAGTGCTGTTTGGGTAGTGTAGGGGGTCATGCTGTGTGTAGTGTTTTAGGGTTTGGGGTACTGCAGCGGTGTTGGTGTAGTGTAGGTGGTTGTGTTTTAGGGTCTAGGGTAGTGCAGTGATCATTGATTAGTGTAGGGGGTCATGCGGGGGGTAGTGTTTTAGGGTTTATGGTAGTGCAGTGGTGTTTGGGTAGTGTAGGGGGTCGGGCTGGGGTAGTGTTGTAGGATTAAGGGTAGTGCATTGGTGTTTGTGTAGTTTAGGGGGGATGTTGGGGGTAGTGTTTTAGGGTTTAGGGCAGTGCTTTGGTGTTTGTGTAGTGTAGGGGGTCGTGCTGGGTGTACTGTTTTAGGGTTTACGGCAGAACAGTGGTGTTTGGGTAGTGTAAGGGGTCGTGCTGGGGGTGGTGTTTCAGTGTTTAGAACACTGCTGTGGTATTCTGGCAGTGTAGTGGGTCGTGCTGGGGCTGGTGTTTCAGGGTTTAGGGAAGTGCAGTGGTGTTCTGGCAGAGTAGGATGTCTTGCTGGGGTGGTGTTTCAGGCTTTAGGGCAGTGCAGTGGTGTTCGGGCAGTGTAGGGGGTGGTGCTGGGGGTAGTGTTTCAGGGTTTAGGGCAGTGCAGTGTTGTTCGGGCAGAGTAGGGGGTCGTGCTGGGGGTTGTGTTTAGGGTTTAGGGCAGAGCAGTGGTGTTCGGGCAGTGTAGGGGTCATGCTGGGGGTGGTGTTTCAGGGTTTAGGGCAGTGCAGTAGTGTTCGGGCAGTGTAGGAGTCATGCTGGGGGTGGTGGTTTAGGGTTTAGTGCAGATCAGTGGTGTTCGGGCAGTGTAGGGGGTCGTGCTGGGTGTGGTGTTTTAGAGCTTAGGGCAGTGCAGTGGTGTATGGGCAGTGTAGGGGTTCGTGCTGGGGGTGGTGTTTTAGGGTTTAGGGTAGTGCAGTGGTGTTTAGGTAGTGTAGGGGGTTGTGCTGGGGATAGTGGTTTACGGTTTTGTGTAGTGCATTGGTGTTTGGGTAGTGTAGGGGGTACTGCAGGGGGTTGTGTTTTAGGGTTTAGAGTAGTGCAGCGGTGTTTGTGTAGTGTAGGGGGTACTGCTGGTGGTAGTGTTTTAGGGTTTAGGGTAGTGCAGTGGTGTTTGTGTAGTGTAGGGGGTCGTGCTGGTGGTGGTGTTTTAGGGTTTTGGGTAGTGCAGTGGTGTTGGTGTAGTGTAGGGGGTAGTGTTTTAGGGTTTAGAGTAGTGCAGTGCTGTTTGTGTAGTGTAGGGGGTCATGCTGGGTGTAGTGTTTTAGGGTTTGGGGTAGTGCAGCGGTGTTGGTGTAGTGTAGGTTGTCGTGTTTTAGGGTCTAGGGTAGTGCGGTGATCGTTGGTTAGTGTAGGGGGTCGTGCGGGGGGTAGTGTTTTAGGGTTTATGGTAGTGCAGTGGTGTTTGGGTAGTGTAGGGGGTCGGGCTGGGGTAGTGTTGTAGGATTTTGGGTAGTGCATTGGTGTTTGTGTAGTTTAGGGGGGGTGTTGGGGTTAGTGATTTAGGGTTTAGGGCAGTGCTTTGGTTTTTGTGTTGTGTAGGGGGTCGTGCTGGGGGTACTGTTTTAGGGTTTACGGCAGAACAGTGGTGTTTGGGTAGTGTAGGGGGTCGTGCTGGGGGTGGTGTTTTAGGGATAGGGCAGTGCTATGATATTCGGGTAGTGTAGGGGGTCGTGCTGGGGATGGTGTTTTAGGGTTTAGGGCAGTGCAGTGGTTTTCCGGCAGTGTAGGGAGTGGTGCAGGGGTTGGTGTTTTAGGGTTTAGGGCAGTGAAGTGGTGTTCTGGCAGTGTAGTGGGTCGTGCTGGGGCTGGTGTTTTAGGGTTTAGGGCAGTGCAGTGGTGTTCTGGCAGTGTAGGATGTCTTGCTAGGGTGGTGTTTCAGGCTTTAGGGCAGTGCAGTGGTGTTCGGGCAGTGTAGGGGGTGGTGCTGGGGGTAGTGTTTCAGGGTTTAGGGCAGTGCAGTAGTGTTCGGGCAGTGTAGGGGGTCATGCAGGGGTGGTGTTTCTGGGTTTATTTAGGGCAATGCAGTAGTGCTCGGGCAGTGTAGGGGGTCGTGCTGGGTGTGGTGTTTTAGGGTTTAGGGCAGTGCAGTGGTGTTCAGGCAATGTAGGGGGTCATGCTGGGGGTGGTGTATCCGGGTAGTGCAGTGGTGTTCGGCAGTGTAGGGGGTCATGCAGGGGGGTTGTGTTTCAGGGTTTAGGGCATTGCTGTGGTGTTCGGGCAGTGTAGGGGGTCGTGCTGGGGGTGGTGTTTCAGGGTTTAGGACAGTGCAGTGGGTTCGGGCAGTGTAGAGGGCCATGCAGGGTGGTGTTTCAGGGTTTAGGGCAGTGCAGTGGTATTCGGGCACTGTAGGGGGTCGTGCGGGGGCTGGTGTTTCGGGGTTTAGGGCAGTGCAGTGGTGTTTGGGCAGTAAAGGGGGTCGTGCGGGGTGGTGTTTCAGGGTTAGGGCAGTACAGTGGTGTTCGGGCAGTGTAGGGGGTCATGCAGGGGGGTGGTGTTTCAGGGTTTAGAGCTGTGTAGTGGTGCTCGGGCAGTGTAGGGGTTGTGCAGGGGGTGGTGTTTCAGGGTTTAGGGCAGTGCAGTGGTTTTCGGGCAGTGTAGGGGGTCCTGCAGGGGGGTGGTGTTTCAGGGTTTAGGGTGTTCTGGCAGTGTAGGGGTCCTGCAGGGGGTTGGTGTTTCAGGGTTTAGGGCAGTGCAGTGGTGTTCGGGCAGTGTAGGGGGTCGTTCGGGGTTGTTTTTCAGGATTTAGGACAGCACAGTGGTGTTCGGGCAGTGTAGGGGGTCGTGTTGGGGGTGGTGTTTTAGGGTTTATGGCAGTGCAGTGGTGATTGGGCACTGTAGGGGGTCATGCGTTGGCTGGTATTTCAGGGTTTAGGGCAGTTCAGTGGTGTTCTGGCAGTGTAGGGGGTCGTGCGGGGGTGGTGTTTCCGGGTTTAGGGCAGTACAGTGGTGTTCAGGCATTGTAGGGGGTCATGCAGGGGGGTGGTGTTTCAGGGTTTAGGGCAGTGCAGTGGTGTTCTGGCAGTGTACTGGATCGTGCTGGGGCTGGTGTTTCAGGGTTTAGGGCAGGGCAGTGGTGCTCAGGCAGTGTAGGGGGTCTTACTGGAAGTGGTGTTTCAGGGTTAGGGCAGTGGTGTTCGGGGAGTGTAGGGTGTCTTGCTAGGGGTGGTGTTTCAGGGTTTAGGGCAGTGCAGTGGTGCTCGGGCAGTGTAGGGGGTCGTGCTGGGGGTGGTGTTTTAGGGTTTAGAGTAGTGCAGTGGTGTTTGTGTAGCGTAGGGGTTAGTGTTTTAAGGTTTAGAATATTGCAGTGGTGTTTGTGTAGTGTAGGGGGTCATGCTGGGGGTGGTGTTTTAGGGTTTGGGGCAGTGCTGTGGTGTTTGGGCAGTGTAGGGGTCATGCTGGGGGTGGTGTTCTAGGGTTTAGTGCAGAGCAGTGGTGTTCGGGCAGTGTAGGGGGTCGTGCTGGGTTTGGTGTTTTAGAGCTTAGGGCAGTGCAGTGGTGTACGGGTAGTGTTGGGGTTCATGCTGGGGGTGGTGTTTTAGGGTTTAGGGTAGTGCAGTGTTGTTTGGGCAGTGTAGGGGGTCGTGCTGGGGATAGTGGTTTACGGTTTAGTGTAGTGCATTGGTGTTTGGGTAGTGTAGGGGGTACTGCAGGGGGTTGTGTTTTAGGGTTTAGAGTAGTGCAGTGGTGTTTGGGTAGTGTAGGGGGTACTGCTGGGGGTAGTGTTTTAGGGTTTAGGGTAGTGCAGTGGTGTTTGTGTAGTGTAGGGGGTCATGCTGGTGGTGGTGTTTTAGGGTTTTGGGTAGTGCAGTGGTGTTGGTGTAGTGTAGGGGGTAGTGTTTTAGGGTTTAGAGTAGTGCAGTGCTGTTTGTGTAGTGTAGGGGGTCATGCTGGATGTAGTGTTTTAGGGTTTGGGGTACTGCAGCGGTGTTGGTGTAGTGTAGGTGGTCGTGTTTTAGGGTCTAGGGTAGTGCAGTGGTCATTGATTAGTGTAGGGGGTTGTGCGGGGGGTAGTGTTTTAGGGTTTATGGTAGTGCAGTGGTGTTTGGGTAGTGTAGGGGGGGTGTTGGGGGTAGTGTTTTAGGGTTTAGGGCAGTGCTTTGGTGTTTGTGTAGTGTAGTGGGTCGTGCTGGGGGTACTGTTTTAGGGTTTATGGCAGAACAGTGGTGTTTGGGGAGTGTAAGGGGTCGTGCTGGGGTGGTGGTTTAGGGTTTAGTGCAGAGCAGTGGTGTTCGGGCAGTGTAGGGGGTCATGCTGGGTTTGGTGTTTTAGAGCTTAGGGCAGTGCAGTGGTGTACGGGCAGTGTAGGGGTTTGTGCTGGGGGTGGTGTTTTAGGGTTTAGGGTAGTGCAGTGGTGTTTGGGTAGTGTAGGGGGTCGTGCTGGGGATAGTGGTTTACGGTTTTGTGTAGTGCATTTGTGTTTGGGTAGTGTAAGGGATCGTGCTGGGGGTGGTGTTTTAGGGTTTAGGGCAGTGCTATGGTATTCGGGTAGTGAAGGGGGTCGTGCTTGGGGGTGGTGTTTTAGGGTTTAGGGCAGTGCAGTGGTGTTCGGGCAGTGTAGGGGTAGTGCTGGGGGTGGTGTTTTAGGGTTTAGGGCAGTGCAGTGGTTTTCCGGCAGTGTAGGGGGTCGTGTTGGGGGTGGTGTTTAAGGGTTTAGGGCAGTGCAGTGGTGTTCAGCAGTGTAGGCGTTCGTACAGGGGGGTGGTGTTTCAGTGTTTAGAACACAGCTGTGGTGTTCGGGCAGTGTAGGGGGTCGTGCTGGGGGTGGTGTTTCAGGGTTTAGTGCAGTGGTGTTCTGGCAGTGTAGGGGTCGTGTGGGGTGGTGGTTTAGGGTTTAGGGAAGTACAGTGGTGTTTGGGCCGTGTGGGGGGTCGTGCAGTGGGGTGGTGTTTCAGGGTTTAGGGCAGTGCAGTGGTGCTCGGGCAGTGTAGGGGGTCGTGCAGGGGGGTGGTGTTTCAGGGATTAGGGCAGTGCAGTAGTGTTCGGGCAGTGTAGGAGTCATGCTGGGGGTGGTGGTTTAGGGTTTAGTGCAGAGCAGTGGTGTTCGGGCAGTGTAGGGGGTCGTGCTGGGTTTGGTGTTTTAGAGCTTAGGGCAGTGCAGTGGTGTACCGGCAAGGTAGGGGTTTGTGCTGGGGGTGGTGTTTTAGGGTTTAGGGTAGTGCAGTGGTGTTTGGGTAGTGTAGGGGGCCGTGCTGGGGATAGTGGTTTACGGTTCTGTGTAGTGCATTGGTGTTTGGGTAGTGTAAGGGGTCATGCTTGGGCTGGTGTTTCATGGTTTAGGGCAGTGCAGTGGTGTTCGGGCAGTGTAGGGGGTCGTGCTGGGGATGGTGTTTCAGGGTTTAGGGCAGTGCAGTGGTGTTTTGGCAGTGTAGGGGGTTGTGCTGGGGGTGGTGTTTTGGGTTTAGAGCAGTGCAGTGGTGTTCGGGCAGTGTAGGGGGTCATGCTTGGGGTAGTGCTAAAGGGTTTAGGGCAGTGCAGTAGTGTTCGGGCTGTGTAGGGGGTCATGCAGGGGTGGTGTTTCAGGGTTTAAGGCAGTGCAGTTGTGCTCGGGCAGTGTAGGGGGTCGGGCAGGGGGTGGTGTTTCAGGGTTTAGGGCAGTGCAGTGGTGTTCGGGCAGTGTAGGGGGTCTTGCTGGGGCTGGTGTTTCAGGGTTTAGGCAGTGCAGCGGTGTTCGGGCAGTGTAGGGGGTTGACCTGGGGCTGGTGTTTTAGGGTTTAGGGCAGTGCAGTGGTGTTTGTGTAGTATAGGGGGTCGTGCTGGGGTTAGTGTTTTAGGGTTTAGGGTAGTGCAGTGGTGTTTGGGTAGAGTAGGGGGTTGTGCTGGTGGTAGTGTTTTAGGGTTTAGGCTAGTATAGTGGTGTTTGGGTAGTGTAGGGGGTCGTGCTGGGGTTAGTGTTTTAGGGTTTAGGGTAGTGCAGCTGTGTTTGTGTTGTGTAGCAAGTCGTGTTTTAGGGTTTAGGGTAGGTCAGTGGTCTTTGGGTAGTGTAGGGGTCGTGTGGGGGTAGTGTTTTAGGGTTTATGGCAGTGCAATAGTGTTCGGGCAGTGTAGGGGGTCGTGCAGGGGTGGTGTTTCAGGTTTTAGGGCAGTGCAGTGGTGCTCGGGCAGTGTAGGGGGTTGTGCAGGGGGTGGTGTTTCAGGGTTTAGGCCAGTGCAGTGGTGTTCGTGCAGTGTAAGGGGTAGTGCTGGGGTGGTGTTTTAGGGTTTAGGGCAGTGCAGTGGTTTTCCGGCAGTGTAGGGGGTCGTGCTGGGGGTGGTGTTTTAGGGTTTAGGGCAGTGCAGTGGTGTTTGGCAGTGTAGGGGTTTGTGCAGGGGGGTGTTGTTTCAGGGTTTAGAACAGTGCTGTGGTGTTCAGGCAGTGTAGGGGGTCTTGCTGGGGGTGGTGTTTCATGGTTTAGGGCAGTGCAGTGATGTTCGGGCAGTGTAGGGGTCGTGTGGGGTGGTGTTTTAGGGTTTAGGGCGAGACAGTGGTGTTCGGGCAGTGTGGGGGGTCGTGCAGTGGGGTGGTGTTTCAGGGTTTAGGGCAGTGCAGTGGTGTTCGGGCAGTGTAGGGGTCGTGCAGGGGGGTGGTGTTTCACGGATTAGGGTATTCTGGCACTGTAGGGGTCCTGCAGGTTTGGTGTTTCAGGGTTTAGGGCAGTGGAGTGGTGTTCTGGCAGTGTAGTGGGTCGTGCTGGGGCTGGTGTTTCAGGGTTTAGGGCAGTGCAATGGTGTTCTGGCAGTGTAGGATGTCTTGCTGGGGTGGTGTTTCAGGGTTTAGGGCAGTGAAGTGGTGTTCGGGCAGTGTAGGGGGTCTTGCTGGGGCTGGTGTTTCAGGGTTTAGGCAGTGCAGCGGTGTTCGGGCAGTGTAGGGGGTTGACCTGGGGCTGGTGTTTTAGGGTTTAGGGCAGTGCAGTGGTGTTTGTGTAGTATAGGGGGTTGTGCTGGGGGTAGTGTTTTAGGGTTTAGGGTAGTGCAGTGGTGTTTGGGTAGTGTAGGGGGTTGTGCTGGTGGTAGTGTTTTAGGGTTTAGTCTAGTATAGTGGTGTTTGGGTAGTGTAGGGGGTCGTGCTGGGGTTAGTGTTTTAGGGTTTAGGGTAGTGCAGCTGTGTTTGTGTTGTGTAGCAGGTCGTGTTTTAGGGTTTAGGGTAGGTCAGTGGTCGTTGGGTAGTGTAGGGGTCGTGTGGGGGTAGTGTTTTAGGGTTTATGGCAGTGCAATAGTGTTCGGGCAGTGTAGGGGGTCGTGCAGGGGTGGTGTTTCAGGTTTTAGGGCAGTGCAGTGGTGCTCGGGCAGTGTAGGGGGTTGTGCAGGGGGTGGTGTTTCAGGGTTTAGGCCAGTGCAGTGGTGTTCGTGCAGTGTAAGGGGTAGTGCTGGGGGTGGTGTTTTAGGGTTTAGGGCAGTGCAGTGGTTTTCCGGCAGTGTAGGGGGTCGTGCTGGGGGTGGTGTTTTAGGGTTTAGGGCAGTGCAGTGGTGTTTGGCAGTGTAGGGGTTTGTGCAGGGGGGTGTTGTTTCAGGGTTTAGAACAGTGCTGTGGTGTTCAGGCAGTGTAGGGGGTCTTGCTGGGGGTGGTGTTTCATGGTTTAGGGCAGTGCAGTGATGTTCGGGCAGTGTAGGGGTCGTGTGGGGTGGTGTTTTAGGGTTTAGGGCGAGACAGTGGTGTTCGGGCAGTGTGGGGGGTCGTGCAGTGGGGTGGTGTTTCAGGGTTTAGGGCAGTGCAGTGGTGTTCGGGCAGTGTAGGGGTCGTGCAGGGGGGTGGTGTTTCACGGATTAGGGTATTCTGGCACTGTAGGGGTCCTGCAGGTTTGGTGTTTCAGGGTTTAGGGCAGTGGAGTGGTGTTCTGGCAGTGTAGTGGGTCGTGCTGGGGCTGGTGTTTCAGGGTTTAGGGCAGTGCAATGGTGTTCTAGCAGTGTAGGATGTCTTGCTGGGGTGGTGTTTCAGGCTTTAGGGCAGTGCAGTTTTGTTTGGGCAGTGTAGGGGTGATGCTGGGGGTAGTGTTTCAGGGTTTAGGGCAGTGCAGTGTTGTTCGGGCAGTGTAGGGGGTCATGCTGGGGGTGGTGTTTAGGGTTTAGGGCAGAGCAGTGGTGTTCGGGCAGTGTAGGGGTCATGCTGGGGTTGGTGTTTCAGGGTTTAGGGCAGTGCAGTAGTGTTCGGGCAATGTAGGGGGTCATGCAGGGGTGGTGTTTCTGGGTTTATTTAGGGCAGTGCAGTGGTGCTCGGGCAGTGTAGGGGGTCGTGCTGGGTGTGGTGTTTTAGGGTTTAGGGCAGTGCAGTGGTGTTCAGGCAGTGTAGGGTGTCATGCTGGGGGGTGGTGTTTCCGGGTAGTGCAGTGGTGTTTGGCAGTGTAGGGGGTCATGCAAGGGGGTTGTGTTTCAGGGTTTAGGGCATTGCTGTGGTGTTCGGGCAGTGTAGGGGGTCGTGCTGGGGGTGGTGTTTCAGGGTTTAGGACAGTGCAGTGGTTTCGGGCAGTGTAAGGGGTCATACGGGGGTGGTGTTTCAGGGTTTAGGGCAGTGCAGTGGTGTTCGGGCACTGTAGGGGGTTGTGCGGGGGCTGGTGTTTCAGGGTTTAGGGCAGTGCAGTGGTGTTTGGGCAGTGTAGAGGGTCGTGCGGGGTGGTATTTCAGGGTTAGGGCAGTACAGTGGTGTTCGGGAAGTGTAGGGGGTCATGCAGGGGGGTGGTGTTTCAGGGTTTAGGGCTGTGTAGTGGTGCTCGGGCAGTGTAGGGGTTGTGCAGGGGGTGGTGTTTCAGGGTTTAGGGCAGTGCAGTGGTGTTCGGGCAGTGTAGGGGGTCGTTCGGGGTGGTTTTTCAGGGTTTAGGACAGTACAGTGGTGTTCGGGCAGTGTAGGGGGTTGAGCTGGGGGTGTTGTTTTAGGGTTTAGGGCAGTGCAGTGGTGTTTGGGCACTGTAGGGGGTCATGCGGGGGCTGGTATTTCAGGGTTTAGGGCAGTTCAGTGGTGTTCTGGCAGTGTAGGGGGTCGTGCAGGGGTGGTGTTTCAGGGTTTAGGGCAGTACAGTGGTGTTCGGACAGTGTAGGGGGTCATGCAGGGGGGTGGTGATTCAGGGTTTAGGCCAGTGCAGTGGTGTTCTGGCAGTGTAGTGGATCGTGCTTGGGCTGGTGTTTCAGGGTTTAGGGCAGTGCAGTGGTGTTCGGGCAGTGTAGGGGGTCTTACTGGAAGTGGTGTTTCAGGGTTAGGGCAGTGGTGTTCTGGGAGTGTAGGGCGTCTTGCTAGGGGCGGTATTTCAGGGTTTAGGGCAATGCAGTGGTGCTCGGGCAGTGTAGGGGGTCGTGCTGGGGGTGGTGTTTCAGGGTTTAGGGCAGTGCAGTGGTTTTTCGGGCAGTGTAGGGGGTCGTGCTGGGGATGGTGTTTCAGGGTTTAGGGCAGTGCAGTGGTGTTTTGGCAGTGTAGGGGGTTGTGCTGGGGGTGGTGTTTTGGGTTTAGGGCAGTGCAGTGGTGTTCGGGCAGTGTAGGGGGTAATGCTTGGGGTGGTGCTAAAGGGTTTAGGGCAGTGCAGTAGTGTTCGGGCTGTGTAGGGGGTCATGCAGGGGTGGTGTTTCAGGGTTTAAGGCAGTGCAGTTGTGCTCGGGCAGTGTAGGGGGTCGGGCAGGGCGTGGTGTTTCAGGGTTTAGGGCAGTGCAGTGGTATTCGGGCAGTGTAGGGGGTCTTGCTGGGGCTGGTGTTTCTGGGTTTAGGCAGTGCAGCGGTGTTCGGGCAGTGTAGGGGGTTGACCTAGGGCTGGTGTTTTAGGGTTTAGGGCAGTGCAGTGGTGTTTGTGTAGTGTAGGGGGTCGTGCTGGGGGTAGTGTTTTAGGGTTTAGGGTAGTGCAGTGGTGTTTGGGTAGTGTAGGGGGTTGTGCTGGTGGTAGTGTTTTAGGGTTTAGGCTAGTATAGTGGTGTTTGGGTAGTGTAGGGGGTCCTGCTGGGGTTAGTTTTTTAGAGTTTAGTGTAGTGCAGCTTAGTTTGTGTTGTGTAGCAGGTCGTGTTTTAGGGTTTAGGGTAGGTCAGTGGTCTTTGGGTAGTGTAGGGGTCATGTGGGGGTAGTGTTTTAGGGTTTATGGCAGTGCAATAGTGTTCGGGCAGTGTAGAGGGTCGTGCAGGGGTGGTGTTTCAGGGTTTAGGGCAGTGGAGTTGTGTTCTGGCAGTGTAGTGGGTCGTGCTGGGGCTGGTGTTTCAGGGTTTAGGGAAGTGCAGTGGTGTTCTGGCAGTGTAGGATGTCTTGCTGGGGTGGTGTTTCAGGCTTTAGGGCAGTGCAGTGGTGTTCGGGCAGTGTAGGGGGTGGTGCTGGGGGTAGTGTTTCAGGGTTTAGGGCAGTGCAGTGTTGTTCGGGCAGAGTAGGGGGTCGTGCTGGGGGTTGTGTTTAGGGTTTAGGGCAGAGCAGTGGTGTTCGGGCAGTGTAGGGGTAGTGCTGGGGTGGTGTTTTAGGGTTTAGGGCAGTGCAGTGGTTTTCCGGCAGTGAAGGGGGTCGTGCTGGGGGTGGTGTTTTAGGGTTTAGGGCAGTGCAGTGGTGTTCAGCAGTGTAGGCGTTCGTGCAGGGGGGTGGTGTTTCAGTGTTTAGAACACTGCTGTGGTGTTCGGGCAGTGTAGGGGGTCGTGCTGGGGGTGGTGTTTCAGGGTTTAGGGCAGTGCAGTGGTGTTCGGGCAGTGTAGGGGTCGTGTGGGGTGGTGGTTTAGGGTTTAGGGAAGTACAGTGGTGTTTGGGCCGTGTGGGGGGTCGTGCAGTGGGGTGGTGTTTCAGGGTTTAGGGCAGTGCAGTGGTGCTCGGGCAGTGTAGGGGGTCGTGCAGGGGGGTGGTGTTTCAGGGATTAGGGCAGTGCAGTGTTGTTCAGGCAGTATAGGGGGACATGCAGGGGGTGGTGTTTCAGGGTATATGGCAGTGAAGTGGTGTTCGGGCATTGTAGGGGTCGTGCAGAGGGGTGGTGTTTCAGGGTGTAGGGTAGTGCAGTGGTGTTTGTGTAGTGTAGGGGGTCCTGCTGGGGGTAGTGTTTTAGGGTTTATGGCAGAGCAGTGGTGTTTGGGTAATGTAGGGGGTCGTGCTGGGGGAAGTGTTTTAAGGTTTAGGGCAGTGCAGTGGTGTTCGGGCAGTGTAGGGGGTAGTGCTGGGGTGGAGTTTTAGGGTTTAGGGCAGTGCAGTAGGGTTCGGCAGTGTGGGGTTCGTGCTAGGGTGGTGTTTTAGGGTTTAGGGAAGTGCAGTGGTGTTCGGGCAGTGTAGGGGGTCGTGCTGGGGTGATGTTTCAGGCTTTAGGGCAGTGCAGTGGTGTTCGGGCAGTGTAGGGGGTTGTGCGGGGGGTGGTGTTGCAGGGTTTAGGGCAGTGCATTGGGGTTTGGGCAGTGTAGGGGGTCATGCGGGGGGTGGTGTTTCAGAGTTTAGGGCAGTGCAGTGGTGTTCGGGCAGTGTAGGGGGTCGTGCGGCGGGGGGTGTTTCAGGGTTTAGGGCATTGCAGTGGTGTTCGGGCAATGTAGAGGGTCGTGCTTGGGCTGGTGTTTCAGGGTTTAGGGTAGTGCAGTGGTGTTTGTGTAGTGTAGGGGGTCGTGCTGTTGGTAGTGTTTTAGGGTTTATGGTAGTGCAGTGATGTTTGTGTAGTGTAGGGGGTCGTGCTTGGAGTAGATTTAGTGTTTAGGGTAGTGCAGTGGTGTTTGTGTAGTATATGTGGTTGTGCTGGGGGGAGTGTTTTAGGGTTTAAGGCAGTGCAGTGGTGTTTGTGTAGTGCAGGGGGTCGTGCTGGGGGTAGTGTTTTAGGGTTTAGGGTAGTGCAGTCGTGTTCGGGCAGTGTAGGGGGCCGTGCTTGGTCTGGTGTTTTAGGGTTTAGGGTAGTGCAGTGGTGTTTGGGTAGTGTAGTGGTTCGTGCTGGGGTAGTGTTTTAGGGTTTAGGGTAGTGCAATGGTGTTGGTGTAGTGTAGGGGGTTGTGCTGGGGGTAGTGTTTTAGGGTTTAGGGTAGTGCAGTGGTATTTGGGAAGTGTAAGGGGTTGTGCTGATGGTAGATTTAGGGTTTAGAGTAGTTCAGTCGTGTTTGGATAGTGTAGGGGGTCGTGCCCGGGATAGATTTAGGGTTTCGGGCAATGCAATGGAGTTTTGGTAGTGTAGGGGGTCGTGCTGGGGTAGATTTAGGGTTTAGGGTAGTGTAGTAGTGTTTGGGTAGTGTAGGGAGTCATACTGGGGGGAGTGTTTTAGGGTTTAGGGTAGTGTAGTGGTGTTTGGGTAGTGTAGGGGGTCATGCTGGGGGTAGTGGTTTAGGGTTTAGGGTACTGCAGTGGTGTTTGGGTAGTGTAGGGGGTTGTGCTGGGGTGAGTGGTTTGGGGTTTAGGGGAGTGCAGTGGTGTTTGGGTAGTGTAGGGGGTACTGCAGGGGGTAGTGTTTTAGGGTTTAGGGTATTGCAATGGTGTTTGGGTAGTGTAGGGGTACTGCTGGGGGTAGTGTTTTAGGGTTTAGGGTAGTGCAGTGGTCTTTGGGTAGTGTAGGGGGTCGTGCGGGGTTAGTGTTTTAGGGTTTAGGGTAGTGCATTGGTGTTTGTGTAGTGAAGGGGGTCGGGCTGGGGGTAGTGTTTTAGGTCTTAGGGCAGTGCAGTGTTGTTTGTGTAGTCTAGGGGGTCGTGCTGGGGGTACTGTTTTAGGGTTTACGGCAGAGCAGTGGTGTTTGTGTAGTGTAGGGGGTCGTGCTGGGGGTGGTGTTTTAGGGTTTATGGCAGAGCAGTGGTGTTTGGGTAATGTAGGGGGTCGTGCTGGGGGAAGTGTTTTAAGGTTTAGGGCAGTGCAGTGGTGTTCGTGCAGTGTAGGGGGTAGTGCTGGGGGTGGAGTTTTAGGGTTTAGGGCAGTGCAGTGGGGTTCGGCAGTGTGGGGTTCGTGCTGGGGTGGTGTTTTAGGGTTTAGGGAAGTGCAGTGGTGTTCAGGCAGTGTAGGGGGTCGTGCTGGGGTGGTGTTTCAGGCTTTAGGGCAGTGCAGAGGTGTTCGGGCAGTGTAGGGGGTTGTGCGGGGGGTGGTGTTGCAGGGTTTAAGGCAGTGCATTGGGGTTTGAGCAGTGTACGGGGTCATGCGGGGGGTGGTGTTTCAGAGTTTAGGGCAGTGCAGTGGTGTTCGGGCAGTGTAGGGGGTCGTGCGGCGGGTGGTGTTTCTGGGTTTAGGGCATTGCAGTGGTGTTCGGGCAGTGTAGGGGGTCGTGCAGGGGAGTGGTGTTTCAGGGTTTAGGGGAGTGCGGTGGTGTACGGGCAATGTAGAGGGTCGGTGCTTGGGCTGGTGTTTCAGTGTTTAGGGTAGTGCAGTGGTGTTTGTGTAGTGTAGGGGGTCATGCTGTTGGTAGTGTTTTAGGGTTTATGGTAGTGCAGTGATGTTTGTGTAGTGTAGGGGGTCGTGCTTGGGGTAGATTTAGTGTTTAGGGTAGTGCAGTGGTGTTCAGGCAGTGTAAGGGATCTTGCTGGGGGTGGTGTTTCAGGGTTTAGGGCAGTGGTGCTCGGACAGTGTAGGGGGTCGTGGTGGGGTTGTGTTTCATTGTTTAGGGCAGTGCAGTGGTGTTCGGGCAGTGTAGGGGGTCGTGCAATAGTGGTGTTTCAGGGTTTAGGGCAGTAGTGTTGGGGCAGAGTAGGAGGTCATGGTGGGGTTATGTTTCATTGTTTAGGGCAGTGCAGTGGTGCTCGGGAAGTATAGGGGGTCTTGCAAGGGGTGGTGATTCAGGGTTTAGGGCAGTGGTGTTTGGGCAGTGTAGGGGGTCTTGTTGGGGGTGGTGTTTCAGGGTTTAGGGCACTGCAGTGGTGTTCGGGCAGTGTAGGGGGTGGTGCAGGGGGGTGCTGTTTCAGGGTTTTGGGCAATGCAGTGATATTCGGGGAGTGTAGGGGGTCGTGCAGGGGGTGGTGTTTCAGGGTTTAGGGCAGTGCAATGGTGTTCGGGCAGTGTAGGGGGTCTTGCAAGGGGTGGTGTTTCAGGGTTTAGGGCAGTGGTGTTTGGGCAGTGTAGGGGGTCTTGCTGGGGGTGGTGTTTCAGGGTTTAGGGCAGTGGTGTTCAGGCAGTTTTGGGGGTCTTGCTGGGGGTGGTGTTTCAGGGTTTAGGGCACTGCAGTGGTGTTCGGGCAGTGTAGGGGGTGGTGCAGGGGGGTGGTGATTCAGGGTTTAGGGCAGTGCAGTGGTATTCGGGGAGTGAAGGGGGTCGTGCAGGGGGTGGTGTTTCAGGGTTTAGGGCAGTGCAATGGTGTTCGGGCAGTGTAGGGGTCGTGCTGGAGTGGTGTTTCAGGGTTTAGGGCAGTGCAGTGGTGTTCGGGCAGTGTAGGGGGTTGTGCTGGGGCTGGTGTTTCAGGGTTTAGGGCAGTGCAGTGGTGTTCGGGCAGTGTAGGGGGCCGTGCTGGGAGTGGTGTTTCAGGGTTTTGGGCAGTGCAGTGGTGTTCGGACAGTGTAGGGTGTCGTGCTGGGGCTGGTGTTTCAGGGTTTAGGGCAGTGTAGTGGTGTTCGGGCAGTGTAGGGGGTCTTGCTGGGGTTGGTGTTTCAGGGTTTAGGGCAGTGCAGTTGTGTTCGGGCAGTGTAGAGGGTCGTGCTGGGGCTGGTGTTTCAGGGTTTAGCATAGTGCAGTGGTGTTTGGGTAGTGTAAGGGGTCGTGCTGATGGTAGATTTAGGGTTTAGGGTAGTGCAGTGGTGTTAGAACAGTGTAGGGGGTTTTGCTGGGGCTGGTGTTTCAGGCTTTAGGCAGCAGTGTAGGGGGTCTTTTTGGGGCTGGTGTTTCAGGGTTTAGGGCAGTGCAGTGGTGTTCGGGCAGTATAGGGGGTCGTAATGGGGCTATGTTTCAGGGTTTAGAGAAGTGCAGTGGTGCTCGGGCAGTGTAGGTGGTCGTACAGGGGATGGTGTTTCAGGGTTTAGGGCAGTGCAGTGGTGTTCGGGCAGTGTAAGGGATCTTGCTGGGGGTGGTGTTTCAGGGTTTAGGGCAATGGTGCTCGGACAGTGTAGGGGGTCGTGGTGGGGTTGTGTTTCATTGTTTAGGGCAGTGCAGTGGTGTTCGGGCAGTGTAGGGGGTCGTGCAATAGTGGTGTTTCAGGGTTTAGGGCAGTAGTGTTGGGGCAGAGTAGGAGGTCATGGTGGGGTTATGTTTCATTGTTTAGGGCAGTGCAGTGGTGCTCGGGAAGTATAGGGGTTGGGCAAAGGGTGGTGCTTCAGGGTTTAGGGCACTACAGTGGTGTTCAGGCAGTGTAGGGGGTCTTGCAAGGGGTGGTGATTCAGGGTTTAGGGCAGTGGTGTTTGGGCAGTGTAGGGGGTCTTGTTGGGGGTGGTGTTTCAGGGTTTAGGGCACTGCAGTGGTGTTCGGGCAGTGTAGGGGGTGGCGCAGGGGGGTGGTGTTTCAGGGTTTTGGGCAATGCAGTGGTGTTCGGGCAGTGTAGGGGTCATGCTGGAGTGGTGTTTCAGGGTTTAGGGCAGTGCAGTGGTGTTCGGGCAGTGTAGGGGGTTGTGCTGGGGCTGGTGTTTCAGGGTTTAGGGCAGTGCAGTGGTGTTCGGGCAGTGTAGGGGGTCATGCTGGGAGTGGTGTTTCAGGCTTTTGGGCAGTGCAGTGGTGTTCGGACAGTGTAGGGGGTCGTGCTGGGGCTGGTGTTTCAGGGTTTAGGGCAGTGTCGTGGTGTTCGGGCAGTGTAGGGGGTCTTGCTGGGGTTGGTATTTCAGGGTTTAGGGCAGTGCAGTTGTGTTCGGGCAGTGTAGGGGGTCGTGCTGGGGCTGGTGTTTCAGGGTTTAGCATAGTGCAGTGGTGTTTGGGTAGTGTATGGGGTCGTGCTGATGGTAGATTTAGGGTTTAGGGTAGTGCAGTGGTGTTCGGACAGTGTAGGGGGTTTTGCTGGGGCTGGTGTTTCAGGATTTAGGCAGCAGTGTAGGGGGTCTTTTTGGGGCTGGTGTTTCAGGGTTTAGGGCAATGCAGTGGTGTTCGGGCAGTGTAGGGGGTTGTAATGGGGCTGGTGTTTCAGGGTTTAGGGCAGTGCAGTGGTGTTCGGGCAGTGTAGAGGGTCGTGCGGGGTGGAGTTTCAGGGTTTAGGACAGTGCAATGGTGTTCGGGCAGTGTAGGGGGTCATGCATGGGGTGGTGTTTCAGAGTTTAGGGCAGTGCAGTGTTGTTCAGGCAGTATAGGGGGACATGCAGGGGGTGGTGTTTCAGGGTATATGGCAGTGAAGTGGTGTTCGGGCATTGTAGGGGGTCGTGCAGAGGGGTGGTGTTTCAGAGTTTAGGGTAGTGCAGTGGTGTTTGTGTAGTGTAGGGGGTCCTGCTGGGGGTAGTGTTTTAGGGTTTATGGCAGAGCAGTGGTGTTTGGGTAATGTAGGGGGTCGTGCTGGGGGAAGTGTTTTAAGGTTTAGGGCAGTGCAGTGGTGTTCGGGCAGTGTAGGGGGTAGTGCTGGGGTGGAGTTTTAGGGTTTAGGGCAGTGCAGTAGGGTTCGGCAGTGTGGGGTTCGTGCTAGGGTGGTGTTTTAGGGTTTAGGGAAGTGCAGTGGTGTTCGGGCAGTGTAGGGGGTCATGCTGGGGTGGTGTTTCAGGCTTTAGGGCAGTGCAGTGGTGTTCGGGCAGTGTAGGGGGTTGTGCGGGGGGTGGTGTTGCAGGGTTTAGGGCAGTGCATTGGGGTTTGGGCAGTGTAGGGGGTCATGCGGGGGGTGGTCTTTCAGAGTTTAGGGCAGTGCAGTGGTGTTCGGGCAGTGTAGGGGGTCGTGCGGCGGGTGGTGTTTCAGGGTTTAGGGCATTGCAGTGGTGTTCAGGCAATGTAGAGGGTCGTGCTTGGGCTGGTGTTTCAGTGTTTAGGGTAGTGCAGTGGTGTTTGTGTAGTGTAGGGGGTCGTGCTGTTGGTAGTGTTTTAGGGTTTATGGTAGTGCAGTGATGTTTGTGTAGTGTAGGGGGTCGTGCTTGGGGTAGATTTAGTGTTTAGGGTAGTGCAGTGGTGTTTGTGTAGTATATGTGGTTGTGCTGGGGGGAGTGTTTTAGGGTTTAAGGCAGTGCAGTGGTGTTTGTGTAGTGCAGGGGGTCGTGCTGGGGGTAGTGTTTTAGGGTTTAGGGTAGTGCAGTCGTGTTCGGGCAGTGTAGGGGGCCGTGCTTGGTCTGGTGTTTTAGGGTTTAGGGTAGTGCAGTGGTGTTTGGGTAGTGTAGTGGTTCGTGCTGGGGTAGTGTTTTAGGGTTTAGGGTGTTGCAATGGTGTTGGTGTAGTGTAGGGGGTTGTGCTGGGGGTAGTGTTTTAGGGTTTAGGGTAGTGCAGTGGTATTTGGGAAGTGTAAGGGGTTGTGCTGATGGTAGATTTAGGGTTTAGAGTAGTTCAGTCGTGTTTGGATAGTGTAGGGGGTCGTGCCCGGGATAGATTTAGGGTTTCGGGCAATGCAATGGAGTTTTGGTAGTGTAGGGGGTCGTGCTGGGGTAGATTTAGGGTTTAGGGTAGTGTAGTAGTGTTTGGGTAGTGTAGGGAGTCATACTGGGGGGAGTGTTTTAGGGTTTAGGGTAGTGTAGTGGTGTTTGGGTAGTGTAGGGGGTCATGCTGGGGGTAGTGGTTTAGGGTTTAGGGTACTGCAGTGGTGTTTGGGTAGTGTAGGGGGTTGTGCTGGGGTGAGTGGTTTGGGGTTTAGTAGAGTGCAGTGGTGTTTGGGTAATGTAGGGGGTACTGCAGGGGGTAGTGTTTTAGGGTTTAGGGTATTGCAATGGTGTTTGGGTAGTGTAGGGGTACTGCTGGGGGTAGTGTTTTAGGGTTTAGGGTAGTGCAGTGGTCTTTGGGTAGTGTAGGGGGTCGTGCGGGGTTAGTGTTTTAGGGTTTAGGGTAGTGCATTGGTGTTTGTGTAGTGAAGGGGGTCGGGCTGGGGGTAGTGTTTTAGGTCTTAGGGCAGTGCAGTGTTGTTTGTGTAGTCTAGGGGGTCGTGCTGGGGGTACTGTTTTAGGGTTTACGGCAGAGCAGTGGTGTTTGTGTAGTGTAGGGGGGCGTGCTGGGGGTGGTGTTTTAGGGTTTATGGCAGAGCAGTGGTGTTTGGGTAATGTAGGGGGTCGTGCTGGGGGAAGTGTTTTAAGGTTTAGGGCAGTGCAGTGGTGTTCGTGCAGTGTAGGGGGTAGTGCTGGGGGTGGAGTTTTAGGGTTTAGGGCAGTGCAGTGGGGTTCGGCAGTGTAGGGTTCGTGCTGGGGTGGTGTTTTAGGGTTTAGGGAAGTGCAGTGGTGTTCAGGCAGTGTAGGGGGTCGTGCTGGGGTGGTGTTTCAGGCTTTAGGGCAGTGCAGTGGTGTTCGGGCAGTGTAGGGGGTTGTGCGGGGGGTGGTGTTGCAGGGTTTAAGGCAGTGCATTGGGGTTTGAGCAGTGTACGGGGTCATGCGGGGGGTGGTGTTTCAGAGTTTAGGGCAGTGCAGTGGTGTTCGGGCAGTGTAGGGGGTCGTGCGGCGGGTGGTGTTTCAGGGTTTAGGGCATTGCAGTGGTGTTCGGGCAGTGTAGGGGGTCATGCAGGGGAGCGGTGTTTCAGGGTTTAGGGGAGTGCGGTGGTGTACGGGCAATGTAGAGGGTCGGTGCTTGGGCTGGTGTTTCAGTGTTTAGGGTAGTGCAGTGGTGTTTGTGTAGTGTAGGGGGTCATGCTGTTGGTAGTGTTTTAGGGTTTATGGTAGTGCAGTGATGTTTGTGTAGTGTAGGGGGTCGTGCTTGGGATAGATTTAGTGTTTAGGGTAGTGCAGTGGTGTTTGTGTAGTATATGTGGTTGTGCTGGGGGGAGTGTTTTAGGGTTTAAGGCAGTGCAGTGGTGTTTGTGTAGTGCAGGGGGTCGTGCTGGGGGTAGTGTTTTAGGGTTTAGGGTAGTGCAGTCGTGTTCGGGCAGTGTAGGGGGCCGTGCTTGGGCTGGTGTTTTAGGGTTTAGGGTAGTGCAGTGGTGTTTGGGTAGTGTAGTGGTTCGTGCTGGGGTAGTGTTTTAGGGTTTAGGGTAGTGCAATGGTGTTGGTGTAGTGTAGGTTGTCGTGGTGGGGGAATTGTGTTTTAGGTTTTAGGGTAGTGCAGCAGTGTTTGTGGTGTGTAGCGGGTCGTGTTTTAGGGTTCAGGGTAGTGTAGTGGTCTTTGGGTAGTGTAGGGGGTCGTGCGGGGTAGTGTCTTAGGGTTTAGGGCAGTGCAATGGTGTTCGGGCAGTGTAGGGGTCATGCAGGGGTTATGTGTCAGGGTTTAGAGCAGTGCAGTGGTGCTCGGGCAGTGTAGGTGGTCGTACAGGGGATGGTGTTTCAGGGTATAGGGCAGTGCAGTGGTGTTCGGGCAGTGTAAGGGATCTTGCTGGGGTGGTGTTTCAGGATTTAGGGCAGTGGTGCTCGGACAGTGTAGGGGATGTTACTGGGGGTGGTGTTCCAGAGTTTAGGGCAGTGGTGTTCTGGCAGTGTAGGGGGTCGTGGTGGGGTTGTGTTTCATTGTTTAGGGCAGTGCAGTGGTGTTCAGGCAGTGTAGGGGGTCGTGCAAGGGTGGTGTTTCAGGGTTTAGGGCAGTGGTGTTTGGGCAGTGTAGGTGGTCGTGGTGGGGTTGTATTTCATTGTTTAGGGCAGTGCAGTGGTGATCGGGCAGTATAGGGGGTTGGGCAGGGGGTGGTGTTTCAGGGTTTAGGGCACTGCAGTGGTGTTCGGGCAGTGTAGGGGGTCTTGCTGGGGGTGGTGTTTCAGGGTTTAGGGCAGTGGTGTTCAGGCAGTTTTGGGGGTCTTGCTGGGGGTGGTGTTTCAGGGTTTAGGGCACTGCAGTGGTGTTCGGGCAGTGTAGGGGGTGGGGCAGGGGGGTGGTGTTTCAGGGTTTAGGGCAGTGCAGTGGTATTCGGGGAGTGAAGGGGGTCGTGCAGGGGGTGGTGTTTCAGGGTTTAGGGCAGTGCAATGGTGTTCGGGCAGTGTAGGGGTCGTGCTGGAGTGGTGTTTCAGGGTTTAGGGCAGTGCAGTGGTGTTCGGGCAGTGTAGGGGGTTGTGCTGGGGCTGGTGATTCAGGGTTTAGGGCAGTGCAGTGGTGTTCGGACAGTGTAGGGGTCGTGCTGGAGTGGTGTTTCAGGGTTTAGGGCAGTGCAGTGGTGTTCGGGCAGTGTAGGGGGTCTTGCTGGGGTTGGTGTTTCAGGGTTTAGGGCAGTGCAGTGGTGTTCGGGCAGTGTAGAGGGTCGTGCTGGGGCTGGTGTTTCAGGGTTTAGCATAGTGCAGTGGTGTTTGGGTAGTGTAAGGGGTCGTGCTGATGGTAGATTTAGGGTTTAGGGTAGTGCAGTGGTGTTAGAACAGTGTAGGGGGTTTTGCTGGGGCTGGTGTTTCAGGCTTTAGGCAGCAGTGTAGGGGGTCTTTTTGGGGCTGGTGTTTCAGGGTTTAGGGCAGTGCAGTAGTGTTCGGGCAGTATAGGGGGTCGTAATGGGGCTATGTTTCAGGGTTTAGAGAAGTGCAGTAGTGCTCGGGCAGTGTAGGTGGTCGTACAGGGGATGGTGTTTCAGGGTTTAGGGCAGTGCAGTGGTGTTCGGGCAGTGTTAGGGATCTTGCTGGAGGTGGTGTTTCAGGGTTTAGGCAGCAGTGTAGGGGGTCTTTTTGGGGCTGGTGTTTCAGGGTTTAGGGCAATGCAGTGGTGTTCGGGCAGTGTAGGGGGTTGTAATGGGGCTGGTGTTTCAGGGTTTAGGGCAGTGCAGTGGTGTTCGGGCAGTGTAGAGGGTCGTGCGGGGTGGAGTTTCAGGGTTTAGGACAGTGCAATGGTGTTCGGGCAGTGTAGGGGGTCATGCATGGGGTGGTGTTTCAGAGTTTAGGGCAGTGCAGTGTTGTTCAGGCAGTATAGGGGGACATGCAGGGGGTGGTGTTTCAGGGTATATGGCAGTGAAGTGGTGTTCGGGCATTGTAGGGGGTCGTGCAGAGGGGTGGTGTTTCAGAGTTTAGGGTAGTGCAGTGGTGTTTGTGTAGTGTAGGGGGTCCTGCTGGGGGTAGTGTTTTAGGGTTTATGGCAGAGCAGTGGTGTTTGGGTAATGTAGGGGGTCGTGCTGGGGGAAGTGTTTTAAGGTTTAGGGCAGTGCAGTGGTGTTCGGGCAGTGTAGGGGGTAGTGCTGGGGTGGAGTTTTAGGGTTTAGGGCAGTGCAGTAGGGTTCGGCAGTGTGGGGTTCGTGCTAGGGTGGTGTTTTAGGGTTTAGGGAAGTGCAGTGGTGTTCGGGCAGTGTAGGGGGTCATGCTGGGGTGGTGTTTCAGGCTTTAGGGCAGTGCAGTGGTGTTCGGGCAGTGTAGGGGGTTGTGCGGGGGGTGGTGTTGCAGGGTTTAGGGCAGTGCATTGGGGTTTGGGCAGTGTAGGGGGTCATGCGGGGGGTGGTGTTTCAGAGTTTAGGGCAGTGCAGTGGTGTTCGGGCAGTGTAGGGGGTCGTGCGGCGGGTGGTGTTTCAGGGTTTAGGGCATTGCAGTGGTGTTCAGGCAATGTAGAGGGTCGTGCTTGGGCTGGTGTTTCAGTGTTTAGGGTAGTGCAGTGGTGTTTGTGTAGTGTAGGGGGTCGTGCTGTTGGTAGTGTTTTAGGGTTTATGGTAGTGCAGTGATGTTTGTGTAGTGTAGGGGGTCGTGCTTGGGGTAGATTTAGTGTTTAGGGTAGTGCAGTGGTGTTTGTGTAGTATATGTGGTTGTGCTGGGGGGAGTGTTTTAGGGTTTAAGGCAGTGCAGTGGTGTTTGTGTAGTGCAGGGGGTCGTGCTGGGGGTAGTGTTTTAGGGTTTAGGGTAGTGCAGTCGTGTTCGGGCAGTGTAGGGGGCCGTGCTTGGTCTGGTGTTTTAGGGTTTAGGGTAGTGCAGTGGTGTTTGGGTAGTGTAGTGGTTCGTGCTGGGGTAGTGTTTTAGGGTTTAGGGTGTTGCAATGGTGTTGGTGTAGTGTAGGGGGTTGTGCTGGGGGTAGTGTTTTAGGGTTTAGGGTAGTGCAGTGGTATTTGGGAAGTGTAAGGGGTTGTGCTGATGGTAGATTTAGGGTTTAGAGTAGTTCAGTCGTGTTTGGATAGTGTAGGGGGTCGTGCCCGGGATAGATTTAGGGTTTCGGGCAATGCAATGGAGTTTTGGTAGTGTAGGGGGTCGTGCTGGGGTAGATTTAGGGTTTAGGGTAGTGTAGTAGTGTTTGGGTAGTGTAGGGAGTCATACTGGGGGGAGTGTTTTAGGGTTTAGGGTAGTGTAGTGGTGTTTGGGTAGTGTAGGGGGTCATGCTGGGGGTAGTGGTTTAGGGTTTAGGGTACTGCAGTGGTGTTTGGGTAGTGTAGGGGGTTGTGCTGGGGTGAGTGGTTTGGGGTTTAGTGGAGTGCAGTGGTGTTTGGGTAATGTAGGGGGTACTGCAGGGGGTAGTGTTTTAGGGTTTAGGGTATTGCAATGGTGTTTGGGTAGTGTAGGGGTACTGCTGGGGGTAGTGTTTTAGGGTTTAGGGTAGTGCAGTGGTCTTTGGGTAGTGTAGGGGGTCGTGCGGGGTTAGTGTTTTAGGGTTTAGGGTAGTGCATTGGTGTTTGTGTAGTGAAGGGGGTCGGGCTGGGGGTAGTGTTTTAGGTCTTAGGGCAGTGCAGTGTTGTTTGTGTAGTCTAGGGGGTCGTGCTGGGGGTACTGTTTTAGGGTTTACGGCAGAGCAGTGGTGTTTGTGTAGTGTAGGGGGGCGTGCTGGGGGTGGTGTTTTAGGGTTTATGGCAGAGCAGTGGTGTTTGGGTAATGTAGGGGGTCGTGCTGGGGGAAGTGTTTTAAGGTTTAGGGCAGTGCAGTGGTGTTCGTGCAGTGTAGGGGGTAGTGCTGGGGGTGGAGTTTTAGGGTTTAGGGCAGTGCAGTGGGGTTCGGCAGTGTAGGGTTCGTGCTGGGGTGGTGTTTTAGGGTTTAGGGAAGTGCAGTGGTGTTCAGGCAGTGTAGGGGGTCGTGCTGGGGTGGTGTTTCAGGCTTTAGGGCAGTGCAGTGGTGTTCGGGCAGTGTAGGGGGTTGTGCGGGGGGTGGTGTTGCAGGGTTTAAGGCAGTGCATTGGGGTTTGAGCAGTGTACGGGGTCATGCGGGGGGTGGTGTTTCAGAGTTTAGGGCAGTGCAGTGGTGTTCGGGCAGTGTAGGGGGTCGTGCGGCGGGTGGTGTTTCAGGGTTTAGGGCATTGCAGTGGTGTTCGGGCAGTGTAGGGGGTCATGCAGGGGAGCGGTGTTTCAGGGTTTAGGGGAGTGCGGTGGTGTACGGGCAATGTAGAGGGTCGGTGCTTGGGCTGGTGTTTCAGTGTTTAGGGTAGTGCAGTGGTGTTTGTGTAGTGTAGGGGGTCATGCTGTTGGTAGTGTTTTAGGGTTTATGGTAGTGCAGTGATGTTTGTGTAGTGTAGGGGGTCGTGCTTGGGATAGATTTAGTGTTTAGGGTAGTGCAGTGGTGTTTGTGTAGTATATGTGGTTGTGCTGGGGGGAGTGTTTTAGGGTTTAAGGCAGTGCAGTGGTGTTTGTGTAGTGCAGGGGGTCGTGCTGGGGGTAGTGTTTTAGGGTTTAGGGTAGTGCAGTCGTGTTCGGGCAGTGTAGGGGGCCGTGCTTGGGCTGGTGTTTTAGGGTTTAGGGTAGTGCAGTGGTGTTTGGGTAGTGTAGTGGTTCGTGCTGGGGTAGTGTTTTAGGGTTTAGGGTAGTGCAATGGTGTTGGTGTAGTGTAGGTTGTCGTGGTGGGGGAATTGTGTTTTAGGTTTTAGGGTAGTGCAGCAGTGTTTGTGGTGTGTAGCGGGTCGTGTTTTAGGGTTCAGGGTAGTGTAGTGGTCTTTGGGTAGTGTAGGGGGTCGTGCGGGGTAGTGTCTTAGGGTTTAGGGCAGTGCAATGGTGTTCGGGCAGTGTAGGGGTCATGCAGGGGTTATGTGTCAGGGTTTAGAGCAGTGCAGTGGTGCTCGGGCAGTGTAGGTGGTCGTACAGGGGATGGTGTTTCAGGGTATAGGGCAGTGCAGTGGTGTTCGGGCAGTGTAAGGGATCTTGCTGGGGTGGTGTTTCAGGATTTAGGGCAGTGGTGCTCGGACAGTGTAGGGGATGTTACTGGGGGTGGTGTTCCAGAGTTTAGGGCAGTGGTGTTCTGGCAGTGTAGGGGGTCGTGGTGGGGTTGTGTTTCATTGTTTAGGGCAGTGCAGTGGTGTTCGGGCAGTGTAGGGGGTCGTGCAAGGGTGGTGTTTCAGGGTTTAGGGCAGTGGTGTTTGGGCAGTGTAGGTGGTCGTGGTGGGGTTGTATTTCATTGTTTAGGGCAGTGCAGTGGTGATCGGGCAGTATAGGGGGTTGGGCAGGGGGTGGTGTTTCAGGGTTTAGGGCACTGCAGTGGTGTTCGGGCAGTGTAGGGGGTCTTGCTGGGGGTGGTGTTTCAGGGTTTAGGGCAGTGGTGTTCAGGCAGTTTTGGGGGTCTTGCTGGGGGTGGTGTTTCAGGGTTTAGGGCACTGCAGTGGTGTTCGGGCAGTGTAGGGGGTGGGGCAGGGGGGTGGTGTTTCAGGGTTTAGGGCAGTGCAGTGGTATTCGGGGAGTGAAGGGGGTCGTGCAGGGGGTGGTGTTTCAGGGTTTAGGGCAGTGCAATGGTGTTCGGGCAGTGTAGGGGTCGTGCTGGAGTGGTGTTTCAGGGTTTAGGGCAGTGCAGTGGTGTTCGGGCAGTGTAGGGGGTTGTGCTGGGGCTGGTGATTCAGGGTTTAGGGCAGTGCAGTGGTGTTCGGACAGTGTAGGGGTCGTGCTGGAGTGGTGTTTCAGGGTTTAGGGCAGTGCAGTGGTGTTCGGGCAGTGTAGGGGGTCTTGCTGGGGTTGGTGTTTCAGGGTTTAGGGCAGTGCAGTGGTGTTCGGGCAGTGTAGAGGGTCGTGCTGGGGCTGGTGTTTCAGGGTTTAGCATAGTGCAGTGGTGTTTGGGTAGTGTAAGGGGTCGTGCTGATGGTAGATTTAGGGTTTAGGGTAGTGCAGTGGTGTTAGAACAGTGTAGGGGGTTTTGCTGGGGCTGGTGTTTCAGGCTTTAGGCAGCAGTGTAGGGGGTCTTTTTGGGGCTGGTGTTTCAGGGTTTAGGGCAGTGCAGTAGTGTTCGGGCAGTATAGGGGGTCGTAATGGGGCTATGTTTCAGGGTTTAGAGAAGTGCAGTAGTGCTCGGGCAGTGTAGGTGGTCGTACAGGGGATGGTGTTTCAGGGTTTAGGGCAGTGCAGTGGTGTTCGGGCAGTGTTAGGGATCTTGCTGGAGGTGGTGTTTCAGGGTTTAGGGCAGTGGTGCTCGGACAGTGTAGGGGGTCGTGGTGGGGTTGTGTTTCATTGTTTAGGGCAGTGCAGTGGTGTTCGGGCAGTGTAGAGGGTCGTGCAATAGTGGTGTTTCAGGGTTTAGGGCAGTAGTGTTGGGGCAGAGTAGGAGGTCGTGGTGGGGTTATGTTTCATTGTTTAGGGCAGTGCAGTGGTGCTCGGGAAGTATAGGAGGTTGGGCAAAGGGTGGTGCTTCAGGGTTTAGGGCACTGCAGTGGTGTTCAGGCAGTGTAGGGGGTCTTGCAAGGGGTGGTGATTCAGGGTTTAGGGCAGTGGTATTTGGGCAGTGTAGGGGGTCTTGCTGGGGGTGGTGTTTCAGGGTTTAGTGCACTGCAGTGGTGTTCGGGCAGTGTAGGGGGTGGTGCAGGGGGGTGGTGTTTCAGGGTTTTGGGCAATGCAGTGGTATTCGGGGAGTGTAGGGGGTCGTGCAGGAGGTGGTGTTTCAGGGTTTAGGGCAGTGCAGTGGTGTTCGGGCAGTGTAGAGGACATGCTGGAGTGGTGTTTCAGGGTTTAGCGCAGTGCAGTGGTGTTCGGGCAGTGTAGGGGGTTGTGCTGGGGCTGGTGTTTCAGGGTTTAGGGCAGTGTCGTGGTGTTCAGGCAGTGTAGGGGGTCTTGCTGGGGTTGGTGTTTCAGGGTTTAGGGCAGTGCAGTGGTGTTTGGGCAGTGTAGGGGGTCGTGCTGGGGCTGGTGTTTCAGGGTTTAGCATAGTGCAGTGGTGTTTGGGTAGTGTATGGGGTCGTGCTGATGGTAGATTTAGGGTTTAGGGTAGTGCAGTGGTGTTCGGACAGTGTAGGGGGTTTTGCTGGGGCTGGTGTTTCAGGGTTTAGGCAGCAGTGTAGGGGGTCTTTTTGGGGCTGGTGTTTCAGGGTTTAGGGCAATGCAGTGGTGTTCGGGCAGTGTAGGGGGTCGTAATGGGGCTGGTGTTTCAGGGTTTAGGGCAGTGCAGTGGTGTTCGGGCAGTGTAGAGGGTCATGCGGGGTGGAGTTTCAGGGTTTAGGACAGTGCAATGGTGTTCGGGCAGTGTAGGGGGTCATGCATGGGGTGGTGTTTCAGAGTTTAGGGCAGTGCAGTGTTGTTCAGGCAGTATAGGGGGACATGCAGGGGGTTGTGTTTCAGGGTATAGGGCAGTGAAGTGGTGTTCGGGCATTGTAGGGGGTCGTGCAGAGGGGTGGTGTTTCAGGGTTTAGGGTAGTGCAGTGGTGTTTGTGTAGTGTAGGGGGTCCTGCTAGGGGTAGTGTTTTAGGGTTTATGGCAGAGCAGTGGTGTTTGGGTAATGTAGGGGGTTGTGCTGGGGAAAGTGTTTTAAGGTTTAGGGCAGTGCAGTGGTGTTCGGGCAGTGTAGGGGGTAGTGCTGGGGTGGAGTTTTAGGGTTTAGGGCAGTGCAGTAGGGTTCGGCAGTGTGGGGTTCGTGCTAGGGTGGTGTTTTAGGGTTTAGGGAAGTGCAGTGGTGTTCGGGCAGTGTAGGGGGTCGTGCTGGGGTGGTGTTTCAGGCTTTAGGGCAGTGCAGTGGTGTTCGGGCAGTGTAGGGGGTTGTGCGGGGGGTGGTGTTGCAGGGTTTAGGGCAGTGCATTGGGGTTTGGGCAGTGTAGGGGGTCATGCGGGGGGTGGTGTTTCAGAGTTTAGGGCAGTGCAGTGGTGTTCGGGCAGTGTAGGGGGTCGTGCGGCGGGTGGTGTTTCAGGGTTTAGGGCATTGCAGTGGTGTTCGGGCAATGTAGAGGGTCGTGCTTGGGCTGGTGTTTCAGGGTTTAGGGTAGTGCAGTGGTGTTTGTGTAGTGTAGGGGGTCGTGCTGTTGGTAGTGTTTTAGGGTTTATGGTAGTGCAGTGATGTTTGTGTAGTGTAGGGGGTCGTGCTTGGGGTAGATTTAGTGTTTAGGGTAGTGCAGTGGTGTTTGTGTAGTATATGTGGTTGTGCTGGGGGGAGTGTTTTAGGCTTTAAGGCAGTGCAGTGGTGTTTGTGTAGTGCAGGGGGTCGTGCTGGGGGTAGTGTTTTAGGGTTTAGGGTAGTGCAGTCGTGTTCGGGCAGTGTAGGGGGCGGTGCTTGGGCTGGTGTTTTAGGGTTTAGGGTAGTGCAGTGGTGTTTGGGTAGTGTAGTGGTTCGTGCTGGGGGTGGTGTTTTAGTATTTAGGGTAGTGCAGTGGTGTTTGTGTAGTATATGTGGTTGTGCTGGGGGGAGTGTTTTAGGGTTTAAGGCAGTGCAGTGGTGTTTGTGTAGTGCAGGGGGTCGTGCTGGGGGTAGTGTTTTAAGGTTTAGGGCAGTGCAGTGGTGTTCGTGTAGTGTAGGGGTTAGTGCTGGGGGTGGAGTTTTAGGGTTTAGGGCAGTGCAGTGGGGTTCGGCAGTGTGGGGTTCGTGCTGGGGTGGTGTTTTAGGGTTTAGGGAAGTGCAGTGGTGTTCAGGCAATGTAGGGGGTCGTGCTGGGGTGGTGTTTCAGGCTTTAGGGCAGTGCAGTGGTTTTCGGGCAGTGTAGGGGGTTGTGCGGGGGTGGTGTTGCAGGGTTTAAGGCAGTGCATTGGGGTTTGGGCAGTGTACGGGGTCATGCGGGGGGTGGTGTTTCAGAGTTTAGGGCAGTGCAGTGGTGTTCGGGCAGTGTAGGGGGTCGTGCGGCGGGTGGTGTTTCAGGGTTTAGGGCATTGCAGTGGTGTTCGGGCAGTGTAGGGGGTCGTGCAGGGGAGCGGTGTTTCAGGGTTTAGGGGAGTGCGGTGGTGTACGGGCAATGTAGAGGGTCGGTGCTTGGGCTGGTGTTTCAGTGTTTAGGGTAGTGCAGTAGTGTTTGTGTAGTGTAGGGGGTCGTGCTGTTGGTAGTGTTTTAGGGTTTATGGTAGTGCAGTGATGTTTGTGTAGTGTAGGGGGTCATGCTTGGGGTAGATTTAGTGTTTAGGGTAGTGCAGTGGTGTTTGTGTAGTATATGTGGTTGTGCTGGGGGGAGTGTTTTAGGGTTTAAGGCAGTGCAGTGGTGTTTGTGTAGTGCAGGGGGTCGTGCTGGGGGTAGTGTTTTAGGGTTTAGGGTAGTGCAGTCGTGTTCGGGCAGTGTAGGGGGCCGTGCTTGGGCTGGTGTTTTAGGGTTTAGGGTAGTGCAGTGGTGTTTGGGTAGTGTAGTGGTTCGTGCTGGGGTAGTGTTTTAGGGTTTAGGGTAGTGCAATGGTGTTGGTGTAGTGTAGGGGGTTGTGCTGGGGGTAGTGTTTTAGGGTTTAGGGTAGTGGTATTTGGGAAGTGTAAGGGGTCGTGCTGATGGTAGATTTAGGGTTTAGGGTAGTGCAGTCGTGTTTGGATAGTGTAGGGGGTCGTGCCCGGGATAGATTTAGGGTTTCGGGCAATGCAATGGTGTTTTGGTAGTGTAGGGTGTCGTGCTGGGGTAGATTTAGGGTTTAGGGTAGTGCAGTGGTGTTTGGGTAGTGTAGGGAGTCATACTGGGGGAGTGTTTTAGGGTTTAGGGTAGTGTAGTGGTGTTTGGGTAGTGTAGGGGGTCATGCTGGGGGTAGTGGTTTAGGGTTTAGGGTACTGCAGTGGTGTTTGGGTAGTGTAGGGGGTCGTGCTGGGGTGAGTGGTTTAGGGTTTAGGGGAGTGCAGTGGTGTTTGGGTAGTGTAGGGGGTACTGCAGGGGTTAGTGTTTTAGGGTTTAGGGTATTGCAATGGTGTTTGGGTAGTGTAGGGGTACTGCTGGGGGTAGTGTTTTAGGGTTTAGGGTAGTGCAGTGGTCTTTGGGTAGTGTAGGTGGTCGTGCGGGGTTAGTGTTTTAGGGTTTAGGGTAGTGCATTGGTGTTTGTGTAGTGAAGGGGGTCGGGCTGGGGGTAGTGTTTTAGGTTTTAGGGCAGTGCAGTGTTGTTTGTGTAGTGTAGGGGGTCGTGCTGGGGGTACTGTTTTAGGGTTTACGGCAGAGCAGTGGTGTTTGTGTAGTGTAGGGGGTCGTGCTGGGGGTGGTGTTTTAGGGTTTATAGCAGTGATGTGGTGTTTGGGAAGTGAAGAGGGTTGTGCTGGGGGTCGTGTTTTAGGGTTAAGTGCAGAGCAGTGGTTTTCAGGCAATGTAGGGGGTCGTGCTGGGGGTGGTGTTTTAGAGCTTAGGGCAGTGCAGTGGTTTACGGGCAGTGTAGGGGTTCATGCTGGGGGGGTGTTTTAGGGTTTAGGGTAGTGCAGTGGTGTTTGGGTAGTGTAGGGGGTCGTTCTGGGGGTAGTGTGATGAATCCAGCTAATGATGCTATCTCCACGCTTTGAGACGTAAATTTTCCCAGATATCAATCTATCTTTGTATTCTATCAAACCTGAAAAATATCTATGCAGCTTTATCGGTTCTCCTCCATATGCCAAAGGAATAATATCAGGTTTCATTAACGTAATTTTTCCCTTCAGCTTAGAGTTATAAAATTCATTCGATATAATGGTTATTTTTGCACCAGAATCAAACAGGACCCTAGTAAGTTCTCTTTCCACCAAGATATTATCATAAGGACAGGATTTGTTACTACACTTGTTTTCAACCTGTACCACAATCTGCCCACAAACATGATCCTCAGAATTGGATTCTCCGAACTCCCCTTGATATATTTCAATTTCTTTCACCTTGGGTTTACGTTTCATTTTGCATAAGGCTGTAAAATACCCCTTTAACTTGCATTTTGAACATGTTTGATTGAGAGCTGGACATCTTTTATCATTAGCAAGATGTCCTGCCTTACCACATCTATAACATTTTCTTTCAGACCACACTTTCTCAGAATTACTTTTTCCCGCTATGTCACTACTTTCAGATTTAACTTTAACTATTTCAACCTTAGTCCCTTTTTCCGAATCCTTCTTTATTACAGCAACACATTTTAAAGAGTGTTCAATGCGTTTGGCAACGGTTAGCACCTCATCAAGAGTTGGTTCATCTCTTAGCCATAGTTCTTCCCTAATTTTTTCAATAGTACAACCAAACATGAACTGATCTCTAATGAGTTCATCAGCTAGATTTTCAAATTTGCACGAGGAAGCTAGTTTCCTTAATTGAGTTATATAATCCTCAATTGTTTCATCAGCAGATTGCATCCTTTTTGCGAACAGGTATCTTTCAAGAATAGTGCTGACTTTAGGTAGGTAATGCTTGTCAAGTTTCTTAATGCAAACCTCATAGTCGATTAACCTACCAGCTTCCGCAGCTGAAAGTTCAGGCAAATGATCAAATACGTCCTGACCTTCCGATCCTAAACAGTGCAGTAACAATGATGATTTCCTTTCAGCACTTAAAGAGGGTCCGCAGACTCTGGCTTACCTCTCGAAATCGACTTTCCATGTTTTCCATTTTATAGGAGGCGAACCAGGACAAGATAAGAAAAATGGAGCCGCTGTAACATTTTGCATGTTTGCAAATTTCCACACAAACCAAAATATTAATATGCAAGAAATATTGCACACTCTGAACACCTCTGTTAACCCTAGACGTTTTAAATAACGTTAACAGAAATGTTCACAGGACACAATCTTCCAAAATGACATACGTGTGTTTCTAGAATCCATCAACAAACAAACACTACGCCAGTGTAAGATTCTTCTTTAAATAAGTCCAGGACCAAGTTAAACAGATGAAAGTTATTTATTCCATAAGAGAAGATCCCATCCAACAGCCAGCAGACATTCCTGCTCATTTACAGAACTTTCCCACATACAACAATCCATGACATAGATGAGATTCTAGCATGACATAATCTCTACACATAGCACCTAGCAACATACTCCAGTGTGAAATACCACATAGTGGTTTACGGTTTAGGGTAGTGCAGTGGTGTTTGGGTAGTGTAGGGGGTACTGCAGGGGGTTGTGTTTTAGGGTTTAGAGTAGTGCAGCGGTGTTTGGGTAGTGTAGGAGGTACTGCTGGGGGTAGTGTTTTAGATTTTAGGGTAGTGCAGTGGTGTTTGTGTAGTGTAGGGGGTCGTGCTGGGGGTGGTGTTTTGGGGTTTTGGGTAGTGCAGTGGTGTTGGTGTAGTGTAGGGGGTACTGTTTTAGGGTTTAGAGTAGTGCAGTGCTGTTTGTGTTGTGTAGTGGGTCATGCTGGGTGTAGTGTTTTAGGGTTTGGGATAGTGCAGCGGTGTTGGTGTAGTGTAGGTGGTGTGTTTTAGGGTCTAGGGTAGTGCAGTGGTCGTTGGTTAGTGTAGGGCGTCGTGCGGGGGGTAGTGTTTTAGGGATTATGGTAGTGCAGTGGTGTTTGGGTAGTGTAGGGGTCGGGCTGGGGTAGTGTTGTAGGGTTTAGGGTAGTGCATTGGTGTTTGTGTAGTTTAGGGGGGGTTTTGGGGGTAGTTTTTTAGGGTTTAGGGCAGTGCTTTGGTGTTTGTGTTGTGTAGGCGGTCGTGCTGGGGTACTGTTTTAGGGTTTCTGGCAGAACAGTGGTGTTTGGGTAGTGTAGGGGGTCGTGCTGGGGGTGGTGGTTTAGGGCAGTGCTGTGGTATTCGGGCAGTGTAGGGGTCATGCTGGAGGTGGTGTTTTAGGGTTTAGGGCAGTGCAGTCGTGTTCGGGCAGTGTAGGGGGTCGTGCTGGGGGTGGTGTTTTAGGGTTTAGGGCAGTGCAGTGGTTTTCCGGCAGTGTAGGGGGTCATGCTGGGGGTGGTGTTTCAGGGTTAAGGGCAGTGCAGTGGTGTTCAGCATTGTAGGGGGTCGTGCAGGGGGGTGGTGTTTCAGGGTTTAGGACAGTGCTGTGGTGTTCGGGCAGTGTAGGGGGTCATGCTGGGGGTGGTGTTTCAGGGTTTAGGGCAGTACAGTGGTGTTCGGGCAGTGTAGGGGGTCGTGAAGTGGGGTGGTGTTTTAGGGTTTAGGGCAGTGCAGTGGTGCTCGGGCAATGTAGGGGGCCGTGCAGGGGGTGGTGTATCAGGGATTAGGGCATTCTGGCACTGTAGGGGTCCTGCAGGGGTTGGTGTTTCAGGGTTTAGGGCAGTGGAGTGGTGTTCTGGCAGTGAAGTGGGTCGTGCTGGGGCTGGTGTTTCAGGGTTTAGGGCAGTGTAGTGGTGTTCGGGCAGTGTAGGGGGTCGTGCTGGGGCTGGTGTTTCAGAGTTTAGCATAGTGCAGTGGTGTTTGGGTAGTGTAAGGGGTCGTGCTGATGGTAGATTTAGGGTTTAGGGTAGTGCAGTGGTGTTCGGACAGTGAAGGGGGTTTTGCTGGGGCTGGTGTTTCAGGGTTTAGGCAGCAGTGTAGGGGGTCTTTTTGGGGCTGGTGTTTCAGGGTTTAGGGCAGTGCAGTGGTGTTCGGGCAGTGTAGCGGTCGTAATGGGGCTGGTGTTTCAGGGTTTAGGGCAGTGCAGTGGTGTTCGGGCAGTGTAGAGGGTCGTGCGGGGTGGAGTTTTAGGGTTTAGGGCAGTGCAGTGTTGTTCGGGCAGTGTAGGGGGTCATGCGTGGGGTGGTGTTTCAGAGTTTAGGGCAGTGCAGTGTTGTTCGGGCAGTGTAGGGGGACATGCAGGGGATGGTGTTTCAGGGTTTAGGGCAGTGGAGTGGTGTTCGGGCATTGTAGGGGGTCGTGCAGAGGGGTGGTTTTCAGGGTTTAGGGTAGTGCAGTGGTGTTTCTGTAGAGTAGGGGTCAGTGTTTTAGGGTTTAGGGTAGTGCAGTGCAGGCGCGGTGCGTCCATTGGGGGTGGGGGCGTAGCCCCCCCGCCCGCGCCCCCGCCCGCAGCTCTCTCCTCTGTGAATGTCAGTCAGCATGACGTCGGACCGTGGGCGGTCTGGCGTCATGTTGACTGACATCATTGTCAGACGCCTTTGGGAAAGGCAGCACAAGTGCGCATGAGTGGGCATGGAGCTTAATTTTGTACTCCGTGCCCAGTCATGCGTACCTGTGTTTTTGCTGCCTTGCGCATGGCCATTAGGAGCCCCTCGGTCTCCTAATGGGAAGGCGGCGGGCGAGGAGTAGGCTGTGCCGTCAGCCAATCCTGGCGCTGCTGCAGCGCCAGGATTGGCTGAGGGCTGGGTTGCCAGTCACTTGCGTCACGTGGACGTGGTGTTCCGGACCGTTTGAAGGGGCAGAGAGGCGCCAACGCGGGCCAGGAGAAGAGGCGGTCACCGGTCAGGTAAGTGTTTTTTAATTTTAGGGTGGTTTGGCTGGGTTGGGGTTGGTCAGGTTTGGCTGGATAATCTGGCCGGGTTGGCGCCTCGGCAGTGCTGGGCTTGCTTGCAGTTTTGCTGGTACTAGTAATGTCGGCCTCCATGTTTAAGACTGTCTTTGCTCTGCATTGCTGCCAGGGCCTAAGTTCGATCTTGGCAGAGGGCCTTTTGCCTCTTGGGCTGCAATAGCTCTCCGGTGTTTCTTCACTTATCAATGTCGCCTCAGATGTCTTTGGTAATTGGTTTACTCCTGGGCTCCTACCGCTTTATGTTTTTTTAGCCGGCACACCTTCAATGGAGACAGTGCTCCAGTCCCTTCTGGCAATTGGGCATTCCGTGCTCCTCTAGTTTTTGCAAACTAAGCTGGCTAGTGTGTACCTCGTGACTCTTCCAGTGCTCCGTTACGTGGATTTCAAATACCTGTCCTGAACAATATCCCTGTTTTTTTGTACCTTGATGGAGTTCTAGGGAAGTACTCATACTGTTCCTAACCAGGGACTACAGTGGGGGTGTTGAGCAAGCAGTAGAGTAGCAAGGATGCCATAGGCTCAAGTGTAAGCAGGGGAAATGGCCCCTTTGCTGTTGGAGCGATTAAATCCAACAATTACTAGGGTTTAATGGCCCTTTCAATTCCCTAGTGCGACTGCACCTGCTGCACCCATGCAAGGTGACATTGAAAGGGATGGAGCAGAGCAGTCGATTCTCAGGTCTGCTTCATTCCCCTGCTGGCCACGGTTCCCTTTCCTTGTTTTAGGCATTTATTCTTTACACTCTCCATCCCCTCAATCTACACCATAACAATCTAATTTCAAGAACGGCCCAATTTCTTAGACTCTGTGTAGTATTTGAATAATGTCTGCATACTCACCATCACGCTGTGTTTGACAGAGCAGGGTCCATTCAGGCCCTGTGCTGTCAATCATATTCGCACTATTGTGTGCATTTGTGCAAACACAGTCATCATGACAGTACCCTGGCAGTGCCAATTAAAAAATCCATGGTAAATATCCTCGACAATGCACCATTTGCACACTATTTTTACCCCCCAAAATTGGGGGGGTTCTACCTTATGACGGTCGGGCTTGCTCGCCGTGCGAGCACACCAACATCCACTCATCCCAAACCTTTATGCCCCACTAATTTCAAATGTCACCAGCCGCCCCTGGTGCAGTGGTGTTTGTGTAGTGTAGGGGGTCCTGCTGGGGGTAGTGTTTTAGGGTTTAGGGCAGAGCAGTGGTGTTTGGGTAATGTAGGGGGTCGTGCTGGGGGTAGTGTTTTAGGGTTTAGGGCAGTGCAGTGGTGTTCGGGCAGTGTAGGGGGTAGTGCTGGGGGTGGAGGTTTAGGGTTTAGGGCATGCAGTGGTGTTCGGCAGTGTGGGGTTCGTGCTGGGGTGGTGTTTTAGGGTTTATGGAAGTGCAGTGGTGTTTGGGCAGTGTAGGGGGTCGTGCTGGGGTGATGCTTCAGGGTTTAGGGCAGTGCAGTGGTGTTCGGGCAGTGTAGGGGGTCATGCGGGGGTGGTGTTGCAGGGTTTAGGGCAGTGCATTGGGGTTTGGGCAGTGTAGGGGGTCATGCGTGGGGTGGTGTTTCAGAGTTTAGGGCAGTGCAGTGGTGTTCGGGCAGTGTAGGGGGTCGTGCGGGGGTGGTGTTTCAGGGTTTAGGGCATTGCAGTTGTGTTCGGGCAGTGTAGGGGGTCGTGAAGAGGAGTGGTGTTTCAGGGTTTAGGGGAGTGCAGTGGTGTTCGGGCAATGTAGGGGGTCGTGCTTGGACTGGTGTTTCAGGGTTTAGGGTAGTGCAGTGGTGTTTGTGTAGTGTAGGGGGTCGTGCTGATGGTAGATTTAGGGTTTAGGGTAGTGCAGTCATGTTTGGATAGTGTAGGGGGTCGTGCCCGGGATAGATTTAGGGTTTCGGGCAATGCAGTGGTGTTTAGGTAGTGTAGGGGGTCGTGCTGGGGGTAGATTTAGGGTTTAGGGTAGTGCAGTGGTTTTTGGGTAGTGTAGGGAGTCATACTGGGGGGAGTGTTTTAGGGTTTAGGATAGTGTAGTGGTGTTTGGGTAGTGTAGGGGGTCATGCTGGGGGTAGTGGTTTAGGGTCTAGGGGAGTGCAGTGGTGATTGGGTAGTGTAGGGGGTACTGCAGGGGGTAGTGTTTTAGGGTTTAGAGTATTGCAATGGTGTTTGGGTAGTGTAGGGGGTACTGCTGGAGGTAGTGTTTTAGGGTTTAGGGTAGTGCAGTGGTCTTTGGGTAGTGTAGGGGGTCTTGCGGGGGTAGTGTTTTAGGGTTTAGGGTAGTGCATTGGTGTTTGTGTAGTGAAGGGGGTCGGGCTGGGGGTAGTAATCAAACATCATGATAGATTATCCGGGATAGGGGGGGGGAGTTGCCATCATTTTCAAAACACATATTTCCTGTTATTTTCAAGACAGCCCGATTCAGGATTGTGAAAACATCCACTTTTCTATCCAGTTCTCCCCACTTAAAACACTGTCAGGCATCCTTATTTATCGGCCTCCGGGTTCTCAAGGTCAGTTCGCCAATTCTTTGGTAGAAACTGTTACGTCCCTAGCCTGTCTTCCCCCTAATTTTACGGTGCTTGGGGATCTTAATATCCACTTCGATGACCCAGAAGATAAACTAGCGGTTGATCTCAAGGAAGATTTGACTTCCCTCAATCTTACCATGAAAAATCATGACCCTACTCACATCAAGGGACACCTCTTGGACCCCATTTTTTCTAACATTTCTGATTTAATCGCAACTGAGCCCTTACCAATCCCCTGGTCAGATCACTTTTTGGTTCCCTTCAAGTATACAATCTCCGTGGAACCCTTAAATAGACCATCCCCCCAGGCCCCCTCCCGCCCTTGGTCTAAACTGGATACCGATGTTTGGCTCGGTATACTACTATCCACCACTCCCCTTCTTGACCCCGACCCATCTGTTGCAGACCGCCAATTCTGCTCCTGGATCACTAAATCTCTTGACGCAGCTCTTCCCTATAAATTGCTTCCCAGTAAAAAAGAAACATTCAAATCTCCTTGTTTTACACCTGAGCTGCGTGAATTAAGGAAGAGATGTAAAAAACTCGAGCGCCTCTGGAGAAAGGACTGGGAAACAAAGAGCAAAGGAGAGTATAAATTAGCTATGAAGCACTACAAAATGTGCTTAAAAAACACCCAAGCTTCCTATTACGAAAGTAAAATACAAGCCGCACCCAACTCCTCTAAGGAAACCTACCGGATCATCCGCTCCCTGATGAAAGTCCCAGCTCCCCTGCCCACCAGTGACTCTTCAGGCTTTAAATGTAATCAATTAGCAGAGTTTTTCTCCTCCAAAATCACCAAAATTTTAAATACACTCCCCCCCCAGAACACTCAAATGGACTCATTATCCTTTTTCATGTGCCCTGACGCTCCTCGTCTTAATTGTTTCTCTCCAATATCCACAGAAACACTACTTACCACCTTCACCTCAATAAAAAGCGGAGCTCCTACTGACCCAGCCTCCATGAATAAATTAAAACTGATTGCCCCTATTATTGCCCCTCTACTTATCAAGCTCATTAATGCTTCTCTCACTCAAGGCATCGTCCCCCCTGCCTGGAAGAGAGCCATAGTCCGTGCTCTTTTGAAAAAGCCTCATCTAGACTCCTCCGATCTGTCAAACTTTAGGCCAATCTCCCTCCTGCCAGGGATCAGCAAGGTGGCGGAAAAAGTTGTGAATCAACAACTCTCCCTTTTCTTAGAGTCTAATAATCTCCTCCGCCACTCCCAGACAGGGTTCAGACCAGGGCAGGGCACCGACACCGCCCTGCTAGCCGTGATCGAAGAAGCTAGAACTATCCTGGATTCGGGAGGATCAGTGGCAGTGATCCTCCTGGACCTAAGTGCCGCATTTGATACGGTGGACCATACCATCTTGGCCCACCGTCTCTCCAAGGCAGGAGTCACGGGCTCCGCGCTGGGCTGGCTTAAATCTTTCCTGGAACATAGGACCTTCGAGGTGGCTGACGGAAATGTATACTCTAGAGCGCTTCCGCTCCAGTGTGGGGTCCCTCAAGGATCTTCCTTGAGCCGCACACTTTTTAATGTGTACATGTCCCCCCTCGAAGACATCGTGTCACCTTTTGGAATAAAGGTAGTCATGTACGCAGACGACACTCAACTGGTCGTCTCACTAAACCAGTCAGCCAACTGTATGGAGAACCTGTCCTTGTGCCTTCAGAGTATATCCACATGGATGTGGGATTCTCGCCTTAAACTTAATGGCGAGAAATCGGAGATATTGCTACTTGGCGACTCTCGTAAACTTCCTACCTCCCTTTCATGGCCGTCCTGTATGGGGATTCCCCCCACCCCAAAAAAGGAAATTAAGAGCTTGGGCATTTGGCTGGACCAAGATCTCAACTTCAAAGCCCAAGCAAGGAATACAGCCGGCACCTGCTTCGGCCTTATGCGGACAGCGAGGAAGATTTTTCCCCTTATCCCTCCTCAGTCCAGAAAGCTCTTGATTCAAGGCTTGATCATCTCAAGACTGGACTATGGAAACACCCTGTATCTAGGCGCTCCATCTTCTGTTATCAATAAATTACAGCATGTCCAGAATGCAGCAGCCAGGCTCCTTACTGGGACTAAATCCAGATGCTCCGCGAAACCTGCCCTTAAATCTCTTCACTGGCTTCCAATCCAGGAACGAATTGCCTTCAAAACCCTCTGCATCACACATAAAATATTCCATGGCAGAGGCCCACCAATACTGAGCACCCTCATTAAGCCCTATCAATCCATCAGGCAGCTGAGGTCAAACACTCTTTCCCTGGCTAGCACCCCTAGAATAAGAAGATCACGCTCAGGAGGCCGTCTCTTTGCATTTAACGCTCCTAAGCTATGGAATGCGCTTCCTCTCTCCATCCGAACGGAAACGGACCTGCTGTCCTTCCGTAAGCGCTTGAAAACCTTGTTATTCCCCTAACTGCATTGTTCCCTGACACTTTGACTTCCCCCTCCCTTCCCTCTACCGGATCTGACAGGCTAAGTTTCAGCGCTGGGACGCCCATGGGTAGCTACGCGCTTTATAAATCCAGAAATAAAATTAAATAAATAAATTTGTGTAGTGTAGGGGGTCGTGCTGGGGGTGGTGTTTTAAGGTTTAGGGCAGTGCAGTGGTGTTCGGGCAGTGTAGGGGGTAGTGCTGGGGGTGGAGTTTTAGGGTTTAGGGCAGTGCAGTGGGGTTCGGCAGTGTGGGGTTCGTGCTGGGGTGGTGTTTTAGGGTTTAGGGAAGTGCAGTGGTGTTCGGGCAGTGTAGGGGGTCGTGCTGGGGTGGTGTTTCAGGCTTTAGGGCAGTGCAGTGGTGTTCGGGCAGTGTAGGGGGTTGTGCGGGGGGTGGTGTTGCAGGGTTTAGGGCAGTGCATTGGGGTTTGGGCAGTGTAGGGGTCATGTGGGGCGTGGTGTTTCAGAGTTTAGGGCAGTGCAGTGGTGTTCAGGCAGTGTAGGGGGTCGTGCGGCGGGTGGTGTTTCAG
This sequence comes from Triturus cristatus, assembly GCF_964204655.1. Taxonomy (NCBI): domain Eukaryota; kingdom Metazoa; phylum Chordata; class Amphibia; order Caudata; family Salamandridae; genus Triturus; species Triturus cristatus. The sequence continues at coordinate 228,339,506 of NC_140579.1, read as the reverse complement.
GGTTTAGGGCATTGCAGTGGTGTTCGGGCAGTGTAGGGGGTCGTGCAGGGGAGTGGTGTTTCAGGGTTTAGGGGAGTGCGGTGGTGTACGGGCAATGTAGAGGGTCGTGCTTGGGCTGGTGTTTCAGGGTTTAGGGTAGTGCAGTGGTGTTTGTGTAGTGTAGGGGGTCGTGCTGTTGGTAGTGTTTTAGGGTTTATGGTAGTGCAGTGATGTTTGTGTAGTGTAGGGGGTCGTGCTTGGGGTAGATTTAGTGTTTAGGGTAGTGCAGTGGTGTTTGTGTAGTATATGTGGTTGTGCTGGGGGGAGTGTTTTAGGGTTTAGGGTAGTGCAGTCGTGTTCGGGCAGTGTAGGGGGCCGTGCTTGGGCTGGTGTTTTAGGGTTTAGGGTAGTGCAGTGGTGTTTGGGTAGTGTAGTGGTTCGTGCTGGGGTAGTGTTTTAGGGTTTAGGGTAGTGCAATGGTGTTGGTGTAGTGTAGGGGTTTGTGCTGGGGGTAGTGTTTTAGGGTTTAGGGTAGTGCAGTGGTATTTGGGAAGTGTAAGGGGTCGTGCTGATGGTAGATTTAGAGTTTAGGGTAGTGCAGTCGTGTTTGGATAGTGCAGGGGGTCGTGCCTGGGATAGATTTAGGGTTTCGGGCAATGCAATGGTGTTTTGGTAGTGTAGGGGGTCGTGCTGGGGTAGATTTAGGGTTTAGGGTAGTGCAGTGGTGTTTGGGTAGTGTAGGGAGTCATACTGGGGGGAGTGTTTTAGGGTTTAGGGTAGTGTAGTGGTGTTTGGGTAGTGTAGGGGGTCATGCTGGGGGTAGTGGTTTAGGGTTTAGGGTACTGCAGTGGTGTTTGGGTAGTGTAGGGGGTCGTGCTGGGGTGAGTGGTTTAGGGTTTAGGGGAGTGCAGTGGTGTTTGGGTAGTGTAGGGTGTACTGCAGGGGGTAGTGTTTCAGGGTTTAGGGTATTGCAATGGTGTTTGGGTAGTGTAGGGGTACTGCTGGGGGTAGTGTTTTAGGGTTTAGGGTAGTGCAGTGGTGTTTGTGTAGTGAAGGGGGTCGGACTGGGGGTAGTGTTTAAGGTTTTAGGGCAGTGCAGTGTTGTTTGTGTAGTGTAGGGGGTCGTGCTGGGGGTACTGTTTTAGGGTTTACGGCAGAGCAGTGGTGTTTGTGTAGTGTAGGGGGTCGTGCTGGGGGTGGTGTTTTAGGGTTTATAGCAGTGATGTGGTGTTTGGGAAGTGTAGGGGGTTGTGCTGGGGTTCGTGTTTTAGGGTTTAGTGCAGAGCAGTGGTTTTCAGGCAATGTAGGGGGTCGTGCTGGGGGTGGTGTTTTAGAGCTTAGGGCAGTGCAGTGGTTTACGGGCAGTGTAGGGGTTCATGCTGGGGGGGTGTTTTAGGGTTTAGGGTAGTGCAGTGGTGTTTGGGTAGTGTAGGGGGTCGTTCTGGGGGTAGTGTGATGAATCCAGCTAATAATGCTATCTCCACGCTTTGAGACGTAAATTTTCCCAGATATCAATCTATCTTTGTATTCTATCAAACCTGAAAAATATCCATGCAGCTTTATCGGTTCTCCTCCATATGCCAAAGGAATAATATCAGGTTTCATTAACGTAATTTTTCCCTTCAGCTTAGAGTTATAAAATTCATTCGATATAATGGTTATTTTTGCACCAGAATCAAACAGGACCCTAGTAAGTTCTCCTTCCACCAAGATATTATCATAAGGACAGGATTTGTTACTACACTTGTTTTCAACCTGTACCACAATCTGCCCACAAACATGATCCTCAGAATTGGATTCTCCGAACTCCCCTTGATATATTTCAATTTCTTTCACCTTGGGTTTACGTTTCATTTTGCATAAGGCTGTAAAATGCCCCTTTAACTTGCATTTTGAACATGTTTGATTGAGAGCTGGACATCTTTTATCATTAGCAAGATGTCCTGCCTTACCACATCTATAACATTTTCTTTCAGACCACACTTTCTCAGAATTACTTTTTCCCGCTATGTCACTACTTTCAGATTTAACTTTAACTATTTCAACCTTAGTCCCTTTTTCCGAATCCTTCTTTATTACAGCAACACATTTTAAAGAGTGTTCAATGCGTTTGGCAACGGTTAGCACCTCATCAAGAGTTGGTTCATCTCTTAGCCATAGTTCTTCCCTAATTTTTTCAATAGTACAACCAAACATGAACTGATCTCTAATGCGTTCATCAGCTAGATTTTCAAATTTGCACGAGGAAGCTAGTTTCCTTAATTGAGTTATATAATCCTCAATTGTTTCATCAGCAGATTGCATCCTTTTTGCGAACAGGTATCTTTCAAGAATAGTGCTGACTTTAGGTAGGTAATGCTTGTCAAGTTTCTTAATGCAAACCTCATAGTCGATTAACCTACCAGCTTCCGCAGCTGAAAGTTCAGGCAAATGATCAAATACGTCCTGACCTTCCGATCCTAAACAGTGCAGTAACAATGATGATTTCCTTTCAGCACTTAAAGAGGGTCCGCAGACTCTGGCTTACCTCTCGAAAACGACTTTCCATGTTTTCCATTTTATAGGAGGCGAACCAGGACAAGATAAGAAAAATGGAGCCGCTGTAACATTTTGCATGTTTGCAAATTTCCACACAAACCAAAATATTAATATGCAAGAAATTTTGCACACTCTGAACACCTCTGTTAACCCTAGACGTTTTAAATAACGTTAACAGAAATGTTCAAAGGACACAATCTTCCAAAATGACATACGTGTGTTTCTAGAATCCATCAACAAACAAACACTACGCCAGTGTAAGATTCTTCTTTAAATAAGTCCAGGACCAAGTTAAACAGATGAAAGTTATTTATTCCATAAGAGAAGATCCCATCCAACAGCCAGCAGACATTCCTGCTCATTTACAGAACTTTCCCACATACAACAATCCATGACATAGATGAGATATTAGCATGACATAATCTCTACACATAGCACCTAGCAACATACTCCAGTATGAAATACCACATAGTGGTTTACGGTTTAGGGTAGTGTAGTGGTGTTTGGGTAGTGTATGGGGTACTGCAGGGGGTTGTGTTTTAGGGTTTAGAGTAGTGCAGCGGTGTTTGGGTAGTGTAGGAGGTACTGCTGGGGGTAGTGTTTTAGATTTTAGGGTAGTGCAGTGGTGTTTGTGTAGTGTAGGGGGTCGTGCTGGGGGTGGTGTTTTGGGGTTTTGGGTAGTGCAGTGGTGTTGGTGTAGTGTAGGGGGTACTGTTTTAGGGTTTAGAGTAGTGCAGTGCTGTTTGTGTTGTGTAGTGGGTCAGGCTGGGTGTAGTGTTTTAGGGTTTGGGGTAGTGCAGCGGTGTTGGTGTAGTGTAGGTGGTGTGTTTTAGGGTCTAGGGTAGTGCAGTGGTCGTTGGTTAGTGTAGGGCGTCGTGCGGGGGGTAGTGTTTTAGGGATTATGGTAGTGCAGTGGTGTTTGGGTAGTGTAGGGGGTCGGGCTGGGGTAGTGTTGTAGGGTTTAGGGTAGTGCATTGGTGTTTGTGTAGTTTAGGGGGGGTGTTGGGGGTAGTTTTTTAGGGTTTAGGGCAGTGCTTTGGTGTTTGTGTTGTGTAGGGGGTCGTGCTGGGGTACTGTTTTAGGGTTTCCGGCAGAACAGTGGTGTTTGGGTAGTGTAGGGGGTCGTGCTGGGGGTGGTGGTTTAGGGCAGGGCTGTGGTGTTCGGGCAGTGTAGGTGTCATGCTGGAGGTGGTGTTTTGGGGTTTAGGGCAGTGCAGTCGTGTTCGGGTGCTAGAGCAGAGTTTTCAGTTTGAAAATTAACTGGGTTTTGAAGCTCTGGCATGTCTATTTGTTATATTAATTTATTAATTATTAATTATTAATTATTTGTCTTGTGTAAGTGTTTATACTAATCAACTCGTTTGTTTTAACAAGAGAGAATTACACGTGGGAATGCATAAGTGTGCTGTTTAATAATAATGTGCGTGTTTACATGTTTAAAGATTGCTGTGTGTTGTTTATTTTTAAGCATAAAACGCTTTTCGAATTAATGCTTTTCTATGTTGCAAGAGCTAGATAATTGCATACACATAAGGGTATTAGTGGGGTTAACACTGTTCAATCACTATGCTGTGGTAACGTTGTTTTTGTCTCTTTTAATTAAGATGGTCTATTGTGGCCTATTGTGGCCTAAACAAAGATGGCTGACATGTAAAGCCTGGCCTCGAGTAGAAATTTGTGACGAGAGAGAGCCTTGCTGAATATGGTCCTGAAGTCAGCTGACCACAGTCCTTGCTTTGCCTGGTTAAAACTTTCCGTGAGGACAGCAGCAGTTTTGGGCGATCTCCAAATGAAATGAAGCGTCCTTGGCAGCTTTGGGAAACAAAGGAGCTTTAAAGAAAGACTCTGAACTATGATCTCATTGCCGAGGAGACGTGGAAACTACAAGATACAAATGTATTTTTTGGTTCCTGTTCCGTTATGTTTATTTTGTGATTTTTCCTGAGCGGAGATTTTCAAATGTAGCGATGCTACATCCTTTCCTTCTCGCTTTGCTCAGAGGTTTGACGGAAGAAGTCAATACAAATTATATTTTCCTTTGTTTGACTTACTATAAGAATTGTTAGCCTAGAGAGGGTTTTTGCCACTTGCCATTTGCCTTTTGCCGCGTCCCGAATCTGCATTGGTGAAGATCGTTGCTGAGAGGACTTCGTCTTGAGAGACTTTACCGAGAGACTTGTCCTGACCCGTTCTGACATTTAGCTAGAATAGGTAACTATGAGAAAAATGATTTATTCTGATTGATTTTCTTTGACTAATTTTAGATAAAGCAATATAATTTTGAATATGGTGTTGGTTATTATTTCTTGTCAATTATTGAGTATCCTATTTTGATTATTATTGTATAGATTGTTTAGATTATGTTTAAGGGCAGTCTCAATAACTAGATCTTATCGACCCCGATATAGATGCAGGGTGTTTAGGAGTTTTTTCTTTCCACAGGTTATTGCTGGTAGAGTATTTGAGCGTATGTTAGTGAAATGGGCCCTAGTGTATGAAGAATGTATGTGCGTGTAACTGTGAGATTACTCTATCCGTGGAAGTAGGGATATTATATACACCCTGATCTCTATCAATTTCCTGGTAGCAGAGTAGGATGGTTATTGATGATTGTCTTGATCTGAATAGATTACATATTGATTATTGATTATTGATGTTGGTATATGTACTAATACTATATGTTGGAGTTGTCATGTTGAGTTATATGTAGTGCTTCTGGAACTTGGAAGCTGGTAGCAGTTCCGTAGTAGCGCAGAGGGAAGTATATGCTGCTCTCGGGAAAGACGGGATTGTTGGTCCTGTATGTATGCAGGAAAATTCACATTGTCTGAGTTCGGAATCAGTGACATTATTGTATGTTACTATTAGAATATATTTCTGGTATATAAGGAGTGTGTATGGTAGTGAAGGTTATCTGTGAAACTCTGGTCTTAAGTCCCAGGGATCCGTAAGGTTTACCGTTAAAGCTTATCGCGGGAGGAGTAATAGGTATTCTCTGAGCTTGTTTGAGGAACTGGGCAGGGTAAACTGCTTGGTTAATGTGTGTTATAATTCTGTAGTGGAGCAGATTGTTTGCTGTTCTCGGGAAGCAGGATTCTGTGTGTATGTACTATATTTTCTTGTATGAATGTGCGTGAATGTATATGCATTTAGTTGATTGTAAGACTCTTTGGACAAGTCCTAGAGGAAACAGTTAATGAATGTATGTTAGAAGGGCAGAGTAGAGGGATGTGCTACTGTGTCAACGAGAGGTTCTTGTGAAATAGATTTCTTTTACTATTCTGTGGTTAGCGAAGCAGACAATGGAGATGTTTATATGTTGTAACTAATAGATTTTGTAGAAATTTTGACACGAAGTCTACTGAAAAGATTTTGTAAAGGAGGGGTAGACGAGTGACAGGAGACAGGAGACAAGCGACTGCAGCGACTGCTGACGTCAGGAAGACTGCGCTCTGATTGGATAATAGATCAGAATAGTGTTCGCGCTGGGATTGGTGCGTTGGTGTGAGCCGCGCAAGGATTGGAAGAGCTATTCTAGTGACGTAGATGCTCCAGGATTGGTGCGTTAGTGTGAGTCGCACTGTTATTGGTTGAAAATCTGTATTGTATATTTATAATACGGGAAAAGAGTAGAAGTTTTGGTAAAAACTAAAATGTATTACCAAGAAGAGAAAAAGAAGAAAACATTCTTTGGAAAAATTAAAAAGTGGTTTAACAAGGATAAAGATGTTAAGACGAGAGAGGGTGAATTGTTACCTCCACCAAAAACACCTGCATCCTACATGGCTGCAAGATATGGGTATCATACCTGTATATGGTTGGAGAATTGGGTTAGGTATACCAAAGAGGATGGTGTTCTAGCATTTCCAGAACATGGTTCATTTAATTTGGCCGTGTTGAGAAATTTACGGGAAAAGATGTTATGTCTTGACCCGAAACCAAGACCTACACAGTTTGAGGCTTTAGTGGAATGGGAAGAGGAAGTACATGAGCGAGAAAAACAGAGATCTGGAGGACAGTACAGGTACATGTTTGGGAGGAGACATGATCGTGAGACTCATCATGATCGAATGAAAAGGTGGCGAGATGCTAGTATGTCAGAGGGATTATGTCCAATGAGAACAGTTGAAGAAGGAGCAGAGAGGCTTCCTGAGTCAGAAATGAGAAGATATGGAGTTAATGAATATGAGGATGAAGTCTTGAATGACATGATTTACAAAAGACCACCTCCATATAGACCAGAACCAGATGAGAGTACACCAGTTGTTTCTCCAATAAGAGATACAGTTTGTATCATTGAGACAGAAAATGTGACATCTGAATCAAGAAGTGGTAATTCTTTCAGGGAGAAAGGGAATAGAAGTGGAGACGAAAATGCAAGAGAATTAGCTAGAACTACAACAGAGCTGACTGAAAAGATTAGGGAGTTAACGAAGAATCTGGAAGCTGTTACGGTGCCTGTAACAATAGGTCCGGTTATGCCTGTGTTTGACAAGCAGAGAATAGGTGAAAATGGTTTGGTGATTCCATATGTTGGGAATAATTTGATAAGTTCAGTTGGTCCTTCAGGAGATTCAGGAAAAAGGACAGGAAGTAGTGACCTGAGACAATCCAGACATGACACATGTAGTGAAATATTAGATGCTAGTGAAGCTAGTTGTTCAGGGATGCCAATTTTAGAACCGCAAAAGAGAGTGGTTCCAGTGACAAAAACTACTGCAATAACAGCTGAAGATTTGAATGATTGGATGAAAGTTCTTCAGAAAAAGGATAAAGATTCACAAGCAATTGATGTGGCTAGGTTACGGGTAGAATTAGAAGAGCTTGTTACAGGGACAGTTCCAACAGAAATTCTTAAAAGTCATCATGATGGTGAATTAATGTTCATGTGTAAAAACATTACCTGGAGAGCGAGAAATACACATGACAGGTTAAGAGCAATAGCGAATGAGCAGGGAGTTGACATTGATAAGGTTAAAGCTTTGCAAAAAACCTACAGGATGGATTTTTCAGAAAAGGATATTGAAAATTTGAATGCAACTGGTAGAACAGGACAGATTAAAGAAATGGTTGCATTATTGCGAAGATGGGGAGATGTAGAAAAATGGAAGGATAGGTGGTATAAGAAAAGAGAGGAATCTGAAGATAGAACAACTTATTCAGCTTTTCCAGTGAGAGAAAAAGAGAAACCAGTGGATAATTATCCTATGAGAGAAATACCTGGAGGAGGATATGTACATGTTCCATGGACCAGACAGGATATTTTATCATTTACGAATGATTTCCCTCGATTGAGAGAAAAGCCCGTCGAGTGGTATAGGCAGGTAGATAGGTTTGTGAAATTGTCAAAAGTGCTGTGGATTGACCTGAATAGTCTGTTTGATATAATTGTTCCAGCAGACTTGTGGACTGAGTGTAAAATAGTTGTGAGTTGGCCTACTGAGGAATATCCAAGAGATCCAAGAACAGGAGCACCAGATCCAGAGGTAATGAGAAAGTACGATCAGGTGATGGTATACCTGAAGAGTAAAGTACCTGCAAAAGAGACAGATTGGGTAAAAATAGATAGAACACAACAGGAAGCAAAAGAATCAGTTCATGCTTTTTACGAGAGGCTGATACTGGCGTTTAAACAATTCAGTGGAGATGAACACCTGGGTGACAAAGATTTGAGTCATTTTGTATACAGATTTGTATATGGCCTGAGACCTGAAATTGGTGAGAGAATTCGTGAGCACACAGTGGATTGGCAGAGTAAGAAAATAGATGAGATTCTGAGACATGCTAAATACTTCAGTGATGAAATTGAAGCAAAACAAAGAAAGCTGAAAGAGAAAGCAATGTGGGCACAAGTGAAAGTTTCAGAAAGACAGGAAGCACAGTTGATGGAACAGGTGAATAATCCAGGAAATAATGCAGGGAATAGACCTAGATATGCGGGGAAAGGAAAGGGGAATCTTGAGGAAGCAAAAAAGAAGTTTCCTTGTCACAACTGTGGCCAATTGGGGCATTGGAGATCGGAGTGTACCAATCCACCATTAGTGAATAATGAGGGAAATTCCTTGAATCAACAGGTGCAGAACGAGGGGAAAAATCAACAGCAGCAACAGCAGAAAGTTGTGAGACAGCAGAGTCAAGAGCCAAAACCGCCCTTGCCGCAGAATAGAGGAGCACAAAAGTATAATCAGGATTCGGGATTCTACAATGATGAGCAGGTAAACAAACCAAGGCGTTCTAATCAGGTACAACAGTACTTGTTAAAAAATGAAGGGAGTGAATCTGAGGGTGATTATTGACGGTGCCGAAGAGAGGAGGAAGAGTGCATACTTGGTGCAACTCTAGAAATAGACCAGGCAGGACCATTTGTGGATGGGAAAATAAATGAAGAGAGTGTTACTTTTTTAGTAGACACAGGTGCGACAAGATCAACTGTCAGGTCAACAGATGTTAGAAATCTTCCTCTCTCGGATGAAGCAATCCAAGTAGTTGGTGTAGCCAATACACAAATCAGAACACGTCTTACGGAACCAGTAAGAGTACAGATAGGGAAATTTTCAGACATGCACAGATTTATTGTCTGTGACACGAGTCCAGTGAACCTGTTAGGTAGGGATCTGTTGTGCAAGATGAACTGCACAATTTTCTGTACACCGGATGGAATAGCTTTTGAAACACCAGATGAGGATGTTTTGTACCGAGTGACTCTAGAAAATAGGGAAAGTGAGTTAATTGGTGCATTTGCTGTGTTTGATCCAGAGGATTTGCCTCGAGAGCTGAGGGACACAGTGAAAAGGACAGTTTGGGATTTTACTGGAGAGGATGTGGGATTGATGAATAATGTAGATCCAGTGAAAATTGCAGTGAAAGAGGGAATTATATATCCTAACATTCCTCAGTACAAAATGACACCAGAAGTAATTGAGGGAATAACTCCTATAATTGAGAAAATGATTCAGCAGGGAGTCCTGAGAGAACTACTGAGTAGTCCGTGTAATTCACCGATAATGGGGCTAAAGAAGCCTAATGGGAAATTCAGGATCGTACAGGATCTGAGAAAAGTTAATCAAATTGTGGTGGCATGTTGTCCTATTGTGCCAAATCCATCAGTGATCCTGTATCAGATTCCACATGATGCTGAGTGGTATACAGTGATTGATTTGTGTCATGCATTCTTTTCAATACCATTGCATCATGACAGCCAGCCGATTTTTGCATTTAGGTTTGGCCAGCGTATTTTAGCATGGTGTCGAATCCCACAGGGGTATACAGAGAGTCCTTCGATATTTAATCAATTGTTGAAAAAATCGTTGGAGAGTTTGATCATGCCTGAAAATTCAGTACTAGTACAATATATTGATGACCTACTTGTGGCATCAAAGACACGAGAAGCTTGTGAAGTAGATACCATAGCTTTACTGAATCATCTGGCAGATGGAGGGTTAAAGGTATCTCCAGCCAAATTGCAATTTTGCAAGAAAGAGGTGCATTATCTTGGACATAATATTGAAAAAGGTTTGAGAAAAGTGACTGATGACAGAATCAGAATCATCAGGGAAATGAAAGCTCCAAAGACCCAGAGAGAAGTGAGGATGTTTCTGGGGATGGTGGGTTATTGTCGTCAGTGGATAATTAATTTTTCGCTGATAGCAAAGCCACTGATTAAACTGACAAAAAGTGAGATGACAGACCCATTGGAACTAGATGGAGAACAAATGGCAGCATTTGAAGAGCTTAAAGATAGAATGTGTAAGGCTCCAGCTTTGGGTATGCCTGACTACGAAAAGGAGTTTGAATTGTACTGCAGTGAGAGAAATGGATGTGCACTTTCAGTGTTAATTCAGAAGCATGGATTACTGAGAAGGCCTATTGCGTACTTCTCATCGACACTTGACCCTGTAGCTGTGGGTTTACCAGGTTGTCTGAAATCTGTGGCTGCAACATGCAGGAGTCTGGAACAGAGTGAGGGAATCATAATGGGATATCCTGTAAGGGTATTCGTACCTCACAATGTGGCAATTCTTTTGACAAGAAGCAGAACTCAGTACATGTCACATAGTCGGTTGACTAAATATGAGAAAGTGATTTTAGGAGCATCGAATGTGACTCTTGAGAGATGTGTAAATGTGAATCCAGCAACACTTTTGCCGGATATTGAAAATGTGGGTGTGAAAACGGAAGATGATCATGATTGTTTGGATGTGCTTGATTATTGTACAAAACCGAGACCAGACATAAGGGATCTTCCCTTACATGAGAGTGATCATGTGTTGTTTGTGGATGGTTCATGCCTGAGAAATGATGATGGTGTGCTATGTGCAGCATATGCGGTGTGCAAAGTTTCAGAGGTTATGGAAGCATCACCATTGAAAGGAGTGAAATCTGCACAGGTTGCTGAATTGGTGGCATTGACAAGAGCTTGTGAAATTGGGAAAGATTTGAGGACGACTGTGATGACTGATAGTCAGTATGGATTTGGAGTGGTGCATGATTTTGGCCAGCTTTGGCTACAAAGAGGTTTCTTGACATCGAGTGGAACTCCAATAAAGAATGCTGAAGTGATTGGGAAATTACTTGAGGCGATACAGCTGCCTAAGGAGTTAGCAGTTGTAAAGTGTACTGCCCATGGACAAGGGGAGGATTTTATAACGGTTGGAAACCGTTATGCAAATGACATTGCTCAATACTGTGCGAAATCCAATCAGTCAATTAATAGGGAACGAGAGGGGGAAATGTCTTTTTGCTCTGTGATGTTTACTAATGCCTTAGAGACATGGGATGAAGTGAAGCAGTTGCAGGATGAGGCAGGAGAGGAAGAGAAAAAAGATTGGATTAAGGCAGGATGTGCCCCAAGAGAAACAGACCATGTTTGGGTCTATAGGGATGGCAGACCAGTAATGCCCAACTCCATTTTGTCGTCAATGGCAAGGATGTATCATGGCCAGGGACATTTGGGGAGGGATGCGATGATTAGGTCGTTCAAGCAGACCTGGTACAATGCAAAGTTCAGGACAATTGCAGAGAGCATCTGTCAAAGGTGTTTGATTTGTCAGCAATTTAACACTGGGAAAAAGACAGTGGTGAGTCTGGGAACAATAGGCAGAGAAGGAGGTCCTTTTACAAGAATGCAGATTGATTTCATTGAAATGCCCCAAGTGAATAGACTGAGGTATGTTCTAGTGGTAGTCTGTTTGTTTTCAAGATGGGTTGAAGCTTATCCGACTAGGAGAAATGATGGAGTGACAGTGGCAAAATTACTGTTAAGGGAGTTGATTCCTAGGTATGGGTTTCCAGTGACGATTGAGTCTGATAGAGGTGGACACTTCTATAATGAACTCATGAGTTTGATTTGTGAAGCATTAAGCATACAGCAGAAGCTACATTGTGCATACAGACCAGAGGCTTCTGGTGTGGTTGAGCAGATAAATGGCACAATCAAAAACAGGATTGGTAAAATGTGCTTAGCCACTGGCATGAAATGGCCGGACGTCTTGCCTCTAGTGCTAATGACTATTAGATCTACTCCAGATAGAACTACTGGTTTAAGTCCGCACGAAATAATCATGGGACGTGTAATGCGCCATGCATTTGTACCTGTCAATAAGTTGATGACAATAACTGATGACATGATTTTGGATTACTGTAAAGGCCTGGCTGACGCAGTTCATTCTGTGTTTCACCAGGTTGGAGAAGAAGCTACCACACTTGAGAAGAAGCAAGCTCATGATCTGAGTCCAGGAGACTGGGTGAGGATTAAGGTGCACAGAAGAAGAAATTGCTTAGTTCCAAGGTGGGGAAGGCCGAGACAAGTCATTCTAACAACGACGACTGCAGTGAAGTGTGCTGGTGTGAAAAACTGGGTGCATGCGAGTCATACTCTGAGAGTTCCAAACCCAAAAGAGGGAACTGGTAAAGAGTACTTTGAAGAATCAGATTCCAGTGATGATGAAGACCCAGAACCAGTGAGAAAAGAAGTAGAAAAAACTCCAAGAGAACAATTGAGAGTCTCAGAAAGGAGATCAGATTCTGTAAGAGAGCCTGAGATTTCAAAAAGCAGTGAAGAAAAAAGAAGAGAAAAGAGCAATTCCACAGAGATTACTCCTGAATCGGAAGAGGAGGAGACTGAAGAACCACTTGAGATTATACCTGAAGAAACAGGGTCAGAAAAAGATAGGGAGGGACAGATTGCGGAAGACCCCCGAGGAGGTGTAGGGAACATTCTTGACAAGCTAGGTGAAGGGACAAGTAGACAGCAAGAAGATTGCGTGTCGGAGACCCGAGGAGGGACAGGAGTAGGGAAGTCTCAAATAGTGGTGAAGGAAACTGTGGAGGAAAAGAAAACTGCTAGAAAAAGAAAACAGAAGGCACTTGAAACAGAATTGGATGAAAGTGAGAATGAACAAACAGAGGGTCGAGTTCTAAGAAAGAGAACTTGGATTGGAGAAAGAAATAATAAAGAAATTAGGCCGAAAAAGGTGATAAAAGGAGATCGTTGGCCTAACAACAGAGTAAAGAGATTGAGATACAGAGTAATAAGAACAAATACATCAAAAGCTGAACAAGTGAATGAAGTATCGAGTCAAAATGAAGTAAAAAGAAAGGAGCAAGGAGAATCAAGAGAACATGAGGAAATAAAAAGAATAAAAAGACCCAACCAAAAGTACAGATCACCGGAATGGTCTTATGTGGCACTGTCTGAAGAAGGAGAAGAAGAAACAGTGACTCGAGATAATTCGGAGGGGATCTTGAGAAAAGTGGTTGAGGAAAAAGAAGGAATCTTAAAAGTTATCCTGACTGACATTGGAGAAGAGTCAGATGCACAAGATGTTGTTGATGATCTGATACAATTTGATGTTACTGAAGAAGAAGGAGTGAAAACTGATGAATATCCAAATTGAGTGAACTGAAAAATCACTTGGAGGAAAAGTGACAAGAGAAAGTCTGAAATTCAGTTGTCTGAAGTAATCTAAAGTATAATAGTAGTGGAGTAGTAAAGGCTAAGTCAAAAGACAAGGTCAAAGTAATAAAATGGCTAACATAGAGGATAATCAAAGTAGATGTGCCTTCTTTAAAAAATGGTGTAGAATGTGCTGCTGCTGTACTGGATTATTAATGCTACTGTGGGGAGTTTTAGTTTTATTAGTTACTTTTAAAGTTACATTTGAGATGCATACAGAAAATATGACAGATATAGAGAAGAATTCGCAAAGAGTAGTTTTGACTAGAATTAGTAATACTTACATACACAAAGATAGGTCAATTAATAATTTTTCTAGTAATGTTTTTTCGAAGTTGTTGTATGAATATGTGAAAACAATGGAAGTTAGGCATTGCTACGTTTGTATGCAATTACCTGCATCCGTTTCAGAGGGTGTTACTTATCATCATTTGCCAGCTACATATGGTATTTCATCTAGTATATTAAGTAGTGTTTTCTATTTGTTAGGGAAAATAGATTATAAGATGTCTAACAGAGATAGTATTTTTGGGCATTTGCCAATGAACAAAGAGCTGAATCCAGCTAAAGAAGCTAACACTTTTGGTGAAATTTTTATTGAAGAGAAAGGATTCACATTAGATTACATTTTTAAGAATAATTTAACTTGCAGTCTGAAAGAAGAGGAAAAAGCTTTCCTGAATATGGTAGAGGAAAGGAGATTGAACATGCATGAGAAAGCAGGGAAATATAAAGTGAGTGAGACAATTTGGGACATTGAGATGGGGAAAGAATTGAGAAATGGGGCTAGTCCAACTTTAGCTCTAGATGTACCACAGAAGGGTAAGCTATGCATTACAAGAAGGAAATCCCAATATGATACATATTTTGTTGGGACTAGTGAGTGCCATGATACATACTTCATTGCAACAGGTTGGGGTTTCAGAGGTGGAGAAGATACAGTTTTCCCAGGAGTGTATTATGTTTGTGGGAACAAGGCTTATTACAAGTTGCCTGACCATTGGTATGGCACGTGTTATGTGGGTCTGGTCTTTCCAAAGATTTTTCATATAGATAAAATAAGAGATGTAGAACATATTAATTTATTAATGCGTTTCAAGAGAGAAACCTGGTCTGAAATAGTGGGTGATATTTTTGGGGTTTTAATTCCAGCAGTGGGAATTTCTTTAAATGCTTATGGAATTCGGAAACTGTCAACAGTGGTGGATCGCTTATCGACAAATACCGCTGGAGGGTTTCTTTTAGTGAATACGGAATTAAGTGCCGTACGTGCCATGTCAATGCAAAATCGACTTGCCCTTGATATTTTATTGGCCAAGGAGGGTGGAGTTTGTGGAATGCTGAAAGTTCAACATTGTTGCACTTACATTCCAGACGAAAGCAAAGACCTGAAGGTCTATATCAAAAATATTACTGATTTGCATGAAGAATTAGTACCACTTGAAGCTGAGAGTTTATGGACTAAAATAGCTAATAAGGTGATAGCTGTTAAAGATTTTATTGCAAAAATAGGTAGTACTATTATAGGTAGAATATTGTTTCCTTTAACTTGCATAATTATTGCTTTATTGATACTGAGATTAGTGTGTGTGTGTTGTAAAAACAGGGGAGGGAAGAAGAAATTGAATAAAGAGAAGAAAAACAAAAGGTTGAAAAGAGAACCACAAGAAATTGAATTAGAAGAATTAAGGGAGAGTGTTTATTTAGAAACAAAGAGGGATGATGAAAGGGTGACTGGTGTGTAGTGTTGTGTAAGGAGGAAAAGACATTTCCGATTTCTCCTAAAATGGGACTAAATTTTCACTAATTTTTTTTTTTTGGGGTTTATTTGGTGATAAAATCACCAAAGGGGGGATTGCTAGAGCAGAGTTTTCAGTTTGAAAATTAACTGGGTTTTGAAGCTCTGGCATGTCTATTTGTTATATTAATTTATTAATTATTAATTATTAATTATTTGTCTTGTGTAAGTGTTTATACTAATCAACTCGTTTGTTTTAACAAGAGAGAATTACACGTGGGAATGCATAAGTGTGCTGTTTAATAATAATGTGCGTGTTTACATGTTTAAAGATTGCTGTGTGTTGTTTATTTTTAAGCATAAAACGCTTTTCGAATTAATGCTTTTCTATGTTGCAAGAGCTAGATAATTGCATACACATAAGGGTATTAGTGGGGTTAACACTGTTCAATCACTATGCTGTGGTAACGTTGTTTTTGTCTCTTTTAATTAAGATGGTCTATTGTGGCCTATTGTGGCCTAAACAAAGATGGCTGACATGTAAAGCCTGGCCTCGAGTAGAAATTTGTGACGAGAGAGAGCCTTGCTGAATATGGTCCTGAAGTCAGCTGACCACAGTCCTTGCTTTGCCTGGTTAAAACTTTCCGTGAGGACAGCAGCAGTTTTGGGCGATCTCCAAATGAAATGAAGCGTCCTTGGCAGCTTTGGGAAACAAAGGAGCTTTAAAGAAAGACTCTGAACTATGATCTCATTGCCGAGGAGACGTGGAAACTACAAGATACAAATGTATTTTTTGGTTCCTGTTCCGTTATGTTTATTTTGTGATTTTTCCTGAGCGGAGATTTTCAAATGTAGCGATGCTACATCCTTTCCTTCTCGCTTTGCTCAGAGGTTTGACGGAAGAAGTCAATACAAATTATATTTTCCTTTGTTTGACTTACTATAAGAATTGTTAGCCTAGAGAGGGTTTTTGCCACTTGCCATTTGCCTTTTGCCGCGTTCCGAATCTGCGTTGGTGAAGATCGTTGCTGAGAGGACTTCGTCTTGAGAGACTTTACCGAGAGACTTGTCCTGACCCGTTCTGACATTTAGCTAGAATAGGTAACTATGAGAAAAATGATTTATTCTGATTGATTTTCTTTGACTAATTTTAGATAAAGCAATATAATTTTGAATATGGTGTTGGTTATTATTTCTTGTCAATTATTGAGTATCCTATTTTGATTATTATTGTATAGATTGTGTTTAAGGGCAGTCTCAATAACTAGATCTTATCGACCCCGATATAGATGCAGGGTGTTTAGGAGTTTTTTCTTTCCACAGGTTATTGCTGGTAGAGTATTTGAGCGTATGTTAGTGAAATGGGCCCTAGTGTATGAAGAATGTATGTGCGTGTAACTGTGAGATTACTCAATCCGTGGAAGTAGGGATATTATATACACCCTGATCTCTATCACGGGCAGTGTAGGGGGTCGTGCTGGGGGTGGTGTTTTAGGGTTTAGGGCAGTGCAGTGGTTTTCCGGCAGTGTAGGGGGTCATGCTGGGGGTGGTGTTTCAGGGTTAAGGGCAGTGCAGTGGTGTTCAGCATTGTAGGGGGTCGTGCAGGGGGGTGGTGTTTCAGGGTTTAGGACAGTGCTGTGGTGTTCGGGCAGTGTAGGGGGTCATGCTGGGGGTGGTGTTTCAGGGTTTAGGGCAGTACAGTGGTGTTCGGGCAGTGTAGGGGGTCGTGAAGTGGGGTGGTGTTTTAGGGTTTAGGGCAGTGCAGTGGTGCTCGGGCAGTGTAGGGGGCCGTGCAGGGGGTGGTGTATCAGGGATTAGGGCATTCTGGCACTGTAGGGGTCCTGCAGGGGTTGGTGTTTCAGGGTTTAGGGCAGTGGAGTGGTGTTCTGGCTGTGAAGTGGGTCGTGCTGGGGCTGGTGTTTCAGGGTTTAGGGCAGTGTAGTGGTGTTCGGGCAGTGTAGGGGGTCGTGCTGGGGCTGGTGTTTCAGAGTTTAGCATAGTGCAGTGGTGTTTGGGTAGTGTAAGGGGTCGTGCTGATGGTAGATTTAAGGTTTAGGGTAGTGCAGTGGTGTTCGGACAGTGAAGGGGGTTTTGCTGGGGCTGGTGTTTCAGGGTTTAGGCAGCAGTGTAGGGGGTCTTTTTGGGGCTGGTGTTTCAGGGTTTAAGGCAGTGCAGTGGTGTTCGGGCAGTGTAGCGGTCGTAATGGGGCTGGTGTTTCAGGGTTTAGGGCAGTGCAGTGGTGTTCGGGCAGTGTAGAGGGTCGTGCGGGGTGGAGTTTCAGGGTTTAGGGCAGTGCAGTGGTGTTCGGGCAGTGTAGGGGGTCATGCGTGGGGTGGTGTTTCAGAGTTTAGGGCAGTGCATTGTTGTTCGGGCAGTGTAGGGGGACATGCAGGGGGTGGTGTTTCAGGGTTTAGGGCAGTGGAGTGGTGTTCGGGCATTGTAGGGGGTCGTGCAGAGGGGTGGTGTTTCAGGGTTTAGGGTAGTGCAGTGGTGTTTCTGTAGAGTAGGGGTCAGTGTTTTAGGGTTTAGGGTAGTGCAGTGCAGGCGCGGTGCGTCCATTGGGGGTGGGGGCGTAGCCCCCCCGCCCGCACCCCCTCCCGCAGCTCCCTCCTCTGTGAATGTCAGTCAGCATGACGTCGGACCGTGGGCGGTCCGGCGTCATGTTGACTGACATCATTGTCAGACGCCTTTGGGAAAGGCAGCACAAGTGCGCATGAGTGGGCATGGAGCTTAATTTTTTACTCCGTGCCCAGTCATGCGTACCTGTGTTTTTGCTGCCTTGCGCATGCCCATTAGGAGCCCCTCGGTCTCCTAATGGGCAGGCGGCGGGCGAGGAGTAGGCTGTGCCGTCAGCCAATCCTGGCGCTGCTGCAGCGCCAGGATTGGCTGAGGGCTGGGTTGCCAGTCACTTGCGTCACGTGGACGTGGTGTTCCGGACCGTTTGAAGGGGCAGAGAGGCGCCAACGCGGGCCAGGAGAAGAGGCGGTCACCGGTCAGGTAAGTGTTTTTTAATTTTAGGGTGGTTTGGCTGGGTTGGGGTTGGTCAGGTTTGGCTGGATAATCTGGCCAGGTTGGCGCCTCGGCAGTGCTGGGCTTGCTTGCAGTTTTGCTGGTACTAGTAATGTCGGCCTCCATGTTTAAGACTGTCTTTGCTCTGCATTGCTGCCAGGGCCTAAGTTCGATCTTGGCAGAGGGCCTTTTGCCTCTTGGGCTGCAATAGCTCTCCGGTGTTTCTTCACTTATCAATGTCGCCTTGGATGTCTTTGGTAATTGGTTTACTCCTGGGCTCCTACCGCTTCATGTTTTTTTATCCGGCACACCTTCAATGGAGACAGTGCTCCAGTCCCTTCTGGCAATTGGGCATTCCGTGCTCCTCTAGTTTTTGCAAACTAAGCTGGCTAGTGTGTACCTCGTGACTCTTCCAGTGCTCCGTTACCTGGATTTCAAATACCTGTCCTGAACAATATCCCTGTCTTTTTGTACCGTGAAGGAGTTCTAGGGAAGTACTCATACTGTTCCTACCCAGGGACTACAGTGGGGGTGTTGAGCAAGCAGTAGAGTAGCAAGGATGCCATAGGCTCAAGTGTAAGCAGGGGAAATGGCCCCTTTGCTGTTGGAGCGATTAAATCCGACAATTACTAGGGTTTAATGGCCCTTTCAATTCCCTAGTGCGACTGCACCTGCTGCACCCATGCAAGGTGACATTGAAAGGGATGGAGCAGAGCAGTCGATTCTCAGGTCTGCTTCATTCCCCTGCTGGCCACGGTTCCCTTTCCTTGTTTTAGGCATTTATTCTTTACACTCTCCATCCCCTCAATCTACACCATAACAATCTAATTTCAAGAACGGCCCAATTTCTTAGACTCTGTGTAGTATTTGAATAATGTCTGCATACTCACCATCACGCTGTGTTTGACAGAGCAGGGTCCATTCAGGCCCTGTGCTGTCAATCATATTCGCACTATTGTGTGCATTTGTGCAAACACAGTCATCATGACAGTACCCTGGCAGTGCCAATTAAAAAATCCATGGTAAATATTCTCGACAATGCACCATTTGCACACTATTTTTACACCCCAAAATTGGGGGGGTTCTACCTTTTGACGGTCGGGCTTGCTCGCCGTGCGAGCACACCAACAGCCACTCATCCCAAACCTTTATGCCCCACTAATTTCAAATGTCACCAGCCGCCCCTGGTGCAGTGGTGTTTGTGTAGTGTAGGGGGTCCTGCTGGGGGTGGAGGTTTAGGGTTTAGGGCATGCAGTGGTGTTCGGCAGTGTGGGGTTCGTGCTGGGGTGGTGTTTTAGGGTTTAGGGAAGTGCAGTGGTGTTTGGGCAGTGTAGGGGGTCGTGCTGGGGTGGTGCTTCAGGGTTTAGGGCAGTGCAGTGGTGTTCAGGCAGTGTAGGGGGTCATGCGGGGGGTGGTGTTGCAGGGTTTAGGGCAGTGCACTGGGGTTCGGGCAGTGTAGGGGGTCATGCGTGGGGTGGTGTTTCAGAGTTTAGGGCAGTGCAGTGGTGTTCGGGCAGTGTAGGGGGTCGTGCGGGGGGTGGTGTTTCAGGGTTTAGGGCATTGCAGTTGTGTTCAGGCAGTGTAGGGGGTCGTGAAGAGGCGTGGTGTTTCAGGGTTTAGGGGAGTGCAGTGGTGTTCGGGCAATGTAGGGGGTCGTGCTTGGACTGGTGTTTCAGGGTTTCGGGTAGTGCAGTGGTGTTTGTGTAGTGTAGGGGGTCGTGCTGATGGTAGATTTAGGGTTTAGGGTAGTGCAGTCGTGTTTGGATAGTGTAGGGGGTCGTGCCCGGGATAGATTTAGGGTTTCGGGCAATGCAGTGGTGTTTAGGTAGTGTAGGGGGTCGTGCTGGGGGTAGATTTAGGGTTTAGGGTAGTGCAGTGGTGTTTGGGTAGTGTAGGGAGTCATGCTGGGGTGAGTGTTTTAGGGTTTAGGATAGTGTAGTGGTGTTTGGGTAGTGTAGGGGGTCATGCTGGGGGTAGTGGTTTAGGGTTTAGGGTAGTGCAGTGGGGTTTGGGTAGTGTAGGGGGTCATGCTGGGGTGAGTGGTTTAGGGTCTAGGGGAGTGCAGTGGTGATTGGGTAGTGTAGGTGGTACTGCAGGGGGTAGTGTTTTAGGTTTTAGGGTATTGCAATGGTGTTTGGGTAGTGTAGGGGGTACTGCTGGAGGTAGTGTTTTAGGGTTTAGGGTAGTGCAGTGGTCTTTGGGTAGTGTAGGGGGTCTTGCGGGGGTAGTGTTTTAGGGTTTAGGGTAGTGCATTGGTGTTTGTGTAGTGAAGGGGGTCGGGCTGGGGGTAGTGTTTTAGGTTGTAGGGCAGTGAAGTGTTGTTTGTGTAGTGTAGGGGGTCGTGCTGGGGGTACTGTTTTAGGGTTTATGGCAGAGCAGTGGTGTTTGTGTAGTGTAGGGGGTCGGGCTGGGGGTGGTGTTTTAGGGTTCAGGGCAGTGCTGGGGTGTTTGGGCAGAGTAGGGGGTTGTGCTAGGGGTGGTGTTTTAGAGCTTAGGGCAGTGCAGTGGTGTACGGGCAGTGTAGGGATTCATGCTGGGGGTGGTATTTTAGGGTTTAGGGTAGTGCAGTGATGTTTGGGTTGTGTAGGGGGTCGTTCTGGGGGTAGTGGTTTACGGTTTAGGGTAGTGCAGTGGTGTTTGGGTAGTGTAGGGGGTACTGCAGGGTGTTGTGTTTTAGGGTTTAGAGTAGTGCAACAGTGTTTGGGTAAAGTAGGACGTACTGCTGGGGGTAGTGTTTTAGGGTTTAGGGTAGTGCAGTGGTGTTTGTGTAGTATAGGGGGTCATGCTGGCGGTGGTGTTTTAGGGTTTTGGGTAGTGCAGTTGTGTTGGTGTAGTGTAGGGGGTAGTGTTTTAGGGTTTAGAGTAGTGCAGTGCTGTTTGTGTAGTGTAGGGGGTCGTGCTGGGTGTAGGGTTTTAGGGATTGGGGTAGTGCAGCGGTGTTGGTGTAGTGTAGGTGGTTGTGTTTTAGGGTCTAGGGTAGTGCAGTGGTCATTGGTTAGTGTAGGGGGTCGTGCACGGGGTAGTGTTTTAGGGATCATGGTAGTGCAGTGGTGTTTGGGTAGTGTAGGGGGTCGGGCTGGGGTATTGTTGTAGGGTTTAGGGCAGTGCTTTGGTGTTTGGGTAGTGTAGGGGGTCGTGCTCGGGGTGGTGTTTTAGGGTTTAGGGCAGTGCTGTGGTATTGGGGCAGTGTAGGGGGTCATGCTGGGGGTGGTGTTTTAGGGTTTAGGGCAGTGCAGTGGTGTTCGGGCAGTGTAGGGGGTCATGCTGGGGGTGGTGTTTTAGGATTTAGGGCAGTGCAGTGGTTTTCCGGCAGTGTAGGGGGTCGTACTGGGGGTGGTGTTTCAGGGTTTAGGGCAGTGCAGTGGTGTTCAGCAGTGTAGGGGGTCGTGCAGGGGGGTGGTGTTTCAGGGTTTAGGACAGTGCTGTGGTGTTCAGGCAGTGTAGGGGGTCATGCTGGGGGTGGTGTTTCAGGGTTTAGGGCAGTGCAGTGGTGTTCGGGCAGTGTAGGGGTCGAGTGGGGTGGTGTTTCAGGGTTTAGGGCAGTACAGTGGTGTTCGGGCAGTGTAGGGGGTTGTGCAGTGGGGTGGTGTTTCAGGGTTTAGGGCAGTGCAGTGGGGCTCGGGCAGTGTAGGGGGTCGTGCAGGGGGTGGTGTTACAGGGATTAGGGCATTCTGGCACTGTAGGGGTCCTGCAGGGGTTGGTGTTTCAGGGTTTAGGGCAGTGGAGTGGTGTTCTGGCAGTGTAGTGGGTCGTGCTTGGGCTGGTGTTTCAGGGTTTAGGGCAGTGCCGTGGTGTTCTGGCAGTGTAGGAGGTCTTGCTGGGGTGGTGTTTCAGGCTTTAGGGCAATGCAGTGGTGTTTGGGCAGTGTAGGGGGTCTTGCAGGGGATGGTGTTTCAGGGTTTAGGGCAGTGCAGTGGTGTTTGGGCAGTGTAAGGGGTCTTGCTGGGGGTGGTGTTTCAGGGTTTAGGGCAGTGGTGTTCGGGCAGTGTAGGGAGTCTTGCTGGGGTGCTGTGTCAGGGTTTAGGGCAGTGGTGTTCGGGCAGTGTAGGGGGTCTTTCTGGGGGTGGTGTTTCAGAGTTTAGGGCAGTGGTGTTCGGGCAGTGTAGGGGGTCGCGGTGGGGTTGAGTTTCATTGTTTAGGGCAGTGCAGTGGTGTTCGGGGAGTGTAGGGGGTCTTGCTGGGGGTGCTGTGTCAGGGTTTAGGGCAGTGGTGTTCGGGCAGTGTAGGGTTTCTTGCTGGGGGTGGTGTTTCAGGATTTAGGGCAGTGGTGTTCGGGCAGTGTAGAGGGTCTTGCTGGGGGTGCTGTTTCAGGGTTTAGGGCAGTGGTGTTCGGGCAATGTAGGGGGTCTTGCTGGGGCTGGTGTTTCAGGGTTTAGGGCAGTGCAGTGGTGTTCGCGCAGTGTAGGGGGTCATGCTGGGGCTGGTGTTTCAGGGTTTAGGGTAGTGGAGTGGTGTTTGTGTGGTATAGGGGGTCATGCTGGCGGTAGTGTTTTAGGGTTTAGGGTAGTGCAGTGATGTTTGTGTAGTGTTGGGGGTCATGCTGGTGGTGGTGTTTAGGGTTTAGGGCAGTGCAGTAGTGTTCGGGTAGTGTAGGGGGTAATGATGGGGGTGGTGTTTCAGGATTTAGGGCAGTGCAGTGGTGTTCGGGCAGTGTAGGGGGTCGTGCTGGGGTGGTGTTTCAGGGTTTAGGTTAATGCAGTGGTGCTCGGGCAGTATAGGGGGTTGGGAAGGGGGTGGTGTTTCAGGGTTTAGGGCACTGCAGTGGTGTTCGGGCAGTGAAGGGGGTGTTGCAGGGGGTGGTGTTTCAGGGTTTAGGGCAGTGGTGTTTGGGCAGTGTAGGGGGTCTTGCTGGGGGTGGTGTTTCAGGGTTTAGGGCAGTGGTGTTCGGGCAGTTTTGGGGGTCTTGCTGGGGGTGGTGTTTCAGGGTTTAGGGCACTGCAGTGGTGTTTGGGCAGTGTAGGGGGTCATGCAGGGGGTGGTGTTTCAGGGTTTAGGGCAGTGCAGTGGTATTCGGGGAGTTTAGGGGGTCAGACAGGGGGTGGTGTTTCAGGGTTTAAGGCAGTGCAGTGGTGTTCGGGCAGTGTAGGGGTCGTGCTGGAGTGGTGTTTCAGGGTTTAGGGCAGTGCAGTGGTGTTCGGGCAGTGTAGGGGGTTGTGCTTGGGCTGGTGTTTCAGGGTTTAGGGCAGTGCAGTGGTGTTCGGGCAGTGTAGGGGGTCGTGCTGGGAGTAGTGTTTCAGGGTATAGGGCAGTGCAGTGGTGTTTGGACAGTGTAGGGGGTCGTTCTGGGGCTGGTGTTTCAGGCTTTAGGGCAGTGCAGTGGTGTTCGGGCAGTGTAGGGGGTCTTCCTGGGGGTGGTGTTTCAGGGATTAGTGCAGTGGTGTTCGGACAGTGTAGGGGGTCGTGCTGGGAGTAGTGTTTTAGGGTCTAGGGTAGTGCAGTGGTCATTGGTTAGTGTAGGGGGTCGTGCAGGGGGTAGTGTTAAGGGATTATGGTAGTGCAGTGGTGTTTGGGTAGTGTAGGGGGTCGGGCTGGGGTAGTGTTGTAGGGTTTAGGGTAGTGCATTGGTGTTTGTGTAGTTTAGGGGGGTGTTGGGGGTAGTTTTTTAGGGTTTAGGGCAGTGCTTAGGTGTTTTTGTAGTGTAGGGGGTCATGCTGGGGTACTGTTTTAGGGTTTTCGGCAGAACAGTGGTGTTTGGGTAGGGTAGGGGGTCGTGCTGGGGGTGGTGTTTTAGGGATTAGGGCAGTGCAGTGGTTTTCCGGCAGTGTAGGGGGTCATACTGGGGGTGGTGTTTCAGGGTTTAGGGAAGTGCAGTGGTGTTCAGCAGTGTAGGGGGTCGTGCAGGGGGGTGGTGTTTCAGGGTTTAGGACAGTGCTGTGGTGTTCAGGCAGTGTAGGGGGTCATGCTGGGGGTGGTGTTTCAGGGTTTAGGGCAGTGCAGTGGTGTTCGGGCAGTGTAGGGGTCGAGTGGGGTGGTATTTCAGGGTTTAGGGCAGTACAGTGGTGTTCGGGCAGTGTAGGGGGTTGTGCAGTGGGGTGGTGTTTCAGGGTTTAGGGCAGTTCAGTGGGGCTTGGGCAGTCTAGAGGGTCGTGCAGGGGGTGGTGTTTCAGGGATTAGGGCATTGTGGCACTGAAGGGGTCCTGCAGGGGTTGGTGTTTCAGGGTTTAGGGCAGTGGAGTGGTGTTCTGGCAGTGTAGTGGGTCGTTCTGGGGCTGGTGTTTCAGGGTTTAGGGCAGTGCAGTGGTCTTCTGGCAGTGTAGGAGGTCTTGCTGGGGTGGTGTTTCAGGCTTTAGGGCAGTGCAGTGGTGTTTGGGCAGTGTAGGGGGTCTTGCTGGAAGTCGTTTTTCAGGGTTTAGGACAGTGGTGTTCGGGCTGTGTAGGGGTCATGCAGGGGTGGTGTTTCAGGGTTTAGAGCAGTGCAGTGGTGCTCGGGCAGTGTAGGGGGTCGTGCAGGGGATGGTGTTTCAGGGTTTAGGGCAGTGCAGTGGTGTTTGGGCAGTGTAAGGGGTCTTGCTGGGGGTGGTGTTTCAGGGTTTAGGGCAGTGGTGTTCGGGCAGTGTAGAGGGTCTTGCTGGGGGTGCTGTGTCAGGGTTTAGGGCAGTGGTGTTCAGGCAGTGTAGGGGGTCTTTCTGGGGGTGGTGTTTCAGAGTTTAGGGCAGTGGTGTTCGGGCAGTGTAGGGGGTCGTGGTGGGGTTGTGTTTCATTGTTTAGGGCAGTGCAGTGGTGTTCGGGCAGTGTAGGGGGTCTTGCTGGGGGTGCTGTGTCAGGGTTTAGGGCAGTGGAGTTCGGGCAGTGTAGGGTGTCTTGCTGGGGGTGGTGTTTCAGGATTTAGGGCAGTGGTGTTCGGGCAGTGTAGAGGGTCTTGCTGGGGGTGCTGTTTCAGGGTTTAGGGCAGTGGTGTTCGGGCAGTGTAGGGGGTCTTGCTGGGGCTGGTGTTTCAGGGTTTAGGGCCGTGCAGTGGTGTTCGAGCAGTGTAGGGGGTCGTGCTGGGGCTGGTGTTTCAGGGTTCAGAGTAGTGCAGTGCTGTTTGTGTAGTGTAGGAGGTCGTGCTGGGTGTAGTGTTTTAGGGTTTGGGGTAGTGCAGCGGTGTTGGTGTAGTGCAGGTGGTCGTGTTTTAGGGTCTAGGGTAGTGCAGTGGTCGTTGGTTAGTGTAGGGGGTCGTGCAGGGGGTAGTGTTTAAGGGATTATGGTAGTGCAGTGGTGTTTGGGTAGTGTAGGGCGGCGGGCTGGGGTAGTGTTGTAGGCTTTAGGGTAGTGCATTGGTGTTTGTGTAGTTTAGAGGGTGTTGGGGGTAGTTTTTTAGGGTTTAGGGCAGTGCTTAGGTGTTTTTGTAGTGTAGGGGGTTATGCTGGGGTACTGTTTTAGGGTTTTTGGCAGGACAGTGGTGTTTGGGTAGTGTAGGGGTCATGCTCGGGGTGGTGTTTTAGGGATTAGGGCAGTGCAGTGGTTTTCCGGCAGTGTAGGGGGTCGTACTGGGGGTGGTGTTTCAGGGTTTAGGGAAGTGCAGTGGTGTTCAGCAGTGTAGGGGGTCGTGCAGGGGGGTGGTGTTTCAGGGTTTAGGACAGTGCTGTGGTGTTCAGGCAGTGTAGGGGGTCATGCTGGGGGTGGTGTTTCAGGGTTTAGGGCAGTGCAGTGGTGTTCGGCAGTGTAGGGGTCGAGTGGGGTGGTGTTTCAGGGTTTAGGGCAGTACAGTGGTGTTCGGGCAGTGTAGGGGGTTGTGCAGTGGGGTGGTGTTTCAGGGTTCAGGGCAGTGCAGTGGGGCTCGGGCAGTGTAGGGTGTCGTGCAGGGGGTGGTGTTTCAGGGATTAGGGCAGTGGTGTTCGGGCTGTGTAGGGGTCGTGCAGGGGTGGTGTTTCAGGGTTTAGAGCAGTGCAGTGGTGCTCGGGCAGTGTAGAGAGTCGTGCAGGGGATGGTGTTTCAGGGTTTAGGGCAGTGCAGTGGTGTTGTGGCAGTGTAGGAGGTCTTGCTGGGGTGGTGTTTCAGGCTTTAGGGCAGTGCAGTGGTGCTCGGGCAGTGTAGGGGGTCGTGCAGGGGATGGTGTTTCAGGGTTTAGGGCAGTGCAGTGGTGTTTGGGCAGTGTAAGGGGTCTTGCTGGGGGTGGTGTTTCAGGGTTTACGGCAGTGGTGTTTGGGCAGTGTAGGGGGACTTGCTGGGGGTGCTGTGTCAGGGTTTAGGGCAGTGGTGTTCGGGCTGTGTAGGGCTCATGCAGGGGTGGTGTTTCAGGGTTTAGAGCAGTGCAGTGGTGCTCGGGCAGTGTAAGGGGTCGTGCAGGGGATGGTGTTTCAGGGTTTAGGGCAGTGCAGTGGTGTTTGGGCAGTGTAAGGGGTCTTGCTGGGGGTGGTGTTTCAGGGTTTAGGGCAGTGGTGTTCGGGCAGTGTAGGGGGTCTTTCTGGGGGTGGTGTTTCAGAGTTTAGGGCAGTGGTGTTCGGGCAGTGTAGGGGGTCGTGGTGGGGTTGTGTTTCATTGTTTAGGGCAGTGCAATGATGTTCGGGCAGTGTAGGGGGTCTAGCTGGGGGTGCTGTGTCAGGGTTTAAGGCAGTGGAGTTCGGGCAGTGTAGGGTGTCTTGCTAGGGGTGGTGTTTCAGGATTTAGGGCAGTGGTGTTCGGGCAGTGTAGAGGGTCTTGCTGGGGGTGCTGTTTCAGGGTTTAGGGCAGTGGTGTTCGGACAGTGTAGGGGGTCTTGCTGGGGCTGGTGTTTCAGGGTTTAGGGCAGTGCAGTGGTGTTCGAGCAGTGTAGGGGGTCGTGCTGGGGCTGGTGTTTCAGGGTTTAGGGTAGTGCAGTGGTGTTTGTGTGGTGTAGGGGGTCATGCTGGCGGTAGTGTTTCAGGCTTTAGGGCAGTGCAGTGGTGTTTGGGCAGTGTAGGGGGTCTTGCTGGAAGTCGTTTTTCAGGGTTTAGGACAGTGGTGTTCGGGCTGTGTAGGGGTCATGCAGGGGTGGTGTTTCAGGGTTTAGAGCAGTGCAGTGGTGCTCGGGCAGTGTAGGGGGTCGTGCAGGGGATGGTGTTTCAGGGTTTAGGGCAGTGCAGTGGTGTTTGGGCAGTGTAAGGGGTCTTGCTGGGGGTGGTGTTTCAGGGTTTAGGGCAGTGGTGTTCGGGCAGTGTAGAGGGTCTTGCTGGGGGTGCTGTGTCAGTGTTTAGGGCAGTGGTGTTCAGGCAGTGTAGGGGGTCTTTCTGGGGGTGGTGTTTCAGAGTTTAGGGCAGTGGTGTTCGGGCAGTGTAGGGGGTCGTGGTGGGGTTGTGTTTCATTGTTTAGGGCAGTGCAGTGGTGTTCGGGCAGTGTAGGGGGTCTTGCTGGGGGTGCTGTGTCAGGGTTTAGGGCAGTGGAGTTCGGGCAGTGTAGGGTGTCTTGCTGGGGGTGGTGTTTCAGGATTTAGGGCAGTGGTGTTCGGGCAGTGTAGAGGGTCTTGCTGGGGGTGCTGTTTCAGGGTTTAGGGCAGTGGTGTTCGGGCAGTGTAGGGGGTCTTGCTGGGGCTGGTGTTTCAGGGTTTAGGGCAGTACAGTGGTGTTCGAGCAGTGTAGGGGGTCGTGCTGGGGCTGGTGTTTCAGGGTTCAGAGTAGTGCAGTGCTGTTTGTGTAGTGTAGGAGGTCGTGCTGGGTGTAGTGTTTTAGGGTTTGGGGTAGTGCAGCGGTGTTGGTGTAGTGCAGGTGGTCATGTTTTAGGGTCTAGGGTAGTGCAGTGGTCGTTGGTTAGTGTAGGGGGTCGTGCAGGGGGTAGTGTTTAAGGGATTATGGTAGTGCAGTGGTGTTTGGGTAGTGTAGGGTGGCGGGCTGGGGTAGTGTTGTAGGCTTTAGGGTAGTGCATTGGTGTTTGTGTAGTTTAGAGGGTGTTGGGGGTAGTTTTTTAGGGTTTAGGGCAGTGCTTAGGTGTTTTTGTAGTGTAGGGGGTTATGCTGGGGTACTGTTTTAGGGTTTTTGGCAGGACAGTGGTGTTTGGGTAGTGTAGGGGTCATGCTGGGGGTGGTGTTTTAGGGATTAGGGCAGTGCAGTGGTTTTCCGGCAGTGTAGGGGGTCGTACTGGGGGTGGTGTTTCAGGGTTTAGGGAAGTGCAGTGGTGTTCAGCAGTGTAGGGGGTCGTGCAGGGGGGTGGTGTTTCAGGGTTTAGGACAGTGCTGTGGTGTTCAGGCAGTGTAGGGGGTCATGCTGGGGGTGGTGTTTCAGGGTTTAGGGCAGTGCAGTGGTGTTCGGCAGTGTAGGGGTCGAGTGGGGTGGTGTTTCAGGGTTTAGGGCAGTACAGTGGTGTTCGGGCAGTGTAGGGGGTTGTGCAGTGGGGTGGTGTTTCAGGGTTCAGGGCAGTGCAGTGGGGCTCGGGCAGTGTAGGGTGTCGTGCAGGGGGTGGTGTTTCAGGGATTAGGGCAGTGGTGTTCGGGCTGTGTAGGGGTCGTGCAGGGGTGGTGTTTCAGGGTTTAGAGCAGTGCAGTGGTGCTCGGGCAGTGTAGGGAGTCATGCAGGGGATGGTGTTTCAGGGTTTAGGGCAGTGCAGTGGTGTTGTGGCAGTGTAGGAGGTCTTGCTGGGGTGGTGTTTCAGGCTTTAGGGCAGTGCAGTGGTGCTCGGGCAGTGTAGGGGGTCGTGCAGGGGATGGTGTTTCAGGGTTTAGGGCAGTGCAGTGGTGTTTGGGCAGTGTAAGGGGTCTTGCTGGGGGTGGTGTTTCAGGGTTTACGGCAGTGGTGTTTGGGCAGTGTAGGGGGACTTGCTGGGGGTGCTGTGTCAGGGTTTAGGGCAGTGGTGTTCGGGCTGTGTAGGGCTCATGCAGGGGTGGTGTTTCAGGGTTTAGAGCAGTGCAGTGGTGCTCGGGCAGTGTAAGGGGTCGTGCAGGGGATGGTGTTTCAGGGTTTAGGGCAGTGCAGTGGTGTTTGGGCAGTGTAAGGGGTCTTGCTGGGGGTGGTGTTTCAGGGTTTAGGGCAGTGGTGTTCGGGCAGTGTAGGGGGTCTTTCTGGGGGTGGTGTTTCACAGTTTAGGGCAGTGGTGTTCGGGCAGTGTAGGGGGTCGTGGTGGGGTTGTGTTTCATTGTTTAGGGCAGTGCAGTGATGTTCGGGCAGTGTAGGGGGTCTAGCTGGGGGTGCTGTGTCAGGGTTTAAGGCAGTGGAGTTCGGGCAGTGTAGGGTGTCTTGCTAGGGGTGGTGTTTCAGGATTTAGGGCAGTGGTGTTCGGGCAGTGTAGAGGGTCTTGCTGGGGGTGCTGTTTCAGGGTTTAGGGCAGTGGTGTTCGGACAGTGTAGGGGGTCTTGCTGGGGCTGGTGTTTCAGGGTTTAGGGCAGTGCAGTGGTGTTCGAGCAGTGTAGGGGGTCGTGCTGGGGCTGGTGTTTCAGGGTTTAGGGTAGTGCAGTGGTGTTTGTGTGGTGTAGGGGGTCATGCTGGCGGTAGTGTTTTAGGGTTTAGGGTAGTGCAGTGATGTTTGTGTAGTATAGGGGGTCATGCTGGTGGTGGTGTTTAGGGTTTAGGGCAGTGCAGTAGCGTTCGGGCAGTGTAGGGTGTCATGATGGGGGTGGTGTTTCAGGGTTTAGGGCAGTGCAGTGGTGTTCGGGCAGTAAGGGGGTCGTGCTTGGGTGGTGTTTCAGGGTTTAGGGCAGTGCAGTGGTGCTCGGGCAGTATAGGGGGTTGGGAAGGGGGTGGTGTTTCAGGGTTTAGGGCACTGCAGTGGTGTTCGGGCAGTGTAGGGGGTGTTGCAGGGGGTGGTGTTTCAGGGTTTAGAGCAGTGGTGTTTGGGCAGTGTAGGGGGTCTTGCTGGGGGTGGTGTTTCAGGGTTTAGGGCAGTGGTGTTCGGGCAGTGTAGGGGGTCTTTCTGGGGGTGGTGTTTCAGAGTTTAGGGCAGTGGTGTTCGGGCAGTGTAGGGGGTCGTGGTGGGGTTGTGTTTCATTGTTTAGGGCAGTGCAGTGATGTTCGGGCAGTGTAGGGGGTCTAGCTGGGGGTGCTGTGTCAGGGTTTAGGGCAGTGGAGTTCGGGCAGTGTAGGGTGTCTTGCTAGGGGTGGTGTTTCAGGATTTAGGGCAGTGGTGTTCGGGCAGTGTAGAGGGTCTTGCTGGGGGTGCTGTTTCAGGGTTTAGGGCAGTGGTGTTCGGACAGTGTAGGGGGTCTTGCTGGGGCTGGTGTTTCAGGGTTTAGGGCAGTGCAGTGGTGTTCGAGCAGTGTAGGGGGTCGTGCTGGGGCTGTTGTTTCAGGGTTTAGGGTAGTGCAGTGGTGTTTGTGTGGTGTAGGGGGTCATGCTGGCGGTAGTGTTTTAGGGTTTAGGGTAGTGCAGTGATGTTTGTGTAGTATAGGGGGTCATGCTGGTGGTGGTGTTTAGGGTTTAGGGCAGTGCAGTAGCGTTCGGGCAGTGTAGGGCGTCATGATGGGGGTGGTGTTTCAGGGTTTAGGGCAGTGCAGTGGTGTTCGGGCAGTAAGGGGGTCGTGCTGGGGTGGTGTTTCAGGGTTTAGGGCAGTGCAGTGGTGCTCGGGCAGTATAGGGGGTTGGGAAGGGGGTGGTGTTTCAGGGTTTAGGGCACTGCAGTGGTGTTCGGGCAGTGTAGGGGGTGTTGCAGGGGGTGGTGTTTCAGGGTTTAGAGCAGTGGTGTTTGGGCAGTGTAGGGGGTCTTGCTGGGGGTGGTGTTTCAGGGTTTAGGGCAGTGGTGTTCGGGCAGTTTTGGGGGTCTTGCTAGGGGTGGTGTTTCAGGGTTTAGGGCAGTGCAGTGGTGTTCGGGCAGTGTAGGGGGTCGTGCTGGGGGTGGTGTTTTAGGGTTTAGGGCAGTGCATTGGTTTTCCGGCAGTGTAGGGGGTCATGCTGGGGGTGGTGTTTCAGGGTTAAGGGCAGTGCAGTGGTGTTCAGCATTGTAGGGGGTCGTGCAGGGGGGTGGTGTTTCAGGGTTTAGGACAGTGCTGTGGTGTTCGGGCAGTGTAGGGGGTCATGCTGGGGGTGGTGTTTCAGGGTTTAGGGCAGTACAGTGGTGTTCGGGCAGTGTAGGGGGTCGTGCAGTGGGGTGGTGTTTCAGGGATTAGGGCATTCTGGCACTGTAAGGGTCCTGCAGGGGTTGGTGTTTCAGGGTTTAGGGCAGTGGAGTGGTGTTCTGGCAGTGAAGTGGGTCGTGCTGGGGCTGGTGTTTCAGGGTTTAGGGCAGTGTAGTGGTGTTCGGGCAGTGTAGGGGGTCGTGCTGGGGCTGGTGTTTCAGAGTTTAGCATAGTGCAGTGGTGTTTGGGTAGTGTAAGGGGTCGTGCTGATGGTAGATTTAGGGTTTAGGGTAGTGCAATGGTGTTCGGACAGTGAAGGGGGTTTTGCTGGGGCTGGTGTTTCAGGGTTTAGGCAGCAGTGTAGGAGGTCTTTTTGGGGCTGGTGTTTCAGGGTTTAGGGCAGTGCAGTGGTGTTCGGGCAGTGTAGCGGTCGTAATGGGGCTGGTGTTTCAGGGTTTAGGGCAGTGCAGTGGTGTTCGGGCAGTGTAGAGGGTCATGCGGGGTGGAGTTTCAGGGTTTAGGGCAGTGCAGTGGTGTTCGGGCAGTGTAGGGGGTCATGCATGGGGTGGTGTTTCAGAGTTTAGGGCAGTGCAGTGTTGTTCGGGCAGTGTAGGGGGACATGCAGGGGGTGGTGTTTCAGGGTTTAGGGCAGTGGAGTGGTGTTTGGGTATTGTAGGGGGTCGTGCAGAGGGGTGGTGTTTCAGGGTTTAGGGTAGTGCAGTGGTGTTTCTGTATAGTAGGGGTCAGTGTTTTAGGGTTTAGGGTAGTGCAGTGCAGACGCGGTGCGTCCATTGGGGGTGGGGGCGTAGCCCCCCGTCCGCGCCCCCGCCCGCAGCTCCCTCCTCTGTGAATGTCAGTAAGCATGACGTCGGACCGTGGGCGGTCCGGCGTCATGTTGACTGGCATCATTGTCAGACGCCTTTGGGAAAGGCAGCACAAGTGCGCATGAGTGGGCATGGAGCTTAATTATTTACTCCGTGCCCAGTCATGCGTACCTGTGTTTTTGCTGCCTTGCGCATGCCCATTAGGAGCCCCTCGGTCTCCTAATGGGCAGGCGGCGGGCGAGGAGTAGGCTGTGCCGTCAGCCAATCCTGGCGCTGCTGCAGCGCCAGGATTGGCTGAGGGCTGGGTTGCCAGTCCCTTGCGTCACGTGGACGTGGTGTTCCGGACCGTTTGAAGGGGCAGAGAGGCGCCAACGCGGGCCAGGAGAAGAGGCGGTCACCGGTCAGGTAAGTGTTTTTTAATTTTAGGGTGGTTTGGCTGGGTTGGGGTTGGTCAGGTTTGGCTGGATAATCTGGCCGGGTTGGCGCCTCGGCAGTGCTGGGCTTGCTTGCAGTTTTGCTGGTACTAGTAATGTCGGCCTTCATGTTTAAGACTGTCTTTGCTCTGCATTGCTGCCAGGGCCTAAGTTCGATCTTGGCAGAGGGCCTTTTGCCTCTTGGGCTGCAATAGCTCTCCGGTGTTTCTTCACTTATCAATGTCGCCTTGGATGTCTTTGGTAATTGGTTTACTCCTGGGCTCCTACCGCTTCATATTTTTAAGCCGGCACACCTTCAATGGAGACAGTGCTCCAGTCCCTTCTGGCAATTGGGCATTCCGTGCTCCTCTAGTTTTTGCAAACTAAGCTGGCTAGTGTGTACCTCGTGACTCTTCCAGTACTCCGTTACCTGGATTTCAATCACCTGTCCTGAACAATATCCCTGTTTTTTTGTACCTTGATGGAGTTCTAGGGAAGTACTCATACTGTTCCTACCCAGGGACTACAGTGGGGTGTTGAGCAAGCAGTAGAGTAGCAAGGATGCCATAGGCTCAAGTGTAAGCAGGGGAAATGGCCCCTTTGCTGTTGGAGTGATTAAATCCAGCAATTACTAGGGTTTAATGGCCCTTTCAATTCCCTAGTGCGACTGCACCTGCTGCACCCATGCAAGGTGACATTGAAAGGGATGGAGCAGAGCAGTCGATTCTCAGGTCTGCTTCATTCCCCTGCTGGCCACGGTTCCCTTTCCTTGTTTTAGGCATTTATTCTTTACACTCTCCATCCCCTCAATCTACACCATAACAATCTAATTTCAAGAACTGCCCAATTTCTTAGACTCTGTGTAGTATTTGAATAATGTCTGCATACTCACCATCACGCTGTGTTTGACAGAGCAGGGTCCATTCAGGCCCTGTGCTGTCAATCATATTCGCACTATTGTGTGCATTTGTGCAAACACAGTC
This sequence comes from Triturus cristatus, assembly GCF_964204655.1. Classification (NCBI taxonomy): domain Eukaryota; kingdom Metazoa; phylum Chordata; class Amphibia; order Caudata; family Salamandridae; genus Triturus; species Triturus cristatus. The sequence continues at coordinate 228,306,155 of NC_140579.1, read as the reverse complement.
ATCATGACAGTACCCTGGAAGTGCCAATTAAAAAATGCATGGTAAATATCCTCGACAATGCACCATTTGCACACTATTTTTACCCCCCAAAATTGGGGGGGTTCTACCTTATGACGGTCGGGCTTGCTCGCCGTGCGAGCACACCAACAGCCACTCATCCCAAACCTTTATGCCCCACTAATTTCAAATGTCACCAGCCGCCCCTGGTGCAGTGGTGTTCGTGTAGTGTAGGGGGTCCTGCTGGGGGTAGTGTTTTAGGGTTTAGGGCAGAGCAGTGGTGTTTGGGTAATGTAGGGGGTCGTGCTGGGGGTAGTGTTTTAGGGTTTAGGGCAGTGCTGTGGTGTTTGGGCAGTGTAGGGGGTAGTGCTGGGGGTGGAGGTTTAGGGTTTAGGGCATGCAGTGGTGTTCGGCAGTGTGGGGTTTGTGCTGGGGTGGTGTTTTAGGGTTTAGGGAAGTGCAGTGGTGTTTGGGCAGTGTAGGGGGTCGTGCTGGGGTGGTGCTTCAGGGTTTAGGGCAGTGCAGTGGTGTTCGGGCAGTGTAGGGGGTCATGCGGGGGGTGGTGTTGCAGGGTTTAGGGCAGTGCACTGGGGTTCGGGCAGTGTAGGGGGTCATGCGTGGGGTGGTGTTTCAGAGTTTAGGGCAGTGCAGTGGTGTTCGGGCAGTGTAGGGGGTCGTGCGGGGGGTGGTGTTTCAGGGTTTAGGTCATTGCAGTTGTGTTCAGGCAGTGTAGGGGGTCATGAAGAGGCGTGGTGTTTCAGGGTTTAGGGGAGTGCAGTGGTGTTCGGGCAATGTAGGGGGTCGTGCTTGGACTGGTGTTTCAGGGTTTAGGGTAGTGCAGTGGTGTTTGTGTAGTGTAGGGGGTCGTGCTGATGGTAGATTTAGGGTTTAGGGTAGTGCAGTCGTGTTTGGATAGTGTAGGGGGTCGTGCCCGGGATAGATTTAGGGTTTCGGGCAATGCAGTGGTGTTTAGGTAGTGTAGGGGGTCGTGCTGGGGGTAGATTTAGGGTTTAGGGTAGTGCAGTGGTGTTTGGGTAGTGTAGGGAGTCATGCTGGGGTGAGTGTTTTAGGGTTTAGGATAGTGTAGTGGTGTTTGGGTAGTGTAGGGGGTCATGCTGGGGGTATTGGTTTAGGGTTTAGGGTAGTGCAGTGGGGTTTGGGTAGTGTAGGGGGTCATGCTGGGGTGAGTGGTTTAGGGTCTAGGGGAGTGCAGTGGTGATTGGGTAGTGTAGGTGGTACTGCAGGGGGTAGTGTTTTAGGTTTTAGGGTATTGCAATGGTGTTTGGGTAGTGTAGGGGGTACTGCTGGAGGTAGTGTTTTAGGGTTTAGGGTAGTGCAGTGGTCTTTGGGTAGTGTAGGGGGTCTTGCGGGGGTAGTGTTTTAGGGTTTAGGGTAGTGCATTGGTGTTTGTGTAGTGAAGGGGGTCGGGCTGGGGGTAGTGTTTTAGGTTGTAGGGCAATGAAGTGTTGTTTGTGTAGTGTAGGGGGTCGTGCTGGGGGTACTGTTTTAGGGTTTATGGCAGAGCAGTGGTGTTTGTGTAGTGTAGGGGGTCGGGCTGGGGGTGGTGTTTTAGGGTTCAGGGCAGTGCTGGGGTGTTTGGGCAGAGTAGGGGGTTGTGCTAGGGGTGGTGTTTTAGAGCTTAGGGCAGTGCAGTGGTGTACGGGCAGTGTAGGGATTCATGCTGGGGGTGGTATTTTAGGGTTTAGGGTAGTGCAGTGGTGTTTGGGTTGTGTAGGGGGTCGTTCTGGGGGTAGTGGTTTACGGTTTAGGGTAGTGCAGTGGTGTTTGGGTAGTGTAGGGGGTTCTGCAGGGTGTTGTGTTTTAGGGTTTAGAGTAGTGCAACGGTGTTTGGGTAAAGTAGGACGTACTGCTGGGGGTAGTGTTTTAGGGTTTAGGGTAGTGCAGTGGTGTTTGTGTAGTATAGGGGGTCATGCTGGCGGTGGTGTTTTAGGGTTTTGGGTAGTGCAGTTGTGTTGGTGTAGTGTAGGGGTAGTGTTTTAGGGTTTAGAGTAGTGCAGTGCTGTTTGTGTAGTGTAGGGGGTCATGCTGGGTGTAGTGTTTTAGGGATTGGGGAAGTGCAGCGGTGTTGGTGTAGTGTAGGTGGTTGTGTTTTAGGGTCTAGGGTAGTGCAGTGGTCATTGGTTAGTGTAGGGGGTCGTGCACGGGGTAGTGTTTTAGGGATCATGGTAGTGCAGTGGTGTTTGGGTAGTGTAGGGGGTCGGGCTGGGGTATTGTTGTAGGGTTTAGGGCAGTGCTTTGGTGTTTGGGTAGTGTAGGGGGTCGTGCTCGGGGTGGTGTTTTAGGGTTTAGGGCAGTGCTGTGGTATTGGGGCAGTGTAGGGGGTCATGCTGGGGGTGGTGTTTTAGGGTTTAGGGCAGTGCAGTGGTGTTCGGGCAGTGTAGGGGGTCATGCTGGGGGTGGTGTTTTAGGATTTAGGGCAGTGCAGTGGTTTTCCGGCAGTGTAGGGGGTCGTACTGGGGGTGGTGTTTCAGGGTTTAGGGCAGTGCAGTGGTGTTCAGCAGTGTAGGGGGTCGTGCAGGGGGGTGGTGTTTCAGGGTTTAGGACAGTGCTGTGGTGTTCGGGCAGTGTAGGGGGTCATGCTGGGGGTGGTGTTTCAGGGTTTAGGGCAGTGCAGTGGTGTTCGGGCAGTGTAGGGGTCGAGTGGGGTGGTGTTTCAGGGTTTAGGGCAGTACAGTGGTGTTCGGGCAGTGTAGGGGGTTGTGCAGTGGGGTGGTGTTTCAGGGTTTAGGGCAGTGCAGTGGGGCTCGGGCAGTGTAGGGGGTCGTGCAGGGGGTGGTGTTACAGGGATTAGGGCATTCTGGCACTGTAGGGGTCCTGCAGGGGTTGGTGTTTCAGGGTTTAGGGCAGTGGAGTGGTGTTCTGGCAGTGTAGTGGGTCATGCTTGGGCTGGTGTTTCAGGGTTTAGGGCAGTGCCGTGGTGTTCTGGCAGTGTAGGAGGTCTTGCTGGGGTGGTGTTTCAGGCTTTAGGGCAATGCAGTGGTGTTTGGGCAGTGTAGGGGGTCTTGCTGGAAGTGGTTGTTCAGGGTTTAGGGCAGTGGTGTTCGGGCTGTTTAGGGGGTCGTGCAGGGGTGGTGTTTCAGGGTTTAGAGCAGTGCAGTGGTGCTCGGGCAGTGTAGGGGGTCGTGCAGGGGATGGTGTTTCAGGGTTTAGGGCAGTGCAGTGGTGTTTGGGCAGTGTAAGGGGTCTTGCTGGGGGTGGTGTTTCAGGGTTTAGGGCAGTGGTGTTCGGGCAGTGTAGGGAGTCTTGCTGGGGTGCTGTGTCAGGGTTTAGGGCAGTGGTGTTCGGGCAGTGTAGGGGGTCTTTCTGGGGGTGGTGTTTCAGAGTTTAGGGCAGTGGTGTTCGGGAAGTGTAGGGGGTCGCGGTGGGGTTGAGTTTCATTGTTTAGGGCAGTGCAGTGGTGTTCGGGGAGTGTAGGGGGTCTTGCTGGGGGTGCTGTGTCAGGGTTTAGGGCAGTGGTGTTCGGGCAATGTAGGGTTTCTTGCTGGGGGTGGTGTTTCAGGATTTAGGGCAGTGGTGTTCGGGCAGTGTAGAGGGTCTTGCTGGGGGTGCTGTTTCAGGGTTTAGGGCAGTGGTGTTCGGGCAATGTAGGGGGTCTTGCTGGGGCTGGTGTTTCAGGGTTTAGGGCAGTGCAGTGGTGTTCGCGCAGTGTAGGGGGTCATGCTGGGGCTGGTGTTTCAGGGTTTAGGGTAGTGGAGTGGTGTTTGTGTGGTGTAGGGGGTCATGCTGGCGGTAGTGTTTTAGGGTTTAGGGTAGTGCAGTGATGTTTGTGTAGTGTTGGGGGTCATGCTGGTGGTGGTGTTTAGGGTTTAGGGCAGTGCAGTAGTGTTCGGGCAGTGTAGGGGGTAATGATAAGGGTGGTGTTTCAGGATTTAGGGCAGTGCAGTGGTGTTCGGGCAGTGTAGGGGGTCGTGCTGGGGTGGTGTTTCAGGGTTTAGGGCAATGCAGTGGTGCTCGGGCAGTATAGGGGGTTGGGAAGGGGGTGGTGTTTCAGGGTTTAGGGCACTGCAGTGGTGTTCGGGCAGTGAAGGGGGTGTTGCAGGGGGTGGTGTTTCAGGGTTTAGGGCAGTGGTGTTTGGGCAGTGTAGGGGGTCTTGCTGGGGGTGGTGTTTCAGGGTTTAGGGCAGTGGTGTTCGGGCAGTTTTGGGGGTCTTGCTGGGGGTGGTGTTTCAGGGTTTAGGGCACTGCAGTGGTGTTTGGGCAGTGTAGGGGGTCATGCAGGGGGTGGTGTTTCAGGGTTTAGGGCAGTGCAGTGGTATTCGGGGAGTTTAGGGGGTCAGACAGGGGGTGGTGTTTCAGGGTTTAAGGCAGTGCAGTGGTGTTCGGGCAGTGTAGGGGTCGTGCTGGAGTGGTGTTTCAGGGTTTAGGGCAGTGCAGTGGTGTTCGGGCAGTGTAGGGGGTTGTGCTCGGGCTGGTGTTTCAAGGTTTAGGGCAGTGCAGTGGTGTTCGGGCAGTGTAGGGGGTCGTGCTGGGAGTAGTGTTTCAGGGTATAGGGCAGTGCAGTGGTGTTTGGACAGTGTAGGGGGTCGTTCTGGGGCTGGTGTTTCAGGCTTTAGGGCAGTGCAGTGGTGTTCGGGCAGTGTAGGGGGTCTTCCTGGGGGTGGTGTTTCAGGGATTAGTGCAGTGGTGTTCGGGCAGTGTAGGGGGTCGTGCTGGGAGTAGTGTTTTAGGGTCTAGGGTAGTGCAGTGGTCATTGGTTAGTGTAGGGGGTCGTGCAGGGGGTAGTGTTTAAGGGATTATGGTAGTGCAGTGGTGTTTGGGTAGTGTAGGGGGTCGGGCTGGGGTAGTGTTGTAGGGTTTAGGGTAGTGCATTGGTGTTTGTGTAGTTTAGGGGGGTGTTGGGGGTAGTTTTTTAGGGTTTAGGGCAGTGCTTAGGTGTTTTTGTAGTGTAGGGGGTCATGCTGGGGTACTGTTTTAGGGTTTTCGGCAGAACAGTGGTGTTTGGGTAGTGTAGGGGGTCGTGCTGGGGGTGGTGTTTTAGGGATTAGGGCAGTGCAGTGGTTTTCCGGCAGTGTAGGGGGTCATACTGGGGGTGGTGTTTCAGGGTTTAGGGAAGTGCAGTGGTGTTCAGCAGTGTAGGGGGTCGTGCAGGGGGGTGGTGTTTCAGGGTTTAGGACAGTGCTGTGGTGTTCAGGCAGTGTAGGGGGTCATGCTGGGGGTGGTGTTTCAGGGTTTAGGGCAGTGCAGTGGTGTTCGGGCAGTGTAGGGGTCGAGTGGGGTGGTGTTTCAGGGTTTAGGGCAGTACAGTGGTGTTCGGGCAGTGTAGGGGGTTGTGCAGTGGGGTGGTGTTTCAGGGTTTAGGGCAGTTCAGTGGGGCTTGGGCAGTCTAGAGGGTCGTGCAGGGGGTGGTGTTTCAGGGATTAGGGCATTGTGGCACTGAAGGGGTCCTGCAGGGGTTGGTGTTTCAGGGTTTAGGGCAGTGGAGTGGTGTTCTGGCAGTGTAGTGGGTCGTTCTGGGGCTGGTGTTTCAGGGTTTAGGGCAGTGCAGTGGTCTTCTGGCAGTGTAGGAGGTCTTGCTGGGGTGGTGTTTCAGGCTTTAGGGCAGTGCAGTGGTGTTTGGGCAGTGTAGGGGGTCTTGCTGGAAGTCGTTTTTCAGGGTTTAGGACAGTGGTGTTCGGGCTGTGTAGGGGTCATGCAGGGGTGGTGTTTCAGGGTTTAGATCAGTGCAGTGGTGCTCGGGCAGTGTAGGGGGTCGTGCAGGGGATGGTGTTTCAGGGTTTAGGGCAGTGCAGTGGTGTTTGGGCAGTGTAAGGGGTCTTGCTGGGGGTGGTGTTTCAGGGTTTAGGGCAGTGGTGTTCGGGCAGTGTAGAGGGTCTTGCTGGGGGTGCTGTGTCAGGGTTTAGGGCAGTGGTGTTCAGGCAGTGTAGGGGGTCTTTCTGGGGGTGGTGTTTCAGAGTTTAGGGCAGTGGTGTTCGGGCAGTGTAGGGGGTCGTGGTGGGGTGTGTTTCATTGTTTAGGGCAGTGCAGTGGTGTTCGGGCAGTGTAGGGGGTCTTGCTGGGGGTGCTGTGTCAGGGTTTAGGGCAGTGGAGTTCGGGCAGTGTAGGGTGTCTTGCTGGGGGTGGTGTTTCAGGATTTAGGGCAGTGGTGTTCGGGCAGTGTAGAGGGTCTTGCTGGGGGTGCTGTTTCAGGGTTTAGGGCAGTGGTGTTCGGGCAGTGTAGGGGGTCTTGCTGGGGCTGGTGTTTCAGGGTTTAGGGCAGTGCAGTGGTGTTCGAGCAGTGTAGGGCGTCGTGCTGGGGCTGGTGTTTCAGGGTTCAGAGTAGTGCAGTGCTGTTTGTGTAGTGTAGGAGGTCGTGCTGGGTGTAGTGTTTTAGGGTTTGGGGTAGTGCAGCGGTGTTGGTGTAGTGCAGGTGGTCGTGTTTTAGGGTCTAGGGTAGTGCAGTGGTCGTTGGTTAGTGTAGGGGGTCGTGCAGGGGGTAGTGTTTAAGGGATTATGGTAGTGCAGTGGTGTTTGGGTAGTGTAGGGCGGCGGGCTGGGGTAGTGTTGTAGGCTTTAGGGTAGTGCATTGGTGTTTGTGTAGTTTAGAGGGTGTTGGGGGTAGTTTTTTAGGGTTTAGGGCAGTGCTTAGGTGTTTTTGTAGTGTAGGGGGTTATGCTGGGGTGCTGTTTTAGGGTTTTTGGCAGGACAGTGGTGTTTGGGTAGTGTAGGGGTCATGCTGGGGGTGGTGTTTTAGGGATTAGGGCAGTGCAGTGGTTTTCCGGCAGTGTAGGGGGTCGTACTGGGGGTGGTGTTTCAGGGTTTAGGGAAGTGCAGTGGTGTTCAGCAGTGTAGGGGGTCGTGCAGGGGGGTGGTGTTTCAGGGTTTAGGACAGTGCTGTGGTGTTCAGGCAGTGTAGGGGGTCATGCTGGGGGTGGTGTTTCAGGGTTTAGGGCAGTGCAGTGGTGTTCGGCAGTGTAGGGGTCGAGTGGGGTGGTGTTTCAGGGTTTAGGGCAGTACAGTGGTGTTCGGGCAGTGTAGGGGGTTGTGCAGTGGGGTGGTGTTTCAGGGTTCAGGGCAGTGCAGTGGGGCTCGGGCAGTGTAGGGTGTCGTGCAGGGGGTGGTGTTTCAGGGATTAGGGCAGTGGTGTTCGGGCTGTGTAGGGGTCATGCAGGGGTGGTGTTTCAGGGTTTAGAGCAGTGCAGTGGTGCTCGGGCAGTGTAGGGAGTCGTGCAGGGGATGGTGTTTCAGGGTTTAGGGCAGTGCAGTGGTGTTGTGGCAGTGTAGGAGGTCTTGCTGGGGTGGTGTTTCAGGCTTTAGGGCAGTGCAGTGGTGCTCGGGCAGTGTAGGGGGTCGTGCAGGGGATGGTGTTTCAGGGTTTAGGGCAGTGCAGTGGTGTTTGGGCAGTGTAAGGGGTCTTGCTGGGGGTGGTGTTTCAGGGTTTACGGCAGTGGTGTTTGGGCAGTGTAGGGGGACTTGCTGGGGGTGCTGTGTCAGGGTTTAGGGCAGTGGTGTTCGGGCTGTGTAGGGCTCATGCAGGGGTGGTGTTTCAGGCTTTAGAGCAGTGCAGTGGTGCTCGGGCAGTGTAAGGGGTCGTGCAGGGGATGGTGTTTCAGGGTTTAGGGCAGTGCAGTGGTGTTTGGGCAGTGTAAGGGGTCTTGCTGGGGGTGGTGTTTCAGGGTTTAGGGCAGTGGTGTTCGGGCAGTGTAGGGGGTCTTTCTGGGGGTGGTGTTTCAGAGTTTAGGGCAGTGGTGTTCGGGCAGTGTAGGGGGTCGTGGTGGGGTTGTGTTTCATTGTTTAGGGCAGTGCAGTGATGTTCGGGCAGTGTAGGGGGTCTAGCTGGGGGTGCTGTGTCAGGGTTTAAGGCAGTGGAGTTCGGGCAGTGTAGGGTGTCTTGCTAGGGGTGGTGTTTCAGGATTTAGGGCAGTGGTGTTCGGGCAGTGTAGAGGGTCTTGCTGGGGGTGCTGTTTCAGGGTTTAGGGCAGTGGTGTTCGGACAGTGTAGGGGGTCTTGCTGGGGCTGGTGTTTCAGGGTTTAGGGCAGTGCAGTGGTGTTCGAGCAGTGTAGGGGGTCGTGCTGGGGCTGGTGTTTCAGGGTTTAGGGTAGTGCAGTGGTGTTTGTGTGGTGTAGGGGGTCATGCTGGCGGTAGTGTTTTAGGGTTTAGGGTAGTGCAGTGATGTTTGTGTAGTATAGGGGGTCATGCTGGTGGTGGTGTTTAGGGTTTAGGGCAGTGCAGTAGCGTTCGGGCAGTGTAGGGTGTCATGATGGGGGTGGTGTTTCAGGGTTTAGGGCAGTGCAGTGGTGTTCGGGCAGTAAGGGGGTCGTGCTGGGGTGGTGTTTCAGGGTTTAGGGCAGTGCAGTGGTGCTCGGGCAGTATAGGGGGTTGGGAAGGGGGTGGTGTTTCAGGGTTTAGGGCACTGCAGTGGTGTTCGGGCAGTGTAGGGGGTGTTGCAGGGGGTGGTGTTTCAGGGTTTAGAGCAGTGGTGTTTGGGCAGTGTAGGGGGTCTTGCTGGGTGTGGTGTTTCAGGGTTTAGGGCAGTGGTGTTCGGGCAGTGTAGGGGGTCTTTCTGGGGGTGGTGTTTCAGAGTTTAGGGCAGTGGTGTTCGGGCAGTGTAGGGGGTCGTGGTGGGGTTGTGTTTCATTGTTTAGGGCAGTGCAGTGATGTTCGGGCAGTGTAGGGGGTCTAGCTGGGGGTGCTGTGTCAGGGTTTAGGGCAGTGGAGTTCGGGCAGTGTAGGGTGTCTTGCTAGGGGTGGTGTTTCAGGATTTAGGGCAGTGGTGTTCGGGCAGTGTAGAGGGTCTTGCTGGGGGTGCTGTTTCAGGGTTTAGGGCAGTGGTGTTCGGACAGTGTAGGGGGTCTTGCTGCGGCTGGTGTTTCAGGGTTTAGGGCAGTGCAGTGGTGTTCGAGCAGTGTAGGGGGTCGTGCTGGGGCTGGTGTTTCAGGGTTTAGGGTAGTGCAGTGGTGTTTGTGTGGTGTAGGGGGTCATGCTGGCGGTAGTGTTTTAGGGTTTAGGGTAGTGCAGTGATGTTTGTGTAGTATAGGGGGTCATGCTGGTGGTGGTGTTTAGGGTTTAGGGCAGCAATGACGCCACGCGAGTAGCCGGCAGATACAAAACGAAAAGATACTCTCTGACTGAGGAATGGCGGATACTGATTAATCCAACAAACTGGAAAAATAAAAGGAACTGGTTTTTCAATCACCAGAGTACTCTGCCAGATACTGTAGAAACGTACACAGCAAATAGACTACCTACAATCGTAAGGAAAGAGCCCAGACCACAGAAAAACAAAGCTACTATTTTATGCCCTGAAGAAGTCCGTGAGGATGAAACGCGTTGGCTATGGTCTGTTTTAATATGTTGAAAGAAAATTTCTGAATAAAGGATCAAAAAAAGACAAGAATCGTCTCTGCTGAAAGTCCATTTTTTGAAAGATTAACTGTCGACATTTATTTATGTCATGTACAAATGTCTAATATCTGTTGCTTCTTGGGTGCTGGACCATTAAATTTTGCTTTGGTTGTTTGAAGTGTGTAGCTTCAGGAGATTTAGAGGCTTTGGATCTCCGGTCATTAGCACCAACTATTTAAATAATCTCACTAGGGATAGGTGCGGTTGTGCTTTGCCCCAAATCCTCTCCTTTTCTAAACAAAGGGTTTAGGGCAGTGCAGTGGTGTTCGGGCAGTAAGGGGGTCGTGCTGGGGTGGTGTTTCAGGGTTTAGGGCAGTGCAGTGGTGCTCGGGCAGTATAGGGGGTTGGGAAGGGGGTGGTGTTTCAGGGTTTAGGGCACTGCAGTGGTGTTCGGGCAGTGTAGGGGGTGTTGCAGGGGGTGGTGTTTCAGGGTTTAGAGCAGTGGTGTTTGGGCAGTGTAGGGGGTCTTGCTGGGGGTGGTGTTTCAGGGTTTAGGGCAGTGGTGTTCGGGCAGTTTTGGGGGTCTTGCTGGGGGTGGTGTTTCAGGTTTTAGGGCACTGCAGTGGTGTTCGGGCAGAGTAGGGGGTCATGCAGGGGGTGGTGTTTCAGGGTTTAGGGCAGTGCAGTGGTATTTGGGGATTGTAGGGGGTCATACAGGGGGTTGTGTTTCAGGGTTTAGGGCAGTGCAGTGGTGTTCGGGCAGTGTAGGAGTCGTGCTGGAGTGGTGTTTCAGGGTTTAGGGCAGTGCAGTGGTGTTCGGGCAGTGTAGGGGGTTGTGCTTGGGCTGGTGTTTCAGGGTTTAGGGCAGTGCAGTGGTGTTCGGGCAGTGTAGGGGGTCGTGCTGGGAGTAGTGTTTCAGGGTTTAGGGCAGTGCAGTGGTGTTTGGACAGTGTAGGGGGTCGTGCTGGGGCTGGTGTTTCAGGGTTTAGGGCAGTGCAGTGGTGTTCGGGCAGTGTAGGGGGTCTTCCTGGGGGTGGTGTTTCAGGGATTAGGGCAGTGGTGTTCGGGCAGTGTAGGGGGTCATGCTGGGGCTGGTATTTCAGGGTTTAGGGCAGTGCTGTGGTGTTCGGGCAGTGTAGGGGGTCGTGCTGGGGTGGTGTTTTAGGGTTTAGGTCAGAGCAGTGGTGTTCGGGCAGTGTAGGGGGTCTTGCTGGGCCTGGTGTTTCAGGGTTTAGGCAGTGTAGTGGTGTTCGGGCTGTGTAGGGGGTCTTGCTGGGGTTGGTGTTTCAAGGTTTAGGGCAGTGCAGTGGTGTTCGAGCAGTGTAGGGGGTCGTGCTGGGGCTGGGGTTTCAGGGTTTAGGGTAGTGCAGTGGTGTTTGTGTGGTGTAGGGGGTCATGCTGGCGGTAGTGTTTTAGGGTTTAGGGTAGTGCAGTGATGTTTGTGTAGTATAGGGGGTCATGCTGGTGGTGGTGTTTAGGGTTTAGGGCAGTGCAGTAGTGTTCGGGCAGTGTAGGGCGTCATAATGGGGGTGGTGTTTCAGGGTTTAGGGCAGTGCAGTGGTGTTGGGGCAGTAAGGGGGTCATGCTGGGGTGGTGTTTCAGGGTTTAGGGCAGTGCAGTGGTGCTCGGGCAGTATAGGGGGTTGGGAAGGGGGTGGTGTTTCAGGGTTTAGGGCACTGCAGTGGTGTTCGGGCAGTATAGGGGGTTGGGAAGGGGGTGGTGTTTCAGGGTTTAGGGCACTGCAGTGGTGTTCGGGCAGTATAGGGGGTTGGGAAGGGGGTGGTGTTTCAGGGTTTAGGGCACTGCAGTGGTGTTCGGGCAGTGTAGGGGGTGTTGCAGGGGGTGGTGTTTCAGAATTTAGGGCAGTGGTGTTTGGGCAGTGTAGGGGGTCTTGCTGGGGGTGGTGTTTCAGGGTTTAGGGCAGTGGTGTTCGGGCAGTTTTGGGGGTCTTGCTGGGGGTGGTGTTTCAGGTTTTAGGGAACTGCAGTGGTGTTCGGGCAGTGTAGGGGGTCATGCAGGGGGTGGTGTTTCAGGGTTTAGGGCAGTGCAGTGGTATTCAGGGATTGTTTTGGGTCATACAGGGGGTGGTGTTTCAGGGTTTAGGGCAGTGCAGTGGTGTTCGGGCAGTGTAGGGGTCGTGCTGGAGTGGTGTTTCAGGGTTTAGGGCAGTGCAGTGGTGTTCGGGCAGTGTAGGGGGTTGTGCTTGGGCTGGTGTTTCAGGGTTTAGGGCAGTGCAGTGGTGTTCGGGCAGTGTAGGGGGTCGTGCTGGGAGTAGTGTTTCAGGGTTTAGGGCAGTGCAGTGGTGTTTGGACAGTGTAGGGGGTCGTGCTGGGGCTGGTGTTTCAGGGTTTAGGGCAGTGCAGTGGTGTTCGGGCAGTGTAGGGGGTCTTCCTGGGGGTGGTGTTTCAGGGATTAGGGCAGTGGTGTTCGGGCAGTGTAGGGGGTCATGCTGGGGCTGGTATTTCAGGGTTTAGGGCAGTGCTGTGGTGTTCGGGCAATGTAGGGGGTCGTGCTGGGAGTGGTGTTTTAGGGTTTAGGTCAGAGCAGTGGTGTTCGGGCAGTGTAGGGGGTCTTGCTGGGCCTGGTGTTTCAGGGTTTAGGCAGTGTAGTGGTGTTCGGGCAGTGTAGGGGGTCTTGCTGGGGTTGGTGTTTCAAGGTTTAGGGCAGTGCAGTGGTGTTCGGGCAGTGTAGGGGGTCGTGCTGGGGCTGGTGTTTCAGGGTTTAGCATAGTGCAGTGGTGTTTGGGTAGTGTAAGGGGTCGTGCTGATGGTAGATTTAGGGTTTAGGGTAGTCCAGTGGTTTTCGGACAGTGTAGGCGGTTTTGCTGGGCTGGTGTTTCAGGGTTTAGGCATCAGTGTAGGGGGTCTTTTTGGGGCTGGAGTTTCAGGGTTTAGGGCAGTGCAGTGGTGTTCGGGCAGTGCAGGGGGTCATAATGGGGCTGGTGTTTCAGGGTTTAGGGCAGTGCAGTGGTGTTCGGGCAGTGTAGAGGGTCGTGCGGGGTGGAGTTTCAGAGTTTAGGGCAGTGCAGTGGTGTTCGGGCAGTGTAGGGGGTCATGCAGGGGGTGGTGTTTCAGGGTTTAGGGCAGTGAAGTGGTGTTCGGGCAATGTAGGGTGTCGTGCAGAGGGGTGGTGTTTCAGGGTTTAGGGTAGTGCAGTGGTATTTCTGTAGAGTAGGGGTCAGTGTTTTAGGCGTTAGGGTAGTGCAGTGGTGTTTGTGTAGTGTAGGGGGTCCTGCTGGGGGTAGTGTTTTAGGGTTTAGGGCAGAGCAGTGGTGTTTGGGTAATGTAGGGGGTCATGCTGGGGGTAGTATTTTAGGGTTTAGGGCAGTGCAGTGGGGTTCGGGCAGTGTAGGGGGTCGTGCTGGGGGTGGTGTTTTAGGGTTTAGGGCAGTGCAGTGGTGTTCGGCAGTGTGGGGTTCGTGCTGGGGTGGTGTTTTAGGGTTTAGGGAAGTGCAGTGGTGTTCGGGCAGTGTAGGGGGTCGTGCTTGGGTAGTGTTTCAGGGTTTAAGGCAGTGCAGTGGTGTTCAGGCAGTGTAAGGGGTCGTGCGGGGGTGGTGTTGCAGGGTTTACGGCAGTGCATTGGTGGTCGGGCAATGTAGGGGGTCGTGCGGGGGGTGGTGTTTCAGGGTTTAGGGCATTGCAGTGGTGTTCGGGAAGTGTAGGGGGTCGTGCAGGGGAGTGGTGATTCAGGGTTTAGGGGAGTGCAGTGGGGTTCGGGCAATGTAGCGGGTCGTGCTTGGGCTGGTGTTTCAGGGTTTAGGGTAGTGCAGTGGTGTTTGTGTAGTGTAGGGGGTCGTGCTGTTGGTTGTGTTTTAGGGTTTAGGTTAGTGCAGTGATGTTTGTGTAGTGTAGGGGGTCGTGCTTGGGGTAGATTTAGTGTTTAGGGTAGTGCAGTGGTGTTTGTGTAGTTTAGGTGGTTGTGCTGGTGGAGTGTTTTAGGGTTTAGGGCAGTGCAGTGGTGTTTGTGTAGTGTAGGGGGTCGTGCTGGGGGTAGTGTTTTAGGGTTTAGGGTAGTGCAGTCGTGTTCGGGCAGTGTAGGGGTCGTGCTTGGGCTGGTGTTTCAGGGTTTAGGGTAGTGCAGTGGTGTTTGGGTAGTGTAGGGGTCATGCTGCGGTAGTGTTTTAGGGTTTAGGGTAGTGCAATGGTGTTGGTGTAGTGTAGGGGGTTGTGCTGGGGGGAGTGTGTTAGGGTTTAGGGCAGTGCAGCGATGTTCGGGCAGTGTAGGGGGTCGTGCTGGGGCTGGTGTTTCAGGGTTTAGCATAGTGCAGTGGTGTTTGGGTAGTGTAAGGGGTCGTGCTGATGGTAGATTTAGGGTTTAGGGTAGTCCAGTGGTGTTCGGACAGTGTAGGCGGTTTTGCTGGGCTGGTGTTTCAGGGTTTAGACATCAGTGTAGGGGGTCTTTTTGGGGCTGGAGTTTCAGGGTTTAGGGCAGTGCAGTGGTGTTCGGGCAGTGCAGGGGGTCATAATGGGGCTGGTGTTTCAGGGTTTAGGGCAGTGCAGTGGAGTTCGGGCAGTGTAGAGGGTCGTGCGGGGTGGAGTTTCAGAGTTTAGGGCAGTGCAGTGGTGTTCGGGCAGTGTAGGGGGTCATGCAGGGGGTGGTGTTTCAGGGTTTAGGGCAGTGAAGTGGTGTTCGGGCAATGTAGGGTGTCGTGCAGAGGAGTGGTGTTTCAGGGTTTAGGGTAGTGCAGTGGTATTTCTGTAGAGTAGGGGTCAGTGTTTTAGGCTTTAGGGTAGTGCAGTGGTGTTTGTGTAGTGTAGGGGGTCATGCTGGGGGTAGTGTTTTAGGGTTTAGGGCAGTGCAGTGGGGTTCGGGCAGTGTAGGGGGTCATGCTGGGGGTGGTGTTTTAGGGTTTAGGGCAGTGCAGTGGTGTTCGGCAGTGTGGGGTTCGTGCTGGGGTGGTGTTTTAGGGTTTAGGGAAGTGCAGTGGTGTTCGGGCAGTGTAGGGGGTCGTGCTTGGGTAGTGTTTCAGGGTTTAAGGCAGTGCAGTGGTGTTCAGGCAGTGTAAGGGGTCGTGCGGGGGTGGTGTTGCAGGGTTTACGGCAGTGCATTGGTGGTCGGGCAATGTAGGGGGTCATGCGGGGGGTGGTGTTTCAGAGTTTAGGGCAGTGCAGTGGTGTTCGGGCAGTGTAGGGGGTCGTGCGGGGGGTGGTGTTTCAGGGTTTAGGGCATTGCAGTGGTGTTCGGGAAGTGTAGGGGGTCGTGCAGGGGAGTGGTGATTCAGGGTTTAGGGGAGTGCAGTGGGGTTCGGGCAATGTAGCGGGTCGTGCTTGGGCTGGTGTTTCAGGGTTTAGGGTAGTGCAGTGGTGTTTGTGTAGTGTAGGGGGTCGTGCTGTTGGTTGTGTTTTAGGGTTTAGGTTAGTGCAGTGATGTTTGTGTAGTGTAGGGGGTCGTGCTTGGGGTAGATTTAGTGTTTAGGGTAGTGCAGTGGTGTTTGTGTAGTGTAGGTGGTTGTGCTGGTGGAGTGTTTTAGGGTTTAGGGCAGTGCAGTGGTGTTTGTGTAGTGTAGGGGGTCATGCTGGGGGTAGTGTTTTAGGGTTTAGGGTAGTGCAGTCGTGTTCGGGCAGTGTAGGGGTCGTGCTTGGGCTGGTGTTTCAGGGTTTAGGGTAGTGCAGTGGTGTTTGGGTAGTGTAGGGGTCATGCTGCGGTAGTGTTTTAGGGTTTAGGGTAGTGCAATGGTGTTGGTGTAGTGTAGGGGGTTGTGCTGGGGGGAGTGTGTTAGGGTTTAGGGCAGTGCAGCGGTGTGTGTGTAGTGTAGGGGGTCGTGATGGGGTTAGTGTTTTAGGGTTTAGGGTACTGAAGTCGTGTTCGGGCAGTGTAGGGGGTCGTGCTTGGGCTGGTGTTTCAGGGTTTAGGGTAGTGCAGTCGTGTTTGGGTAGTGTAGGGGTTCATGCTGGGGTAGTGTTTTAGGGTTTTGGGTAGTGCAATGGTGTTGGTGTAGTGTATGGGGTTGTGCTGGGGGTAGTGTTTTAGGGTTTAGGGTAGTGCAGTGGTATTTGGGAAGTGTAAGGGGTCGTGCTGATGGTAGATTTAGGGTTTAGGGTAGTGCAGTCGTGTTTGGATAGTGTAGGGGGTCGTGCCCGGGATAGATTTAGGGTTTCGGGCAATGCAGTGGTGTTTAGGTAGTGTAGGGGGTCGTGCTGGGGGTAGATTTAGGGTTTAGGGTAGTGCAGTGGTATTTGGGTAGTGTAGGGAGTCATGCTGGGGGGAGTGTTTTAGGGTTTAGGATAGTGTAGTCATGTTTGGGTAGTGTAGGAGGATCATGCTGGGGGTAGTGGTTTAGGGTTTTGGGTAGTGCAGTGGTGTTTGGGTAGTGTAGGGGGTCGTGCTGGGGGTAGTGTTTTAGGTTTTAGGGCAGTGCAGTGTTGTTTGTGTAGTGTAGGGGGTCGTGCTGGGGGTACTGTTTTAGGGTTTACGGCAGAGCAGTGGTGTTTGTGTAGTGTAGGGGGTCGTGCTGGGGGTGGTGTTTTAGGGTTCAGGGCAGTGCTGTGGTGTTTGGGCAGTGTAGGGGGTTGTGCTAGGGGTGGTGTTTTAGAGCTTAGGGCAGTGCAGTGGTGTACGGGCAGTGTAGGGGTTCATGCTGGGGGTGGTGTTTTAGGGTTTAGGGTAGTGCAGTGGTGTTTGGGTAGGGTAGGGGGTCGTTCTGGGGGTAGTGGTTTACGGTTTAGGGTAGTGCAGTGGTGTTTGGGTTGTGTAGGGGGTACTGCAGGGGGTTGTGTTTTAGGGTTTAGAGTAGTGCAGCGGTGTTTGGGTAATGTAGGAGGTACTGCTGGGGGTAGTGTTTTAGGGTTTAGGGTAGTGCAGTGGTGTTTGTGTAGTGTAGGGGGTCATGCTGGGGTGGTGTTTTAGGGTTTTGGGTAGTGCAGTGATGTTGGTGTAGTGTAGGGGGTAGTGTTTTAGGGTTTAGAGTAGTGCAGTGCTGTTTGTGTAGTGTAGGGGGTCATGCTGGGTGTAGTGTTTTAGGGTTTGGGGTAGTGCAGCGGTGTTGGTGTAGTGTAGGTGGTCGTGTTTTAGGGTCTAGGGTAGTGCAGTGGTCGTTGGTTAGTGTAGGCGGTTGAGCAGGGGGTAGTGTTTTAGGGATTATGGTAGTGCAGTGGTGTTTGGGTAGTGTAGGGGGTCGGGCTGGGGTAGTGTTGTAGGGTTTAGCGTAGTGCATTGGTGTTTGTGTAGTTTAGGGGGGTGTTGGGGGTAGTTTTTTAGGGTTTAGGGCAGTGCTTTGGTGTTTTTGTAGTGTAGGGGGTCATGCTGGGGTACTGTTTTAGGGTTTTCGGCAGAACAGCGGTGTTTGGGTAGTGTAGCGGGTTGTGCTGGGGGTGGTGTTTTAGGGATTAGGGCAGTGCTGTGGTATTCGGGCAGTTTAGGGGGTCATGCTGGGGGTGGTGTTTTAGGGTTTTAGGGCAGTGCAGTGGTGTTCGGGCAGTGTAGGGGGTCGTGCTGGGGGTGGTGTTTTAGGGTTTAGGGCAGTGCAGTGGTTTTCCGGTAGTGTAGGGGGTCATACTGGGGGTGGTGTTTCAGGGTTTAGGGCAGTGCAGTGGTGTTCAGCAGTGTAGGGGGTCGTGCAGGGGGGTGGTGTTTCAGGGTTTAGGACAGTGCTGAGGTCTTCAGGCAGTGTAGGGGGTCATGCTGGGGGTGGTGTTTCAGGGTTTAGGGCAGTGCAGTGGTGTTCGGGCAGTGTAGGGGTCGAGTGGGGTGGTGTTTCAGGGTTTAGGGTAGTACAGTGGTGTTCGGGCAGTGTAGGGGGTTGTGCAGTGGGGTGGTGTTTCAGGGTTTAGGGCAGTGCAGTGGTGCTCGGGCAGTGTAGGGGGTCGTGCAGGGGGTGGTGTTTCAGGGATTAGGGCATTCTGGCACTGTAGGGGTCCTGCAGGGGTTGGTGCTTCAGGGTTTAGGGCAGTGGAGTGGTGTTCTGGCAGTGTAGTGGGTCGTGCTGGGGCTGGTGTTTCAGGGTTTAGGGCAGTGCAGTGGTGTTCTGGCAGTGTAGGAGGTCTTGCTGGGGTGGTGTTTCAGGCTTTAGGGCAGTGCAGTGGTGTTTGGGCAGTGTAGGGGGTCTTGCTGGAAGTGGTTTTTCAGGGTTTAGGGCAGTGGTGTTCGGGCTGGGTAGGGGGTCGTGCAGGGGTGGTGTTTCAGGGTTTAGAGCAGTGCAGTGGTGCTCGGGCAGTGTAGGGGGTAGTGCAGGGGATGGTGTTTCAGGGTTTAGGGCAGTGCAGTAATGTTAGGGCAGTGTAAGGGGTCTTGCTGGGGGTGGTGTTTCAGGGTTTAGGGCTGTGGTGTTCGGGCAGTGTAGGGGGTCTTGCTGGGGGTGCTGTGTCAGGGTTTAGGGCAGTGGTGTTCGGGCAGTGTAGGGGGTCTTTCTGGGGGTGGTGTTTCAGTGTTTAGGGCAGTGGTGTTCGGGCAGTATAGGGGGTCGTGGTGGGGTTTTGTTTCATTGTTTAGGGCAGTGCAGTGGTGTTCGGGCAGTGTAGGGGGTCTTGCTGGGGGTGCTGTGTCAGGGTTTAGGGCAGTGGTGTTCGGGCAGTGTAGGGTGTCTTGCTGGGGGTGGTGTTTCAGTATTTAGGGCAGTGGTGTTCGGGCAGTGTAGAGGGTCTTGCTGGGGGTGCTGTTTCAGGGTTTAGGGCAGTGGTGTTCGGGCAGTGTAGGGGGTCTTGCTGGGGCTGGTGTTTCAGGGTTTAGGGTAGTGCAGTGGTGTTTGTGTGGTGTAGGGGGTCATGCTGGCGGTAGTGTTTTAGGGTTTAGGGTGGTGCAGTGATGTTTGTGTAGTGTAGGGGGTCATGCTGGTGGTGGTGTTTAGGGTTTAGGGCAGTGCAGTAGTGTTCGGGCAGTGTAGGGCGTAATGATGGGGGTGGTGTTTCAGGGTTTAGGGCAGTGCAGTGGTGTTCGGGCAGTGTTGGGGGTCGTGCTGGGGCGGTGTTTTAGGGTTTACGGCAGTGCATTGGTGCTCGGGCAGTATATGGGGTTGGGAAGGGGGTGGTGTTTCAGGGTTTAGGGCACTGCAGTGGTGTTCGGGCAGTGTAGGGGGTCATGCAGGAGGTGGTGTTTCAGGGTTTAGGGCAGTGCAGTGGTATTCGGGGATTGTAATGGGTCATACAGGGGGTGGTGTTTCAGGGTTTAGGGCAGTGCAGTGGTGTTCGGGCAGTGTAGGGGTCGTGCTGGAGTGGTGTTTCAGGGTTTAGGGCAGTGCAGTGGTGTTCGGACAGTGTAGGGGGTTGTGCTCGGGCTGGTGTTTCAGGGTTTAGGGCAGTGCAGTGGTGTTCGGGCAGTGTAGGGGGTCGTGCTGGGAGTAGTGTTTCAGGGTTTAGTGCAGTGCAGTGGTGTTTGGACAGTGTAGGGGGTCGTGCTGGGGCTGGTGTTTCAGGGTTTAGGGCAGTGCAGTGGTGTTCAGGCAATATAGGGGGTTTTCCTGGGGGTGGTGTTTCAGGGATTAGGGCAGTGGTGTACGGGCAGTGTAGGGTTTCATGTTGGGGGTGGTGTTTTAGGGTTTAGGGTAGTGCAGTGGTGTTTGGGTAGGGTAGGGGGTCGTTCTGGGGGTAGTGGTTTACGGTTTAGGGTAGTGCAGTGGTGTTTGGGTAGTGTAGGGGGTACTGCAGGGGGTTGTGTTTTAGGGTTTAGAGTAGTGCAGCGGTGTTTGGGTAATGTAGGAGGTACTGCTGGGGGTAGTGTTTTAGGGTTTAGGGTAGTGCAGTGGTGTTTGTGTAGTGTAGGGGGTCATGCTGGGGGTGGTGTTTTAGGGTTTTGGGTAGTGCAGTGATGTTGGTGTAGTGTAGGGGGTAGTGTTTTAGGGTTTAGAGTAGTGCAGTGCTGTTTGTGTAGTGTAGGGGGTCATGCTGGGTGTAGTGTTTTAGGGTTTGGGGTAGTGCAGCGGTGTTGGTGTAGTGTAGGTGGTCGTGTTTTAGAGTCTAGGGTAGTGCAGTGGTCGTTGGTTAGTGTAGGCGGTTGAGCAGGGGATAGTGTTTTAGGGATTATGGTAGTGCAGTGGTGTTTGGGTAGTGTAGGGGGTCGGGCTGGGGTAGTGTTGTAGGGTTTAGGGTAGTGCATTGGTGTTTGTGTAGTTTAGGGGGGTGTTGGGGGTAGTTTTTTAGGGTTTAGGGCAGTGCTTTGGTGTTTTTGTAGTGTAGGGGGTCATGCTGGGGTACTGTTTTAGGGTTTTCGGCAGAACAGTGGTGTTTGGGTAGTGTAGGGGGTTGTGCTGGGGGTGGTGTTTTAGGGATTAGGGCAGTGCTGTGGTATTCGGGCAGTGTAGGGGGTCATGCTGGGGGTGGTGTTTTAGGGTTTAGGGCAGTGCAGTGGTGTTCGGGCAGTGTAGGGGGTCGTGCTGGGGGTGGTGTTTTAGGGTTTAGGGCAGTGCAGTGGTTTTCCGGTAGTGTAGGGGGTCATACTGGGGGTGGTGTTTCAGGGTTTAGGGCAGTGCAGTGGTGTTTGGGTAGGGTAGGGGGTCGTTCTGGGGGTAGTGGTTTACGGTTTAGGGTAGTGCAGTGGTGTTTGGGTAGTGTAGGGGGTACTGCAGGGGGTTGTGTTTTAGGGTTTAGAGTAGTGCAGCGGTGTTTGGGTAATGTAGGAGGTACTGCTGGGGGTAGTGTTTTAGGGTTTAGGGTAGTGCAGTGGTGTTTGTGTAGTGTAGGGGGTCATGCTGGGGGTGGTGTTTTAGGGTTTTGGGTAGTGCAGTGATGTTGGTGTAGTGTAGGGGGTAGTGTTTTAGGGTTTAGAGTAGTGCAGTGCTGTTTGTGTAGTGTAGGGGGTCATGCTGGGTGTAGTGTTTTAGGGTTTGGGGTAGTGCAGCGGTGTTGGTGTAGTGTAGGTGGTCGTGTTTTAGAGTCTAGGGTAGTGCAGTGGTCGTTGGTTAGTGTAGGCGGTTGAGCAGGGGATAGTGTTTTAGGGATTATGGTAGTGCAGTGGTGTTTGGGTAGTGTAGGGGGTCGGGCTGGGGTAGTGTTGTAGGGTTTAGGGTAGTGCATTGGTGTTTGTGTAGTTTAGGGGGGTGTTGGGGGTAGTTTTTTAGGGTTTAGGGCAGTGCTTTGGTGTTTTGTAGTGTAGGGGGTCATGCTGGGGTACTGTTTTAGGGTTTTCGGCAGAACAGTGGTGTTTGGGTAGTGTAGGGGGTTGTGCTGGGGGTGGTGTTTTAGGGATTAGGGCAGTGCTGTGGTATTCGGGCAGTGTAGGGGGTCATGCTGGGGGTGGTGTTTTAGGGTTTAGGGCAGTGCAGTGGTGTTCGGGCAGTGTAGGGGGTCGTGCTGGGGGTGGTGTTTTAGGGTTTAGGGCAGTGCAGTGGTTTTCCGGTAGTGTAGGGGGTCATACTGGGGGTGGTGTTTCAGGGTTTAGGGCAGTGCAGTGGTGTTTAGCAGTGTAGGGGGTCGTGCAGGGGGGTGGTGTTTCAGGGTTTAGGACAGTGCAGTGGTGTTCGGGCAGTGTAGGGGTCGAGTGGGGTCGTGTTTCAGGGTTTAGGGCAGTACAGTGGTGTTCAGGCAGTGTAGGGGGTCATGCTGGGGGTGGTGTTTCAGGGTTTAGGGCAGTGCAGTGGTGTTCGGGCAGTGTAGGGGTCGAGTGGGGTGGTGTTTCAGGGTTTAGGGCAGTACAGTGGTGTTCGGGCAGTGTAGGGGGTTGTGCAGTGGGGTGGTGTTTCAGGGTTTAGGGCAGTGCAGTGGGGCTCGGGCAGTGTAGGGGGTCGTGCAGGGGGTGGTGTTTCAGGGATTAGGGCATTCTGGCACTGTAGGGGTCCTGCAGGGGTTGGTGCTTCAGGGTTTAGGGCAGTGGAGTGGTGTTCTGGCAGTGTAGTGGGTCGTGCTGGGGCTGGTGTTTCAGGGTTTAGGGCAGTGCATTGGTGTTCTGGCAGTGTAGGAGGTCTTGCTGGGGTGGTGTTTCAGGCTTTAGGGCAGTGGAGTGGTGTTTGGGCAGTGTAGGGGGTCTTGCTGGAAGTGGTTTTTAAGGGTTTAGGGCAGTGGTGTTCGGGCTGGGTAGGGGGTCATGCAGGGGTGGTGTTTCAGGGTTTAGAGCAGTGCAGTGGTGCTCGGGCAGTGTAGGGGGTCGTGCAGGGGATGGTGTTTCAGGGTTTAGGGCAGTGCAGTAATGTTAGGGCAGTGTAAGGGGTCTAGCTGGGGGTGGTGTTTCAGGGTTTAGGGCTGTGGTGTTCGGGCAGTGTAGGGGGTCTTGCTGGGGGTGCTGTGTCAGGGTTTAGGGCAGTGGTGTTCGGGCAGTGTAGGGGGTCTTTCTGGGGGTGGTGTTTCAGTGTTTAGGGCAGTGGTGTTCGGGCAGTATAGGGGGTCGTGGTGGAGTTGTGTTTCATTGTTTAGGGCAGTGCAGTGGTGTTCGGGCAGTGTAGGGGGTCTTGCTGGGGGTGCTGTGTCAGGGTTTAGGGCAGTGGTGTTCGGGCAGTGTAGGGTGTCTTGCTGGGGGTGGTGTTTCAGTATTTAGGGCAGTGGTGTTCGGGCAGTGTAGAGGGTCTTGCTGGGGGTGCTGTTTCAGGGTTTAGGGCAGTGGTGTTCGGGCAGTGTAGGGGGTCTTGCTGGGGCTGGTGTTTCAGGGTTTAGGGTAGTGCAGTGGTGTTTGTGTGGTGTAGGGGGTCATGCTGGCGGTAGTGTTTTAGGGTTTAGGGTGGTGCAGTGATGTTTGTGTAGTGTAGGGGGTCATGCTGGTGGTGGTGTTTAGGGTTTAGGGCAGTGCAGTAGTGTTCGGGCAGTGTAGGGCGTCATGATGGGGGTGGTGTTTCAGGGTTTAGGGCAGTGCAGTGGTGTTCGGGCAGTGTTGGGGGTCGTGCTGGGGTGGTGTTTCAGGGTTTATGGCAGTGCATTGGTGCTCAGGCAGTATAGGGGGTTGGGAAGGGGGTGGTGTTTCAGGGTTTAGGGCACTGCAGTGGTGTTCGGGCAGTGTAGGGGGTCATGCAGGGGGTGGTGTTTCAGGGTTTAGGGCAGTGCAGTGGTATTCGGGGATTGTAGGGGGTCATACAGGGGGTGGTGTTTCAAGGTTTAGGGCAGTGCAGTGGTGTTCGGGCAGTGTAGGGTCGTGCTGGAATGGTGTTTCAGGGTTTAGGGCAGTGCAGTGGTGTTCGGACAGTGTAGGGGGTTGTGTTCGGGCTGGTGTTTCAGGGTTTAGGGCAGTGCAGTGGTGTTCGGGCAGTGGAGGGGGTCGTGCTGGGAGTAGTGTTTCAGGGTTTAGGGCAGTGCAGTGGTGTTTGGACAGTGTAGGGGGTTGTGCTGGGGCTGGTGTTTCAGGGTTTAGGGCAGTGCAGTGGTGTTCGGGCAATGTAGGGGTTTTTCCTGGGGGTGGTGCTTCAGGGATTAGGGCAGTGGTGTTCGGGCCGTGTAGGGGGTCATGCTGGGTCTGGTGTTTCAGGGTTTAGGGAGTGTAGTGGTGTTTGGGCAGTGCAGGGGGTCTTGCTGGGGTTGGTGTTTCAAGGTTTAGGGCAGTGCAGTGGTGTTCGGGCAGTGTAGGGGGTCGTGCTGGGGCTGGTGTTTCAGGGTTTCGGGCAGTGCTGTGGTGTGCGGGCAGTGTAAGGGGTCGTGCTGATGGTAGATTTAGGGTTTAGGGTAGTCCAGTGATGTTCGGACTGTGTAGGTGGTTTTGCTGGGCTGGTGTTTCAGGGTTTATGCATCAGTGTAGGGGGTCTTTTTGGGGCTGGAGTTTCAGGGTTTAGGGCAGTGCAGTGGTGTTCGGGCAGTGCAGGGGGTCATCATGGGGCTGGTGTTTCAGGGTTTAGGGCAGTGCAGTGGTGTTCGGGCAGTGTAGAGGGTCGTGCGGGGTGGAGTTTCAGAGTTTAGGGCAGTGCAGTGGTGTTCGGGCAGTGTAGGGGGTCATGCAGGGGGTGGTGTTTAAGGGTTTAGGGCAGTGAAGTGGTGTTCGGGCAATGTAGGGTGTCGTGCAGAGGGGTGGTGTTTCAGGGTTTAGGGTAGTGCAGTGGTGTTTCTGTAGAGTAGGGGTCAGTGTTTTAGGGTTTAGGGTAGTGCAGTGGTGTTTGTGTAGTGTAGGGGGTCCTGCTGGGGGTAGTGTTTTAGGGTTTAGGGCAGAGCAGTGGTGTTTGGGTAATGTAGGGGGTCATGCTGGGGGTAGTGTTTTAGGGTTTAGGGCAGTGCAGTGGGGTTTGGGCAGTGTAGGGGGTCGTGCTGGGGGTGGTGTTTTAGGGTTTAGGTCAGTGCAGTGGTGTTCGGCAGTGTGGGGTTCATGCTGGGGTGGTGCTTTAGGGTTTAGGGAAGTGCAGTGGTGTTCGGGCAGTGTAGGGGGTCGTGCTTGGGTAGTGTTTCAGGGTTGAAGGCAGTGCAGTGGTGTTCAGGCAGTGTAGGGGGTCGTGCGGGGGTGGTGTTGCAGGGTTTACGGCAGTGCATTGGTGGTCGGGCAATGTAGGGGGTCATGCGGGGGGAGGTGTTTCAGAGTTTAGGGCAGTGCAGTGGTGTTCGGGCAGTGTAGGGGGTCGTGCGGGGGGTTGTGTTTCAGGGTTTCGGGCATTGCAGTGGGGTTCAGGCAATGTAGGGGGTTGTGCTTGGGCTGGTGTTTCAGGGTTTAGGGTAGTGCAGTGGTGTTTGTGTAGTGTAGGGGGTCGTGCTGTTGGTTGTGTTTTAGGGTTTAGGGTAGTGCAGTGATGTTTGTGTAGTGTAGGGGGTCGTGCTTGGGGTAGATTTAGTGTTTAGGGTAGTGCAGTGGTGTTTGTGTAGTGTAGGTGGTTGTGCTGGGGGAGTGTTTTAGGGTTTAGGGCAGTGCAGTGGTGTTTGTGTAGTGTAGGGGGTCGTGCTGGGGGTAGTGTTTTAGGGTTTAGGGTGGTGCAGTTGTGTTCGGGGCAGTGTAGGGGTCGTGCTTGGGCTGGTGTTTCACGGTTTAGGGTAGTGCAGTGGTGTTTGGGTAGTGTAGGGGTCATGCTGTGGTAGTGTTTTAGGGTTTAGGGTAGTGCAATGGTGTTGGTGTAGTGTAGGGGGTTGTGCTGGGGGTTGTGTTTTAGGGTTTAGGGTAGTACAGTGGTGTTTGGGTAGTGTAAGGGGTCGTGCTGATGGTAGATTTAGGGTTTAGGGTAGTGCAGTGGTGTTTGGATAGTGTAGGGGGTCGTGCCCGGGATAGATTTAGGGTTTAGGGCAATGCAGTGGTGTTTAGGTAGTGTAGGGGGTCGTGCTGGGGGTAGATTTAGGGTTTAGGCTAGTGCAGTGGTGTTTAGGTATTGTAGGGAGTCATGCTGGGGGGAGTGTTTTAGGGTTTAGGGTAGTGTAGTGGTGTTTGGGTAGTGTAGGGGGTCGTGCTGAGGGTGGTGTTTTAGGGTTTAGGGTAGTGCAGTGGTGTTTGGGTAGTGTAGGGGGTCGTGCGGGGATGGTGTTTCAGGGTTTAGGGCAGTGCACTGGTGTTCTGGCAGCGTAGTGGGTCATGCTGGGGCTGGTGTTTCAGGGTTTAGGGCAGTGCAGTGGTGTTCTGCCAGTGTAGGAGGTCTTGCTGGGGTGGTGTTTCAGACTTGAGGACAGTGCAGTGGTGTTTGGGTAGTGTAGGGGGTGTTGCTGGAAGTGGTGTTTCAGGGTTTAGGGCAGTAGTGTTCGGGGAGTTTAGGGGGTCTTGCTGGGGGTGGTGTTTCAGGGTTTAGGGCAGTGCAGTGGTGTTCGGGCAGTGTAGGGGGTGCTGCTGGGGGTGGTGTTTCAGGGTTTGGGGCAGTGCAGTGTTCGAGCAGTGTAGGGGGTCATGCTGGGGGTGGTGTTTAGGGTTTAGGGCAGAGCAGTGGTGTTCGGGCTGTGTAGGGGGTCATGCTGGGGGTGGTGTTTCAGGGTTTAGGGCAGTGCAGTAGTGTTCGAGCAGTGTAGGGGGTCATGCAGGGGTGGTGTTACTGGGTTTATTTAGGGCAGTGCAGTGGTGCTCGGGCAGTGTAGGGGGTCTTGCTGGGGGTGGTGTTTCAGGGTTTAGGGCAGTGCAGTGGTGTTCGGGCAGTGTAGGGGTCGTGCTGGAGTGGTGTTTCAGGGTTTAGGGCAGTGCAGTGGTGTTAGGGCAGTGTAGGGGGTTGTGCTCAGGCTGGTGTTTCAGGGTTTAGGGCAGTGCAGTGGTGTTCGGGCAGTTTAGGGGGTCGTGCTGGGAGTAGTGTTTCAGGGTTTAGGGCAGTGCAGTGGTGTTTGGACAGTGTAGGGGGTCGTGATGGGGCTGGTGTTTCAGGGTTTAGGGCAGTGCAGTGGTGTTCGGGCAGTGTAGGGGGTCTTCCTGGGGGTGGTGTTTCAGGGATTAGGGCAGTGGTGTTCGGGCCGTGTAGGGGGTCATGCTGGGGCTGGTGTTTCAGGGTTTAGGGCAGTGCTGTGGTGTGCGGGCAGTGTAGGGGGTCGTGCTGGGGGTGGTGTTTTAGGGTTTAGGTCAGAGCAGTGGTGTTCGGGCAGTGTAGAGGGTCTTGCTGGGCCTGGTGTTTCAGGGTTTAGGCAGTGTAGTGGTGTTCCAGGCAGTGTAGGGGGTCTTGCTGGGGTTGGTGTTTCAACGTTTAGGGCAGTGTAATGGTGTTCGGGCAGTGTAGGGGGTCGTGCTGGGGCTGGTGTTTCAGGGTTAAGCGTAGTGCAGTGGTGTTTGGGTAGTGTACGGGGTCGTGCTGATGGTAGATTTAGGGTTTAGGGTAGTCCAGTGGTGTTCGAACAGTGTAGGCGGTTTTGCTGGCCTGGTGTTTCAGGGTTTAGGCATCAGTGTAGGGGGTCTTTTGGGGCTGGAGTTTCAGGGTTTAGGGCAGTGCAGTGGTGTTCGGGCAGTGCAGAGGGTCGTAATGGGGCTGGTGTTTCAGGGTTTAGGACAGTGAAGTGGTGTTTGGGCAATGTAGGGGGTCGTGCAGAGGGGTGTTGTTTCAGGGTTTAGGGTAGTGCAGTGGTGTTTCTGTAGAGTAGGGGTCAGTGGTTTAAGGTTTTGGGTAGTGCTGTGGTGTTTGTGTAGTGTAGGGGGTCCTGCTGGGGGTAGTGTTTTAGGGTTTAGGACAGAGCAGTGGTGTTTGGGTAATGTAGGGGGTCATGCTGGGGGTAGTGTTTTAGGGTTTAGGGCAGTGCAGAGGGGTTCGGGCAGTGTAGCGGGTCGTGCTGGGGGTGGTGTTTTAGGGTTTAGGGCAGTGCAGTGGTGTTCGGCAGTGTGGGGTTCGTGCTGGGGTGGTGTTTTAGGGTTTAGGGAAGTGCAGTGGTGTTTGGGCAGTGTAGGGGGTCGTGCTTATTTGGTGTTTCAGGGTTTAAGGCAGTGCAGTGGTGTTCGGGCAGTGTAGGGGGTCGTGCGGGGGGTGGTGTTGCAGGGTTTAGGGCAGTGCATTGGTGGTCGGGCAATGTAGGGGGTCAGGCGGGGGGTGGTGTTTCAGAGTTTAGGGCAGTGCAGTGGGGTTCGGGCAGTGTAGGGGGTCGTGCGGGGGGTGGTGTTTCAGGGTTTAGGGCATTGCAGTGGTGTTCGGGCAGTGTAGGGGGTCGTGAAGGGGAGTGGTGATTCAGGGTTTAGGGGAGTGCAGTGGGGTTCGGGCAATGTAGGGGGTCGTGCTTGGGCTGGTGTTTCAGGGTTTAGGGTAGTGCAGTGGTGTTTGTGTAGTGTAGGGGGTCGTGCTGTTGGTTGTGTTTTAGGGTTTAGGGCATTGCAGTGGTGTTCGGGTAGTGTAGGGGGTCGTGAAGGGGAGTGGTGATTCAGGGTTTAGGGGAGTGCAGTGGGGTTCGGCCAATGTAGGGGGTCGTGCTTGGGCTGGTGTTTCAGGGTTTAGGGTAGTGCAGTGATGTTTGTGTAGTGTAGGGGGTCGTGCTTGGGGTAGATTTAGTGTTTAGGGTAGTGCAGTGGTGTTTGTGTAGTGTAGGTGGTTGTGCTGGGGGAGTGTTTTAGGGTTTAGGGCAGTGCAGTGGTGTTTGTGTAGTGTAGGGGGTCGTGCTGGGGGTAGTGTTTTAGGGTTTAGGGTAGTGCAGTCATGTTCGGGCAGTGTAGGGGTCGTGCTTGGGCTGGTGTTTCAGGGTTTAGGGTAGTGCAGTGGTGTTTGGGTAGTGTAGGGGTCATGCTGCGGTAGTGTTTTAGGGTTTAGGGTAGTGCAATGGTGTTGGTGTAGTGTAGGGGGTTGTGCTGGGGGTAGTGTTTTAGGGTTTAGGGTAGTACAGTGGAGTTTGGGTAGTGTAAGGGGTCGTGCTGATGGTAGATTTAGGGTTTAGGGTAGTGCAGTGGTGTTTGGATAGTGTAGGGGGTCGTGCCCGGGATAGATTTAGTGTTTAGGGCAATGCAGTGGTGTTTAGGTAGTGTAGGGGTTCGTGCTGGGGGTAGATTTAGGGTTTAGGGTAGTGCAGTGGTGTTTAGGTATTGTAGGGAGTCATGCTGGGGGGAGTGTTTTAGGGTTTAGGGTAGTGTAGTGGTGTTTGGGTAGTGTAGGGGGTCGTGATGAGGGTGGTGTTTTAGGGTTTAGGGTAGTGCAGTGGTGTTTGGGTAGTTTTGGGGGTTGTGCGGGGGATGGTGTTTCAGGGTTTAGGGCAGTGCAATGGTGTTTGGGCAGTGTAGGCGTCGTGTGGGGTGGTGTTTCAGGGTTTAGGGCAGTACAGTGGTGTTCGGGCAGTGTAGGGGGTCGTAAAGTGGTGTGGTGTTTTAGGGTTTAGGGCAGTGCAGGGGTGCTCGGGCAGTGTAGGGGGTCGTGTTTCAGGGATTAGGGCATTCTGGCACTGTAGGGGTCCTGCAGGGGTTGGTGTTTCAGGGTTTAGGGCAGTGGATTGGTGTTCTGGCAGCGTAGTGGGTCGTACTGGGGCTGGTGTTTCAGGGTTTAGGGCAGTGCAGTGGTGTTCTGGCAGTGTACGAGGTCTTGCTGGGGTGGTGTTTCAGACTTTAGGACAGTGCAGTGGTGTTTGGGCAGTGTAGGGGGTGTTGCTGGAAGTGGTGTTTCAGGGTTTAGGGCAGTGGTGTTCGGGGAGTTTAGGGGGTCTTGCTGGGGGTGGTGTTTCAGGGTTTAGGGCAGTGCAGTGGTGTTCAGGCAGTGTAGGGGGTGGTGCTGGGGGTGGTGTTTCAGGGTTTAGGGCAGTGCAGTGTTCGGGCAGTGTAGGGGGTCGTACTGGGGGTGGTGTTTAGGGTTTAGGGCAGAGCAGTGGTGTTCGAGCAGTGTAGGGGTCATGCTTGGGGTGGTGTTTCCGGGTTTAGGGCAGTGCAGTAGTGTTCGGGCAGTGTAGGGGGTCATGCAGGGGTGGTGTTTTAGGGTTTAGGACAGTGCAGTGGTGTTCGGACAGTATAGGGGGTCGTGTAGGGGGGTGGTGTTTCAGGGTTTAGGGCAGTGCAGTGGTGTTTGGGCAGTGTAGGGGGTTGTGTGGGGGTGGTGTTTCAGGGTTTAGGGCAAGTCAGAAGTGTTTGGGCACTGTAGGGGGTCATGCGGGGGCTGGTGTTTCAGGATTTAGGGCAGTGCAGTGGTGTTCGGGCAGTGTAGGGGGTTGTGCTGGGGGTGGTGTTTTAGGGTTTAGGGCAGTGCAGTGGTGTTCGGGCAGTGTAGGGGGTCGTGCAGGGGGGTGGTCTTTCAGGGTTTAGGGCAGTGCAGTGTTGTTCGAACAGTGTAGGGGGTGGTGCAGGGGGGTGGTATTTCAGGATTTAGGGCAGTGCAGTGGTGTTCGGACAGAGTAGGGGGTCACGCTGGGGGTGGTGTTTCAGGGTTTAGGGCAGTGCAGTGGTGTTCAGGCAGTGTAGGGGGTCGAGCTGGGGGTGGTGTTTAGGGCAGTGCAGTGGTGTTCGGGCAGTATAGGGGGTCTTGCTGGGGGTGGTGTTTCAGGGTTTAGGGCAGTGGTGTTCGGGCAGTGTAGGGGGTCTTGCTGGGGCTGGTGTTTCAGGGTTTTGGGCAGTGCAGTGGTGTTCGGGCAGTGTAGGAGGTCATGCTGGGGCTGGTGTTTCAGGGTTTATGGCAGGGCAGTGGTGTTCGGGCAGTGTAGGGGGTCATGCTGGGGCTGGTGTTTCAGGGTTTAGGGTAGTGCAGTGGTGTTTGTGTAGTGTAGGGGGTCATGCTGGGGCTAGTTTTTCAGGGTTAAGGGCAGTGCAGTGGTCTTTGGGTAATGCAGGGGGTCGTGCGGGTGTAGTGTTTTAGGGTTTATGGTAGTGCAGTGGTGTTTGGGTAGTGTAGGGGGTCGTGCTGGGGATAGTGTTTTATGGTTTAGGGTAGAGCACTGGTGTGTGGGTAGTGTAGGGGGTCGGGCTGGGGGTAGTGTTTTAGAGTTTAGGGTAGTTAATTTGTGTTTGTGTAGTGAAGGGGGTCGGGTTGGGGGTAGTGTTTTAGGGTTTGGGGCAGTGCAGTGGTGTTTGTGTAGTGTAGGGGATTGTGTTGGGGGTACTGTTTTAGGGTTTACGGCAGAGCAGTGGTGTTCGGGAAGTATAGGGGGTCGTGCTGGGGGTGGTGTTTTAAGGTTAAGTGCAGTGTATTGGTGCTCGGGCAGTGTAGGGTGTCGTGCTCGGGGTGGTGTTTTAGGGTTTAGGGCAGTGCAGTGGTGTTCAGGCAGTGTAGGGGGTCATGCTGGGGATTGTGTTTCAGGGTTTAGGGCAGTGCAGTAGTGTTTGACAGTGTAGGGGGTCGTGCAGGGGGTGGTTTTTCAGGGTTATGTTCGTGCAGTGTAGGGGGTCGTGCTGAGCGTGGTGTTTTAGGGTTTAGGGCTGTGCAGTGGTGTTCGGACAGTGTAGAGGTCGTGGAGGGGGGTAGTGTTTCAGGGTTTAGGACAGTGCAGTGGTTTTCGGACAGTGTAGGGGGTCAGGTAGGGGGTGGTGTTTCAGGGTTTAGGGCAGTGCAGTGGTGTTCGGGCAGTGTAAGGGGTCTTGCTGGGGGTGGTGTTTTTCAGCATTTTCGGCAGTGGTGTTCGGGCAGTGTAGAGGGTCTTGCTGGGGGTGGTGTTTCAGGGTTTAGGGCAGTGGAGTTCGAGCAGTTTGGGGGTTGTGCTGGGGGGTGTTTTAGGGTTTAGGGCAGAGCTGTGGTGTTCGGGCAGTGTAGGGGGTCTTGCTGGGGGTGGTGTTTCAGGGTTTAGGGCAGTGGTGTTCGGGCAGTTTAGGGGGTCATGCTGGGGGTGGTGTTTAAGGGTTTAGAGCAGTGCAGTAGTGTTTGGGCAGTGTAGGGGGTCATGCAGGGGTGGTGTTTCTGGGTTTATTTAGGGCAGTGCAGTGGTGCTCAAGCAGTGTAGGGGGTCGTGCTGGGTGTGGTGTTTTAGGGTTTAGGGCAGTGCAGTGGTGTTCAGGCAGTGTAGGGGGTCATGCCGGGGGGTGGTGTTTCAGGGTAGTGCAGTGGTGTTCGGCAGTGTAGGGGGCCGTGCAGGGGGGTGGTGTTTCAGGGTTTAGGGCATTGCTGTGGTGTTCGGGCAGTGTAGGGGGTTGTGCTGGGGGTGGTGTTTCAGGATTTAGGGCAGTGCAGTGGTGTTCGGGCAGTGTAGGGGGTCATGCGGAGGTGGTGTTTCAGGGTTTAGGGCAGTGAAGTGGTGTTTGGGCACTGTAGGGGGTCGTGCGGGGGCTGGTGTTTCAGGGTTTAGGGCAGTGCAGTGGTGTTTGGGCTGTGTAGGGGGTCGTGCGGGGGTGGTGTTTCAGGGTTTAGGGCAGTACAGTGGTGCTCGGGCAGTGTAGGGGGTCATGCAGGGGGGTGGTGTTTCAGGGTTTAGGGCAGTGTAGTGGTGCTCGGGCAGTGTAGGGGCTCGTGCAGGGGGTGGGGTTTCAGGGTTTAGGGCAGTGCAGTGGTGTTCAGGCAGTGTAGGGGGTCCTGCAGGGGGGTGGTTTTTCAGGGTTTAGGGTGTTCTGGCAGTGTAGGGGTCCTGCAGGGGAGTGGTGTTTCAGGGTTTAGGGCAGTGCAGTGGTGTTCAGGCAGTGTAGGGGGTCGTGCGGGGTGGTTTTTTAGGGTTTAAGGCAGTACACTGGTGTTCGGGCAGTGTAGGGGGTCGTGCTGGGGGTGGTGTTTCAGGGTTTAGGGCAGTACAGTCGTGTTCGGGCACTGTAGGGGGTAGTTCGGGGGCTGGTATTTCAGGGTTTAGGGCAGTGCAGTGGTGTTCTGGCAGTTTAGGGGGTCGTGCGAGGTGGTGTTTCAGGGTTTAGGGCAGTACAGTGGTGTTCGGGCAGTGTAGGGGGTCATGCAGGGGGGTGGTGTTTCAGGGTTTAGGGACGTGCAGTGGTGTTCTGGCAGTGTAGTGGATCATGCTAGGGCTGGTGTTTCAGGGTTTAGGGCAGTGCAGTGGTGTTTGTGTAGTGTAGGGGGTCGTGCTGTTGGTTGTGTTTTAGGGTTTAGGGCATTGCAGTGGTGTTCGGGTAGTGTAGGGGGTCGTGAAGGGGAGTGGTGATTCAGGGTTTAGGGGAGTGCAGTGGGGTTCGGCCAATGTAGGGGGTCGTGCTTGGGCTGGTGTTTCAGGGTTTAGGGTAGTGCAGTGATGTTTGTGTAGTGTAGGGGGTCGTGCTTGGGGTAGATTTAGTGTTTAGGGTAGTGCAGTGGTGTTTGTGTAGTGTAGGTGGTTGTGCTGGGGGAGTGTTTTAGGGTTTAGGGCAGTGCAGTGGTGTTTGTGTAGTGTAGGGGGTCGTGCTGGGGGTAGTGTTTTAGGGTTTAGGGTAGTGCAGTCATGTTCGGGCAGTGTAGGGGTCGTGCTTGGGCTGGTGTTTCAGGGTTTAGGGTAGTGCAGTGGTGTTTGGGTAGTGTAGGGGTCATGCTGCGGTAGTGTTTTAGGGTTTAGGGTAGTGCAATGGTGTTGGTGTAGTGTAGGGGGTTGTGCTGGGGGTAGTGTTTTAGGGTTTAGGGTAGTACAGTGGAGTTTGGGTAGTGTAAGGGGTCGTGCTGATGGTAGATTTAGGGTTTAGGGTAGTGCAGTGGTGTTTGGATAGTGTAGGGGGTCGTGCCCGGGATAGATTTAGTGTTTAGGGCAATGCAGTGGTGTTTAGGTAGTGTAGGGGTTCGTGCTGGGGGTAGATTTAGGGTTTAGGGTAGTGCAGTGGTGTTTAGGTATTGTAGGGAGTCATGCTGGGGGGAGTGTTTTAGGGTTTAGGGTAGTGTAGTGGTGTTTGGGTAGTGTAGGGGGTCGTGATGAGGGTGGTGTTTTAGGGTTTAGGGTAGTGCAGTGGTGTTTGGGTAGTTTTGGGGGTTGTGCGGGGGATGGTGTTTCAGGGTTTAGGGCAGTGCAATGGTGTTTGGGCAGTGTAGGCGTCGTGTGGGGTGGTGTTTCAGGGTTTAGGGCAGTACAGTGGTGTTCGGGCAGTGTAGGGGGTCGTAAAGTGGTGTGGTGTTTTAGGGTTTAGGGCAGTGCAGGGGTGCTCGGGCAGTGTAGGGGGTCGTGTTTCAGGGATTAGGGCATTCTGGCACTGTAGGGGTCCTGCAGGGGTTGGTGTTTCAGGGTTTAGGGCAGTGGATTGGTGTTCTGGCAGCGTAGTGGGTCGTACTGGGGCTGGTGTTTCAGGGTTTAGGGCAGTGCAGTGGTGTTCTGGCAGTGTACGAGGTCTTGCTGGGGTGGTGTTTCAGACTTTAGGACAGTGCAGTGGTGTTTGGGCAGTGTAGGGGGTGTTGCTGGAAGTGGTGTTTCAGGGTTTAGGGCAGTGGTGTTCGGGGAGTTTAGGGGGTCTTGCTGGGGGTGGTGTTTCAGGGTTTAGGGCAGTGCAGTGGTGTTCAGGCAGTGTAGGGGGTGGTGCTGGGGGTGGTGTTTCAGGGTTTAGGGCAGTGCAGTGTTCGGGCAGTGTAGGGGGTCGTACTGGGGGTGGTGTTTAGGGTTTAGGGCAGAGCAGTGGTGTTCGAGCAGTGTAGGGGTCATGCTTGGGGTGGTGTTTCCGGGTTTAGGGCAGTGCAGTAGTGTTCGGGCAGTGTAGGGGGTCATGCAGGGGTGGTGTTTTAGGGTTTAGGACAGTGCAGTGGTGTTCGGACAGTATAGGGGGTCGTGTAGGGGGGTGGTGTTTCAGGGTTTAGGGCAGTGCAGTGGTGTTTGGGCAGTGTAGGGGGTTGTGTGGGGGTGGTGTTTCAGGGTTTAGGGCAAGTCAGAAGTGTTTGGGCACTGTAGGGGGTCATGCGGGGGCTGGTGTTTCAGGATTTAGGGCAGTGCAGTGGTGTTCGGGCAGTGTAGGGGGTTGTGCTGGGGGTGGTGTTTTAGGGTTTAGGGCAGTGCAGTGGTGTTCGGGCAGTGTAGGGGGTCGTGCAGGGGGGTGGTCTTTCAGGGTTTAGGGCAGTGCAGTGTTGTTCGAACAGTGTAGGGGGTGGTGCAGGGGGGTGGTATTTCAGGATTTAGGGCAGTGCAGTGGTGTTCGGACAGAGTAGGGGGTCACGCTGGGGGTGGTGTTTCAGGGTTTAGGGCAGTGCAGTGGTGTTCAGGCAGTGTAGGGGGTCGAGCTGGGGGTGGTGTTTAGGGCAGTGCAGTGGTGTTCGGGCAGTATAGGGGGTCTTGCTGGGGGTGGTGTTTCAGGGTTTAGGGCAGTGGTGTTCGGGCAGTGTAGGGGGTCTTGCTGGGGCTGGTGTTTCAGGGTTTTGGGCAGTGCAGTGGTGTTCGGGCAGTGTAGGAGGTCATGCTGGGGCTGGTGTTTCAGGGTTTATGGCAGGGCAGTGGTGTTCGGGCAGTGTAGGGGGTCATGCTGGGGCTGGTGTTTCAGGGTTTAGGGTAGTGCAGTGGTGTTTGTGTAGTGTAGGGGGTCATGCTGGGGCTAGTTTTTCAGGGTTAAGGGCAGTGCAGTGGTCTTTGGGTAATGCAGGGGGTCGTGCGGGTGTAGTGTTTTAGGGTTTATGGTAGTGCAGTGGTGTTTGGGTAGTGTAGGGGGTCGTGCTGGGGATAGTGTTTTATGGTTTAGGGTAGAGCACTGGTGTGTGGGTAGTGTAGGGGGTCGGGCTGGGGGTAGTGTTTTAGAGTTTAGGGTAGTTAATTTGTGTTTGTGTAGTGAAGGGGGTCGGGCTGGGGGTAGTGTTTTAGGGTTTGGGGCAGTGCAGTGGTGTTTGTGTAGTGTAGGGGATTGTGTTGGGGGTACTGTTTTAGGGTTTACGGCAGAGCAGTGGTGTTCGGGAAGTATAGGGGGTCGTGCTGGGGGTGGTGTTTTAAGGTTAAGTGCAGTGTATTGGTGCTCGGGCAGTGTAGGGTGTCGTGCTCGGGGTGGTGTTTTAGGGTTTAGGGCAGTGCAGTGGTGTTCAGGCAGTGTAGGGGGTCATGCTGGGGATTGTGTTTCAGGGTTTAGGGCAGTGCAGTAGTGTTTGACAGTGTAGGGGGTCGTGCAGGGGGTGGTTTTTCAGGGTTATGTTCGTGCAGTGTAGGGGGTCGTGCTGAGCGTGGTGTTTTAGGGTTTAGGGCTGTGCAGTGGTGTTCGGACAGTGTAGAGGTCGTGGAGGGGGGTAGTGTTTCAGGGTTTAGGACAGTGCAGTGGTTTTCGGACAGTGTAGGGGGTCAGGTAGGGGGTGGTGTTTCAGGGTTTAGGGCAGTGCAGTGGTGTTCGGGCAGTGTAAGGGGTCTTGCTGGGGGTGGTGTTTTTCAGCATTTTCGGCAGTGGTGTTCGGGCAGTGTAGAGGGTCTTGCTGGGGGTGGTGTTTCAGGGTTTAGGGCAGTGGAGTTCGAGCAGTTTGGGGGTTGTGCTGGGGGGTGTTTTAGGGTTTAGGGCAGAGCTGTGGTGTTCGGGCAGTGTAGGGGGTCTTGCTGGGGGTGGTGTTTCAGGGTTTAGGGCAGTGGTGTTCGGGCAGTTTAGGGGGTCATGCTGGGGGTGGTGTTTAAGGGTTTAGAGCAGTGCAGTAGTGTTTGGGCAGTGTAGGGGGTCATGCAGGGGTGGTGTTTCTGGGTTTATTTAGGGCAGTGCAGTGGTGCTCAAGCAGTGTAGGGGGTCGTGCTGGGTGTGGTGTTTTAGGGTTTAGGGCAGTGCAGTGGTGTTCAGGCAGTGTAGGGGGTCATGCCGGGGGGTGGTGTTTCAGGGTAGTGCAGTGGTGTTCGGCAGTGTAGGGGGCCGTGCAGGGGGGTGGTGTTTCAGGGTTTAGGGCATTGCTGTGGTGTTCGGGCAGTGTAGGGGGTTGTGCTGGGGGTGGTGTTTCAGGATTTAGGGCAGTGCAGTGGTGTTCGGGCAGTGTAGGGGGTCATGCGGAGGTGGTGTTTCAGGGTTTAGGGCAGTGAAGTGGTGTTTGGGCACTGTAGGGGGTCGTGCGGGGGCTGGTGTTTCAGGGTTTAGGGCAGTGCAGTGGTGTTTGGGCTGTGTAGGGGGTCGTGCGGGGGTGGTGTTTCAGGGTTTAGGGCAGTACAGTGGTGCTCGGGCAGTGTAGGGGGTCATGCAGGGGGGTGGTGTTTCAGGGTTTAGGGCAGTGTAGTGGTGCTCGGGCAGTGTAGGGGCTCGTGCAGGGGGTGGGGTTTCAGGGTTTAGGGCAGTGCAGTGGTGTTCAGGCAGTGTAGGGGGTCCTGCAGGGGGGTGGTTTTTCAGGGTTTAGGGTGTTCTGGCAGTGTAGGGGTCCTGCAGGGGAGTGGTGTTTCAGGGTTTAGGGCAGTGCAGTGGTGTTCAGGCAGTGTAGGGGGTCGTGCGGGGTGGTTTTTTAGGGTTTAAGGCAGTACACTGGTGTTCGGGCAGTGTAGGGGGTCGTGCTGGGGGTGGTGTTTCAGGGTTTAGGGCAGTACAGTCGTGTTCGGGCACTGTAGGGGGTAGTTCGGGGGCTGGTATTTCAGGGTTTAGGGCAGTGCAGTGGTGTTCTGGCAGTTTAGGGGGTCGTGCGAGGTGGTGTTTCAGGGTTTAGGGCAGTACAGTGGTGTTCGGGCAGTGTAGGGGGTCATGCAGGGGGGTGGTGTTTCAGGGTTTAGGGACGTGCAGTGGTGTTCTGGCAGTGTAGTGGATCATGCTAGGGCTGGTGTTTCAGGGTTTAGGGCAGTGCAGTGGTGTTCGGGCAGTGTAGGGGGTCTTACTGGAAGTGGTGTTTCAGGGTTAAGGGCAGTGCAGTGGTATTCAGGCAGTGTAGGGGGTCATGCTGGGGATTGTGTTTCAGGGTTTAGGGCAGTGCAGTAGTGTTCGACAGTGTAGGGGGTCGTGCAGGGGGTGGTGTTTCAGGGTTATGTTTGTGCAGTGTAAGGGGTCGTGCTGGGCGTGGTGTTTTAGGGTTTAGGGCTGTGCAGTGGTGTTCGGACAGTGTAGGGGGTCGTGTAGGGGGGTAGTGTTTCAGTGTTTAGGACAGTGCAGTGGTTTTCAGGCAGTGTAGGGGGTCGTGCAGGGGTGGTGTTTCAGGGTTAAGTGAGTGCAGTGGTGCTCGGGCTGTGTAGGGGGTCAGGTAGGGGGTGGTATTTCAGGGTTTAGGGCAGTGCAGTGGTGTTCGGGCAGTGTAAGGGGTCTTGCTGGGGGTGGTGTTTCAGGGTTTAGGACAGTGCAGTGGTTTTCGGGCAGTGTAGGGGGTCGTGCAGGGGTGGTGTTTCAGGGTTAAGTGAGTGCAGTGGTGTTTGGGCAGTGTAGGGGGTCAGGTAGGGCGTGGTGTTTCAGGGTTTAGGGCAGGGCAGTGGTGTTCGGGCAGTGTAGAGGGTCTTGCTGGGGGTGGTGTTTCAGGGTTTAGGGCAGTGGAGTTCGGGCAGTGTAGGGGGTCTTGCTGGGGCTAGTGTTTCAGGGTTTAGGGCAGTGCAGTGGTGTTTGAGCACTGTAGGGGGTCGTGCGGGGGCTGGTGATTCAGTGTTTAGGGCGGTGCAGTGGTGTTCGGGCAGTGTAGGGGTCGTGCTGGGGGTGGTGTTTTAGGGTTTAGGGCAGTGCAGTGGTGTTCGGGCAGTGTAGGGGATCGTGCAAGGGGATGGAGTTGCAGGGTTTAGGGCAGTGCAGTGGTGTTCGGGCAGTGTAGGGGGTCATGCAGGGGGGTGGTGTTTTAGGGTTTAGGGACGTGCAGTGGTGTTCTGGCAGTGTAGTGGATCGTGCTAGGGCTGGTTTTTCAGGGTTTAGGGCAGTGCAGTGGTGTTCGGGCAGTGTAGGGGGTCATGCGGGGTGGTGTTTCAGGGTTTAGGGCAGTGAAGTGGTGTTTGGGCACTGTAGGGGGTCGTGCGGGGGCTGGTGTTTCAGGGTTTAGGGCAGTGCAGTGGTGTTTGGGCAGTGTAGGGGGTCATGCAGGGGTGGTGTTTCAGGGTTTAGGGCAGTACAGTGGTGCTCAGGCAGTGTAGGGGGTCATGCAGGGGGGTGGTGTTTCAGGGTTTAGGGCAGTGCAGTTGTGTTCAGGCAGTGTAGGGGGTCATGCTGGGGGGTGGTGTTTCAGGGCAGTTCAGTGGTGCTCGGGCAGTGTAGGGGTCATGCTGGGTGTGGTGTTTTAGGGTTTAGGGCAGTGCAGTGGTGTTCAGGCAGTGTAGGGGGTCATGCTGGGGGGTGGTGTTTCAGGGTAGTGCAGTGGTGTTCGGCAGTGTAGGGGGTCGTGCAGGGGGGTGGTGTTTCAGGGTTTAGGGCATTGCTGTGGTGTTTGGGCAGTGTAGGGGGTTGTGCTGGGGGTGGTGTTTCAGGGTTTAGGGCAGTGCAGTGGTGTTCGGGCAGTGTAGGGGGTCATGCGGGGGTGGTGTTTCAGGGTTTAGGGCAGTGAAGTGGTGTTTGGGCACTGTAGGGGGTCGTGCGGGGGCTGGTGTTTCAGGGTTTAGGGCAGTGCAGTGGTGTTTGGGCAGTGTAGGGGGTCATGCGGGGTGGTGTTTCAGGGTTTAGGGCAGTACAGTGGTGCTCGGGCAGTGTAGGGGGTCATGCAGGGGGTGGTGTTTCAGGGTTTAGGGCAGTGTAGTGGTGCTCGGGCAGTGTAGGGGCTCGTGCAGGGGGTGGTGTTTCAGGGTTTAGGGCAGTGCAGTGGTGTTCAGGCAGTGTAGGGGGTCCTGCAGGGGGTGGTGTTTCAGGGTTTTGGGCAGTGCAGTGGTGTTCGGGCAGTGTAGGGGGTCGTGCGGGGTGGTTTTTCAGGGTTTAAGGCAGTACACTGGTGTTCGGGCAGTGTAGGGGGTCGTGCTGGGGGTGGTGTTTCAGGGTTTAGGGCAGTACAGTCGTGTTCGGGCACTGTAGGGGGTAGTTCGGGGGCTGGTATTTCAGGGCTTAGGGCAGTGCAGTGGTGTTCTGGCAGTTTAGGGGGTCGTGCAGGGGGGTGGTGTTTCAGGGTTTAGGGACGTGCAGTGGTGTTCTGGCAGTGTAGTTGATCGTGCTAGGACTGGTGTTTCAGGGTTTAGGGCAGTACAGTGGTGTTCGGGCAGTGTAGGGGGTCATGCAGGGGGGTGGTGTTTCAGGGTTTAGGGACGTGCAGTGGTGTTCTGGCAGTGTAGTTGATCGTGCTAGGACTGGTGTTTCAGGGTTTAGGGCAGTGCAGTGGTGTTCGGGCAGTGTAGGGGGTCATACTGGAAGTGGTGTTTCAGGGTTAAGGGCAGTGGTGTTCGGGGACTGTAGGGTGTCTTGCTGGGGGTGGTGTTTCAGTGTTTAGGGCAGTGCAGTGGTGCTCGGGCAGTGTAGGGAGTTGTACTGGGGGTGGTGTTTCAGGGTTTAGGGCAGTCCAGTGGTGCTCTGGCAGTGTAGGGGGTCATGCTGGGGGTGGTGTTTTAGGGTTTAGGGCAGTGCAGTGGTGTTCGGGCAGTTTAGGGGGTCGAGCTGGGGTTGGTGTTTCAGGGTTTAGGGCAGTGCAGTCGTGTTCGGGCAGTGCAGGGGGTCGTGCTGGGGGTGGTGCTTCAGGGTTTAGGGCAGTGCAGTAGTGTTCGGGCAGTGTAGGGGTCATGCAGAGGTGGTGTTTCAGGGTTTAAGGCAGTGCAGTTGTGCTCGAGCAGTGTAGGGGGTCAGGCAGGGGGTGGTGTTTCAGGGTTTAGGGCAGTGCAGTGGTGTTCGTGCAGTGTAGGGAGTCTTGCTGGGGGTGGTGTTTCAGGGTTTAGGGCAGTGGTGTTCGGACAGTGTAGGGGGTCTTGCTGGGGCTGGTGTTTCAGGGTATAGGGCAGTGCAGTGGTGTTCGGGCAGTGTAGTGGGTCGTGTTGGGGCTGGTGTTTCAGGGTTTAGGATAGTGCAGTGGTGTTTGTTTAGTGTAGGGGGTCCTGCTGGTGGTAGTGATTTAGGGTTTAGGGTAGTGCAGTGATGTTTGTGTAGTTTAGGGGGTTGTGCTTGGGGTAGATTTAGGGTTTAGGGTAGTGCAGTGGTGTTTGTGTAGTGTAGGGGGTCGTGCTGGGGGTAGGGTTTAGGGCAGTGCAGTGGTATTTGTGTAGTGTAGGGGGTCATGCTGGGGGTAGTGTTTTAGGGTTTGGGGTAGTGCAGTGGTGTTTGTGTAGTGTAGGGGGTCGTGCTGGGGGTAGTGTTTTAGGGTTTAGGGTAGTGCAGTGGTGTTTGGGTAGTGTAGGGGGTTGTGTTGGGGGTAGTGTTTTAGGGTTTAGGCTAGTATAGTGGTGTTAGTGTAGTATAGGGGGTCGTGCTGGGGGCAGTGTTTTAGGGTAGTGCAGTGGTGTTTGGGTAGTGTAGGGGGTCGTGCTGGGGTAGTGTTTTAGGGTTTAGGGTAGTGCAGTGGTGTTGGTGTGGTGTTTGCATATGGCTGGGTCCAAACTGGAATGGCATGGTGAGCAAAAAAACTATGGATTTAGGCCCAGATCTCTGTACTGGGGTGAATGTATGACATTGTTCTGCATTCTGTCCATCAATAGTTCTTTATGCATTTGTCACACCGAGTGGGACGGGTATGCTCAGACGTGAGTCCCGTCCTCTCCATGCCACTGGAATCAAGCTATCCTGGCTGAAGAGGGGTGAAACCCCGAATCTGGTCCTAGGAAGCTTGTTTCCTCTCCATGGAGGACGTGGCCTGGCAGTTCGGGCTGGACTGTTCCCATTGCGCACAAGGTCAAGACTGATTTGCATATGGCTGGGTCCAAACTGGAATGGCATGGTGAGCAAAAAAACGATGTATTTAGGCCCAGATCTCTGTACTCGGG
Source organism: Triturus cristatus (assembly GCF_964204655.1). NCBI lineage: Eukaryota > Metazoa > Chordata > Amphibia > Caudata > Salamandridae > Triturus > Triturus cristatus. Next base: position 228,266,189 of record NC_140579.1, on the reverse strand, counting down.
TGAATGTATGACATTGTTCTCCATTAGTAGTGTTTTAGGGTTTAGGGTAGTGCAGGTGTGTTTGGGTAGTGTAGGCGGTTGTGCTGAGGGTAGATTTAGGGTTCAAAGTAGTGAAATGGTGTTTGGGTATTCTAGGGGGTCGTGCTGGGGGTAGATTTATGGTTTAGGGTAGTGCAGTGGTGTTTGGGTAGTGTAGGGGGTTGTGCTGGGGGTAGATTTAGGGTTTAGGGTAGTGCAGTGGTGTTTGGGTAGTGTAGGGAGTCGTGCCTGGGGGGAGTGTTTTAGGGTTTAGGGTAGTTCATTGGTGTTTGGGTTGTGTAGGGGGTCGTGCTGGGGCTGGTGTTTCAGGGTTTATGGCAGTGCAGTGGTGTTCGGGCAGTGTAGGGGTTCGTGCTGGTGCTGGTTTTTCAGGGTTTAGGGCGGTGCAGTGGTGTTCGGGCAGTGTAGGGGTTCGTGCTGGGGTTGGTGTTTCAGGGTTTAGGGCAGTTCAGTGGTGTTAGGGCAGTGTAGAGGGTCTTGGTGGGGGTGATGTTTCAGGGTTTAGGGCAGTGGCGTTCGGCAGTGTAGGGGCTCTTGTTGGGGCTGCTGTATCAGGGTTTAGGGCAGTGCAGTGGTGTTTGTGCAGTGTAGGGGTCGTGCTTGGGCTGGTGTTTCAGTGTTTAAGGTAGTGCAGTTGTGTTTGTGTAATGTAGGGGGTCGTGCTGTTGGTAGTGTTTTAGCATTTAGGGTAGTGCAGTGATGTTTGTGTAGTGTAAGGGGTTGTGCTTGGGGTAGATTTAGGGTTTAGGGTAGTGCAGTGGTGTTTGGATAGTGTAGGGGGTCGTGCTGCGGGTAGATTTAGGGTTTAGGGTAGTGCTGTGGTGTTTGGGTAGTGTAGGGGGTCGTGCCCGGGGTAGATTTAGGGTTTAGGGCAATGTAGTAGTTTTTGGGTAGTGTAGGGGGTCATGCTGGGGGTAGATTTAGGGTTTAGGATAGTGAAGTGGTGTTTGGGTAGTATGGGGAGTCGTGCTGGGGGAGTGTTTTAGGGTTGTAGGGTAGTGCAATGGTGTTTGGGTAGTGTAGGGGGTCGTGCTGGGGGTATTGTTTTAGGGTTTAGGGGAGTGCAGTGGTGTTTGGGTAGTGTATGGGGTCGTGCTGGGGTGAGTGGTTTAGGAGAGTACAGTCTTGTTTGGGATGTGTACTGGGTACTGCAGGGGGTAGTGTTTTAGGGTTTAGGGTATTGCAGTGGTGTTTGGGTAGTGTAGGGGGTACTGCTGGGGATAGTGTTTAAGGGTTTGGCGTAGTGCAGTGGTGTTTGAGTAGTGTAGGGCGTCGTGCTGGGGGTGGTGTTTTAGGGCTTAGGGCAGTGCAGTGGTGTTCGGACAGTGTAGGTGGTCGTGCTGGGGGTGGTGTTTTAGGGTTTAGGGCAGTGCAGTGGTGTTCGGGCAGTGTAGGGGGTTGTGCTGTGGGTGGTGTTTCAGGGTTTAGGGCAGTGCAGTGGTGTTCGGTCAGTGTAGGGGGTCGTGCTGGGGGTGGTGTTTAGGGTTTAGGGCAGTGCAGTGGTGTTCGGGCAGTGTAGGGCGTCTTGCTGGGGGTGGTGTTTCAGGGTTTAGGGCAGTGGTGTTCGGGCAGTGTAGGGGGTCTTGCTGGGGCTGCTGTTTCAGGGTTTAGGGCAGTGCAGTGGTGTTCGGGCAGTGTAGGAGGTCGTGCTGGGGCTGGTGTTTCAGGGTTTAGGGCAGGGCAGTGGTGTTCGGGCAGAGTAGGGGGTCATGCTCGGGGTGGTGTTTAAGGGTTTAGGGCAGAGCAGTGGTGTTCAGGCAGTGTAGGGGGTCATGCTGGGGCTGGTGTTTCAGGGTTTAGGGGAGTGCAGTGGTGTTTGTGTAGTGTAGGGGGTCATGGTGGGGCTAGTGCTTTAGGGTTAAGGGCAGTGCGGTAGTCTTTGGGTAATGTAGGGGGTCGTGCGGGTGTAGTGTTTTAGGGTTTATGGTAGTGCAGTGGTGTTTGGGTAGTGTAGGGGGTCGTGCTGGGGGTAGTGTTTTAAGGTTTAGGGTAGTGCAGTAGTGTGTGGGTAGTGTAGGGGGTTCGGCTGGGGGTAGTGTTTTAGGGTTTAGGGTAGTGCATTTGTGTTTGTGTAGTGAAGGGGGTCGGGCTGGGGGTACTGTTTTAACCCCTTCGCTGCCAGGCATTTTCCCCCTCCTGTGCCAAGCCTTTTTTTGGCTATTTGGGGTAGTGCGCGCTTAGGCCCCTGTAACTTTTTGACCACATTAGGTATCCACGCCAAATTTGCGTCCTTTTCTTCCAACATCATGGGGATTCTAAAGGTACTCAGGGTTTGTGGATTCCCCTGGAGGGGTCACAGAAATGAGCCAAAATACAGCAAAAGTTTGGTTTTTTTCGGAAAAATTGGAAAAACAGGCTGCAAATGAAAGCATCTGGGTTTTTCCCTGCAAATGTTATCAAAAAGGGTTTGTGGGGTTGAAATCACCATTTTCCCAGCTTTTCGGGGATACCAGACTTTTGTCAGAAACCCAAAATTTTTTACACAGTTTTGGCATTTTTCTGGGACACAGCCTTTTTTTGCTATGTTTTGTGCTTTTGACCTCCATCCAGTTAATGGCAGAAATGGGTACAAAAGCAATAATGGATCCTGGAAAGCTATACATTTTCGAGAAGAAGACAAAATTCTGAATTCAGCAAGGGGTCATTTTTTGTAGATCCATCAAGGTTTTTTTATAGAAACTAACAGTTAAATATTGGATAAATTGAAAATTAGTTGAAAAAAACAGCCTTTTGTAACGTTTTCACCTGTAACTTCTTCTAATTATGACAGCTCTTTGAAAGCAATATACCGTTGCATCCGCTGGACATTACTGGTTGTGGGCATATATAGGACTTGTAGGTTCACCAAGAACCCGACGAGCCCGGAGCCAAAAACTGAGCAGCAACTTGCAATGGTTTTTTATTATGTACCGGGTATATAGTAATTATTCTGTAAAAATGTGTACATGGAAAAATCGGTATGAAAGACACCTATGTATTTCTGAAAAGGGAACAAAATATAGAGTTTAGAAACAGTAGATATTTGCACATTTCTGAAATTGGGAATACTCATACTAGCATGAGAATTATCAGTCATTTTTTAGAATGACTTATTTTTTACACAATGTCTTTCATTTGGAAGGCAGAAATGCATCGAAAGTCAATAGATAATAACAGTTCCTTTACAAATCTGAATTACCCTAAGTCTCCCGATAAAAATGGTACCTCACTTGTGTGGGTAGGCATAGTGCCCGCGACAGGAATGGCGCAAAACACAACGTGGTCACAACTCAATATCGCAGTGAAAATTTACCCTTTTTTGGCAATGTGCCTAGCTCTAGTTTTTTAACCCTAGCTCTGCGGGCACCTGGGGAAACCTAGCAAACCTATACATTTTTGAAAACTAGACACCCAGGGGAATCCAGGATGGGGTGACTTGACTGCCTCCCATCAAGGTCTGTTACCCAGAATCCCTTGCAAACCTAAATTTTTTTTTTTTAAAACACATTTTCCCCACATTTCTGTTGTGGAAAGTTCCGGAATCTGCGTGGATCCACAAATATCCACCCACCCCGCGTCCCCCAAAGTCTTAAAAGAAAAACGGTAACTCACTTGTGTGGGTCGGCCTAGTGCCCGCGACAGGAAACGGCGCAAAACGCATCGTGGTCACACCTCAATTTCACAGTGAAAAATGACCCTTTTTTTGCAAAACGACTAGCTGTAGTTTTTGAACCCTAGCTCTGCGGGCACCTTGGGAAACATATCAAACCTATACATTTTTGAAGACTAGACACCCGGGGGAATCCAGGATGGGGTGACTTGACTGCCTCCCACCAGGGTCTGTTACCCAGAATCCCTTGCAAACCTCAAAAATTGTCAAAAAAAACACATTTTCCCCACATTTCTGTGGTGGAAAGTTCCAGAATCTGCGTGGCTCCACAAATTTCCACCCACCCCGCATTCCCCAAAGTCTTACGAGAAAAATGGTACATCATTTGTGTGGGTCGGCCTAGTGCCCGGGACAGGAAACGGCGCAAAACGCAAAGTGGTCACACCTCAATTTCGCAGCGAAAAATTACCCTTTTTTGGCAAAATGATTAGCTGTAGTTTTTGAACCCTAGCTCTGCGGGCACCTTGGAAAACCTAGCAAACCTATACATTTTTGAAAACTAGACACCCAGGGGAATCCAGGATGGGGTGACTTGACTGCCTCCCACCAGGGTCTGTTACCCAGAATCCCTTGCAAACCTAAAAAATTGTCAAAAAAACCACATTTTCCCCACATTTCTGTGGTGGAAAGTTCCGGAATCTGCGTGGATCCACAAATTTCCACCCACCCCACGTTCCCCAAAGTCTTACGAGAAAAACGGTATCTCACTTGTGTGGTTCGGCCTAGTGCCCGCGACAGGAAACGTCGCAAAACGCATCGTGGTCACACCTCAATTTCGCAGTGAAAAATTACCCTTTTTTGGCAAAATGACTAGCTGTAGTTTTTGAACCCTAGCTCTGCGGGCACCTTGGGAAACCTAGCAAACCTATACATTTTTGAAAACTAGACACCCAGGGGAATCCAGGATGGGGTGACTTGACTGCCTCCCACCAGGGTCTGTTACCCAGTATCCCTTGCAAACCTAAAAAATTGTCAAAAAAAACACATTTTCCCCACATTTCTGTGGTGGAAAGTTCTGGAATCTGCGTGGATCCACAAATTTCCACCAACCCCACGTTCCACAGAGTCTTACAAGAAAAATGGTATCTCACTTGTGTGGTTCGGCCTAGTGCCCGCGACAGGAAACGTCGCAAAACGCATCATGGTCACACCTCAATTTCGCAGTGAAAAATGACCCTTTTTTGGCAAAATAACTAGCTGTAGTTTTTGAACCCTAGCTCTGCGGGCACTCTGGGAAACCTAGCAAACCTATACATTTTTGAAAACTAGACACCCAGGGGAATCCAGGATGGGGTGACTTGACTGCCTCCCACCAGGGTCTGTTACCCAGAATCCCTTGCAAACCTAAAAAATTGTCAAAAAAAACACATTTTCCCCACATTTCTGTGGTGGAAAGTTCCGGAATCTGCGTGGATCCACAAATTTCCACCCACCCCGCGTTCCCCAAAGTCTTACAAGAAAAACGGTACCTCACTTGTGTGGGTCGGCCTAGTGCCCGCGACAGTAAATGGCGCAAAACGTAGTGAGGTAACATCAAAATTGCCTATCTCAAAACCACCTGGTTTTGCAAGGGGGTCACTTGGGTTTTTGGCCCGGTGCTCGGCGGCCATCTAGGAAAACCTACCAAACCCATACATTTCTGAAAACTAGACACCCGGGGGCTTCCAGGGAGGTATAGCTTGCGTGGATCCCCCAACTTTTCCTTAACCAGGATCCCCTGCAGACCTCAATTTTAGCTGAAATAAATCCCTTTTTTCACACATTTTTGTGTGGGAAAGTTGTGGCATCACCGGGCTCACTCAAATTTCCCACCTCCCAGCGTTCCCCTGGGTCTCCCGGTAAAAATGGTGCCTCACTTGTGTGGAAGGCCCAAGTACCCGCGACAGGCAAGGGCCCAAAACGTAGTGAGGTGACATCAAAATTGCCTATCTCAAAACCTCCTGGTTTTGCAAGGGGGGTCACTTGGGTTTTTGGCCCGGTGCTCGGCGGCCATCTAGGGAAACCTACCAAACCCATACATTTCTGAAAACTAAACACACGGGGACTTCCAGGGAGGTATGGCTTGCGTGGATCCCCCAACGTTTCCTTACCCAGAATCCCCTGCAAACCTCAATTTTAGCTGAAAACATCACTTTTTTCACACATTTTTGTGTGGGAAAGTTGTGGCATCACCAGGCTCACTCAAATTTTCCACCACCCAGCGTTCCCCTGGGTCTCCCGGTAAAAATGGTGCCTCACTTGTGTGGGAGGCCCAAGTACCCGCGACAGGCAAGGGCCCAAAACGTAGTGAGGTGACATCATAATTGCCTATCTCAAAACCACCTGGTTTTGCAAGGGGGGTCACCTGGGTTTTTGGCCCGGTGTTTGGCAGCCATATACGGAAACCTACAAAACCCATAAATTTCTGAAAACTAGACACCCGGGGGCTTCCAGGGAGGTATGGCTTGCATGGATCCCCCAACGTTTTCTTACCAGAATCCCCTGCAAACCTCAATTTTAGCTGAAAAAGTAACTTTTTTCACACATTTTTGTGTGGGAAAGTTGTGGCATCACCGGGCTCACTCAAATTTCCCACCTCCCAGCGTTCCCCTGGGTGTCCCGGTAAAAATGGTGCCTCACTTGTGTGGGAGGCCCAAGTACCCGCGACAGGCAAGGGCCCAAAACGTAGTGAGGTGACATCAAAATTGCCTATCTCAAAACCACCTGGTTTTGCAAGGGGGTCACCTGGGTTTTTGGCCCGGTGTTCGGCGGCCATCTAGGGAAATGTTAGAAATGGGATTTCTGGTTGGCTAGGGCTTGCGCCAAAGCCAGGCAGAAACCACCACTCTAGTCAGGGCTGGGGAGTTACACGCCAAAGATAACCCCTGCTCACCCCCTTGGTAGCTTGGCACGAGCAGTCAGGCTTATCCCGGAGGCAATGTGTAAAGCGTTTGCGCGCGCACCCAGCAACAACACCCAAGGCCCCCCACAAAGGAAACTCCACACAAGGTATTATATAAAAATAGCCTTTGTATTATACCAAAACACATTAGATAATATTCACACAATTTACACTGTGCCAACTGGCACTGGGCAGAATTTTACAAGGGACTATTTACACGGGACAGGGCCACATGGACCACTGTCAGAATCAGCACAAATCACCAATTTGTACATATAGGACATATACTAACTGTATCACAAATTAGCACGGTAGAGCACAAACAGTAACGACTGGCGCAATAATGACCTCAGCGTCATCACACTAGCATCAGGTATAAAACCTATCCTGCATCCATCACAGGGGCATAAACACATTATGCAATTTCTCTTGGGTCTAACGCATTAGACCTAACCACCTAAGTATACCTACACTAGGGGCTTATATCGCACAGGGAAGTACAATCTCCCTAACACCAACCTAAACAGGTAAAACAACCTCCTAGGCAGAAATGACCACATTTAGAGGTATTAAACACAGGGTGCGCAAAACATGCTATACACAGTACATTTCCTAGCACCCAATCACATTAGCATGAATCACAATAACACCTCAATCACATTAGGGTCCAGGTCGCACCAGAACCTAAACGTAGCAGCTGCCCACTACTTGCTGGGCAGCTGGGGACAAGAACAGGGCCTAAATGCTGCAGCTGGCTCTAAGTGCTACGCAACTGTGGAAGGAAAATAGTATCCAAGAATGTTGGAGCCACCTAGGCTCTACACCCACCATGTCCCCTGGAGCACACTGGCTCCTGAAAGTCATATGCGCCAACCGTTGGAGCCATCTAGGCTCAGAGAACAAACTGGCACACGTGCTGGAGCCACTCAGGGCTCTGAAATAACAATATTGGCCGGCGTTGGAGTCCCCTCTGGACTCTAAATAAAGAATGCCTGCCTCGTTGGAGCCTCACTGGGCTCTAAACAAATATGCCCCGCGTTGGAGCCTCGTGGGCTCAGAACACTAAGGAAATGCCCCTGAAGCTGGAGCGCACTAGCGCTCTAAAACAGACACCGCCCCAACCGTTGGAGCCTTCTCTGGGCTCTGGAATGTCAATGCCCCCGACGTTGGAGCGCCTCCCTCTATCAGGCGGGGGGGCGGCTCAGGAGATAGGCCGGTCTGGGACCGGCACCCACGACACACGCACGGAGTCCCCCAGCCCTTCTCTTACCGGGTCTCCGCAGTAGAGGCTCTCTCCTTCACCCGGGCCCCCTCCTGGGACCCGGGACTCAGCCTCACAGCTGCTGCATGCGGGGCTTCCTTCTTACATTCTCTGGGAGGCGGGGTGGGCTCCCGTTCTCCCTCGTTCCCACATCGGGGCTCCCAACGGCTTACGGGAGCCCCGCATCCCCGTCGCAGTACTTCCGGTCCCGCCGCGGCCCCGCCCCCGTCACAGGCGGACTTGCCTGACTTCCGGGGCGGTCGCGGCGGGACCCAGGGCGGCAATCTCGGCGGCCGGCAAAGTCGCAGGGTGGGCACCCGCGCATACAACTAAGTAAATAAACGGGGTAGGCACCCGTATTGGACTTCAATAAGCGGTGTGGGCACCTGCATTAATTAGGAAATAAAAACGAAGACGCAGGGTGGGCACCTGCATACCAAAGGCAAACGACCAGCAGGGTGGGCACCCGCAAGGCACCACGATGCGGGGGAATCCCTACGTCGGGATTCCCTCAGAAGATCGCAGCCCAGCGCTGCAAAGTCACGGCACAGACTCCCTCCTGAATCAAAGGGGGCCAATTAAGATAAAGGGCTCCCAGGCGCTAGACGACAGCAAAGGTCCTGGGGCAAGGGAAATAAAGCAAATCGCCCTAAAAGTCCTGGAGGCATCAAGGGGGCAATGCAGGGCCCAGGGGCCAGCACACAGGGCCCTCCAGCAGGGAGGCAGCCCCCATGGCGGTCCCTCCTGGGCCACACCAGCAGCAAGCCCCCTCCTGTCAGGATCCAAAGCAGAACATTTTGTAAGGGGACACAGCCCCTTTTTATACACCTAATACCTTTGTCTCCAGGTGCTGGGGAGGGGCAAACCAGATGCAACTGGTTCTTGAGCACTTTGTTTTGCTCAGCCCCTCTCCCTATTCACAGGAGAGGCCAGGGTCATCAGTCACACCACAGGGTGCGGAGCCAGCATTGTGTGGGGAAAGCCCAGCCCTACTCAGGTCCTAGGTGTACTCCTCCCACCCATCTGGCTGCTGATCTCCCCATTCACCACTGGGCGACTCCTCCTGACTCTGGGGATTCCCTAGCCCATCACCTGACCTCAGCCAGCCAATCATCCGCCAGGCAGTCACTGCACATTTATGCCAGCGTCTAGAAGTGGCACTTCCACACTAGCTACATGGACACCGTACACATCATCGCGCAGCATTTCATCACACGAGTCTGCACATACCAAACTCGCACCTGCACTCCCCACGCATCAGGAACTACCAGGGACACATACATTCCCCCATGCATTCCTATGGGAGGGCAGGTCAGTCTCACCAAAACATACACAGAGCGCGCGCGCTTTCCACTGGGACACAGTGTGAAAGCGCCTAGAGGCCTAAAACCACTAGTACAACACAGGAAAAAGGCTAGGATACTGCAAAAAGTTCTAGGGGTGAACTTGTCAGAAGGGCCAAGTCCAACACAACCCCCTTCCAGCCAAAACGCAGGGCAGACCAATCACCACCGGGATGGTCTTCCCTGCTTGGGGCGATAGAACACGGACGCAGGACCGTACTGCAGGGACACTCTCCGGTTCTACGCCATTCTCAATGAACGTGGTTCCATCTGAAAAAAAAAACCAACCGAAAAAAACTCAGGCCCAACTAGGCTACCCCACTGGTACTACCTAGTTGTCCACGGCCACGACCAGGCCCTAGGCCACCCAGATACCACTGGTCCTTGCCAAACCCAGAGTGGGGGGTAGTAACCCCTGGCATACAAGCCATTCTCCACTCTCCCTCTCAGTGTAGTTCCCAACTACCACTGATCCTTCAACCTAGGGTCCGCACCCTCAGGCTGACCAGAGGTCACGGGCAAGAATGCCCCACCCTACCTCTACTTCTGGGGTTCCGCACCCTCCCAGGGAAGCACCCACCAGAACACAACTCTCCCACCAGTTCAGGACCTCTCTCCACCAACTGGTCTACCACCTGGGATCCAAGGGGTCAGAGGCGAGGACTCCCTCCCTCTGCACCCCCTTCCACTGTAGAGCAGGGCCTCTTCACCCAAGATGAGCCTCCCCTGCCCTCAGGACTACAGCTGCCCTTACGTCCAGATCCGGAAACACCGACTACTGGCTCCCCAACCGAGGGACGTACCCTTTGGTCAGATGCCTGGCAAACCAGGACTTAACGAGGGTGACACATAACTAATGGGTCGTGTGACAGTCTGCCTGGCGCTGATCTCACGACCTCCTGTCCATCTGACAGTGCGTGCAGACCCCCCAGGACAGAAGTGGCGACACCACGGTAACTCAGTGGCGACTCAGCCCTCCCGGTTGGTCCCTGACCTACTGGTTCCCACTGGGGAATCCCTCCCCCTCTCACCCCTCCCTCTGGACTTCCGCACCCTCCCAACTGGAGTGGTACCGCCAGACACCAGGACTACTGGAGCTCTGATTACAGACACTCCACGTCCTCTAGACACTGGGAGATCCTCCTCAAATGACCTATTGGTACAGCCTAGGCCCCCGACCTGATGTTCCCTAAAGAAACCATCCAGGCCCTGAGACTGGGTTTCGGGCACCTGGAGACACGCAGTCCCACCCACTCCTTTTCCGCAGAGACAGGACGTGAGCCCCTACACCGAGACATAGCTGGGCTTCTCTGAACCTCTTCCACCACGCTGGGCTGGAAGACACCTCAGCCACTCCTTTTGGAATCACTCCCCAATGCAAGCTCCCTATCCCAGAGAACTCACACCAAATCAACCAGCAAGCTCCCTATTTCAGAGAACTCACACCAAAGTATTCAGCAAGCTTCTTATTTCAGAGAACTCACACCATTCATCCACACACACACCCCCCAGACTAGTAAGACAGTTTCTACCGCCCCTGATTTCTCAACCTGACCACCACGTGACACAGGTACCATTACCCCGGGAACTGGGAATGGGAATACATGCACTGGACACACATCTGCTGCCACCACTGGATCCCACCCTTACTGGTGAATCCAAAAACACATTTCCACAGAAATGACACTTAAAAACAAACTTAGAACAATAATCTCTATACCATGTGATTATCTAAATGCAGAGTTTTGTAGTGAAGCCAGTTGCTGCTGCGGTACAGCGCAAACGCAAGTCCTATCCCACCGCTGATCACCAATGTTAGAAATGGGATTTCTGGTTGGCTAGGGCTTGCGCCATAGCCAGGCAGAAACCACCACTCTAGTCAGGGCTGGGGAGTTACACGCCAAAGATAACCCCTGCTCACCCCCTTGGTAGCTTGGCACGAGCAGTCAGGCTTATCCCGGAGGCAATGTGTAAAGCGTTTGCGCGCGCACCCAGCAACAACACCCAAGGCCCCCCACAAAGGAAACTCCACACAAGGTATTATATAAAAATAGCCTTTGTATTATACCAAAACACATTAGATAATATTCACACAATTTACACTGTGCCAACTGGCACTGGGCAGAATTTTACAAGGGACTATTTACACGGGACAGGGCCACATGGACCACTGTCAGAATCAGCACAAATCACCAATTTGTACATATAGGACATATACTAACTGTAACACAAATTAGTACGGTAGAGCACAACCAGTAACGACTGGCGCAATAATGACCTCAGCGTCATCACACTAGCATCAGGTATAAAACCTATCCTGCATCCATCACAGGGGCATAAACACATTATGCAATTTCTCTTGGGTCTAACGCATTAGACCTAACCACCTAAGTATACCTACACTAGGGGCGTATATCGCACAGGGAAGTACAATCTCCCTAACACCAACCTAAACAGGTAAAACAACCTCCTAGGCAGAAATGACCACATTTAGAGGTATAAAACAGAGGGTGCGCAAAACATGCTATACACAGTACATTTCCTAGCACCCAATCACATTAGCATGAATCACAATAACACCTCAATCACATTAGGGTCCAGGTCGCACCAGAACCTAAACGTAGCAGCTGCCCACTACTTGCTGGGCAGCTGGGGACAAGAACAGGGCCTAAATGCTGCAGCTGGCACTAAGTGCTGTGCAGCTGTAGAAGGAAAATAGTATCCAAGAATGTTGGAGCCACCTAGGCTCTACACCCACCATGTCCCCTGGAGCACACTGGCTCCTGAAAGTCATATGCGCCAACCGTTGAAGCCATCTAGGCTCAGAGAACAAACTGGCACACGTGCTGGAGCCACTCAGGGCTCTGAAATAACAATATTGGCCAACGTTGGAGTCCCCTCTGGACTCTAAATAAAGAATGCCCGCCTCGTTGGAGCCTCACTGGGCTCTAAACAAATATGCCCCGCGTTGGAGCCTCGTGGGCTCAGAACACTAAGGAAATGCCCCCGAAGCTGGAGCGCACTAGCGCTCTAAAACAGACACCGCCCCAAACCGTTGGAGCCTTCTCTGGGCTCTGGAATGTCAATGCCCCCGATGTTGGAGCGCCTCCCTCTATCAGGCGGGGGGGCGGCTCAGGAGATAGGCCGGTCTGGGACCGGCACCCACGACACACGCACGGAGTCCCCCAGCCCTTCTCTTACCGGGTCTCCGCAGTAGAGGCTCTCTCCTTCACCCGGGCCCCCTCCTGGGACCCGGGACTCAGCCTCACAGCTGCTGCATGCGGGGCTTCCTTCTTACATTCTCTGGGAGGCAGGGTGGGCTCCCGTTCTCCCTCGTTCCCACATCGGGGCTCCCATCGGCTTACGGGAGCCCCGCATCGCCGTCGCACTACTTCCGGTCCCGCCGCGGCCCCGCCCCCGTCACAGGCGGACTTGCCTGACTTCCGGGGCGGCCGCGGTGGGACCCAGAGCGGCAATCTCGGCGGCCGGCAAAGTCGCAGGGTGGGCACCCGCGCATACAACTAAGTAAATAAACGGGGTAGGCACCCGTATTGGACTTCAATAAGCGGTGTGGGCACCTGCATTAATTAGGAAATAAAAACGAAGATGCAGGATGGGCACCTGCATACCAAAGGCAAACGACCAGAGGGGTGGGCACCCGCTAGGCACCACGATGCGGGGGAATCCCTACGTCGGGATTCCCTCAGAAGATCGCAGCCCAGCGCTGCAAAGTCACGGCACAGGCTACCTCCTGAATCAAAGGGGGCCAATTAAGATAAAGCGCTCCCAGGACAGCAACGGTCCTGGGGCAAGGGAAATAAAGCAAATCGCCCTAAAAGTCCTGGAGGCATCAAGGGGGCAATGCAGGGCCCAGGGGCCAGCACACAGGGCCCTCCAGCAGGTAGGCAGCCCCCATGGCGGTCCCTCCTGGGCCCTACCAGCAGCAAGCCCCCTCCTGTCAGGATCCAAAGCAGAACATTTTGTAAGGGGACACAGCCCCTTTTTATACACCTAATACCTTTGTCTCCAGGTGCAGGGGAGGGGCGAACCAGATGCAACTGGTTCTTGAGCACTTTGTTTTGCTCAGCCCCTCTCCCTATTCACAGGACAGGCCAGGGTCATCAGTCGCACCACAGGGGCGGAGCCAGCATTGTGTGGGGAAAGCCCAGCCCTACTCAGGTCCTAGGTGTACTCCTCCCACCCATCTGGCTGCTGATCTCCCCATTCACCACTGGGCGACTCCTCCTGTCTCTGGGGATTCCCTAGCCCATCACCTGACCTCAGCCAGCCAATTATGCGCCAGGCAGTCACTGCACATTTATGCCATCGGCTAGAAGTGGCACTTCCACACTAGCTACATGGACACCGCACACATCATCGCGCAGCATTTCATCACACGAGTCTGCACATACCAAACTCGCACCTGCACTCCCCACGCATCAGGAACTACCAGGGACACATACATTCCCCCATGCATTCCTATGAGAGGCCAGGTCAGTCTCACCAAACCATACACAGAGCGCACGCGCTTTCCACTGGGACACAGTGTGAAAGCGCCTAGAGGCCTAAAACCACTAGTACAACACAGGAAAAAAGCTAGGATAATGCAAAAAGTTCTAGGGGTGAACTTGCCAGAAGGGCCAAGTCCAACAGGAAACCAACCAAACCCATACATTTCTGAAAACTAGACACCCGGGGGCTTCCAGGGAGGTATGGCTTGCATGGATCCCTCAACGTTTCATTACCCAGAATCCCCTGCAAACCTCAATTTTAGCTGAAAAAATCACTTTTTTCACACATTTTTGTGTGGGAAAGTTGTGGCATCACCGGGCTCACTCGAATTTCCCACCTCCCAGCGTTCCTCTGGGTCTCCCGGTAAAAATGGTGCCTCACTTGTGTGGGAGGCCCAAGTACCCGCGACAGGCAAGGGCCCAAAACGTAGTGAGGTGACATCAAAATTGCCTATCTCAAAACCACCTGGTTTTGCAAGGGGGGTCACCTGGGTTTTTGGCCCGGTGTTTGGCGGCCGTCTAGGGAAACCTACCAAACCCATACATTTCTGAAAACTAGACACCCCCCCGGGTGTCTAGTTTTCAGAAATGTATGGGTTTGGTAGGTTTCCCTACATTTGGTAGGTTTGGTAGGTTTCCCTACATCTTAGCGACTATTGCCATAGTGAGTAGTTGACGAACATAAAAAGTAACTTTTATTACAATGTTCTTGATGTCCAAATGGTATAATGCAATGTCAATGCGGTTTGATTAGGTAATGATGACTATGTAATGATGGTAATGAAATCTCATGTGTGAACCCGACCATACAATGTGTGAATATGAACGAAACTAGTTTGAGATAGAAGCAACATTGTAATGAATGTGGATCATTGTGGTGTTTTTGTGCATCAGACAAAAGAATGTGTTACCATGTCTCTGCAATCTATATCTTGACTCTATTTTAAGGTTTTACATTAGTTGGCATGAATAAAAAAGTTAACTAAAGATGAGGATATGAAAATGCTGCAAAAGGTAACAATATCTGTTGACATTAAGAATAATAACAATAGAGGACCATTTCATATATATATAAAAAAAAAAACCATGGAATACGGCTAGAGAGTGGGTACGGGCAATATGTTGCTCTGTCCAATTATAAGTTGGCCAATGCTGGCTATTCGGGCAATATACTGTTTTGTCCAATTGTAGGTTGGCCAATTTATCTTTATTTGGAACGACTGACTAAATTGTAGATTACGAATATTAAATATATCCAGTTAGTCTTACTACACCCATATGAATGTGAATGTGATTTTTGTCCCATTCCAAGATGGCCACCGCATCGTAAATTTATTCAAAATTACGAGATAGAGTTCTCTCAATTTCAAACGCACTAAAACCCTTATGGCCTACTCGATCGTGAAGATGGGGTATTGAAATCCTATCGTGAAGAGTCCTTTGACCATATTCCTTGCCGATATAGATAAGTTGGCCATGAAATATTCCCAATCTAAGATGGCCACTCCCTTGCAACCCAACTCTTATTTTCTGGTTTTACACATACAACTCCCTAGGAGATTATCCCAGTGGAAGATGGCTCTACCTAGATGCAGCTTCTTTTTCGATTTTCCGTATATAGTGATAGTGATTGGCATGGACCTTTTAAACACTGAGGCATAATATCGATTAGAATGTATAAATAGGTCATTGGAACCATAGTGCGAAAAGACTTCGCGCTATTTTTAGCCATTACAAGATGGCCGCCGTCATTCTCCTTATTGAATCGGACATAAAAGGAGAGCGGACACGCGCTCTGCGAGTCTAGGAGCCAGCGTGATTCGGTCCGTTGAAGAGAAGACACGAACTAACAGCGTGTTGAAGGTGCAATTTAACTGCCAATATTATCGCGGAACTCCCTTGTACTGCAACATTACAACTCAGCAGTAATGTGAGTAATTGTAATCAGAGACAAAGACATACGGTTGTGATAATGATGTTTAGAACATCATAATGAATTTGCTTTTTATATATCACAGTCATAGCGCCAAAAGAACAGGTCGCATTACTTTAGAATGATGGGGCTTCAAGAAAATAAGGGATACCCATAATAAAGAATCCCAAGTAAGTGTTTCACCGGGATAAGTGACACCATGGTGCTAATATGGAAAACTATTTAATCCAATTAATTATCCCTATTCCTCATGCATTAGGATATCTGTCCAACTCCGACCAAATTCATCCATATCAGTGGAAGTTATAAATAGACGCTCAATTGGCTAAGTGAGTATATTTGACTATTGCACTCTGTGGTGTACTGATAAGAAATTGTCTAAATTTCTTTGTGAACACTGGCCTATAATAAACATATATCCATTGTCTATAGGTGCTGATACCATTATTTAATTTGCATACTGGATCCAACATGGACATGTGTATGCCTTAAACTAGGTAAGCCTGCAATTATACATAAAACCCTTATAGTGTTTAATTGGAAATATTTTTAATCTGTTCAACATAGTCATACACTTCCTCTTTTTTCTTTCACCAGTCCCCATATTAACAGTCCTGATGAGACCCGGCATCTAGAAGTGGGTCGAAACGTCGTCGACATACATAATAAGAGACAGCTCTGACTGTACCATTACAACATTTACAAAACTGTCCTTGTTTAAACTTTTCCAATAACCCTTTTTTTGTTATTTTTACAAAGTATTTTGTATATTGGTGTTTGTATGGTTATGGTTTCACTGGGGTCACTTTGCACTGTAAATACAATGGAATAAGAGAGGAATATTGTATATATGATATGTTTTAATATGTGTTTTGACAATTTTCTAACCCAATAAAAGACCTCGGCTGAGGCTTTGTGAAATAATTTCTGTGTGTAGGCTTACTCTATGTGTTAACTTTATGTTAACTTAGTGAAAGATTCATTCTAAGACAACTATTGATGTTGTTTGTTATTAGGAAATGAATTCCAAATGAGTTCCTTGTGAACATTGTTTTTCAGTACGTTGTACTTACCCGGTTCGCAGGGACATTAGGGTTGCTCTTGTGTTTTTGAATATATATATCCCACACAAGTGAGGCACCATTTTTACCGGGAGACCCAGGGGAATTCTGGGAGGTGGGAAATTTGAGTGAGCCCGGTGATGCCACAACTTTCCCACACAAAAATGTGTGAAAAAAGTGATTTTATCAGCTAAAATTGAGGTTTGCAGGGGATTCTGGGTAAGGAAACGTTGGGGGATCCACGCAAGCCATACCTCCCTGGAAGCCCCCGGGTGTCTAGTTTTCAGAAATGTATGGGTTTGGTAGGTTTCCCTAGATGGCCGCAGAGCACCGGGCCAAAAACCCAGGTGACCCCCTTGCAGAACCAGGTGGTTTTGAGATAGGCAAATTTGAAGTCCCCTCACTACGTTTTGGGCCCTTGCCTGTCACGGGAACTTGGGCCTCCCACACAAGTGAGGCACCATTTTTACCGGGAGACACAGGGGAACGCTGGGAGGTGGGAAATTTGAGTGAGCCCGGTGATGCCACAACTTTCCCACACAAAAATGTGTGAAAAAAGTGTTTTCAGCTAAAATTGAAGTTTGCAGGGGATTCTGGGTAAGGAAACATTGGGGGATCCACGCAAGCCATACCTCCCTGGAAGCCCCCGGGTGTCTAGTTTTCAGAAATGTATGGGTTTGGTAGGTTTCCCTAGATGGCCGCCGAGCACAGGCCAAAAAGATGGTTGACCCCCGTGCAAAACCAGATCGTTTTGACATTGTTTGTTTCTACAGCGTGAGAATTTCAGCAGAATATTGCAAGGAAAATGTGACAGACATTTTGAGGTTTGCAGGACATTGTGGATAAAATAACTTTTTGGAATTCACAAGAGAGACATCACCATGAACTCCCGTGGGTTTACGACAATATCTACAGTTGGTGGGTTATTCTTACATGGAACATACACCTTGGCAGAGAAACTAAAAAGACAAAGATTCCTGCACAGCCATCTATTCCTCAAACGCACACACATACTGGTTGGATTTGGCACGAGGGCGAGTGATGGTTCAGTATATTAAATTTTATTAACAAGAGATTTCACAAAAATGAAATGCACTGTCAATAATTAAATGGAGAAAAAACTGAACCAATGACTCGCAGCTCGTGAGCTGTAAAGCCACGGCAAGGCACCAACCGCTTTACAGTCCATTCACACACCTTTCATACGTGATACACACAAGACCATTCGCACCACCAGGCACAAAAACAACACATTACAAAATTCACAAAAGGGACAAGGTACACCCTGCTTCAGAAAGGCAAATATTACTGCACAGCCATCTATTCCTCAAACGCACACACATACTGGTTGGATTTGGCACGCGGGTGAGTGATGGTTCAGTATATACAATTGTATTAGCAAGTGATTTCACAAAAATGAAATGCACTGTTAATAATTGAAAGGGCGAGAAACTGAACAATTGACTCACAGCTCGTGAGCTGTAAAGCCACGACAAGGCACCAACCTCTTTACAGGCCATTCATACACCTTTCATACGTGTGAGACATACAAAACCATTCACACCGCCAGCCGCGGGCCCATCACATAACAAAACTCACACCAGCACACAGCGCCATTCAAGGGCCCATTACTTTCACACGCCCACATTCCTGACACAGCAACTACACAAGCTGATGGATTGCGGTGGAGTGGCACTCAGCTAGCAGTGTGTGTAGTGACCAGCAGCAAGTCCCTACTCACACACCACCAGCCAAGCACCATTCCACGCACACCGCCAACCAAGTGCCAGTCCACACACACCGCCAACACATTTAGGTTTTTTTTAGACAAAAATAAAAACTCAAACAAATCGCAAATCGATACAAATCTACAAACACAAAATCAGAAACTAAATACATTGCACTAACGCCAACCTTGAAACAGAATCAAATTTTTCAAAGAATACAGACCAGGCAGTTCACTTTACCACTCATGAATGCTCCCAAAAATTATTTTGCGTGTGGTACGCTCTAAAACAAGCAGGGACACACAGCCCAGGTTTAGAAGGACAGTCGGGGCAGTACATACGAATCTCCTTCCGCGTACCTCTTCGCCAACAGACTCTGCATCTCCTAGTGGGAAAATCTTTTGCCGGTGTGGGAGGGATGAAATCAGGAAAGTGGCGATCTTTCAATCGAACCACATCCTCCACCACTCCAAATCTAGGAACACTTGCATGTTCCACAACAACAAGGCTAGCTATCACAGTGTGCTGAAACTGAAGAAATGTCAAGTTTGACGCAGGAGAACACTCCTTGAACACAATAAAAGCATTAAAATTTGCTAATTCGAAGAAATGGATGGCCAACTTCTTATACCAAACATAAGCCTTACGAATAGCAGAGTAAGGTTCCAGCCTCTGATCTACTCTGTCAACACCACCCATGTGCTTATTGTAGTCTAGAATGCACACAGGTTTGCGCACTTCAGCAACCTGACCCCAAACAGCCACAGGTGAAGTACTCTCATCATGGATGGTAGTCAGCATGTACACATCCCTCCTGTCCACAAATTTTACAGCTAGTAGTTAATCACTACGCAAGGAACTGCACTGCCCCCTCTGAAGTTTTTTGCAAACAAGCTCTTTCGGATAAACTTTACGGTTAGAGCGGATTGTGCCACATGCAAAAGTGTCCACTTTATACAATTCCTTCAATAATTGCACAGCAGTATAGAAGTTATCAAGGTACAAATGGTGGCCTCTGTTAAACAGTCTTCTAGCAAGATCCCACACAATTTTCTCTGAAACTCCAAAAGTGGACGGACAACCTGGGGGGTCAATAGCAGAATCTCTACCAGTGTACACACGAAAATTAAAAACATATCCTGTCCTACTCTCAGACAACATATACAGCTTAATTCCATAGCGTGCCCTCTTGCAAGGGATGTACTGCCTAAAAACCAAACGGCCCTTGAACAAGACCAAAGGCTCATCAATAGATATTTCTTTCCCTGGAGTATAGATCTCAGAAAATCGATCTACAAAGTGATCAAGAACGGGCCGAATCTTAAAAAGACAGTCACAGTCAGGGTGATCTCGTGGCAAAGCCATAGAATTATCAACAAAATGCAGCATACGTAGCAAAAGTAAATACCGATTACGAGTCATAACTGCAGGAAATATGGCAGTTGCCAACAAGGGGCTAGTAGACCAATATCCACACCCATCAATAAAGTCAAACCCAAAAACTTCTTAATCTCTTCCAGATATGTGGGAGTCCACCGGGTAGCTCTAGACTGGGGCCTAAGTTTGTCGCTGTTGTCCCTCAAAAACTGTTCAGCATACAAATTCGTCTGCTCAACAATCTCACCCAAAAATACATCATCCATAAACAACTGAAAAAACTGTATAGGCAAAAAGTGTTCACAATCCACTGTACACCCTGCATCACCGCTAAAGGCAGGCAACACCGGCTGCACCATGTTTGGATCAACCCAAAGTCCAGCACTTCCAGTAGGAAGCCTAGCAGCCTCAGACTGCAATCCAGATGCCTCTTGCACCATCGGCACAGCAGTTTCCTCCTCTAAGATAGGCACTTCATCCGCACTGAGAGTTGCTTCATCCACACCAAGAGTACCTTCATCTGCACTGAGAGTACCTTCATCATCTGATGATTCCATGTTGAGAGAAAACTCACTGCCAGAATCTTCCCCTCCCTCCTCTCCCTCAGACGCACTGTCAGTCTCATAATCATGCTCAGAGGAAGATTCAAGAAGCATACCAACCACCTGTTGAGCAGTCATTCTACGGCTAGCCATATTGCTTACTAATAAAGGTAACTTGTCAAACAAGTCAACAACAACAAACACTTTGTAAAATAAGTAATAAACAAAAAGCACCTTTATCAAAAACTCATATATACTCCAAAACAATACCACTCACTTGCCAGAGGCAGCTAAACTACTCACCACCACCTACTCTGTACAGACACAGTATGGATCAACAATATCCCACTAAAAAAGAAAGAGAATAGCAATTACACATTAGACTATGCAAAACACATTGCAAAGAATGTCATGCTCAAACCACTATCTAAATATGCCGCCATTATGACATCACTTACAAAAAAATTCATTCAGACATTACAATATTACTCATTTGGAGTAAATACAACAAAAAAAAAATTCTTACCAAAACAATGCAACTACACAAAACTGCAGAACAACCACTGTCGAAACTGGAATCAGGAATCAAAAGCTTTAGACTAGAATAAAAAGGAGAAAAAAACTTTATTGTCACATATGCATATAATGCTCTAGACCATCACGTACTGCGCAAAATGTATTACTTGAACCTCCCACTTTCAAGAAGGAAAGATCGATGGCCCAATCCTTTACAAGCAACGCGGCGAGAATATGGAACTCAGCCTCAGCTCCGGACCACCTCCTCCCTCTTCCCAGTCCTTCAAAACTGACCTCAAAGTTCTCCTCCTGCAAAGACACTTCCAAACTTAATTCACACCCTCTCTATTGTCTGAAGGAAGTCTTTACATTATAGGAAATTCTGTTCTCCATGCCCGTAGAAGTGCCTTCCCAGTGTGTTCCTGTGTTTTGAGTGTCTGCCATTTATTGCACTTTTATACCTCTACTTGTACTTTGTACTCTTTTGTAACTTGCACACATGTCACTTTTCCTCTTGTAACGTATTGTTTGCTACCTCTTGTATTTTGTTTGCTTTTGATACATGCACAATTACCACCATTGCCTCATGTAACATAACGTTTGCTCTTGTTTTCAGAGTGTCTGCCATTTATTGCAGTATTTTACCTCATGTGACATCCATCAGAGAGCTGCGTGAATAATTACCTGGTAATCCCCTCAGCACAATGCAAACACCCACCCGAAATAGGTACCCAGTGAAGTCACACCGTTCGCATCGCCCTAACCTGCTCAAGGTTCATGTGACCTCAGTGACAGTCACAGCGACTGGATCACTGTTGCTCTAGGGTGTGCTGCTTCGTAGGCCTGCCCGCAAGACTGGAGATGAACTTCCGTATGGATTGTGGTGGACAGGCCTTCAAGGTTAACCCACAATTGACACCACTAGGGTACACCTGCTTGTGCTAAGACATCAAGCCTTCTAAGGTCTAGTGGGACCTTCTACGGTCTAGCATGGGAATGTGCTCCCTCAGTACAGTGGTGTGGTGGACTGGTCATGAATGCGGAACCCGGTTTCCCAGTTCCAAATTCCACAGCTCTGGCCATAGTGCCACATCCCCACTGAACACCATACTTGGCCACTGAGAGAAACTCGCACTGCCTTCAGCTATAACCTAATTGTGCCCGCTATAAACACTTGGATGTGGCTCAATTCAAATTATGCACTTGATAAGAGTAATATGCTACCTAAAAAAAAAGCAACCACTCATAGGGAATGCAAAGCATGTGAAATGTAAGCAGAAACAACATGGTTACCTAAACGATCTCTCACTAACTATTCAGAAATCAGCGAGTGGTTTCACCTGAAAAGTTATGGACATGACTAGAGGGCCCTGAAGGGAACCGTTTCACTGTCCATTGCTTACATCCTTACAAAACGGAAGCAGTATGGTATAAAAAGACCACATCCATAAACACAGAGCCATGGTACACATTGTGTTTTCCAATCCACCCATCAACCAGGTATTGTACCTCCAGGAATGGTACACTCTCCCAACCTGGAAACAACAATGCTCTTCAAAGAAAGACGAGAAAATGAAAGTAGCCCTTCACTGGCAAACTCTGTAAAGTGATGCTGGTGTATTTGGATGTAAAAAAAAACAATCTGGCCACTTTGCAACCCCTCTGTCTTGCTATTAGTTAGGTATTTAATTCTCATATAAGAAATTCTGTTTCTCTACATGCTGCTGCACTTTGGATTTGAAAAATGAAAAAGAAGGGCATTTCTCTGCATTTTTGGATCCATTTCACAGGGAAGCAACAACAGGCACACACGAACGAAGCCGAGCCTCGTGGCATGCCTGGGCATACCAAAGTGCCCCCACCCTAACCCAAACCCACCGATGCAAAAAAAAACCCTCCCTAGCCCCAAAACTCACCTTTACTCTCCGACGCGCAGGAAGCAAATGGCTTCCTGCGCCTCGGAGAGCAAAGGGGAAACCTGACGCTGATGTCATTGATGACGCAGGGGGGGCGGGGGGAGGCAAGGGAAGGTAATCCCCTGCCTTCCCAGTAAAAAAAAAAAAATCGACCAATCACTGGGGGAGCGCCAGTGCTTCCCCCATGGGTGGGTGCCATGACGAGCTGGACTCGTCATGGGCACAGCGCGACTGTGCTCCATGACGAGTCCAGCTCGTCATGGGCACAGAAGGGGTTAGGGTTTACGGCAGAGCAGTGGTGTTTGGCTAGTGTAGGGGGTCATGCTGGGGGTGGTGTTTTAGGGTTTAGGGCAGTAGCTGTGGTGTTTGGGCAGTGTAGGGGTCGTGCTGGAGGTGGTGTTTTAGGGTTTAGGGCAGTGCAGTGGTGTTCGGGCAGTATAGGGGGTCGTGCTGGGGGTGGTGTTTTAGGGTTAAGTGCAGTGCATTGGTGCTCGGGCAGTGTAGGGGGTCGTGCTCGGGGTGGTGTTTTAGGGTTAAGGGCAGTGCAGTGGTGTTCAGGCAGTGTAGGGGGTCATGCTGGGGATGGTGTTTCAGGGTTTAGGACAGTGCAGTGGTGTTCGACAGTGTAGGGGGTCCTGCAGGGGTGGTGTTTCAGGGTTGTGTTCGTGCAGTGTAGGGGGTCGTGCTGGGCGTGGTGTTTTAGGGTTTAGGGCAGTGCAGTGGTTTTCGGGCAGTGTAGGGGGTCGTGTAGGGGGGTGGTGTTTCAGGGTTTAGGACAGTGCAGTGGTTTTCGGGCAGTCTAGGGGGTCGTGCAGGGGTGGTTTTTCAGGGTTAAGTGAGTGCAGTGGTGTTTGGGCAGTGTAGGGGTCGTGCTGGAGGTGGTGTTTTAGGGTTTAGGGCAGTGCAGTGGTGTTCAGGCAGTATAGAGGGTCGTGCTGGGGTGGTGTTTTAGGGTTAAGTGCAGTGCATTGGTGCTCGGGCAGTGTAGGGGGTCGTGCTCGGGGTGGTGTTTTAGGGTTTAGGGCAGTGCAGTGGTGTTCAGGCAGTGTAGGGGGTCATGCTGGGGATGGTGTTTCAGGGTTTAGGGCAGTGCAGTGGTGTTTGACAGTGTAGGGGGTCGTGCAGGGGTGGTGTTTCAGGGTTGTGTTCGTGCAGTGTAGGGGGTCGTGCTGGGCGTGGTGTTTCAGGGTTTAGGGCAGTGCAGTGGTGTTCGGGCAGTGTAGGGGGTCGGGTTGAGGGTGGTGTTTAGGGTTTAGGGCAGTGC
This sequence comes from Triturus cristatus, assembly GCF_964204655.1. NCBI lineage: Eukaryota > Metazoa > Chordata > Amphibia > Caudata > Salamandridae > Triturus > Triturus cristatus. Next base: position 228,242,169 of record NC_140579.1, on the reverse strand, counting down.
AGTGGTGTTCGGGCAGTGTAGGGGGTCTTGCTGGGGGTGGTGTTTCAGGGATTAGGACAGTGGTGTTCGGGCGGTGTAGGGGGTCGTGCTGGGGCTGGTGTTTTAGGGCTTAGGGCAGTGTAGTGGTGTTCGGGCAGTGTAGGGGGTTGTGCTGGGGCTGGTGTTTCAGGGATTAGCATAGTGCAGTCGTGTTTGGGTAGTGTAAGGGTTCATGTGGGGGTGGAGATTCAGGGTTTAGGGCAGTGCAGTGGGGTTCGGGCAGCGTAGGGGGTCATACGGAGGTGGTGTTTCAGAGTTTAGGGCAGTGCAGTGGTGTTCGGGCAGTGTAGGGGGTTTTGCTGGGGCTGGTGTTTCAGGCTCTAGGCAGCAGTGTAGGGGGTCTTTTTGGGGGCTGGTGTTTCGAGGTTTAGGGCAGCGCAGTGGTGTTTGGGCAGTGTAGGGGGTCATAATTGGGCTGGTGTTTCAGGGTTTAGGGCAGTGCAGTGGTGTTCGGGCAGTGTAGGGGGTCATGCTGGGGGTGGTGTTTCAGGGTTTAGCGCAGTGCAGTGGTGTTCGGGCAGTGTAGGGGGTCATGCTGGGGGTTGTGTTTAGGGTTTAGGGCAGTGCAGTGGTGTTCGGGCAGTGTAGGGGGTCTTGCTGGGGGTGGTGTTTCAGGGTTTAGGGCAGTGATGTTCGGGCAGTGTAGGGGGTCTTGCTGGGGCTGGTGTTTCAGGGATTAGGGCAGTGGTGTTCGGGCGGTGTAGGGGGTCGTGCTGGGGGTGGTGTTTTAGGGTTTAGGTCAGAGCAGTGGTGTTCGGGCAGTGTAGGGGGTCTTGCTGGGGGTGGTGTTTCAGGGATTAGGACAGTGGTGTTCGGGCGGTGTAGGGGATCGTGCTGGGGCTGGTGTTTTAGGGCTAAGGGCAGTGCAGTGGTGTTCGGGCAGTGTAGGTGGTCGTGCTGGGGGTGGTGTTTTAGGGTTTAGGGCAGTGCAGTGGTGTTCGGGTAGTGTAGGGGGTCGTGCTGGGTGTGGTGTTTCAGGGTTTAGCGCAGTGCAGTGGTGTTCGGGCAGTGTAGGGGGTCGTGCTGGGGGTGGTGTTTCAGGGTTTAGCGCAGTGCAGTGGTGTTCGGGCAGTGTAGGGGGTCATGCTGGGGGTTGTGTTTAGGGTTTAGGGCAGTGCAGTGGTGTTCGGGCAGTGTAGGGGGTCTTGCTGGGGGTGGTGTTTCAGGGTTTAGGGCAGTGGTGTTCGGGCAGTGTAGGGGGTCTTGCTGGGGCTGGTGTTTCAGGGATTAGGGCAGTGGTGTTCGGGCAGTGTAGGGGGTCGTGCTGGGGGTGGTGTTTTAGGGTTTAGGTCAGAGCAGTGGTGTTCGGGCAGTGTAGGGGTCTTGCCGGGGCTGGTGTTTCAGGGTTTAGGGCAATGCAGTGGTGTTTGGGCGGTGTAGGGGGTCGTGCTGGGGCTGGTGTTTCAGGGTTTAGCATAGTGCAGTGGTGTTTGGGTAGTATAAGGGGTCATGCAGGGGTGGAGTTTCAGGGTTTAGGGCAGTGCAGTGGTGTTCGGGCAGTGTAGGGGGTCATGCAGGGGGGTGGTGTTTCAGAGGTTAGGGCAGTGCAGTGGTGTTCGGGCAGTGTTTGGGGTTTTGCTGTTGCTGGTGTTTCAGACTTTAGGCAGCAGTGTAGGGGGTCTTTTTGGGGGCTAGTGTTTCAGAGTTTAGGGCAGCGCAGTGGTGTTTGGGCAGTGTAGGGGGTCATAATTGGGCTGGTGTTTCAGGGTTTAGGGCAGTGCAGTGGTGTTCGGACAGTGTAGAGGGTCGTGCGGGGGTGGAGTTTCAGGGTTTAGGGCAGTGCAGTGGTGTTCGGGCGGTATAGGGGGTCATGCAGGGGTGGTGTTTCAGAGTTTAGGGCAGTGCAGTGGTGTTCGGGCAGTGTAGGGGGTCATGCAGGGGGTGGTGTTTCAGGGTTTACGGTAGTGCAGTGGTGTTTCTGTAGAGTAGGGGTCAGTGTTTTAGGGTTTAGGGTAGTGCAGTGGCGTTTGTGTAGTGTAGGGGGTCCTGCTGGGGGTAGTGATTTAGGGTTTAGGGCAGAACAGTGGTTTTTGGGTAATGTAGGGGGTCGTGCTGGGGGTAGTGTTTTAGGGTTTAGGGCAGTGCAGTGGTGTTCGGCAGTGTGGGGTTCGTGCTGGGGTGGTGTTTTAGGGTTTAGGGAAATGCAGTGGTGTTCGGCCAGTGTAGGGGGTCATGCTGGGGTGGTGTTTCAGGGTTTAGGGCAGTGCAGTGGTGTTCGGGCAGTGTCGGGGGTCATGCGGGGGTGCTGTTGCAGGGTTTAGGGCAGTGCATTGGTGTTCGGGCAGTGTAGGGGGTCATGCGGTGGGTGGTGATTCAGAGTTTAGGGCAGTGCAGTGGTGTTCGGGCAGTGTAGGGGTCATGCGGGGGTGGTGTTTCAGGGTTTAGGGCATTGCAGTGGTGTTCGGGCAGTGTAGGGGGTCGTGCAGGGGAGTGGTGTTTCAGAGTTTAGGGGAGTGCAGTGGTGTTCGGGCAATGTAGGGGGTCGTGCTTGGGCTGGTGTTTCAGGGTTTAGGGTAGTGCAGTGGTGTTTTTATAGTTTAGGGGGTCGTGCCGTCGGTAGTGTTTTAGGGTTTAGGGTAGTGTATTGATGTTTGTGTAGTGTAGGGGGTCGTGCTTGGGGTAGATTTAGTGTTTAGGGTAGTGCAGTGGTGTTTGTGTAGTGTAGGTGGTTGTGCTGGGGGAGTGTTTTAGGGTTTAGGGCAGTGCAGTGGTGTTTGTGTAGTGTAGGGGGTCATGCTGGGGGTAGTGTTTTAGGGCTTAGGGTAGTGCAGTCGTGTTCGGGCAGTGTAGGGGGTCATGCTTGGGCTGGTTTTTCAGGTTTTAGGGTAGTGCAGTGGTGTTTGGGTAGTGTAGGGGGTCATGCTGGGGTAGTGTTTTAGGGTTTAGGGTAGTGCATTGGTGTTTGTGTAGTGTAGGGGGTTGTGCTGGGGATAGTGTTTTAGGGTTTAGGGTAGTGCAGTGGTATTTGGGTAGTGTAAGGGGTCGTGCTGATGGTAGATTTAGGGTTTAGGGTAGTGCAGTCGTGTTTGGATAGTGTAGGGGGTCGTGCCCGGGATAGATTTAGTGTTTAGGGCAATACAGTGGTGTTTAGGTAGTGTAGGGGGTCGTGCTGGGGGTAGATGTAGGGTTTAGGGTAGTGCAGTGGTGTTTGGGTAGTATAGGGAGTCTTGCTAGGGGGGAGTGTTTTACGGTTTAGGGTAGTGTAATGGTGTTTGGGTAGTGTAGGTGGTTGTGCTGGGGTGAGTGGTTTAGGGTTTAGGGGAGTGCAGTGGTGTTTGGGTAGTGTAGGGGGTACTGCAGGGGGTAGTGTTTTAGGGTTTAGGGTATTGCAATGGTGTTTGGGTAGTGTAGGGGGTACTGCTGGGGGTAGTGTTTTAAGGTTTAGGGTAGTGCAGTGGTGTTTGTGTAGAGTAGGGAGGGGGTCGTGCTGGGGGTGGTGTTTCAGGGTTTACGGTAGTGCAGTGGTGTTTCTGTAGAGTAGGGGTCAGTGCTTTAGGGTTTAGGGTAGTGCAGTGGCGTTTGTGTAGTGTAGGGGGTCCTTCTGGAGGTAGTGATTTAGGGTTTAGGGCAGAACAGTGGTTTTTGGGTAATGTAGGAGGTCGTGCTGGGGGTAGTGTTTTAGGGTTTAGGGCAGTGCAGTGGTGTTCGGGCAGTGTAGGGGGTCGTGCTGGGGGTGGTGTTTTAGGGTTAAGGGCAGTGCAGTGGTGTTCGGCAGTGTGGGGTTCGTGCTGAGGTGGTGTTTTAGGGTTTAGGGAAATGCAGTGGTGTTCGGCCAGTGTAGGGGGTCATGCTGGGGTGGTGTTTCAGGGTTTAGGGCAGTGCAGTGGTGTTCGGGCAGTGTAGGGCGTCTTGCTGGGGGTGGTGTTTCAGGGTTTAGGGCAGTGGTGTTCGGGCAGTGTAGGGGGTCTTGCTGGGGCTGGTGTTTCAGGGTTTAGGGCAGTGCAGTGGTGTTCGGGCAGTGTAGGGGGTCATGCTTTGGGTGGTGTTTCAGAGTTTAGGGCAGTGCAGTGGTGTTCGGGCAGTGTGGGGGTCATGCGGGGGTGGTGTTTCAGGGTTTAGGGCATTGCAGTGGTGTTCGGGCAGTGTAGGGGGTCGTGCAGGGGAGTGGTGTTTCAGAGTTTAGGGGAGTGCAGTGGTGTTCGGGCAATGTAGGGGGTCGTGCTTGGGCTGGTGTTTCAGGGTTTAGGGTAGTGCAGTGGTGTTTTTATAGTTTAGGGGGTCGTGCCGTCTGTAGTGTTTTAGAGTTTAGGGTAGTGTAGTGATGTTTGTGTAGTGTAGGGGGTCGTGCTTGGGGTAGATTTAGTGTTTAGGGTAGTGCAGTGGTGTTTGTGTAGTGTAGGTGGTTGTGCTGGGAGAGTATATTAGGGTTTAGGGCAGTGCAGTGGTGTTTGTGTAGTGTAGGGGGTCATGCTGGGGGTAGTGTTTTAGGGCTTAGGGTAGTGCAGTCGTGTTCGGGCAGTGTAGGGGGTCATCCTTGGGCTGGTGTTTCAGGGTTTAGGGTAGTGCAGTGGTGTTTGGGTAGTGTAGGGGGTCATGCTGGGGTAGTGTTTTAGGGTTTAGGGTAGTGCATTGGTGTTTGTGTAGTATAGGGGGTTGTGCTGGGGGTAGTGTTTTAGGGTTTAGGGTAGTACAGTGGTGTTTGTGTAGTGTAGGGGGTAGTGTTTTAGGGTTTAGAATAGTGCAGTGGTGTTTGTGCAGTGTTGGGGTCGTGATGGGGGTAGTGTTTTAGGGTTTGGGGGAGTGCAGCAGTGTTGGTGTAGTGTAGGGAGCGTCTTTTAGTGTTTAGGGTAGTGCAGTGGTCTTTGGGTAGTGTAGGGGGTCATGCGGGGGGTAGTGTTTTAGGGTTTAGGGTAGTACATTGGTGTTTGTGTAGTGAAGGGGGTCGGGCTGGGGGTAGTGTTTTAGGGTTCAGGGCAGTGCAGTGGTGTTTGTGTAGTGTAGGGGGTCGTGCTGATAGTACTGTTTTAGGATTTATGGCAGAGCAGTGGTGTTTGTGTAGTGTAGGGGGTCATGCTGGGGGTTAGTGTTTTAGGGTTTAGGGCAGTGCTGTGGTGTTTGGGCAGTGTAGTTGGTCGTGCTGGGGGTGGTGTTCTAAGGTTTACTGCAGAGCAGTGGTGTTCGGGCAGTGTAGGGGGTCGTGCTGGGGGTGGTGTTTTAGAGCTTAGGCAAGTGCAGTGGTGTACTGGCAGTGTAGGCGTTCATGCTGGGGGTGGTGTTTTAGGGTTTTGGGCAGTGCAGTGGTGTTCGGGCAGTGTAGGGGGTCATGCTGGGGGTGGTGTTTCAGGGTTTAGGGCAGTGCAGTGGTGTTCGGGGAGTGTAGAGGGTCGAGTATGGGTTGGTGTTTCAGGATTTAGGGCAGTGCAGTGGTGTTCGGACAGTGTAGGGGGTCCTGCAGGGGTGGTGTTTCAGGGTTTAGGGTAGTGAAGTGGTGTTCGGGCAGTGTAGGGGGTCGTGCTGGGGGTGGTGTTTCAGGGTTTAGAGCAATGTAGTGGTGTTCGGGCAGTGTAGGGGTCGTGCAGGGGGGTTGTTTCAGTCTATAGGGCAGTACAGTGGTGTTCGGGCGGTGTAGGGGGTCGTGCAGGGGGTAGTGTTTCAGGATTTAGGGCAGTGCAGTGCTGTTTGGGCATTGTAGTGGGTCATGCATGGGTTGGTGTTTCAGGGATTAGGGCAGTGCAGTGGTGTTCCGGCAGTGTAGGAGGTCGTGCTGGGTGTGGTGTTTTAGGGTTTAGGGCAGTGCAGTGGTGTTCAGGCAGTATAGGGGGTCATGCTGGGGGTGGTGTTTCTGGGTAGTGCAGTGGTGTTTGGCAGTGTAGGGGTCGTGCAGGGGCGTGGTGTTATAGGGTTTAAGGCATTGCTGTGGTGTTCGGGCAGTGTAGCAGGTCGTGCTGAGGGTTGTGTTTCAGGGTTTAGGGCAGTGCAGTGGTGTTCGGGCAGTGTAGGGGTCGTGCGGGGGTGGTGTTTCAGGGTTTAGGGTAGTTCAGTGGTGTTCGGTCACTGTAGGGGGTCATGCGGGGGCTGGTGTTTCAGGGTTTAGAGTAGGGGTGGGAGGAATTTGCGAAATTCACTTTCGCAAATTATCGTGAAAATGTTAAAAATCTCCGCAAACACGCGGAGATATCGCGAAGATGCGGCAGTTTTTTCCCGCCCGTTCGCGGTATTTTCGGCGTGGTCGCAGCTCGCCAACTTACCCATGTGGTTGCTCGCGGGCGCGGCCTTCTTGTTTTCACTTGTCTCGCGGTGCATGATCGCGAGAAGAAAGACGTGATCGCGTGACGCATGACGTTACTGCGGGCGCGAACTGTTGCGAGACAGCACAAATGGCTACCAACAATCCAACATCTCGTGGAGAACGCGACCGGATCGGGAAAACTTGTCGGCGAACGCGGGGATTCAGGTAAGGCGATCGCGCACACGTGAGAATGTATTATTTTAGCAAGAAACAAATTTTCGCTAAGCTGCGGAATGCGGAAATTTTGACATTTTCGCGCTTTCCGCGGAACGCAAAAATGCCAAATTATCGTAATTTCCGTGAACGGAACGGAATTTTGGCACAGGCCTAGTTTAGAGCAGTGTAGTGGTGTTTGGGCAGTGTAGGGGGTCGTGCAGGGTGGTATTTCAGGCTTTAGGGCAGTACAGTGGTGTTAGGGCAGTGTAGGGGGTCATGCAGGGGGGTTGTTTCAGGGTTTAGGGCAGTGCAGTGGTGCTCGGGCAGTGTAGGGGTTCGTGCAGGGGGTGGTGTTTCAGGGTTTAGGGCAGTGCAGTGGTGTTCGGGCAGTGTAGGGGGTCCTACAGGAGGGTGGTGTTTCAGGGTTTAGTTTGTTCTAGCAGTGTAGGGGTCCTGCAGGGGTGGTGTTTCAGGGTTTAGGGTAGTGCAGTGGTGTTTGGGCAGTGTAGGGGATCGTGCTGGGGGTCGTGTTTCAGGGTTTAGGGCAGTGCACTGGTGTTCGGGCATTGTAGGGGGTCGTGCAGGGGGTGGTGTTTCAGGGTTTAGGGCAGTGGTGTTCGGACAGTGTAGGGGGTCTTGCTGGGGGTGGAGTTTCAGGGTTTAGGGCAGTGGTGTTCGGGCAGTGTTGGGGGTCTTGCTGGGGCTGGTTTTTCAGGGTATAGGGCAGAGCAGTGGTGTTCGGGCAGTGTAGGGGGTCATGCTGGGGCTGGTGTTTTTTGGGTTTAGGGCAGTGCAGTGGTGTTTGTGTAGTGTAGGGGGTCGTGCTGGGTGGAGTGTTTTAAGGTTTAGGGTAGTGCAGTGGTTTTTGGGTAGTGTAGGGGGTTGTGCTGGGGGTAGTGTTTTAGGGTTTAGGCTAGTATAGTGGTGTTTGGGTAGTGTAGGGGGTCGTGCTGGGGCAGTGTTTTAGGGTTTAGGGTAGTTCAGTGGTGTTTGAGTAGTATAGGGAGTCTTGCTGGGGGCAGTGTTTTAGGGAAGTGCAGTGGTGTTTGGGTAGTGTAGGGGGTCCTGCTGGGGTAGTGTTTTAGGGTTTAGGGTAGTGCAGTGGTGTTGGTGTAGTGTTTGCATATGGCTAGGTCCAAACTGGAATGGCATGGTGAGCAAAAAAACGATGGATTTAGGCCCAGATCTCTGTACTGGGGTGAATGTATGACATTGTTCTGCATTCTGTCCATCAATCGTTCTTTTTGCATTTCTCACCCTGAGTGGGACGGGTATGCTCAGACGTGAGTCCCGTCCTCTCCATGCCACTGGAATCAAGCTATCCTGGCTGAAATCCCGAAACTGGTCCTAGGATGCTTGTTTCCTGTCCATGGAGGACGTGGCCTGGCAGTTCGGGTTGGACTGTTCCCATTGGGCACAGGGTCAAGACTGATTTGCATATGGCTGGGTCCAAACTGGAATGGCATGGAGAGCAAAAAAACGATGTATTTAGGCCCAGATCTCTGTACTGGGGTGAATGTATGACATTGTTCTGCATTCTGTCCATCAATAGTTCTTTTTGCAGGTGTATTGAAGAGGGTCGTGCTGGGGGTAGTCTTTTAGGGTTTAGGGTAGTGCAGGTGTGTTTGGGTAGTGTAGGGGGTCATGCTGAGGGTAGATTTAGGGTTTCAGGTAGTGAAATGGTGTTTGGGTATTGTAGGGGGTCGTGCTGGGGTTAGTTTTATGATTTAGGGTAGTGCAGTGGTGTTTGGGTAGTGTAGGGGGTTGTGCTGAGGTTAGATTTAGGGTTTAGGGTATTGCAGTGGTGTTTGGGTAGTGTAGGGAGTCGTGCTGGGAGAGTGTTTTAGGGTATAGGGTAGTTCATTGGTGTTTGGGTAGTGTAGGGGGTCACGCTGGGGCTGGTGTCTCAGGGTTTAGGGCGGTGCAGTGCTGTTCGGGCAGTGTAGGAGTTTGTGCTGGGGCTGGTGTTTCAGGTTTTAGGGCAGTGCAGTGGTGTTCGGGCAGTGTAGGGGTTCGTGCTGGGGTTGGTGTTTCAGGGTTTAGGGCAGTGCAGTGGTGTTTGGGCAGTGTAGGGGGTCTTCGTGGGGGTGATGTTTCAGGGTTTAGGGCAGTGGTGTTCGGGCATTGTAGGGGGTCTTGCTGGGGCTGGTGTTTCAGGGTTTAGGGCAGTGCAGTGGTGTTTGGGCAGTGTAGGGGGTCGTGCTTGGGCTGGTGTTTCAGGGTTTAAGGTAGTGCAGTTGTGTTTGTGTAGTGTAGGGGGTCATGCTGTTGGTAGTGTTTTAGGGTTTAGGGTAGTGCAGTGAAGTTTGTGTAGTGTAAGGGGTCGTGCTTGGGATAGATTTAGGGTTTGGGTAGTGCAGTGATGTTTGTGTAGTGTAGGTGGTTGTGCTGGGGGTAGTGTTTTAGGGTTTAGGGCAGTGCAGTGGTGTGTGGGTAGTGTAGGGGGGTCGTGCTGATGGTAGATTTAGGGTTTAGGGTAGTGCAGTGGTGTGTGGGTAGTGTAGGGGGTCGTGCCCGTGGTAGATTTAGGGTTTAGGGTATTGCAGTGGTGTTTGGGTAGTGTGGGGAAGTCGTGCTGAGGGGAGTGTTTTAGGGCTGTAGGATAGTGCAGTGGTGTTTGGGTAGTGGAGGGGGTCGTGCTGGGGGTAGAGCTTTAGGGTTTAGGGTAGTGCAGTGGTGTTTGGGTAGTGTGGGGAGTCGTGCTGAGGGGAGTGTTTTAGGGCTGTAGGATAGTGCAGTGGTGTTTGGGTAGTGGAGGGAGTCATGCTGGGGATAGTGCTTTAGGGTTTAGGGGAGTACAGTGGTGTTTGGGATGTGTAGGGGGTACTGCAGGGGGTAGTGTTTTAGGGTTTAGGGTATTGCAGTGGTGTTTGGATAGTGTGGGGGTACTGCTGGGGGTAGTGTTTAAGGGTTTAGGGTAGTGCAGTAGTGTTTGGGTAGTGTAGGGGTACTGCTGGGGGTAGTGTTTTAGGGTTTAGGTTAGTGCAGTGGTGTTTGTGTAGTGTAGGGGGTCGTGCTGGGGGTGGTGTTTTAGGGTTTAGGGTAGTGCAGTGGTGTTGGTGTAGTGTAGGGGGTCATGCTTTAGGGTTTAGGGTAATGCAGTGGTCTTTGGGTAGTGTTGGGGGTCGTGCGGGAGGTAGTGTTTTAGGGTTTAGGGTAGTGCATTGGTGTTTGTGTAGTGAAGGGGCTCGTGCTGGGGTGGTGTCTTAGGGTTTAGGGCAGTGTAGGGGGTCGTTCTGGGGATGGTGTTTTAGGGCTTAGGGCAGTGCAGTGGTGTTCGGACAGTGTAGGTGTCATGCTGGGGGTGGTGTTTTAGGGTTTAGGGCAGTGCAGTGGTGTTCGGGCAGTGTAGGGGGTCATGCTGGGGGTGGTGTTGCAGTGTTTAGGTCAGTGCAGTGATGTTCGGGCAGTGTAGGGGGTCTTGCTGGGGCTGGTGTTTCAGGGTTTAGGCAGTGCAGTGGTGTTCGGGCAGTGTAGGGGGTTGTGCTGGGGCTGGTGTTTTAGGGTTTAGGGCAGTGCAGGGGTGTTTGTGTAGTGTAGGGGGTCGTGCTGGGGGTAGTGTTTTAGGGTTTAGGGTAGTGCAGTGGTGTGTGGGTAGTGTAGGGGGTTGTGCTGGGGTGAGTGGTTTAGGGTTTAGGGGAGTGCAGTGGTGTTTGGGTAGTGTAGGGGTACTGCAGGGGGTAGTGTTTTAGGGTTTAGGGTATTGCAATGGTGTTTGGGTAGTGTAGGGGTTCTGCTGGGGGTAGTGTTTTAAGGTTTAGGGTAGTGCAGTGGTGTTTGTGTTGAGTAGGGGGTCGTGCTGGGGGTGGTGTTTTAGGGTTTAGGGTAGTGCAGTGCTGTTTGTGTAGTGTAGGGGTGTTTGTGTAGTGATGGGGTTGTGATGGGGTAGTGTTTTAGGGTTTGGTGTAGTGCAGCAGTGTTGGTGTAGTGTAGGGGGGCATGTTTTAGTGTTTAGGGTAGTGCAGTGGTCTTTGGGTAGTGTAGGGGGTCGTGCGAGGGGTAGTGTTTTAGGGTTTAGGGTAGTGCATTGGTGTTTGTGTAGTGAAGGGGGTCGGCTGGGGGTAGTGTTTTAGGGTTTAGAGCAGTGCAGTGGTGTTTGTGTAGTGTAGGGGGTCATGCTGGGGGTACTGTTTTAGGGTTTACGGCAGAGCAGTGGTGTTTGTGTAGTGTAGGGGGTAGTGCTGGGGGTTAGTGTTTTAGGGTTTAGGGCAGTGCTGTGGTGTTTGGGCAGTGTAGTTGGTTGTGCTGGGGGTGATGTTTTAGGGTTTCAATGCAGAGCAGTGGTGTTCGGGCATTGTAGGGGGTCGTGCTGGCGGTGGTGTTTTAGAGCTTAGGGCAGTGCAGTGGTGTACTGGCAGTGTAGGGGGTCATGCTGGGGGTGGTGTTTCAGGGTTTAGGGTGGTGCAGTGGTGTTCAGGGAGTGTAGAGGGTTGTGTATGGGTTGGTGTTTCAGGATTTAGGGCAGTGCAGTGGTGTTTGGACAGTTTAGGGGTCCTGCAGGGGTGGTGTTTCAGGGTTTAGGGTAGTGCAGTGGTGTTTGGGCAGTGTAGGGGGGTCATGCTGGGGGTGGTGTTTTAGAGTTTAAGGCAGTGCAGTGGTGTTCGGGCAGTGTAGGGGGTCGTGCGGGGGTGGTGTTTCAGGGTTTAGAGCAGTGTAGTGGTGTTCGGGCATTATAGTGGGTCGTGCATGGGTTGGTGTTTCAGGGATTAGGGCAGTGCAATGGTGTTCCGGCAGTGAAGGAGGTCGTGCTGGGTGTGGTGTTTTAGGGTTTAGGGCAGTGCAGTGGTGTTCAGGCAGTATAGCGGGTCATGCTGGGGGGTGGTGTTTCTGGGTAGTGCAGTGGTGTTCGGCAGTGTAGGGGGTCGTGCAGGGGGTTGGTGTTTCAGGGTTTAGGGCATTGCTGTGGTGTTCGGGCAGTGTAGGGTCTCATGCTGAGGGTGGTGTTTCAGGGTTTAAGGCAGTGCAGTGGTGTTCGGGCAGTGTAGGGGGTCGTGCGGGGTGGTGTTTCAGGGTTTAGAGCAGTGCAGTGGTGGTTGGGCAGAGTAGGGGGTCATGCTGGGGTGGTATTTCAGGCTTTAGGACAGTACAGTGGTGTTCGGGCAGTGTAGGGGATCATGCAGGGCGGTGGTGTTTCGATGTTTAGGGCAGTGCAGTGGTGCTCGGGCAGTGTAGGGGCTCGTGCAGGGGGTGATGTTTCAGGGTTTAGGGCAGTGCAGTGGTGTTCGGGCAGTGTAGGGGGTCCTGCAGAGGGGTGGTGTTTCAGGGTTTAGTTTGTTCTGGCAGTGTAGGGGTCCTGCAGAGGGGTGGTGTTTCAGGGTTTAGGGGCAGTGCAGTGGTGTTCGTGCATTGTTGGGGGTCGTGCGGGGGTGGTGTTTCAGGGTTTAGGGCAGTACAGTGGTGTTCGGGCAGTGTAGGGGGTCGTGCTGGGGGTCGTGTTTCAGGGTTTTGGGCAGTGCCGTGGTGTTCGGGCACTTTAGGGGGTCGTGTAGGGGCTGGTGTTTCAGGATTTAGGGCAGTGCATTGGTGTTCTGGCAGTGTAGGGAGTCGTGCAGTTGTGGTGTTTCAGGGTTTAGGGCAGTACAGTGGTCTTCAGGCAGTGTAGGGGGTCATGCAGGGGGGTGGTGTTTCAGGGTTTAGGGCAGTGCAGTGGTGTTCTGGCAGTGTAGTGGGTCATGCTGGGGGTGGTGTTTTAGGGCTTAGGGCAGTGCAGTGGTGTTCGGGCAGTGTAGGTGGTCGTGCTGAGGGTGGTGTTTTATGGTTTAGGGCAGTGCAGTGGTGTTCGGGCAGTGTAGGGGGTCGTGCTGGGGGTGGTGTTTCAGGGTTTAGGGCAGTGCAGTGGTGTTCGGGCACTGTAGGGGGTCGTGCAGGGGGGTGGTGTTTCATGGTTTAGGGCAGTGCAGTGGTGTTTGGGAAGTGTTGGGGGTCATGCAGGGGGGTGGTGTTTCAGGGTTTAGGGCAGTGCAGTGGTGTTTGGGCAGTGTAGGGGTTCGTGCAGGGGGTTGATGTTTTTGGGTTTAGGGCTGTGCAGTGGTGTTCGGGCAGTGTAGGGGTTGTGCTGGGTCTAGTGTTTCAGGGTTTAGGGCAGTGCAGTGGTGTTCGGGCAGTGTAGGAGGTTGTGCTGGGGCTGGTGTTTCAGGGTTTAGGGCAGGGCAGTGGTGTTCGAGCAGTGTAGGAGGTCATGCTCGGGTGATGTTTCAGGTTTTAGGGCAGAGCTGTGGTGTTCGGGCAGTGTAGGGGGTCTTGCTGGGGGTGGTGTTTCAGGGTTTAGGGCAGTGGTTTTCGGGCAGTGTAGGGGGTCTTGCTGGGGCTGGTGTTTCAGGGTTTAGGTCAGTACAGTGGTGTTCGGGCAGTGTAGAAGGTCATGCTGGGGCTGGTGTTTCAGGGTTTAGGGTTGGGCAGTGGTGTTCGGGCGGTGTAGGGGGACATGATCGGGTGGTCTTTCAGGGTTTAGGGCAGAGCAGTAGAGTTCGGGCAGTGTAGGGGATCATGCTGGGGCTGGTGTTTCAGGGTTTAGGGTAGTGCAGTGGTGTTTGTGTAGTGTAGGGGGTCGTGCTGGTGGTAGTGCTTTAGGGTTTAGGGTAGTGCAGTGGTCTTTGGGTAGTGTAGGGGGTTGTGCGGGGGTAGTGTTTTAGGGTTTATGGTAGTGCAGTGGTGTTTGGGTAGTGTAGGGGGTCATGCTGGGGGTAGTGTTTTAGGGTTTAGGGTAGTGCAGTGGTGTTTGGGTAGTGAATGGGGTCAGGCTGGGGGTAGTGTTTTAGGGTTTAGGGTAGTGCATTGGTGTTTGTGTAGTGAAGGGGGTCGGGCTGGGGGTAGTGTTTTAGGGTTTAGGGTAGTGCATTGGTGTTTGTGTAGTGAAGGGGGTCGGGCTGGGCGTAGTGTTTTAGGGTTATGGGCAGCGCAGTGGTGTTTGTGTAGTGTAGGGGGTCGTGCTGGGGGTACTGTTTTAGGGTTTAAAGCAGAGCAGTGGTGTTTGGCTAGTGTAGGGGGTCGTGCTGGGGGTGGTGTTTTAGGGTTTAGGGCAGTGCTGTGGTGTTCGGGCAGTGTAGGGGTCGTGCTGGAGGTGGTGTTTTAGGGTTTAGGGCAGTGCAGTGGTGTTCGGGCAGTATAGGGGGTCGTGCTGGGGGTGGTGTTTTAGGGTTAAGGGCAGTGCATTGGTGCTCGGGCAGTGTAGGGGGTCATGCTCGGGGTGGTGTTTTAGGGTTTAGGGCAGTGCAATGGTGTTTAGGCAGTGTAGGGGGTCATGCTGGGGATGGTGTTTCAGGGTTTAGGGCAGTGCAGTGGTGTTCGGCAGTGTAGGGGGTCGTGCAGGGGGTGGTGTTTCAGTGCTGTGTTCGTGCAGTGTAGGGGGTTGTGCCGGAGGTGGTGTTTCAGGGTTTAAGGCAGTGCAGTGGTGTTCGTACAGTGTACGGGGTCATGTTGGGGTGGTGTTTCAGGGTTTAGGGTGTTGCAGGAATTCTGCTTATACACAGAACTATTCACAGGAAACCAGGACCTCAGTGAATTGTGGTGTACCAAAAACTCACCTCAGAACCCAGAACCCCTTATCCGACCAGCATCAATGTCCCATTCATTATCCGAGTTTTATCTCGGCAGTCCCAATGTATAGACAACCCAGAACAAGCGACTTAGTGTATTTCTCAGGAATGGTGGGAATCAGAAATACCTGTTCGTAATTATTCTCATATCAGTCGACAACTAGAGTAAACAGAGACACGGTAAAGTTTAAAGAGTTTATTTTATAAACCTTGTGTCCTAAGATGCAGTACTTTGGCTAACATAAGCAGACAAATGATTAAGATCAAAACCATCAGCATAGTTACAATACCATAGAAAAGGAAAGGAGAAATCATAATAAAATGACAGTGGATAACAGCCACCTTCCTTTCGCTAGTAAACTAATATTATTATTAGACTAATAGAAGGTCTCTAGGCTTGAATGGGGAACCCCATACCGTAAAGATCAGCTTAGTGGAATCACATCACAGGATCAGGATGACTCTGCTCCTGGGAAAGCTCTTCTTCCGAATGTGTCTAAAGCATGCAGCCTGCAATATTAAAAGCACTCGACTTTCAGGTATTTGCATCTGCGTGCGTGTTATGGCTAAATAGTGGGCCGATCAACCTGAACCCAACAACATGCACCGTCTAGCGACCCAGACTGTTTCTTTACACAATGTTCAGACCAAGGTCACAGCTCACTGTTAGGGGTGTGAACAACAGACAGTTCTCATGTGAAGCAGAGGCGAGCAAGCATTTCTCAACTAATAACATGTAACTACAGTGTTGTGTGCAAAAAGCAGCAAAAGTGGCAAGATGGCTTTCTAACATCTAACGCGGTTGTGCTAACTTAGCTTTGTATGTATAAAAATAGCAGTCTTCACTACACCCCCCCTTGATCGGACCACTAACCAGTAGGGGCGCTATTTTAAGAACGCAGAGTTCAAGTTCGACAGAACGGAACCAAGGGCACAAATTGTGAATCCATATAAGGTAAGTGAAAAAGTTCGAAAGAAGAAAAAAAAGAGAGAGAAAAAAAAACCATTTAAAGGGGAATAAAAATATCATTGATGGATTTTCAACTGGAAGAGAAAGAGAAAAAAAACAAAAGGGCATCCCACAGGAATTTCGGATGACTTCCAAGTTAATCCATCAAGGTATAAGCACAATAAGTTGCAACGGCTTCCAAGAGGAAATCATTGGAACGTTCCGCAAAATTATCTGCCATCCAATTCAGCAAGGGGAATGAACACACATGTTCCTCGACAACCGGAGCCTCTAGTACCATCAGAGGACAACTGGCGTGTTCTTCAAGATAACTTCTTGCCAAGAATTCAGCTGCAGCCATTCCGATGTCCCAATTCCCTAGGACTCCATGTGCTGCTCCACAGGCCATAATCCTGACACCAGAACAGTCCAACTCATGAGCCACTAAGGGGCACATAAGCCGATCATAATCCGGGGCGGGAGACACCGAGTTCGACAAGCACAAATCCAGAGCCGATTGGAACAGACACTCTAGGCAATGAAAGACAGGCTGTACGCAAGTAAAGTAGGGAAACCGGAAGGACAACCCATAGGCTATGCTCAAGGTTGCCAGTGGTAATGTTCATAGTGTTCAAGCATCCGGTTACAAAGATGGAGCAGCCGGGACATGCTGTTGTGTGACACAAGTTGTGCATCCATAGCGTAGCACGCAGATCAACAAAAGTACCCCAGCTACGAGGGCGAGAATCAAAGGGAGACCTCCAAAGACGCTGGAAAAAATAGAATGAAAAAATGCCGGGATCAAACCAAAAATAGTTTGAAAGGAGGTCACGAGGCCGGAGCCCACAATTTTGAAAAAATGTGCCAGGCCACTTGTTGACGAGGCATTAAAGATAGTCTGAATTAGGGCCCCAAAATTAAGTGGGAGATCAGTATTCAAACGCGCTTGCACCTCTGTGCGCGTGTTTGCTACGTGAAGGACACATTTTTCCCGGGATGAAGTCAACGCGACTTCTTTTTGAGACAATAGAGCCCTTATTCTGCTCATCTTGTTGAACTCAGCTTTCAAGGCTGGAATGGAAGGCCAGATGGATACATCGAGCAGTCCATGTGGGGGTGGGAATAGGACGTTATTACAGCAGACTACTCTTTGTGATACAGTCACTATGTAGGGAATTCCCACTAACATCCCACAGCAAGCTTCATTATTTAATAGCAAATAACTACCATTAGCAAGCAGCGTAAAAGACGGTGTTATAACTGGCACCGGGATCCCTTTGAGGACGCAAGCTAAATTAGGAGCGTGCACATTACATGCACCATCCAATTGAATGTGCCGACACACCACAGAGTGATCTGGAGTGGAAGTGCACTCTTCACCTTTTAAGTAAACCTCTTTTCCGTCCCTCACGCATCTGTACGTGAATGGGAGTGACCAAACTTTGTGCAGGAAGGCAGTACCCAGTTTTTCATATCTGCCAAGGGCATAATGTTTCATGCACAAACCGAACTTAAACAGGGGGAACAGTAATGTGATCAACCCGTGGATAAGCCACACAGCGAAGTTTAATTCGGCGACAGAGAAAGGTAAAGGTTCTAACTTTTCAATGTGCAGCAATGAGTATGTTGCATCTTTCATGGACATGAACTGTTGGTTCGCAGTTAAATTAAAAGGAAGGAACAAAGATGAAGTATTCATGTAATCCCAAGGGACTTTCCCAGCCTTTAACGTTTGCAATGTCCATGCAAACTGCATAATAGAACGCAATTGATTTTGACCATGATACAATACAGACAAATCATCCTGCACAATGTCAACCACAGATGAAACAATATTATCTAACGTATAAATTCTGGAAGACAGGGTGTTAATGCTATCTATAACAGCCAATACTTTCTCCATATTGGCTTGATCAATAGCTCGTAATCTGGATGCAGCTTCAATCTGTGATAGCTTCCAAACTTCGTTGTAAACTGCATATACCCATCTTTTGGACCTGCCAACCGCAGGACCTTTAACAAAATCATTCAAATCTATTTTGTCGTTCAATTGTGATAAATGAAGTTTAACAGATGCTATGGTCGAATGTTGCAGCCAAGATTGGCATAACTTCCCTACTGAGTAGGTAGTTACAGTGTGAGAGGATTCAAAACGGGGGTCTACACGAACTTGTGTATACCCCGGAGCCAAATCCAGAAACCGATGTTGACAGGAATCTGAGCCCGTTTGCCATATTAACCACCCTTCCGGATTTAATTTGGAAATATTGAAGGATGTGTTGGAAATGTATGACTGCAACGTAGCAAGGGACAGATCCGTATGATTATCCCAATTAGGATAAGCCCCCAGACCCGGAGTGGAGGGAGAATTTAATTTTTTAGAAGTAGCCAATCCAAAACAGGTGGTCTGAAAAATCGACGAATTCAAAAATAACATGTGGTTCGGGATGAGGCAGGCACGATGCAAAGCTTCTGTTCCCTGTACCTGCCACGGTTTAGAACCCCAAACCGATTTTAGATCGATAGTAGCTTTCCACAGATCATAACCTCCGATTGCCAACTCGTCCATAAAGGACTTGGAATACAATAATTTAGTGTGTGTCAGTCTAACTTTAGAGGCAGACTCAGCCGCAACCTTAAAATAAAAGGAGGCCGGATTCGACACACTGAAGTCAGAAAAATATGGGAATTTGTCCACTAACGTGGTGGAGCTGCCCAGCCTAGGGGCTGGACAGTGTTCCCATTGCGTATAATTTACAACATTTCTAAATGTATTTGCTTTGTGTAGGAAATGCGTGCCATAATGTTGATAGCAGAATTGCTCATCATAATTAGCAGTGTCTAAATACAAATCCTCAGCATCAAATGCAGCATAATATTTCAAATTAGAAAACAGTGCTTCTATGGCTTGAACATCCCAATCATCTGAGCGGATGTTTTGCTTAACTACATCACCCATAGAAACACGAAACACATTTGGCACATTGATTACTTCAGTGGGACCATGAATTTGAAATTTAACAGCATCCCACGCGATCCCATCCAGTACAGGCCAGGCAGTAATGTTCACAAAAGTCTGGTCCCTTTTCATGATATGTGATGAGGAGTGGGGGGCCAAAGTTCCATCAATTAGTCTAATTGTAGATCTTTCTTTCAGGTAGTGTCCATTTATAAGTCTAAAAAACACTACCACAAAGCCAATGGACATAAACAGAAAAATACATATGAGCACCAGCCAAATGTAAGTCCAAGGGGGAATTAAAAAATATCTTTTAAACCAGACAGCAAAAATTGAAACTTTTGATGGGGCAATGGAAGTCATTGAATTAGTGTCAAAGGAGTAGCGCGACTGGTTAACTGTGGTGGATTGTAAAACAGGCAACGGGACATCCGCAGGATAAGCATACTCAATATCTTCAGGTAGACCACCGGCTGTCGGTGGCAACAAAGGACCAGTAACTGTATGCAGCTCGACGGCAACATCAGGCAAGGTGGTAGAAGCTGGGGCCACAACCGAATTTCTCAGCATCGCAGGGCAAGAAACCGCTGGAGTCATACTAAGAAGAATCGGCCACTCGCTGTAGCTTGACATTGTCAATAGAGATGTACCTGTTATCCTTGCGACCAGGAAGTGGAGGTAAAATGACTGTACGTGTACCCTGTACTCCAAGCACCGGAACTGGTGCACGATAAGAGGGGCCGAACTCCTTCTTGTTCTCCACCTTCTCATGGACCAGATCACCAACTCGAGGTAGCCAGCCGACTACCGGAATCTGAAGCGCAGCATCAGATGTGGAGGGCACGTGTTCCTTCGCTAGACTGTCTCTGGCTTCTTGTAGATTCTGCAATACAGCACAGTGATCATCTACGTCAAAGGGTGCGGCCGACGCCGCCATGTCTAGACCATCAAGGTCCGGGACAAACATTCGTATGCCAAAGAGCATCATGTATGGGGTCCACCCACCCAGAGACCTTCTAGGGAGATTATTAAGTGCACGTTGTACGTCATACAAGTGGGCTAGCCAGTTCCGGCCAGTACCTAAAACCCTAGCTGTCAAAGATTGCTTTAAGTCACGGTTCATTCGCTCCACCACACTATTACCCTCAGGTCGGTAGGGAGACGAAAATTTGACTTGGACCCCCAAATTTCTCATGGCTTCTTTGTACGCCTTAGACGCGAACGAAGGGCCCTTATCAGAATGAAAGGTACCACATGCAAAACTTCCAAAAAAGACACGCAAATCCCTGATGACAGTACGGGCATCAGCACTCCTTTGTGGCCATACCCACAGAAAACGTGTGCACGAATCCACTGCAACCAAGATGTACTTGTACGCAGTATCAGAGGTGAATGGACCGCAATGATCTAAATAAACACACCCTAGTGGTTTATTAGATATGTACAACTGAGT
This sequence comes from Triturus cristatus, assembly GCF_964204655.1. Lineage (NCBI taxonomy): Eukaryota > Metazoa > Chordata > Amphibia > Caudata > Salamandridae > Triturus > Triturus cristatus. Next base: position 228,222,849 of record NC_140579.1, on the reverse strand, counting down.
CTGTGGTGGGCGCGCCGCAGTTGAAGGTTTTAATCGCTGGCAAATGACACAATTAAGAACATAAGCTCGAGCTTGTTTAGATAAACCGCACCACCAGTAACGTTGTTGTAACAGATATACAGTAGCTGCAACGCCGGCATGGGCAGACGCCATGCCCTCGTGAGCCGCAAATATCAAAGATGGTCTGCAGTCCGCGTTGGGAATCAATCTGTCACCAACGTCGTTAATCCTCACTAACGGGACGTTATCAGGACTTAAGCGATAATGGTAACGAGAAGGGAAACCTCTCGGGAAATTTGTTCCCTTCTCTGTAGCATCAATAGCTGCCAAGATTTCATCATCGATCTTACTTTGTGATCTTGTAACTGCTACTAAGTATGTCGCCACTGCTGTTTTTGCTGCCTCGTCAGCTAGGCTGTTGCCGACAGCATGGACACCAACTCGTTGGTGACCAAGAGTGTGAATAACATTCATGAGAGGCAGATGTTCTTTAAGTACTGCCACTCGAACCCAAAGCATTTTATGCTTAATTGTGCTACCTTTGGAATCACGATATTCATTTTGAGACCAAAAATGTAGATTGTCGTTGTAAGATTGAACACAATAAAACGAGTCACTTACTATAAGAGTAGTAACTCGAGGATAAGCAAACTCCAGTGCAAGCACCAGAGCACGAAGCTCCGCCAACTGTGCGGTACAATCACCCAATGACTGCGTATGCACGACATCAGATTGGAATTCACCATTCACGAAAGTACCGACCACAATTGCGCAGGCCGCTGAATAGGCATGCTTCGATCCAGTCGCCGGTTGCGCAGAACCGTCAGTGTATATGACACAAAGGTAATCCTCGAGCGGGCGCAAGGACAGAGGAGCTGGATGAACGAATTCCTACTGTAAGAACTCCTGTGTCTGTAGTGCTGCGTCAAAGATATATGTGACGTCGGGCGATGTCAAGGAAGTGGCCCATTGTATCCACCGTGGATGCAAAGCTTTAGAATTTGGTACACTCGCTTTGGTCACCGCCTCAAGGGCAGGATATGGGGTGACGCATCAGGGTCAATGCTCTCTAACAGAGAGACCACACGAGCAGCAAAGACACCAGGGCTGTTCTTATAGCCCATAGGTAATCTTTTGAAATGTTTTTGTTTGCCGCCCGAGGTAAATGCTGTCCACTCACTACTAAGAGAGGACAGTTTATGGCTGTAAAAGCCGTTGGAAATGTCAAGTGTGGTTTTAAACCATTTTCTCACGAGACTATCGACGAGAGCCGAACTGTGGGTATTCTGTACTGCGCATGTCCGGCAATGAGAGTTTAAATGCCGGTAATCCAAAACCAGGCGGTACGACCCATCAGGTTTCGACACAGTGAATAAAGGATTATTCATTGGTGACACACATGTTTCAATAACACCTTGATATTCCAATTGTTCAAGGATAACCGCGACGTGAGGTCTTGCTTCGCGACGCATGGGATATTGGGGTTGTGGCTGGGGCGTGCACCGTAACGGAATCTCATGGCTGGTGGACAATTTATCCCAGCCTACCTGATTACGATACAAAGCAGATGCAAGCACCAGAGCCCACTCCTCGACGAACTTCTTAGCTTGGTCCTTCAGCACTGTGTGCGCAAAGGATGGGAGGATTACTTCCTCCCCTCTAGGAGCATATAAAATGAAAGCCGGGGGCCAGTCTGCCTCCGCCAATAAAATATCGTACAAAGAGGTCAGATTATCCCAAAAAATCCCTTGAATCGTGCGTTGTATGTCACCTTCAATTAAAAGGACTATATTATACAGTCTGTCAGGGGGAGCCACTCTAGTGTCAGCAGTTTCTACAGTTATGAACGTATCACTTGCTGTCGCCACCAGATATGGACGCAGTGCTTGTCGCACTACTGTAACTTCCGCCGCGCTGTCGAGCAGCGTTAGTGCCCATGTCAGGTTCTGAAGCTGCGTCCGCACTATCTGTGGCATACCTCGCTGTTAACGCAGCAACTTTCTTCTTCTGATACGGGGGTCGTTGACGTGCAGACTCGTCCTGTTTGCCTTTGCCGTCAGTCTGACGGGGTTGCTCACAACCTTGGGCACCCCGTCCTCTCCCACGGTCTCCGCCACCGGATTGTGAAGCCGATGTTTCCTGTGAAGAACGAGGAGAACGTTGTTCAGAAACCTGAAACCTATCAGGTGACTTAATACTAGATCGATCGCGCAGATTATATGTGCGTTCACTAGACGACTGTACAGGTGAGGCAGGACGAGACCCCTGTTTCTGTTGCTGCTTACCCTGTTTCTTTGCCCGCCAATTTTGTTTAGGAAAATTTGGGCGTTCGTCTTTACCAGGCGAGCTCACCTTAGTTTGCTGTACTATATCAGGAATTATCACAGTTGGTTTAACACCTAAGGCACTGCGGCCTATGGTCCTATAGGCTTCCGCAATTATTTTAGCGAACTCCTTAGGCCTGTCGAGTTCGTCCACGTGGTCCAGCTTATTAGCCACTTGGAACTGCATGGCATCGCCTCTGAGGTTGCCCATTACCATGGAAGCAACCACATCGAACACCCCGATAAGCCTCATTCCCAATTCAACAGCAGCCTCCGCTCCGTGATTCTCTTGAACACGTTCAATGACGGAGGGTAGTACAGACATAGACGGAGTGCCGAAGCACTTCGAGTAGGTCGCAGCAAATACCTTGCCCCAGTTTGCACAATCGGCCATATCTGGGACCAAGTCTTTCGGCAAACTAATGGTGAGAATCCTGTGTTTCTCCACAGGAGTGGTATGCGAAAAAACTGTCTCCAGTTGGTCAAATTTCTCAGCAAGCCAATAAGACAAATCATCCTTATTTTGGGGGCGCTTGCCCATCACCGAATTAACCATAACAGGACTAATAACCACCGCGTGGTGGTCCGTTGGTTGTCCCGCAACAGCAGGTGCCCCCACCTGCACGTTGCATGACACGTACTGCACCAAAGCCCTATGTACTGTAATCAGGGATGTGTGTAGTACCCGCAACTCCACAACCGCCACTGTGAGATAGCGGGGATGAGGTGTAAATCCGGCCAGCACCGGCCATGTGGCCCCTGCAATAGACAACGGGCCCATTCTAGCCGGTGCAACCGCATGGGGAAGGGCGCCATTAAACCAAATGGTATGCTGCCAGGAAGAAATAGGAATTTCTTGTGTCCTATACGGCGTATAGACTGCAGGTAGCTGCGTGGGAGTAAAGGAATGAAACGTATCATCGTCTGCATCCACCGCCGGAAAAGTCACCCGAGAGTACAACAACTCATACGGGTAGGACGCATCAGCGCTCACCACAAAAATAACAGCCATCCCATCATCCGTCACCCCATACGTCGTCAAATGACGGCGCAGAGGTGCACGACTATGTGCGGCAATGTCAACCACCATAAGGACACACCAAAGAGTAACAACAATATCAACAGTAGCACTGGGGTTCAGAAAAAAACCTTTTTAATGATCAAGCTTGAAAGAACCTATTAGTCGAGATACAGGTAGGTTAAACCCGCCACTCCCGTTATCCGGAAACAAGAGTGAGGGTGTCGTGGACTAATGTAAGCACTACTAAGGCGTTTCAACTCAATCGACAAAACGTTAGGTGCGCCATGTTGCAGGGATTCTGCTTATGCACAGAACTATGCACAGGAAACCAGGACCTCAGTGAATTGTGGTGTACCAAAAACTCACCTCAGAACCCAGAAACCCTTATCCGACCAGCATCAGTGTCCCATTCGTTATCCAAGTTTTATTTCGGCGGTCCCAATGTATAGACAACCCAGAACAAGCGACTTAGTGTATTTCTCAGGAATGGTGGGAATCAGAAATACCTGTTCGTAATTATTCTCATAGGAGTCTAAAACAAGAGTAAACAGAGACACGGTAAAGTTTAAAGAGTTTATTTTATAAACCTCGTGTCCTAAGATGCAGTACTTTGGCTAACATAAGCAGACACATGATTAAGATCAAAACCATCAGCATAGTTACAATACCATAGTAAAGGAAAGGAGAAATCATAATAAAATGACAGTGGATAACAGCCACCTTCCTTTCGCTAGTAAACTAATATTATTATTATTAGACTAATAGAAGGTCTCTAGGCTTGAATGGGGAACCCCATACCGTAAAGATCAGCTTAGTGGAATCACATCACAGGATCAGGATGACTCTGCTCCTGGGAAAGCTCTTCTTCCGAATGTGTCTAAAGCATGCAGCCTGCAATATTAAAAGCACTCGACTTTCAGGTATTTGCAGCTGCGTGCGTCTTATGGCTAAATAGTGGGCCGATCAACCTGAACCCAACAACATGCACCGTCTAGCGACCCAGACTGTTTCTTTACACAATGTTCAGACCAAGGTCGCAGCTCACTGTTAGGGGTGTGAACAACAGACAGTTCTCATGTGAAGCAGAGGCGAGCAAGCATTTCTCAACTAATAACATGTAACTACAGTGTTGTGTGCAAAAAGCAGCAAAAGTGGCAAGATGGCTTTCTAACATCTAACGCGGTTGTGCTAACTTAGCATTGTACGTATATAAATAGCAGTCTTCACTACAAGGGCAGTGCAGTAGTGTTCGGGCAGTGTAAGGGGTCGTGCGGGGTGTGGTGTTTCAGAGTTTAGGGCAGTGCAGTGGTGTTCGGGCAGTGTAGGGGGTCGTGCGGGGATGGTGTTTCAGAGTTTAGGGCAGGGCAGTGGTGTTCGGGCAGTGTAACGGGTCATGCAGGGGGGGTTTCAGGGTTTAGGGCAGTGCAGTGGTGTACAGGCAGTGTAGAGGGTCGTGGTCGTGGTGGTGTTTCAGGATTTAGGACAGTGCAGTGGGGTTCGGGCAGTGCAGAGGGTCGTGCTGTGGCTGGTGTTTCAGGGTTTAGGGCAGTGTAGTGGTGTTCGGTCAGTGTGAGGGATCGTGGTGCGGCTGCTGTTTCTGGGTTTAGGGCAGTGCAGTGGTATTTGGGCAGTGTAGGGGGACGTGCAGGGGTGGTGTTTCAGGGTTAAGTGCAGTGCAGTGGTGCTCGGGCAGTGTAGGAGAACTTGCTGGGGCTGGTGTTTCAGTGTTTAGGGTAGTGCAGTGGTGTTTGATCAATGTAGGAGGTCGTGTTGGGGGTGGTGTTTTAGGGTTTAGGGCAGTGCAGTGGTGTTTTAGCAGTGTAGGGGGTTGTGCTGGGCGTGGTGTTTCAAAGTTTAGGGCAGTGCAGTGGTGTTCGGGCAGTGTAGGGGGTGGTGTGGGGGGTGGTGTTTCAGGGTTTAGGGCAGTGCAGTGGTGATCGGGCAGTGTAGGGGGTCGTGCAGGGGGGTGGTGTTTCAGTGTATGGGGCAGTACAGTGGTGTTCAGGCAGTGTAGGGGGTCGTGCAGGGGGATGGTGTTTCAGGGTTTAGGGCAGTGCAGTGGTATTCGGGCAGTGTAGGTGGTCCTGCAGGGGGTGTTGTTTCAGGGTTTATGGCAGTGCAGTGGTGTTCGGGCAGTGTAGGGGTTCGTGCTGGGGCTAGTGATTCAGGGTTTAGGGCAGTGCAGTGGTGTTCAGGCAGTGTAGGAGGTAGTGCTGAGGCTGGTGTTTCAGGGTTTAGGGCAGGGCAGTGGTGTTCATGCAGTGTTGGGGGTCGTGCTTGGGGTGGTGTTTCAGGGTTTAGGGTAGAGCAGAGGTGTTCGGGCAGTGTAGGGGGTCATGCTGGGGGGTGTTTTAGGGTTTAGGGTAGTGCAGTGGTGTTCGGGCAGTGTAGGGGGTCATGCTGGGGGTGGTGTTTCACGGTTTAGGGCAGTGCAGTGGTGTTCGGGCAGTGTAGGTGGTCTTGCTGGGGGTGGTGTTTCAGGGTTTAGGGCAGTGGTGTTTGGGCAGTGTAGGGGGTCTTGCTGGGGCTGGTGTTTCAGGGTTTAGGGCAGTGCAGTGGTATTCTGGCAGTGTAGGAGGTCGTGCTGGGGCTGGTGTTTCAGAGTTTAGGGCAGGGCAGTGGTGTTTGGGCAGTGTAAGGGGTCGTGCTCGGGGTGGTGTTTCAGGGTTTAGGGCAGAGCAGTGGTGTTCAGGCAGTGTAGGGGGTCGTGCTGGGGCTGGTGTTTCAGGGTTTAGGGTAGTGCAGTGGTGTTTGTGTAGTATAGGGGGTCGTGCTGGTGGTAGTGTTTTAGGGTTTAAGGTAGTGCAGTGATGTTTGTGTAATTTAGGGGGTCGTGCTTGGAATAGATTTAGGGTGCAGGGTAGTGCAGTGGTGTTTGTGTAGTGTAGGGAGTCGTGCTGGGGTAGTGTTTTAGGGTTTAGGGCAGTGCAGTGGTGTTTGTGTAGTGTAGGGGGTTGTGCTGGGGGTAGTGTTTTAGGGTTTGGGGTAGTGCAGTGGTGTTTGGGTAGTGTAGGGGGTCAAGCTGGGGGCAGTGTTTCAGGATTTAGGGCAGTGCAGTGGTGTTCGGGCAGTGTAGGGGGTCTTGCTGGGGCTGGTGTTTCAGGGTTTAGACAGTGCAGTGGTGTTCGGGCAGTGTAGGGGGTCTTGCTGGGAGTGGTGTTTCAGGGATTAGGGCAGTGTAGTGGTGTTAGGGCAGTGTAGGGAGTCGTGCTGGGGCTGGTGTTTTAGGGTTTAGGGCAGTGCAGTTGTGTGTGTGTAGTGTAGGGGGTCATGCTGGGGGTAGTGTTTTAGGGTTTGGGGTAGTGCAGTGGTGTTTGGGTAGTGTAGGGGGTCATGCTGGCGGCAGTGTTTCAGGGTTTAGGGCAGTGCAGTGGTGTTCGGGCAGTGTAGGGGGTCTTGCTGGGGCTGGTGTTTCAGGGTTTAGGCAGTGCAGCGGTATTTGGGAAGTGTAGGGGGTCTTGCTGGGACTGGTGTTTCAGGGTTTAGGGTAGTGCAGTGGTGTTTGGGTAGAGAAGGGGGTTGTGCTGGGGTAGTGTTTTAGGGTTTAGGGTAGTGTAGTGGGGTGTGCTGGGGGCAGTGTTTTAGGGTTTATTGTAGTTCAGTGGTGTTTGGGTAGTGTAGGGGGTCGTGCTGGGGGCAGTGTTTTAGGGTAGTGCAGTGGTGTTTGGGTAGTGTAGGGGGTCGTGCTGGGGTAGTGTTTTAGGGTTTAGGGTAGTGCAGTGGTGTTGGTGTAGTGTTTGCATATGGCTGGGTCCAAACTGGAATGGCATTGTGAGGAAAAAAACGATGGATTTAGGCCCAGATCTCTGTACTGGGGTAAATGTATGACATTGTTCTGCATTCTGTCCATCAATATTTCTTTTTGCATTTGTCACCCCGAGTGGGACGGGTATGCTCAGACGTGAGTCCCGTGCTCTCCATGCCACTGGAATCAAGCTATCCTGGCTGAAGAGAAGTGAAACCCCGAAACTGATCCTAGGATGCTTGTTTCCAGTCCAGGGAGGACGTGGCCTGTCAGATCATGCTGGACTGTTCCCATTGGGCACAGGGTCAAGACTGATTTGCATATGGCTGGGTCCAAACTGGAATGGCATTGTGAGCAAAAAAACGATGTATTTACGCCCAGATCTCTGTACTGGGGTGAATGTATGACATTGTTCTGCATTCTGTCCATCAATAGTTCTTTTCGCAGGTGTAGTGTAGGGGTTAGTGCTGGGGGTAGTGTTTTAGGGTTTAGGGTAGTGCAGGTTTGTTTGGGTACCTTAGGGGGTCGTGCTGAGGGTAGATGTAGGGATTAAGGAAGTGCAGTGGTGTTTGGGTATCATAGGGGGTCATGCTGGGGGTAGATTTAGGGTTTAGGGAAGTGCAGTGGTGCTTGGGTAGTGTAGGGGTTGTGCTGGGGGTAGATTTAGGGTTTAGGGTAGTGCAGTGGTGTTTGGGTAGTGTAGGGGGTTGTGCTGGGGCTGGTGTTTCAGGGTTTAGGGCGGTGCAGTGGTGTTCGGACAAAGTTGTGGTTCATGCTGGGGCTGGTGTTTCAGGGTTTAGGGCGGTGCAGAGGTGTTAGGGTAGTGTAGGGGTTTGGGTTGGGGCTGGTGTTTCAGGGCTTGGGGCAGTTCAGTGGTGTTCGGTCAGTGTAGGGGGTCGTGATGGGGGATGGTGTTTCAGGGTTTTGGGCAGTGCAGTGGTGTTCGGGCAGTGTAGGTGGTCTTGCTGGGGGTGGTGTTTCAGGGTTTAGGGCAGTGGTGTTTGGGCAGTGTAGGGGGTCTTGCTGGGGCTGGTGTTTCAGGGTTTAGGGCAGTGCAGTGGTATTCGGGCAGTGTAGGAGGTCATGCTGGGGCTGGTGTTTCAGGGTTTAGGGCAGGGCAGTGGTGTTCGGGCAGTGTAAGGGGTCGTGCTCGGGGTGGTGTTTCAGGGTTTAGGGCAGAGCAGTGGTGTTCAGGCAGTGTAGGGGGTCGTGCTGGGGCTGGTGTTTCAGGGTTTAGGGTAGTGCAGTGGTGTTTGTGTAGTATAGGGGGTCGTGCTGGTGGTAGTTGTTAGACCTGGCACCATTGGCGTGGGTCACCCTTCCATTTTTTGTCTGTGCCTCAATGTGTTTTTGTGTTGGTGTTAGCTGCTCAGGGCACTGTGCCACTGCCATCCAGTGCCACAGTGCAAGTGCTCCCTATGGTAAAATGTATTATGTGAATTGACTTCCACGTTTGGGGTATTTGGTTTACTATCAGTCCCTAGTAGAGTGCACCAGGGGTGCCAAGGGCTTGTATATCCAAATGCTGCTAGTGGGCTTGCAGCACGGGTTGTGCCACCCACCGAAGCAGCGGGGTAAAATGTGTCTAGGGTCTGCCACTGCAGAACCTGCGCGCGGTCTGGTACCGTCGCGCTGACTGAGCAAGTGTCCCCACTTACCAGTCCCTAAACCTTCCCTTAACTACATGTTAGTCACCCCTCTGGTAGGCCTAAGCGCAGGGTGCATTGTAGGTATAAGGTAGGACATGCCCTGATGTGTGTGGCATGTCTTAGTAGTGAATTACAGCCATTTTCGTTTTTCACTATTGAAGGCTACCTGCTCTCCATAGGCCAGAATGGGCTGCTGGGATCGCTACACGCTGTGACCCCAGTGGACTCAGAGAGCCTGGTAGAACGTCATGTTTAGTATGCCTGAACTCGGGATAATAAAATACATCTTTTAGTAAAGGTTATTTTAATATCCTGGGTTTGCAAATGCTACTTTTAGAAAGTTAGCCTTTGCGTGCCTGACCATCTCAGTCCGCCTCTGCTGTGTGTGTGTGTCCTGCCTAGCAACAGTACAGGAGCAGGGCTGGGGGATTCCAGGAGACAGGTTGGCTGCCAGGTGGTGGGTAGAGAGATTACACCAGGATGGGTGGGAGGAGTGCACCCTGACTCTTGAATAGACCTGTGCTCTGCCACCACAAAGCCGGCGCCGCCCCCTGTGGAGCGGCTGATGTCTCTGCCCTGCTGCTGAAAGGAACAAGCCGAGTCACCACAACAGAGTGCTCCAAAACTGGACTGAGCCAGGCCCAGGCCCCCTGGCGCTAAAGAACAAAAGAATCCCTGTATAAAAGTAGGAGCCTGGCTCCTAAGAAATCAGATCCAGATTGAACCACAAAGGAACTCTGCCCGACTAGAAGGACCTGGAAGAAGCTGAAGGAGGAGTAACTTTCCCTGACCTAAGGGACTGGCCTGCAGTAGGTGCCTTGCTGAGGAAGGAGAGGAAAAGACTGAAAGAGACTTTGCACTTTGTTTTCAACTATCTCCAAGGGCTTGGAAGAAGAGCTTGCCCCCTGAACTGAACCCCAGGACCAGTGGGTTCACCGTGTCTCCGCTCGTCTGAGAATTCGAGCCGTGTGCTTTCTCCCGCCGGAGTGCCCTGCGCACCTTCGCATCCCTCCTAGGGCCGTGACACCCAGAAGCCTGGCCGCCTCCACTCGCCGAGAGCCCCGCTCTACCTGAGTCGCTCTGGACCCATCGAGTCTGGCCGCCCCGCTTCCCTGTCACCTGCCTGCTACTGGAGCGCGCTTGGTGCCCTCTCGCCCTCCCGCCGGATTTCTAGTGGGGAAGTGAAATCCAGCCTCGGACGGCCGCCCGTACGTCGTAACGTATCCGGCCGCCCCGCTTCACCTCCCAGCCTGAGTCTGACCGTGCCGCCCTCCGCAGTGACCTCCCGCACAGTCCGTGTCGGAGGCCCTGGGCCGCACCTGTCTACCGAGAGCCGCCCGCTGAATTCTTGATCCGGAAGACCCACGAGGTGCAGAACCTGCATCTCCCCTGAAGACTCGTCCAACCACATCGCACGTTCCCAGGTACAGTGAACTCTCTATCGGACTCGGGGTCCGCAACGTTCTGATTTCCCCGTATCACTGTATCCCGGGTACGCTGCGCATCACCGTGACTGGACCGACTCAACCGAGCCCTGTGAAGCGCTCGTGAACGAATAAGTTACCAAAGACAAGAACAGTGCCTAATCATCATCTTGTGGCTTCCCTTTCGCGACCGTTATTGATGGTCTTGTACATGCCTGCGTAACAAAGAATCTTTTATATAAAGCCTCCGTATTTTTGATACAACTTACGCCTGGTGTCCGTTTGTGGGGGGATCATTGTGGTTTACTGTGTGTGATCATAAATGCTTAACTGACTAGCGCCCTGAAGTTTAGCCCTGACTGCTCGCGCCACACTACCTATAGGGTGAGCAGGGGTTGTTCTGAGGGGGTAACTCTCTCGCCCTGAATAGAAGAAGGGACCACTGCTTGTCACAAGTACCTACCTGTGCCAACTAGGGGTCCCCCATTCTAACAGTAGTGTTTTAGGGTTTAAGGTAGTGCAGTGATGTTTGTGTAGTTTAGGGGGTCGTGCTTGGGATAGATTTAGGGTTCAGGGTAGTGCAGTGGTGTTTGTGTAGTGTAGGGAGTCGTGCTGGGGTGGTGTTTTAGGGTTTAGGGCAGTGCAGTGGTGTTTGTGTAGTGTAGGGGGTTGTGCTGGGGGTAGTGTTTTAGGGTTTGGGGTAGTGCAGTGGTGTTTGGGTAGTGTAAAGGGTCATGCTGGGGGCAGTGTTTCAGGATTTAGGGCAGTGCAGTGGTGTTCGGGCAGTGTAGGGGGTCTTGCTGGGGCTGGTGTTTCAGGGTTTAGACAGTGCAACGGTGTTCGGGCAGTGTAGGGGGTCTTGCTGGGACTGGTGTTTCAGGGATTAGGGCAGTGTAGTGGTGTTAGGGCAGTGTAGGGAGTCATGCTGGGGCTGGTGTTTTAGGGTTTAGGGCAGTGCAGTTGTGTGTGTGTAGTGTAGGGGGTCATGCTGGGGGTAGTGTTTTAGGGTTTGGGGTAGTGCAGTGGTGTTTGGGTAGTGTAGGGGCTCATGCTGGCGGCAGTGTTTCAGGGTTTAGGGCAGTGCAGTGGTGTTCGGGCAGTGTAGGGGGTCTTGCTGGGGCTGGTGTTTCAGGGTTTAGCCAGTGCAGCGGTATTTGGGAAGTGTAGGGGGTCTTGCTGGGACTGGTGTTTCAGGGTTTAGGGTAGTGCAGTGGTGTTTGGGTAGAGAAGGGGTTTGTGCTGGGGTAGTGTTTTAGGGTTTAGGGTAGTGTAGTGGGGTGTGCTGGGGGCAGTGTTTTAGGGTTTATTGTAGTTCAGTGGTGTTTGGGTAGTGTAGGGGGTCGTGCTGGGGGCAGTGTTTTAGGGTAGTGCAGTGGTGTTTGGGTAGTGTAGGGGGTCATGCTGGGGTAGTGTTTTAGGGTTTAGGGTAGTGCAGTGGTGTTGGTGCAGTGTTTGCATATGGCTGGGTCCAAACTGGAATGGCATTGTGAGGAAAAAAACGATGGATTTAGGCCCAGATCTCTGTACTGGGGTAAATGTATGACATTGTTCTGCATTCTGTCCATCAATATTTCTTTTTGCATTTGTCACCCCGAGTGGGACGGGTATGCTCAGACGTGAGTCCCGTGCTCTCCATGCACTGGAATCAAGCTATCCTGGCTGAAGAGAAGTGAAACCCCGAAACTGATCCTAGGATGCTTGTTTCCAGTCCAGGGAGGACGTGGCCTGTCAGATCATGCTGGACTGTTCCCATTGGGCACAAGGTCAAGACTGATTTGCATATGGCTGGGTCCAAACTGGAATGGCATTGTGAGCAAAAAAACGATGTATTTACGCCCAGATCTCTGTACTGGGGTGAATGTATGACATTGTTCTGCATTCTGTCCATCAATAGTTCTTTTCGCAGGTGTAGTGTAGGGGTTAGTGCTGGGGGTAGTGTTTTAGGGTTTAGGGTAGTGCAGGTTTGTTTGGGTACCTTAGGGGGTCGTGCTGAGGGTAGATGTAGGGATTAAGGAAGTGCAGTGGTGTTTAGGTATCATAGGGGGTCATGCTGGGGGTAGATTTAGGGTTTAGGGAAGTGCAGTGGTGCTTGGGTAGTGTGGGGGTTGTGCTGGGGGTAGATTTATGGTTTAGGGTAGTGCAGTGGTGTTTGGGTAGTGTAGGGGTTTGTGCTGGGGCTGGTGTTTCAGGGTTTAGGGCGGTGCAGTGGTGTTCGGACAAAGTTGTGGTTCATGCTGGGGCTGGTGTTTCAGGGTTTAGGGCGGTGCAGAGGTGTTAGGGTAGTGTAGGGGTTTGGGCTGGGGCTGGTGTTTCAGGGCTTGGGGCAGTTCAGTGGTGTTTGGTCAGTGTAGGGGGTCGTGATGGGGGATGGTGTTTCAGGGTTTTGGGGAGTGCAGTGGTGTTCGGGCAGTGTAGGGGGTCGTGCTGGGGCAGGAGTTTCAGGGTTTAGGGCGGTACAGTGGTGTTCAGGCAGTGTAGGGGGTCGTGCTGGGGCTGGTGTTTCAGGGTTTAGGGCAGTGCAGTGGTGTTCGGGCAGTGTAGGGGGTCGTGCTCGGGTGGTGTTTCAGGGTTTAGGGCAGAGCAGTGGTGTTCAGTCAGTGTAGGGGGTCGTGCTGGGGCTGGTGTTTCAGGGTTTAGGGTAGTGCAGTGGTGTTTGTGTAGTATAGGGGGTCGTGCTGGTGGTAGTGTTTTAGGGTTTAAGGTAGTGCAGTGATGTTTGTGTAGTTTAGGGGGTCGTGCTTGGGATAGATTTAGGGTTCAGGGTAGTGCAGTGGTGTTTGTGTAGTGTAGGGAGTCGTGCTGGGGTGGTGTTTTAGGGTTTAGGGCAGTGCAGTGGTGTTTGTGTAGTGTAGGGGGTTGTGCTGGGGGTAGTGTTTTAGGGTTTGGGGTAGTGCAGTGGTGTTTGGGTAGTGTAAAGGGTCATGCTGGGGGCAGTGTTTCAGGATTTAGGGCAGTGCAGTGGTGTTCGGGCAGTGTAGGGGGTCTTGCTGGGGCTGGTGTTTCAGGGTTTAGACAGTGCAACGGTGTTCGGGCAGTGTAGGGGGTCTTGCTGGGACTGGTGTTTCAGGGATTAGGGCAGTGTAGTGGTGTTAGGGCAGTGTAGGGAGTCATGCTGGGGCTGGTGTTTTAGGGTTTAGGGCAGTGCAGTTGTGTGTGTGTAGTGTAGGGGGTCATGCTGGGGGTAGTGTTTTAGGGTTTGGGGTAGTGCAGTGGTGTTTGGGTAGTGTAGGGGCTCATGCTGGCGGCAGTGTTTCAGGGTTTAGGGCAGTGCAGTGGTGTTCGGGCAGTGTAGGGGGTCTTGCTGGGGCTGGTGTTTCAGGGTTTAGCCAGTGCAGCGGTATTTGGGAAGTGTAGGGGGTCTTGCTGGGACTGGTGTTTCAGGGTTTAGGGTAGTGCAGTGGTGTTTGGGTAGAGAAGGGGTTTGTGCTGGGGTAGTGTTTTAGGGTTTAGGGTAGTGTAGTGGGGTGTGCTGGGGGCAGTGTTTTAGGGTTTATTGTAGTTCAGTGGTGTTTGGGTAGTGTAGGGGGTCGTGCTGGGGGCAGTGTTTTAGGGTAGTGCAGTGGTGTTTGGGTAGTGTAGGGGGTCATGCTGGGGTAGTGTTTTAGGGTTTAGGGTAGTGCAGTGGTGTTGGTGCAGTGTTTGCATATGGCTGGGTCCAAACTGGAATGGCATTGTGAGGAAAAAAACGATGGATTTAGGCCCAGATCTCTGTACTGGGGTAAATGTATGACATTGTTCTGCATTCTGTCCATCAATATTTCTTTTTGCATTTGTCACCCCGAGTGGGACGGGTATGCTCAGACGTGAGTCCCGTGCTCTCCATGCACTGGAATCAAGCTATCCTGGCTGAAGAGAAGTGAAACCCCGAAACTGATCCTAGGATGCTTGTTTCCAGTCCAGGGAGGACGTGGCCTGTCAGATCATGCTGGACTGTTCCCATTGGGCACAAGGTCAAGACTGATTTGCATATGGCTGGGTCCAAACTGGAATGGCATTGTGAGCAAAAAAACGATGTATTTACGCCCAGATCTCTGTACTGGGGTGAATGTATGACATTGTTCTGCATTCTGTCCATCAATAGTTCTTTTCGCAGGTGTAGTGTAGGGGTTAGTGCTGGGGGTAGTGTTTTAGGGTTTAGGGTAGTGCAGGTTTGTTTGGGTACCTTAGGGGGTCGTGCTGAGGGTAGATGTAGGGATTAAGGAAGTGCAGTGGTGTTTAGGTATCATAGGGGGTCATGCTGGGGGTAGATTTAGGGTTTAGGGAAGTGCAGTGGTGCTTGGGTAGTGTGGGGGTTGTGCTGGGGGTAGATTTATGGTTTAGGGTAGTGCAGTGGTGTTTGGGTAGTGTAGGGGTTTGTGCTGGGGCTGGTGTTTCAGGGTTTAGGGCGGTGCAGTGGTGTTCGGACAAAGTTGTGGTTCATGCTGGGGCTGGTGTTTCAGGGTTTAGGGCGGTGCAGAGGTGTTAGGGTAGTGTAGGGGTTTGGGCTGGGGCTGGTGTTTCAGGGCTTGGGGCAGTTCAGTGGTGTTTGGTCAGTGTAGGGGGTCGTGATGGGGGATGGTGTTTCAGGGTTTTGGGGAGTGCAGTGGTGTTCGGGCAGTGTAGGGGGTCGTGCTGGGGCAGGAGTTTCAGGGTTTAGGGCGGTACAGTGGTGTTCAGGCAGTGTAGGGGGTCGTGCTGGGGCTGGTGTTTCAGGGTTTAGGGCAGTGCAGTGGTGTTCGGGCAGTGTAGGGGGTCGTGCTCGGGTGGTGTTTCAGGGTTTAGGGCAGAGCAGTGGTGTTCAGTCAGTGTAGGGGGTCGTGCTGGGGCTGGTGTTTCAGGGTTTAGGGTAGTGCAGTGGTGTTTGTGTAGTATAGGGGGTCGTGCTGGTGGTAGTGTTTTAGGGTTTAAGGTAGTGCAGTGATGTTTGTGTAGTTTAGGGGGTCATGCTTGGGATAGATTTAGGGTTCAGGGTAGTGCAGTGGTGTTTGTGTACTGTAGGGAGTCGTGCTGGGGTAGTGTTTTAGGGTTTAGGGCAGTGCAGTGGTGTTTGTGTGGTGTAGGGGGTTGTGCTGGGGGTAGTGTTTTAGGGTTTGGGGTAGTGCAGTGGTGTTTGGGTAGTTTAGGGGGTCATGCTGGGGGCAGTGTTTCAGGATTTAGGGCAGTGCAGTGGTGTTCGGGCAGTGTAGGGGGTCTTGCTGGGGCTGGTGTTTCAGGGTTTAGACAGTGCAGCGTTGTTCGGGCAGTGTAGGGGGTCTTGCTGGGACTGGTGTTTCAGGGATTAGGGCAGTGTAGTGCTGTTAGGGCAGCGTAGGGAGTCGTGCTGGGGCTGGTGTTTTAGGGTTTAGGGCAGTGCAGTGGTGTTTGGGTAGTATAGGGGGTCATGCGGGGGTAGTGTTTTAGGGTTTGCGGTAGTGCAGTGGTGTTTGGGTAGTGTAGGGGGTCATGCTGGGGGTAGTGTTTTAGGGTTTAGGGTAGTGCAGTGGTGTTTGGGTCGTGTAGGGGGTCGGTCTGGGGGTAGTGTTTTAGGGTTTAGGGTAGTGCAGTGGTGTTTGGGCAGTGTAGGGGGTCGTGCGGGGGTAGTGTGTTAGGGTTTATGGTAGTGCAGTGGTGTTTGGGTAGTGTAGGGGGTCATGCTGGGGGTAGTGTTTTAGGGTTTAGGGTTGTGCAGTGGTGTTTGGGTAGTGTAGGGGGTCGGGCTGGGGGTGGTGTTTTAGGGTTTAGGCAGATAGTGGTGTTCGGGCAGTATAGGGAGTCGTGCTGGGGTGGTGTATTAGGGCTTAGGGCAGTGCAGTGGTGTTCGGGCAGTGTAGTTGGTCATGCTGGGGGTCGTTTTTTAGGGTTTAGGGCAGTGCAGTGATGTTCGGGCAGTGTAGGGGGTCGTGTTTTAGGATTTAGGGCAGTGCAGTGGTGTTCGGGCAGTGTAGGGGGTCGTGCAGGGGGGGGGTGTTTTATGATTTAGGGCAGTGCAGTGGTGTTTGGGCAGTGTTGGGGTCGTGCAGGGGGGTGGTGTTTCAGGGTTTAGGGAAGTGCAGTGGTGTTTGGGCAGTGTAGGGTGTCATGCAGGGGGTTGGTGTTTCAGGGTTTAGGGCAGTGCAGTGGTGTTCGGGCAGTGTAGGGGGTCGTGCTGGGGCTAGTGTTTCAGGGTTTAGGGCAGTGTAGTGGTGTTCGGGCAGTGTAGGAGGTCGTGCTGGGGCTGGTGTTTCAGGGTTTAGGGCAGGGCAGTGGTGTTCAGGCAGTGTAGGAGGTTGTGCTCGGGGTGGTGTTTCAGGGTTTAGGGCAGAGCAGAGGTGTTCGGGCAGTGTAGGGGGTTGTGCTGGGGGGTGTTTTAGGGTTTAGGGCAGAGCAGTGGTGTTCGGGCAGTGTAGGGGGTAGTGCTGGGGTGGTGTTTCAGGTTTTAGGGCAGTGGTTTTTGGGCAGTGTAGCGGGTCTTACTGGGGCTGGTGTTTCAGGGTTTAGGGCAGTGCAGTGGTGTTCGGGCAGTGTAGGAGGTCATGCTGGGGCTGGTATTTCAGGGTTTAGGGCTTCGCAGTGGTGTTCGGGCAGTGTAGGGGGTCATGCTCGGGATGGACTTTCAGGGTTTAGGGCAGAGCAGTGGTGTTCGAGCAGTGTAGGGGTTCATGCTGGGGCTGGTGTTTCAGGGTTTAGGGTAGTGCAGTTGTGTTTGTGTAGTGTAGGGGGTCATGCTGGGAGTAGTGTTTTAGGGTTTAGGGCAGTGCAGTGGTGTTTGGGTAGTGTAGGGGGTCATGCGGGGGTACTGTTTTAGGGTTTATGGTAGTGCAGTGGTGTTTGGGTAGTGTAGGGGGTCATGCTGGGGGTAGTGTTTTAGGGTTTAGGGTAGTGCAGTGGTGTTTGGGTAGTGTAGGGGGTTGGGCTGGGGGTAGTGTTTTAGGGTATAGGGTAGTGCATTGGTGTTTGTGTAGTGAAGGGGGTCGGGCTGGGGGTAGTGTTTTAGAGTTTAGGGTAGTGCATTGGTGTTTGTGTAGTGAAGGGGGTCGGGCTGGGGATAGTGTTTTAGGGTTTTGGGCAGTGCAGTGATGTTTGTGTAGTGTAGGGGGTCATGCTGGGGGTACTGTTTTAGGGTTTACGGCAGAGCAGTGGTGTTTGGCTAGTGTAGGGGGTTGTGCTGGGGGTGGTGTTTTAGGGTTTAAGGCAGTGCTGTGCTGTTTGGGCAGTGTAGGGGTTGTGCTGGAGGTGGTGTTTTAGGGTTTAGGGCAGTGCAGTGGTGATTGAGCAGTATAGGGGGTTGTGCTGAGGGTGGTGTATTAGAGTTAAGGGCAGTGCATTGGTGCTCGGGCAGTATAGGGGGTCGTGCTCGGGATGGTGTTTTATGGTTTAGGGCAGTGCAGTGGTGTTCAGCCAGTGTAGGGGGTCATGCTGCGGATGGTGTTTCAGGGTTTCGGGCAGTGCAGTGGTGTTCGGCAGTGTAGGGGGTCGTGCAGGGGATGGTGTTTCAGGGTTGTGTTCGTGCAGTGTAGGGGGTCGTGCCAGGGGTGGTGTTTCAGGGTTTAAGGCAGTGCAGTGGTGTTCTGACCGTGTACGGTGTCGTGCTGGGGTGGTGTTTCAGGGTTTAGGGCAGTGCAGTAGTGTACGGGCAGTGTAGGGGGTCGTGCGGGGTGTGGTGTTTCAGAGTTTAGGGCAGTGCAATGGTGTTCGGGCAATGTAGGGGTCGTGCGGGGGTGGTGTTTCAAGGTTTAGGGCAGGGCAGTGGTGTTCGGGCAGTGTAACTGGTCATGCAGGGGGGTGTTTCAGGGTTTAGGGCAGTGCAGTGGTGTACGGGCAGTGTAGGGGGTCGTGCAGGCGGTGGTGTTTCAGGATTTAGGGCAGTGCAGTGGTGTTCGGGCAGTGTAGAGGGTCGTGCTGTGGCTTCTGTTCCAGGGTTTAGGGCAGTGCAGTGGTGTTTGGTCAGTGTGAGGGATCGTGGTGGGGCTGCTGTTTCAGGGTTTAGGGCAGTGCAGTGGTATTCGGGCAGTGTAGGGGGTCGTGCAGGGGTGGTGTTTCAGGGTTAAGTGCAGTGCAGTGGTGCTCGGGCAGTGTAAGAGATCATGCTGGGGCTGGTGTTTCAGTGTTTAGGGCAGTGCAGTGGTGTTTGGGCAGTGTAGGGGGTCGTGTTGGGGGTGGTGTTTTAGGGTTTAGGGCAGTGCAGTGGTGTTTTAGCAGTGTAGTGGGTCATGCTGGGGGTGGTGTTTCAGAGTTTAGGGCAGTGCAGTGGTGTTCGAGCAGTGCAGGGGGTGGTGTGGGGGGTGGTGTTTCAGGGTCTAGGGCAGTGCAGTGGTGTTCGGGCAGTGTAGGTGGTCCTGCAGGGGGTGGTGTTTCAGGGTTTAGGGCAGTGCAGTGGTATACGGGCAGTGTAGGGGGTCGTGCGGGGTGTGGCGTTTCAGAGTTTAGGGCAGTGCAATGGTGTTCGGGCAATGTAGGGGTCGTGTGGGGGTGGTGTTTCAGGGTTTAGGGCAGGGCAGTGGTGTTCGGGCAGTGTAACTGGTCATGCAGGGGGGTGTTTCAGGGTTTAGGGCAGTGCAGTGGTGTACGGGCAGTGTAGGGGGTCATGCAGGTGGTGGTGTTTCAGGATTTAGAGCAGTGCAGTGGTGTTCGGGCAGTGTAGAGGGTCGTGCTGTGGCTTCTGTTCCAGGGTTTAGGGCAGTGCAGTGGTGTTCGGTCAGTGTGAGGGATCGTGGTGGGGCTGCTGTTTCAGGGTTTAGGGCAGTGCAGTGGTATTCGGGCAGTGTAGGGGGTCGTGCAGGGGTGGTGTTTCAGGGTTAAGTGCAGTGCAGTGGTGTTCGGCCAGTGTGAGAGATCATGCTGGGGCTGGTGTTTCAGTGTTTAGGGCAGTGCAGTGGTGTTTGGGCAGTGTAGGGGGTCATGTTGGGGGTGGTGTTTTAGGGTTTAGGGCAGTGCAGTGGTGTTTTAGCAGTGTAGTGGGTCATGCTGGGGGTGGTGTTTCAGAGTTTAGGGCAGTGCAGTGGTGTTCAAGCAGTGTAGGGGGTGGTGTGGGGGGTGGTGTTTCAGGGTCTAGGGCAGTGCAGTGGTGTTCAGGCAGTGTAGGTGGTCCTGCAGGGGGTGGTGTTTCAGGGTTTAGGGCAGTGCAGTGGTGTTCGGGCAGTGTAGGGGTCGTGTTGGGGCTAGTGTTTCAGGGTTTAGGGCAGTGGTGTTCGGGCAGTCTAGGGGGTCATGCTAGGGTGGTGTTTCATGGTTTAGAGCAGTGCAGTGGTGTTCGGGCTGGTTAAGGGGTCTTACTGTGGGTGGTGTTTCAGGGTTTAGGGCAGTGGTGTTCGGGCAGTGTAGGGGGTCTTGCTGGGGCTGGTGTTTCAGGGGTTAGGGCAGTGTAGTGGTGTTCGGGCAGTGTAGGAGGTCGTGCCGGTGTTTCAGGGTTTAGGGTAGTGCAGTGGTGTTTGTGTAGTATAGGGGGTTGTGCTGGGGTGGTGTTTACGGTTTAGGGCAGTGCAGTGGTGTTCGGGCAGTGCAGGAGGTCGTGCTGGGGCTGGTGTTTCAGGGTTTAGGGCAGGGCAGTGGTGTTCGGGCAGTGTAGGGTGTCGTGCTCGGGGTGATGTTTTAGGGTTTAGGGCAGAGCAGTGGTGTTCGGGCAGTGTAGGGGGTCGTGCTGGGGCTGGTTTTTCAGGGTTTAGGGTAGTGCAGTGGTGTTTGTGTAATGTAGGGGGTCATGCTGATGGTAGTGTTTTAGGGTTTAAGGTAGTGCAGTGATGTTTGTGTAGTTTAGGGGGTCGTGCTTGGGGTAGATTTAGGGTTCAGGGTAGTGAAGTGGTGTTTGTGTAGTGTCGGGGGTCGTGCTGGGGAAGTGTTTTAGGGTTTAGGGCAGTGCAGTCGTGTTTGTGTAGTGTAGGGGGTTGTGCTGGAGGTAGTGTTTTAGTGTTTGGGGTAGAGCAGTGGTGTTTGGATAGTGTAGGGGGTCATGCTGGGCGCAGTGTTTCAGGGTTTAGGGCAGTGCAGTGGTGTTCGGGCAGTGTAGGGGGTCTTGCTGGGACTGGCGTTTCTGGGATTAGGGCAGTGTAGTGGTGTTCGGCAGTGTAGGGGGTCGTGCTGGGGCTGGTGTTTTAGGGTTTAGGGCAGTGCAGTGGTGTTTGTGTAGTTTAGGGGGTCGTGCTGGGGGTAGTGTTTTAGGGATTGGGGTAGTGCTATGGTGTTTGTGTAGTGTAGGGGGTCATGCTGGCGGCAGTGTTTCAGGGTTTAGGGCAGTGCAGTGGTGTTCTGGCAGTGTAGGGGGTCTTGCTGGGGCTGGTGTTTCAGGGTTTAGGCAGTGCAGCGGTGTTTGGGCAGTGTAGGGTGTCTTGCTGGGACTGGTGTTTCAGGGTTTAGGGTAGTGCAGTGGTGTTTGGGTAGAGAAGGGGGTTATGCTGGGGTAGTGTTTTAGGGTTTAGGGCAGTGTAGTGGGTCGTGCTGGGGGCAGTGTTTTAGGGTTTATTGTAGTTCAGTGGTTTTTGGGTAGTGTAGGGGGTCGTGCTGAGGGCAGAGTTTTAGGGTAGTGCAGTGGTGTTTGGGTAGTTTAGGGGGTCGTGCTGGGGTAGTGTTTTAGGGTTTAGGGTAGTGCAGTGGTGTTGGTGTAGTGTTTGCATGTGGCTGGGTCCAAACTGGAATGGCATTGTGAGCAAAAAAACGATGGATTTAGGCCCAGATCTCTGTACTGGGGTGAATGTATGACATTGTTCTGCATTCCGTCCATCAATAGTTATTTTTGCATTTGTCACCCCGAGTCGGACGGGTATGCTCAGACGTGAGTCCCGTGCTCTCCATGCCACTTGAATCAAGCTATCCTGGCTGAAGAGGGGTGAAACCACGAAACGGGTCCTAGGATGCTTGTTTCCAGTCCAGGGAGGACGTGGCCTGGCAGTTCGGGCTGGACTGTACCCATTGGGCACAGGGTCAAGACTGATTTGCATATGGCTGGGACCAAACTGGAATGGCATTGTGAGCAAAAAAACGATGTATTTAAGCCCAGATCTCTGTACTGGGGTGAATGTATGACATTGTTCTGCATTCTGTTCATCAATAGTTCTTTTCGCAGGTGTAGTGTAGGGGGTCGTGCTGGGGGTAGTGTTTTAGGGTTTAGGGTAGTGCAGGTTTCTTTGGGTACCTTAGGGGGTCGTGCTGAGGGTAGATTTAGGGTTTAAGGTAGTGCAGTGGTGTTTGGGTATCATAGGGGGTAGCGCTGGGGGTAGATTTAGGGTTTAGGGTAGTGCAGTGGTGCTTGGGTAGTGTAGGGGGTTGTGCTGGGGGTAGAAATAAGGGTTTAGGGTAGTGCAGTGGTGTTTGGGTAGTGTAGGGAGTGGTGCTGGGGGGAGTGTTTTAGGGTTTAGGGTAGTGCAGTGGTGTTTGGGTAGTGTAGGGGGTCGTGCTGGGGCTGGTGTTTCAGGGTTTAGGGTGGTGCAGTGGTGTTCGGACACTGTAGTGGTTCATGCTGGGGCTGGTGTTTCAGGGTTTAGGGCGGTGCAGTGATGTTAGGGCAGTGTAGAGGTTCGTGCTGGGGCTGGTGTTTCAGGGTTTAGGGCAGTGCAGTGGGGTTCGGGCAGTGTAGGGGGTCTTGCTGGGACTGGTGTTTCAGGGATTAGGGCAGTGTAGTGGTGTTCGGGCAGTGTAGGGGGTCGTGCTAGGGCTGGTGTTTTAGGGTTTAGGGCAGTGCAGTGGTGTTTGTGTAGTTTAGGGGGTCGTGCTGGGGGTAGTGTTTTAGGGATTGGGGTAGTGCTATGGTGTTTGTGTAGTGTAGGGGGTCATGCTGGCGGCAGTGTTTCAGGGTTTAGGGCAGTGCAGTGGTGTTCTGGCAGTGTAGGGGGTCTTGCTGGGGCTGGTGTTTCAGGGTTTAAGCAAGACAGCTGTGCTCGGGCAGTGTAGGGTGTCTTGCTGGGACTGGTGTTTCAGGGTTTAGGGTAGTGCAGTGGTGTTTGGGTAGAGAAGGGGGTTATGCTGGGGTAGTGTTTTAGGGTTTAGGGTAGTGTAGTGGGTAGTGCTGGGGGCAGTGTTTTAGGGTTTATTGTAGTTCAGTGGTGTTTGGATAGTGTAGGGGGTCGTGCTGAGGGCAGAGTTTTAGGGTAGTGCAGTGGTGTTTGGGTAGTGTAAGGGGTCGTGCTGGGGTAGTGTTTTAGGGTTTAGGGTAGTGCAGTGGTGTTGGTGTAGTGTTTGCATGTGGCTGGGTCCAAACTGGAATGGCATTGTGAGCAAAAAAACGATGGATTTAGGCCCAGATCTCTGTACTGGGGTGAATGTATGACATTGTTCTGCATTCTGTTCATCAATAGTTCTTTTCGCAGGTGTAGTGTAGGGGGTCGTGCTGGGGGTAGTGTTTTAGGGTTTAGGGTAGTGCAGGTTTCTTTGGGTATCATAGGGGGTAGCGCTGGGGGTAGATTTAGGGTTTAGAGTAGTGCAGTGGTGCTTGGGTAGTGTAGGGGGTTGTGCTGGGGGTAGATTAAGGGTTTAGGGTAGTGCAGTGGTGTTTGGGTAGTGTAGGGAGTGGTGCTGGGGGGAGTGTTTTAGGGTTTAGGGTAGTGCAGTGGTGTTTGGGTAGTGTAGGGGGTCGTGCTGGGGCTGGTGTTTCAGGGTTTAGGGTGGTGCAGTGGTGTTCGGACACTGTAGTGGTTCATGCTGGGGCTGGTGTTTCAGGGTTTAGGGCGGTGCAGTGGTGTTAGGGCAGTGTAGAGGTTCGTGCTGGGGCTGGTGATTCAGAGCTTAGGGCAGTTCAGTGGTGTTCGGGCAGTGTAGGGGGTTGTGCAGGGGGGTGGTGTTTCAGTGTATTGGGCAGTACAGTGGTGTTCGGGCAGTGTAGGGGGTCGTGCAGGGGGATGGTGTTTCAGGGTTTAGGGCAGTGCAGTGGTGTTCGGGCAGTGTAGGTGGTCCTGCAGGGGGTGGTGTTTCAGGGTTTAGGGCAGTGCAGTGGTGTTCGGGCAGTGTAGGGGTCGTGCTGGGGCTAGTGTTTCAGGGTTTAGGGCAGTGCAGTGGTGTTCGGGCAGTGTAGCAGGTCGTGCTGAGGCTGGTGTTTCAGGGTTTAGGGCAGGGCAGTGGTGTTCATGCAGTGTAGGGGGTCGTGCTCGGGGTGGTGTTTCAGGGTTTAGGACAGAGCAGAGGTGTTCGGGCAGTGTAGGGTGTCGTGCTGGGGGGGTGGTTTAGGGTTTAGGGCAGTGCAGTGGTGTTCCGGCAGTGTAGGTGGTCATTCTGGGGGTGGTGTGTCACGGTTTAGGGCAGTGGAGTGGTGTTCGGGCAGTGTAAGGGGTCTTGCTGGGGGTGGTGTTTCAGGGTTTAGGGCAGTGGTGTTCGGGCAGTGTATGGGGTCTTCCTGGGGCTGGTGTTTCAGCGTTTAGGACAGTGTAGTGGTGTTCGGGTAGTGTAGGGGGTTGTTCTGGTGTTTCAGGGTTTAGGGTAGTGCAGTGGTGTTTGTGTAGTATAGGGGGTTGTGCTGGGGGTGGTGTTTACAGTTTATGGCAGTGCAGTGGTGGTCGGGCAGTGTAGGGGGTCATGCTCGGGGTCATGTTTCAGGGTTTAGGGCGGAGCAGTGGTGTTTGGGCAGTGTAGGGGGTCTTGCTGGGATTGGTGTTTCAGGGTTTAGGGTAGTGCAGTGGTGTTTGTGTAATGTAGGGGGTCATGCTGGTGGTAGTGTTTTAGGGTTTAAGGTAGTGCAGTGGTGTTTGTGTAGTGTAGGTGGTTGTGCTGGGGTAGTGTTTTAGTGTTTGGGGTAGAGCAGTGGTGTTAGGATAGTGTAGGGGGTCATGCTGGGGCAGTATTTCAGGGTTTAGGGCAGTGCAGTGGTGTTCGGGCAGTGTAGGGGGTCTTGCTGGGACTGGTGTTTCAGGGATTAGGGCAGTGTAGTGGTATTCGGGCAGTGTAGGGGGTGGGCTGGGGCTGGTGTTTTAGGGTTTAGGTCAGTGCAGTGGTGTTTGTGTAGTTTAGGGGGTCATGCTGGGGGTAGTGTTTTAGGGATTGGGGTAGTGCAATGGTGTTTGTGTAGTGTAGGGGATCATGCTGACGGCAGTGTTTCAGGGTTTAGGGCAGTGCAGTGGTGTTCTGGCAGTGTAGGGGGTCTTGCTGGGGCTGGTGTTTCAGGGTTTAGGCAGTACAGCGGTGTTCGGGCAGTGTAGGGTGTCTTGCTGGGACTGGTGTTTCAGGGTTTAGGGTAGTGCAGTGGTGTTTGGGTAGAGAAGGGGGTTGTGCTGGGGTAGTGTTTTAGGGTTTAGGGTAGTGTAGTGTGTCGTGCTGGGGCAGTGTTTTAGGGTTTATTGTAGTTCAGTGGTGTTTGGGTAGTGTAGGGGATCGTGCTGAGGGCAGTGTTTTAGGGTAGTGCAGTGGTGTTTGGGTAGTGTAGGGGGTCGTGCTGGGGTAGTGTTTTAGGGTTTAGGGTAGTGCAGTGGTGTTGGTGTAGTGTTTGCATGTGGCTGGGTCCAAACTGGAATGGCATTGTGAGCAAAAAAACGATGGATTTAAGGCCAGAGCTCTGTACTGGGGTGAATGTATGACATTGTTCTGCATTCTGTCCATCAATAGTTATTTTTGCATTTGTCACCCTAGTGGGACGGGTATGCTCAGACGTGAGTCCCGTGCTCTCCATGCCACTTGAATCAAGCTATCCTGGCTGAAGAGGGGTGAAACCCCGAAACGGGTCCTAGGATGCTTGTTTCCAGTCCAGGGAGGACGTGGCCTGGCAGTTCGGGCTGGACTGTTCCCATTGGGCACAGGGTCAAGACTGATTTGCATATGGCTGGGTCCAAACTGGAATGGCATTGTGAGCAAAAAAACGATGTATTTAGGCCCAGATCTCTGTACTGGGGTGAATGTATGACATTGTTCTGCATTCTGTTCATCAATAGTTCTTTTCGCAGGTGTAGTGTAGGGGGTCGTGCTGGGGGTAGTGTTTTAGGGTTTAGGGTAGTGCAGGTTTCTTTGGGTACCTTAGGGGGTCGTGCTGAGGGTAGATTTAGGGTTTAAGGTAGTGCAGTGGTGTTTGGGTATCATAGGGGGTAGCGCTGTGGGTAGATTTAGGGTTTAGGGTAGTGCAGTGGTGCTTGGGTAGTGTAGGGGGTTGTGCTGGGGGTAGATTAAGGGTTTAGGGTAGTGCAGTGGTGTTTGGGTAGTGTAGGGAGTGGTGCTGGGGGAGTGTTTTAGGGTTTAGGAGTGCAGTGGTGTTTGGGTAGTGTAGGGGGTCGTGCTGGGGCTGGTGTTTCAGGGTTTAGGGTGGTGCAGTGGTGTTCGAACACTGTAGTGGTTCATGCTGGGGCTGGTATTTCAGGGTTTAGGGAGGTGCAGTGGTGTTAGGGCAGTGTAGAGGTTCGGGCTGGGGCTGGTGTTTCAGGGCTTAGGGCAGTTCAGTGGTGTTCGGTCAGTGTAGGGGGTTGTGCAGGGGGGTGGTTTTTCAGTGTATTGGGCAGTACAGTGGTGTTCGGGCAGTGTAGGTGGTCCTGCAGGGGGTGGTGTTTCAGGGTTTAGGGCAGTGCAGTGGTGTTCGGGCAGTGTAGGGGTCGTGCTGGGGCTAGTGTTTCAGGGTTTAGGGCAGTGCAGTGGTGTTCGGGCAGTGTAGGAGGTCGTGCTGAGGCTGGTGTTTCAGGGATTAGGGCAGGGCAGTGGTGTTCATGCAGTGTAGGGGGTCGTGCTGGGGGTGGTGTTTTAGGGTTAAGTGCAGTGCAGTGGTGCTCGGGCAGTGTAGGAGAACTTGCTGGGGCTGGTGTTTCAGTGTTTAGGGTAGTGCAGTGGTGTTTGATCAATGTAGGGGGTCGTGTTGGGGTGGTGTTTTAGGGTTTAGGGCAGTGCAGTGGTGTTTTACCAGTGTAGGGGGTTGTGCTGGGCGTGGTGTTTCAAAGTTTAGGGCAGTGCAGTGGTGTTCGGGCAGTGTAGGGGGTGGTGTGGGGGGTGGTGTTTCAGGGTTTAGGGCAGTGCAGTGGTGATCGGGCAGTGTAGGGGGTCGTGCAGGGGGGTGGTGTTTCAGTGTATGGGGCAGTACAGTGGTGTTCAGGCAGTGTAGGGGGTCGTGCAGGGGGATGGTGTTTCAGGGTTTAGGGCAGTGCAGTGGTATTCGGGCAGTGTAGGTGGTCCTGCAGGGGGTGGTGTTTCAGGGTTTATGGCAGTGCAGTGGTGTTCGGGCAGTGTAGGGGTTCGTGCTGGGGCTAGTGATTCAGGGTTTAGGGCAGTGCAGTGGTGTTCAGGTAGTGTAGGAGGTAGTGCTGGGGGGTGTTTTAGGGTTTAGGGTAGTGCAGTGGTGTTCGGGCAGTGTAGGGGGTCATGCTGGGGGTGGTGTTTCACGGTTTAGGGCAGTGCAGTGGTGTTCGGGCAGTGTAGGTGGTCTTGCTGGGGGTGGTGTTTCAGGGTTTAGGGCAGTGGTGTTTGGGCAGTGTAGGGGGTCTTGCTGGGGCTGGTGTTTCAGGGTTTAGGGCAGTGCAGTGGTATTCTGGCAGTGTAGGAGGTCATGCTGGGGCTGGTGTTTCAGGGTTTAGGGCAGGGCAGTGGTGTTTGGGCAGTGTAAGGGGTCGTGCTCGGGGTGGTGTTTCAGGGTTTAGGGCAGAGCAGTGGTGTTCAGGCAGTGTAGGGGGTCGTGCTGGGGCTGGTGTTTCAGGGTTTAGGGTAGTGCAGTGGTGTTTGTGTAGTATAGTGGGTCGTGCTGGTGGTAGTGTTTTAGTGTTTAAGGTAGTGCAGTGATGTTTGTGTAGTTTAGGGGGTCGTGCTTGGGATAGATTTAGGGTGCAGGGTAGTGCAGTGGTGTTTGTGTAGTGTAGGGAGTCGTGCTGGGGTAGTGTTTTAGGGTTTAGGGCAGTGCAGTGGTGTTTGTGTAGTGTAGGGGGTTGTGCTGGGGGTAGTGTTTTAGGGTTTGGGGTAGTGCAGTGGTGTTTGGGTAGTGTAGGGGGTCATGCTGGGGGCAGTGTTTCAGGATTTAGGGCAGTGCAGTGGTGTTCGGGCAGTGTAGGGGGTCTTGCTGGGGCTGGTGTTTCAGGGTTTAGACAGTGCAGTGGTGTTCGGGCAGTGTAGGGGGTCTTGCTGGGAGTGGTGTTTCAGGGATTAGGGCAGTGTAGTGGTGTTAGGGCAGTGTAGGGAGTAGTGCTGGGGCTGGTGTTTTAGGGTTTAGGGCAGTGCAGTTGTGTGTGTGTAGTGTAGGGGGTCATGCTGGGGGTAGTGTTTTAGGGTTTAAGGTAGTGCAGTGATGTTTGTGTAGTTTAGGGGGTCGTGCTTGGGATAGATTTAGGGTGCAGGGTAGTGCAGTGGTGTTTGTGTAGTGTAGGGAGTCGTGCTGGGGTAGTGTTTTAGGGTTTAGGGCAGTGCAGTGGTGTTTGTGTAGTGTAGGGGGTTGTGCTGGGGGTAGTGTTTTAGGGTTTGGGGTAGTGCAGTGGTGTTTGGGTAGTGTAGGGGGTCATGCTGGGGGCAGTGTTTCAGGATTTAGGGCAGTGCAGTGGTGTTCGGGCAGTGTAGGGGGTCTTGCTGGGGCTGGTGTTTCAGGGTTTAGACAGTGCAGTGGTGTTCGGGCAGTGTAGGGGGTCTTGCTGGGAGTGGTGTTTCAGGGATTAGGGCAGTGTAGTGGTGTTAGGGCAGTGTAGGGAGTAGTGCTGGGGCTGGTGTTTTAGGGTTTAGGGCAGTGCAGTTGTGTGTGTGTAGTGTAGGGGGTCATGCTGGGGGTAGTGTTTTAGGGTTTGGGGTAGTGCAGTGGTGTTTGGGTAGTGTAGGGGGTCATGCTGGCGGCAGTGTTTCAGGGTTTAGGGCAGTGCAGTGGTGTTCGGGCAGTGTAGGGGGTCTTGCTGGGGCTGGTGTTTCAGGGTTTAGGCAGTGCAGCGGTATTTGGGAAGTGTAGGGGGTCTTGCTGGGACTGGTGTTTCAGGGTTTAGGGTAGTGCAGTGGTGTTTGGGTAGAGAAGGGGGTTGTGCTGGGGTAGTGTTTTAGGGTTTAGGGTAGTGTAGTGGGGTGTGCTGGGGGCAGTGTTTTAAGGTTTATTGTAGTTCAGTGGTGTTTGGGTAGTGTAGGGGGTCGTGCTGGGGGCAGTGTTTTAGGGTAGTGCAGTGGTGTTTGGGTAGTGTAGGGGGTCGTGCTGGGGTAGTGTTTTAGGGTTTAGGGTAGTGCAGTGGTGTTGGTGTAGGGTTTGCATATGGCTGGGTCCAAACTGGAATGGCATTGTGAGGAAAAAAACGATGGATTTAGGCCCAGATCTCTGTACTGGGGTAAATGTATGACATTGTTCTGCATTCTGTCCATCAATATTTCTTTTTGCATTTGTCACCCCGAGTGGGACGGGTATGCTCAGACGTGAGTCCCGTGCTCTCCATGCCACTGGAATCAAGCTATCCTGGCTGAAGAGAAGTGAAACCCCGAAACTGATCCTAGGATGCTTGTTTCCAGTCCAGGGAGGACGTGGCCTGTCAGATCATGCTGGACTGTTCCCATTGGGCACAGGGTCAAGACTGATTTGCATATGGCTGGGTCCAAACTGGAATGGCATTGTGAGCAAAAAAACGATGTATTTACGCCCAGATCTCTGTACTGGGGTGAATGTATGACATTGTTCTGCATTCTGTCCATCAATAGTTCTTTTCGCAGGTGTAGTGTAGGGGTTAGTGCTGGGGGTAGTGTTTTAGGGTTTAGGGTAGTGCAGGTTTGTTTGGGTACCTTAGGGGGTCGTGCTGAGGGTAGATGTAGGGATTAAGGAAGTGCAGTGGTGTTTGGGTATCATAGGGGGTCATGCTGGGGGTAGATTTAGGGTTTAGGGAAGTGCAGTGGTGCTTGGGTAGTGTAGGGGTTGTGCTGGGGATAGATTTAGGGTTTAGGGTAGTGCAGTGGTGTTTGGGTAGTGTAGGGGGTTGTGCTGGGGCTGGTGTTTCAGGGTTTAGGGCGGTGCAGTGGTGTTCGGACAAAGTTGTGGTTCATGCTGGGGCTGGTGTTTCAGGGTTTAGGGCGGTGCAGAGGTGTTAGGGTAGTGTAGGGGTTTGGGCTGGGGCTGGTGTTTCAGGGCTTGGGGCAGTTCAGTGGTGTTCGGTCAGTGTAGGGGGTCATGATGGGGGATGGTGTTTCAGGGTTTTGGGCAGTGCAGTGGTGTTCGGGCAGTGTAGGTGGTCTTGCTGGGGGTGGTGTTTCAGGGTTTAGGGCAGTGGTGTTTGGGCAGTGTAGGGGGTCTTGCTGGGGCTGGTGTTTCAGGGTTTAGGGCAGTGCAGTGGTATTCGGGCAGTGTAGGAGGTCGTGCTGGGGCTGGTGTTTCAGGGTTTAGGGCAGGGCAGTGGTGTTCGGGCAGTGTAAGGGGTCGTGCTCGGGGTGGTGTTTCAGGGTTTAGGGCAGAGCAGTGGTGTTCAGGCAGTGTAGGGGGTCGTGCTGAGGCTGGTGTTTCAGGGTTTAGGGTAGTGCAGTGGTGTTTGTGTAGTATAGGGGGTCGTGCTGGTGGTAGTGTTTTAGGGTTTAAGGTAGTGCAGTGATGTTTGTGTAGTTTAGGGGGTCGTGCTTGGGATAGATTTAGGATTCAGGGTAGTGCAGTGGTGTTTGTGTAGTGTAGGGAGTCGTGCTGGGGTAGTGTTTTAGGGTTTAGGGCAGTGCAGTGGTGTTTGTGTAGTGGAGGGGGTTGTGCTGGGGGTAGTGTTTTAGGGTTTGGGGTAGTGCAGTGGTGTTTGGGTAGTGTAAAGGGTCATGCTGGGGGCAGTGTTTCAGGATTTAGGGCAGTGCAGTGGTGTTCGGGCAGTGTAGGGGGTCTTGCTGGGGCTGGTGTTTCAGGGTTTAGACAGTGCAGCGGTGTTCGGGCAGTGTAGGGGGTCTTGCTGGGACTGGTGTTTCAGGGATTAGGGCAGTGTAGTGGTGTTAGGGCAGTGTAGGGAGTCATGCTGGGGCTGGTGTTTTAGGGTTTAGGGCAGTGCAGTTGTGTGTGTGTAGTGTAGGGGGTCATGCTGGGGGTAGTGTTTTAGGGTTTGGGGTAGTGCAGTGGTGTTTGGGTAGTGTAGGGGGTCATGCTGGCGGCAGTGTTTCAGGGTTTAGGGAAGTGCAGTGGTGTTCGGGCAGTGTAGGGGGTCTTGCTGGGGCTGGTGTTTCAGGGTTTAGCCAGTGCAGCGGTATTTGGGAAGTGTAGGGGGTCTTGCTGGGACTGGTGTTTCAGGGTTTAGGGTAGTGCAGTGGTGTTTGGGTAGAGAAGGGGTTTGTGCTGGGGTAGTGTTTTAGGGTTTAGGGTAGTGTAGTGGGGTGTGCTGGCGGCAGTGTTTTAGGGTTTATTGTAGTTCAGTGGTGTTTGGGTAGTGTAGGGGGTCGTGCTGGGGGCAGTGTTTTAGGGTAGTGCAGTGGTGTTTGGGTAGTGTAGGGGATCATGCTGGGGTAGTGTTTTAGGGTTTAGGGTAGTGCAGTGGTGTTGGTGCAGTGTTTGCATATGGCTGGGTCCAAACTGGAATGGCATTGTGAGGAAAAAAACGATGGATTTAGGCCCAGATCTCTGTACTGGGGTAAATGTATGACATTGTTCTGCATTCTGTCCATCAATATTTCTTTTTGCATTTGTCACCCCGAGTGGGACGGGTATGCTCAGACGTGAGTCCCGTGCTCTCCATGCACTGGAATCAAGCTATCCTGGCTGAAGAGAAGTGAAACCCCGAAACTGATCCTAGGATGCTTGTTTCCAGGCCAGGGAGGACGTGGCCTGTCAGATCATGCTGGACTGTTCCCATTGGGCACAAGGTCAAGACTGATTTGCATATGGCTGGGTCCAAACTGGAATGGCATTGTGAGCAAAAAAACGATGTATTTACGCCCAGATTTCTGTACTGGGGTGAATGTATGACATTGTTCTGCATTCTGTCCATCAATAGTTCTTTTCGCAGGTGTAGTGTAGGGGTTAGTGCTGGGGGTAGTGTTTTAGGGTTTAGGGTAGTGCAGGTTTGTTTGGGTACCTTAGGGGGTCGTGCTGAGGGTAGATGTAGGGATTAAGGAAGTGCAGTGGTGTTTGGGTATCATAGGGGGTCATGCTGGGGGTAGATTTAGGGTTTAGGGAAGTGCAGTGGTGCTTGGGTAGTGTGGGGGTTGTGCTGGGGGTAGATTTATGGTTTAGGGTAGTGCAGTGGTGTTTGGGTAGTGTAGGGGGTTGTGCTGGGGCTGGTGTTTCAGGGTTTAGGGCGGTGCAGTGGTGTTCGGACAAAGTTGTGGTTCATGCTGGGGCTGGTGTTTCAGGGTTTAGGGCGGTGCAGAGGTGTTAGGGTAGTGTAGGGGTTTGGGCTGGGGCTGGTGTTTCAGGGCTTGGGGCAGTTCAGTGGTGTTCGGTCAGTGTAGGGGGTCGTGATGGGGGATGGTGTTTCAGGGTTTTGGGCAGTGCAGTGGTGTTCGGGCAGTGTAGGGGGTCGTGCTGGGGCAGGAGTTTCAGGGTTTAGGGCGGTACAGTGGTGTTCAGGCAGTGTAGGGGGTCGTGCTGGGGCTGGTGTTTCAGGGTTTAGGGCAGTGCAGTGGTGTTCGGGCAGTGTAGGAGGTCGTGCTCGGGGTGGTGTTTCAGGGTTTAGGGCAGAGCAGTGGTGTTCAGGCAGTGTAGGGGGTCGTGCTGGGGCTGCTGTTTCAGGGTTTAGGGTAGTGCAGTGGTGTTTGTGTAGTATAGGGGGTTGTGCTGGTGGTAGTGTTTTAGGGTTTAGGGTAGTGCAGTGGTGTTTGGGTCGTGTAGGGGGTCGGTCTGGGGGTAGTGTTTTAGGGTTTAGGGTAGTGCAGTGGTGTTTGGGCAGTGTAGGGGGTCGTTCGGGGGGCAGTGTTTTAGGGTAGTGCAGTGGTGTTTGGGTAGTGTAGGGGATCATGCTGGGGTAGTGTTTTAGGGTTTAGGGTAGTGCAGTGGTGTTGGTGCAGTGTTTGCATATGGCTGGGTCCAAACTGGAATGGCATTGTGAGGAAAAAAACGATGGATTTAGGCCCAGATCTCTGTACTGGGGTAAATGTATGACATTGTTCTGCATTCTGTCCATCAATATTTCTTTTTGCATTTGTCACCCCGAGTGGGACGGGTATGCTCAGACGTGAGTCCCGTGCTCTCCATGCACTGGAATCAAGCTATCCTGGCTGAAGAGAAGTGAAACCCCGAAACTGATCCTAGGATGCTTGTTTCCAGTCCAGGGAGGACGTGGCCTGTCAGATCATGCTGGACTGTTCCCATTGGGCACAAGGTCAAGACTGATTTGCATATGGCTGGGTCCAAACTGGAATGGCATTGTGAGCAAAAAAACGATGTATTTACGCCCAGATTTCTGTACTGGGGTGAATGTATGACATTGTTCTGCATTCTGTCCATCAATAGTTCTTTTCGCAGGTGTAGTGTAGGGGTTAGTGCTGGGGGTAGTGTTTTAGGGTTTAGGGTAGTGCAGGTTTGTTTGGGTACCTTAGGGGGTCGTGCTGAGGGTAGATGTAGGGATTAAGGAAGTGCAGTGGTGTTTGGGTATCATAGGAGGTCATGCTGGGGGTAGATTTAGGGTTTAGGGAAGTGCAGTGGTGCTTGGGTAGTGTGGGGGTTGTGCTGGGGGTAGATTTATGGTTTAGGGTAGTGCAGTGGTGTTTGGGTAGTGTAGGGGGTTGTGCTGGGGCTGGTGTTTCAGGGTTTAGGGCGGTGCAGTGGTGTTCGGACAAAGTTGTGGTTCATGCTGGGGCTGGTGTTTCAGGGTTTAGGGC
Source organism: Triturus cristatus (assembly GCF_964204655.1). Lineage (NCBI taxonomy): Eukaryota > Metazoa > Chordata > Amphibia > Caudata > Salamandridae > Triturus > Triturus cristatus. The sequence goes on along the minus strand of NC_140579.1, from coordinate 228,190,150 downwards.
GGTGCAGAGGTGTTAGGGTAGTGTAGGGGTTTGGGCTGGGGCTGGTGTTTCAGGGCTTGGGGCAGTTCAGTGGTGTTCGGTCAGTGTAGGGGGTCGTGATGGGGGATGGTGTTTCAGGGTTTTGGGCAGTGCAGTGGTGTTCGGGCAGTGTAGGGGGTCGTGCTGGGGCAGGAGTTTCAGGGTTTAGGGCGGTACAGTGGTGTTCAGGCAGTGTAGGGGGTCGGGCTGGGGCTGGTGTTTCAGGGTTTAGGGCAGTGCAGTGGTGTTCGGGCAGTGTAGGGGGTCGTGCTCGGGGTGGTGTTTCAGGGTTTAGGGCAGAGCAGTGGTGTTCAGGCAGTGTAGGGGGTCGTGCTGGGGTTGCTGTTTCAGGGTTTAGGGTAGTACAGTGGTGTTTGTGTAGTATAGGGGGTTGTGCTGGTGGTAGTGTTTTAGGGTTTAGGGTAGTGCAGTGGTGTTTGGGTCGTGTAGGGGGTCGGTCTGGGGGTAGTGTTTTAGGGTTTAGGGTAGTGCAGTGGTGTTTGGGCAGTGTAGGGGGTCGTGCGGGGGTAGTGTTTTAGGGTTTGGGGTAGTGCAGTGGTGTTTGGGTAGTGTAGGGGGTCATGCTGGGGGTAGTGTTTTAGGGTTTAGGGTAGTGCAGTGGTGTTTGGGTCGTGTAGGGGGTCGGTCTGGGGGTAGTGTTTTAGGGTTTAGGGTAGTGCAGTGGTTTTTGGGCAGTGTAGGGGGTCGTGCGGGGGTAGTGTGTTAGGGTTTATGGTAGTGCAGTGGTGTTTGGGTAGTGTAGGGGGTCATGCTGGGGGTAGTGGTTTAGGGTTTAGGGTTGTGCAGTGGTGTTTGGGTAGTGTAGGGGGTCGGGCTGGGGGTGGTGTTTTAGGGTTTAGGCAGATAGTGGTGTTCGGGCAGTATAGGGAGTCGTGCTGGGGTGGTGTATTAGGGCTTAGGGCAGTGCAGTGGTGTTCGGGCAGTGTAGTTGGTCATGCTGGGGGTCGTGTTTTAGGGTTTAGGGCAGTGCAGTGATGTTCGGGCAGTATAGGGGATCGTATTTTAGGGTTTAGGGCAGTGCAGTGGTGTTCGGGCAGTGTAGGGGGTCGTGCAGGGGGGTGGTGTTTTATGATTTAGGGCAGTGCAGTGGTGTTTGGGCAGTGTTGGGGTCGTGCAGCGGGGTGGTGTTTCAGGGTTTAGGGAAGTGCAGTGGTGTTTGGGCAATGTAGGGTGTCATGCAGGGGGTTGGTGTTTCAGGGTTTAGGGCAGTGCAGTGGTGTTCGGGCAGTGTAGGGGGTCGTGCTGGGGCTAGTGTTTCAGGGTTTAGGGCAGTGCAGTGGTGTTCGGGCAGTGTAGGAGGTCGTGCTGGGGCTGGTGTTTCAGGGTTTAGGGCAGGGCAGTGGTGTTCAGGCAGTGTAGGAGGTTGTGCTCGGGGTGGTGTTTCAGGGTTTAGGGCAGAGCAGAGGTGTTCGGGCAGTGTAGGGGGTTGTGCTGGGGGGTGTTTTAGGGTTTAGGGCAGAGCAGGGGTTTTTCGGGCAGTGTAGGGGGTAGTGCTGGGGTGGTGTTTCAGGTTTTAGGGCAGTGGTTTTTGGGCAGTGTAGCGGGTCTTGCTGGGGCTGGTGTTTCAGGGTTTAGGGCAGTGCAGTGGTGTTCGGGCAGTGTAGGAGGTCATGCTGGGGCTGGTGTTTCAGGGTTTAGGGCTTCGCAGTGGTGTTCGGGCAGTGTAGGGGGTCATGCTCGGGATGGACTTTCAGGGTTTAGGGCAGAGCAGTGGTGTTCGAGCAGTGTAGGGGTTCATGCTGGGGCTGGTGTTTCAGGGTTTAGGGTAGTGCAGTTGTGTTTGTGTAGTGTAGGGGGTCGTGCTGGGAGTAGTGTTTTAGGGTTTAGGGCAGTGCAGTGGTGTTTGGGTAGTGTAGGGGGTCATGCGGGGGTACTGTTTTAGGGTTTATGGTAGTGCAGTGGTGTTTGGGTAGTGTAGTGGGTCATGCTGGGGGTAGTGTTTTAGGGTTTAGGGTAGTGCAGTGGTGTTTGGGTAGTGTAGGGGGTCGGGCTGGGGGTAGTGTTTTAGGGTTTAGGGTAGTGCATTGGTGTTTGTGTAGTGAAGGGGGTCGGGCTGGGGGTAGTGTTTTAGAGTTTAGGGTAGTGCATTGGTGTTTGTGTAGTGAAGGGGGTCGGGCTGGGGATAGTGTTTTAGGGTTTTGGGCAGTGCAGTGATGTTTGTGTAGTGTAGGGGGTCATGCTGGGGGTACTGTTTTAGGGTTTACGTCAGAGCAGTGGTGTTTGGTTAGTGTAGGGGGTTGTGCTGGGGGTGGTGTTTTAGGGTTTAAGGCAGTGCTGTGGTGTTTGGGCAGTGTAGGGGTTGTGCCGGAGGTGGTGTTTTAGGGTTTAGGGCAGTGCAGTGGTGATTGAGCAGTATAGGGGGTTGTGCTGAGGGTGGTGTATTAGGATTAAGGGCAGGGCATTGGTGCTCGGGCAGTATAGGGGGTCGCGCTCGGGATGGTGTTTTAGGGTTTAGGGCAGTGCAGTGGTGTTCAGCCAGTGTAGGGGGTCATGCTGGGGATGGTGTTTCAGGGTTTAGGGCAGTGCAGTGGTGTTCGGCAGTGTAGGGGGTCGTGCAGGGGATGGTGTTTCACGGTTGTGTTCGTGCAGTGTAGGGGGTCGTGCCAGGGGTGGTGTTTCAGGGTTTAAAGCAGTGCAGTGGTGTTCTGACCGTGTACGGTGTCGTGCTGGGGTGGTGTATCAGGGTTTAGGGCAGTGCAGTAGTGTACGGGCAGTGTAGGGGGTCGTGCGGGGTGTGGTGTTTCAGAGTTTAGGGCAGTGCAATGGTGTTCGGGCAATGTAGGGGTCGTGCGGGGGTGGTGTTTCAGGGTTTAGGGCAGGGCAGTGGTGTTCGGGCAGTGTAACTGGTCATGCAGGGGGGTGTTTCAGGGTTTAGGGCAGTGCAGTGTTGTATGGGCAGTGTAGGGGGTCGTGCAGGCGGTGGTGTTTCAGGATTTAGGGCAGTGCAGTGGTGTTCGGGCAGTGTAGAGGGTCGTGCTGTGGCTTCTGTTCCAGGGTTTAGGGCAGTGCAGTGGTGTTCGGTCAGTGTGAGGGATCGTGGTGGGGCTGCTGTTTCAGGGTTTAGGGCAGTGCAGTAGTATTTGGGCAGTGTAGGGGGTCGTGCAGGGGTGGTGTTTCAGGGTTAAGTGCAGTGCAGTGGTGCTCGGGCAGTGTAAGAGATCATGCTGGGGCTGGTGTTTCAGTGTTTAGGGCAGTGCAGTGGTGTTTGGGCAGTGTAGGGGGTTGTGTTGGGGTGGTGTTTTAGGGTTTAGGGCAGTGCAGTGGTGTTTTAGCAGTGTAGTGGGTCATGCTGGGGGTGGTGTTTCAGAGTTTAGGGCAGTGCAGTGGTGTTCGAGCAGTGCAGGGGGTGGTGTGGGGGGTGGTGTTTCAGGGTCTAGGGCAGTGCAGTGGTGTTCGGGCAGTGTAGGTGGTCCTGCAGGGGGTGGTGTTTCAGGGTTTAGGGCAGTGCAGTGGTGTACGGGCAGTGTAGGGGGTCGTGCGGGGTGTGGTGTTTCAGGGTTTAGGGCAGGGCAGTGGTGTTCGGGCAGTGTAACTGGTCATGCAGGGGGGTGTTTCAGGGTTTAGGGCAGTGCAGTGGTGTACGGGCAGTGTAGGGGGTCATGCAGGTGGTGGTGTTTTAGGATTTAGGGCAGTGCAGTGGTGTTCGGGCAGTGTAGAGGGTCGTGCTGTGGCTTCTGTTCCAGGGTTTAGGGCAGTGCAGTGGTGTTCGGTCAGTGTGAGGGATCGTGGTGGGGCTGCTGTTTCAGGGTTTAGGGCAGTGCAGTGGTATTCGGGCAGTGTAGGGGGTCGTGCAGGGGTGGTGGTTCAGGGTTAAGTGCAGTGCAGTGGTGTTCGGCCAGTGTGAGAGATCATGCTGGGGCTGGTGTTTCAGTGTTTAGGGCAGTGCAGTGGTGTTTGGCCAGTGTAGGGGGTCGTGTTGGGGGTGGTGTTTTAGGGTTTAGGGCAGTGCAGTGGTGTTTTAGCAGTGTAGTGGGTCATGCTGGGGGTGGTGTTTCAGAGTTTAGGGCAGTGCAGTGGTGTTCGAGCAGTGTAGGGGGTGGTGTGGGGGGTGGTGTTTCAGGGTCTAGGGCAGTGCAGTGGTGTTCAGGCAGTGTAGGTGGTCCTGCAGGGGGTGGTGTTTCAGGGTTTAGGGCAGTGCAGTGGTATTCGGGCAGTGTAGGGGTCGTGTTGGGGCTAGTGTTTCAGGGTTTAGGGCAGTGGTGTTCGGGCAGTGTAGGGGGTCATGCTGGGGTGGTGTTTCACGGTTTAGGGCAGTGCAGTGGTGTTCGGGCTGGTTAAGGGGTCTTACTGTGGGAGGTGTTTCAGGGTTTAGGGCAGTGGTGTTCGGGCAGTGTAGGGGGTCTTGCTGGGGCTGGTGTTTCAGGGGTTAGGGCAGTGTAGTGGTGTTCGGGCAGTGTAGGAGGTCGTGCCGGTGTTTCAGGGTTTAGGGTAGTGCAGTGGTGTTTGTGTAGTATAGGGGGTTGTGCTGGGGTGGTGTTTACGGTTTAGGGCAGTGCAGTGGTGTTCGGGCAGTGTAGGAGGTCGTGCTGGGGCTGGTGTTTCAGGGTTTAGGGCAGGGCAGTGGTGTTCGGGCAGTGTAGGGTGTCGTGCTCGGGGTGATGTTTCAGGGTTTAGGGCAGTGCAGTGGTGTTCGGGCAGTGTAGGTGGTCGTGCTGGGGCTGGTTTTTCAGGGTTTAGGGTAGTGCAGTGGTGTTTGTGTAATGTAGGGGGTCATGCTGATGGTAGTGTTTTAGGGTTTAAGGTAGTGCAGTGATGTTTGTGTAGTTTAGGGGGTCCTGCTTGGGGTATATTTAGGGTTCAGGGTAGTGCAGTGGTGTTTGTGTAGTGTCGGGGGTCGTGCTGGGGAAGTGTTTTAGGGTTTAGGGCAGTGCAGTCGTGTTTGTGTAGTGTAGGGGGTTGTGCTGGAGGTAGTGTTTTAGTGTTTGGGGTAGAGCAGTGGTGTTTGGATAGTGTAGGGGGTCATGCTGGGGGCAGTGTTTCAGGGTTTAGGGCAGTGCAGTGGTGTTCGGGCAGTGTAGGGGGTCTTGCTGGGACTGGTGTTTCTGGGATTAGGGCATAGTAGTGGTGTTCGGGCAGTGTAGGGGGTCGTGCTGGGGCTGGTGTTTTAGGGTTTAGGGCAGTGCAGTGGTGTTTGTGTAGTTTAGGGGGTCGTGCTGGGGGTAGTGTTTTAGGGATTGGGGTAGTGCTATGGTGTTTGTGTAGTGTAGGGGTCATGCTGGCGGCAGTGTTTCAGGGTTTAGGGCAGTGCAGTGGTGTTCTGGCAGTGTAGGGGGTCTTGCTGGGGCTGGTGTTTCAGGGTTTAGGCAGTGCAGCGGTGTTCGGGCAGTGTAGGGTGTCTTGCTGGGACTGGTGTTTCAGGGTTTAGGGTAGTGCAGTGGTGTTTGGGTAGAGAAGGGGGTTATGCTGGGGTAGTGTTTTAGGGTTTAGGGCAGTGTAGTGGGTCGTGCTGGGGGCAGTGTTTTAGGGTTTATTGTAGTTCAGTGGTGTTTGGGTAGTGTACGGGGTCGTGCTGAGGGCAGAGTTTTAGGGTAGTGCAGTGGTGTTTGGGTAGTTTAGGGGGTCGTGCTGGGGTAGTGTTTTAGGGTTTAGGGTAGTGCAGTGGTGTTGGTGTAGTGTTTGCATGTGGCTGGGTCCAAACTGGAATGGCATTGTGAGCAAAAAAACGATGGATTTAGGCCCAGATCCCTGTACTGGGGTGAATGTATGACATTGTTCTGCATTCCGTCCATCAATAGTTATTTTTGCATTTGTCACCCCGAGTCGGACGGGTATGCTCAGACGTGAGTCCCGTGCTCTCCATGCCACTTGAATCAAGCTATCCTGGCTGAAGAGGGGTGAAACCACGAAACGGGTCCTAGGATGCTTGTTTCCAGTCCAGGGAGGACGTGGCCTGGCAGTTCGGGCTGGACTGTACCCATTGGGCACAGGGTCAAGACTGATTTGCATATGGCTGGGTCCAAACTGGAATGGCATTGTGAGCAAAAAAACGATGTATTTAGGCCTAGATCTCTGTACTGGGGTGAATGTATGACATTGTTCTGCATTCTGTTCATCAATAGTTCTTTTCGCAGGTGTAGTGTAGGGGGTCGTACTGGGGGTACTGTTTTAGGGTTTAGGGTAGTGCAGGTTTCTTTGGGTACCTTAGGGGGTCGTGCTGAGGGTAGATTTAGGGTTTAAGGTAGTGCAGTGGTGTTTGGGTATCATAGGGGGTAGCGCTGGGGGTAGATTTAGGGTTTAGGGTAGTGCAGTGGTGCTTGGGTAGTGTAGGGGGTTGTGCTGGGGGTAGATTAAGGGTTTGGGGTAGTGCAGTGGTGTTTGAGTAGTGTAGGGAGTGGTGCTGGGGGGAGTGTTTTAGGGTTTAGGGTAGTGCAGTGGTGTTTGGGTAGTGTAGGGGGTCGTGCTGGGGCTGGTGTTTCAGGGTTTAGGGTGGTGCAGTGGTGTTCGGACACTGTAGTGGTTCATGCTGGGGCTGGTGTTTCAGGGTTTAGGGCGGTGCAGTGGTGTTAGGGCAGTGTAGAGGTTCGTGCTGGGGCTGGTGTTTCAGGGTTTAGGGCAGTGCAGTGGGGTTCGGGCAGTGTAGGGGGTCTTGCTGGGACTGGTGTTTCAGGGATTAGGGCAGTGTAGTGGTGTTCGGGCAGTGTAGGGGGTCATGCTGGGGCTGGTGTTTTAGGGTTTAGGGCAGTGCAGTGGTGTTTGTGTAGTTTAGGGGGTCGTGCTGGGGGTAGTGTTTTAGGGATTGGGGTAGTGCTATGGTGTTTGTGTAGTGTAGGGGGTCATGCTGGCGGCAGTGTTTCAGGGTTTAGGGCAGTGCAGTTGTGTTCTGGCAGTGTAGGGGGTCTTGCTGGGGCTGGTGTTTCAGGGTTTAGGCTGTGCAACTGTGTTCGGGCAGTGTAGGGTGTCTTGCTGGGACTGGTGTTTCAGGGTTGAGGGTAGTGCAGTGGTGTTTGGGTAGAGAAGGGGGTTATGCTGGGGTAGTGTTTTAGGGTTTAGGGTAGTGTAGTGGGTCGTGCTGGGGTGGTGTTTCAGGGTTAAGTGCAGTGCAGTGGTGCTCGGGCAGTGTAAGAGATTATGCGGGGGCTGGTGTTTCAGTATTTAGGGCAGTGCAATGGTGTTTGGGCAGTGTAGGGGGTCGTGTTGGGGGTGGTGTTTTAGGGTTTAGGGCAGTGCAGAGGTGTTTTAGCAGTGTAGGGGGTCATGCTGGGGGTGGTGTTTCAGAGTTTAGGGCAGTGCAGTGGTGTTCGAGCAGTGTAGGGGTGGAGTGGGGGGTGGTGTTTCAGGGTTTAGGGCAGTGCAGTGGTGTTGGGGCAGTGAAGGTGGTCCTGCAGGGGGTGATGTTTCAGGGTTTAGGGCAGTGCAGTGGTGTTCGGGCAGTGTAGGGGTCGTGCTGGGGCTAGTGTTTCAGGGTTTAGGGCAGTGGTGTTCGGGCAGTGTAGAAGGTCATGCTGAGGCTGGTGTTTCAGGGTTTAGGGCAGGGCAGTGGTGTTCATGCAGTGTAGGGGGTCGTGCTCGGGATGGTGTTTCAGGGTTTAGGGCAGAGCAGAGGTGTTCGGGCAGTGTAGGGGGTCGTGCTGGGGGGGTGTTTTATGGTTTAGGGCAGTGCAGTGGTGTTCCGGCAGTGTAGGGGGTCATGCTGGGGGTGGTGTTTTACGGTTTAGGGCAGTGCAGTGGTCTTCGGGCTGTGTAACGGGTCTTGCTGTTGGGGTGTTTCAGGGTTTAGGGCAGTGGTGTTCGGGCAGTGTAGGCGGTCTTGCTGGGGCTGATGTTTCAGGGTTTAGGGCAGTGTAGTGATGTTCGGGCAGTGTAGGGGGTCCTGCTGGTGTTTCTGGGTTTAGGGTAGTTCAGTGGTGTTTGTGTAGTTTAGGGGGTTGTGCTGAGGGTGGTGTTTACGGTTTAGGGCAGTGCAGTGGTGTTCGGGCAGTGAAGGAGGTCGTGCTGGGGCTGGTGTTTCAGGGTTTAGGGCAGGGCAGTGGTGTTCGGGCAGTGTAGGGGGTCGTGCTCGGTGATGTTTCAGGGTTTAGGGCAGAGCAGTGGTGTTCAGGCAGTGTAGGGGGTCATGCTGGGGCTGGTGTTTCAGGGTTTAGGGTAGTGCAGTGGTGTTTGTGTAATGTAGGGGGTCATGCTGGTGGTAGTGTTTTAGGGTTTAAGGTAGTGCAGTGATGTTTTTGTAGTTTAGGGGGTCGTGCTTGGGGTAGATTTAGGGTTCAGGGTAGTGCAGTGGTGTTTGTGCAGTGTCGGGGGTCGTGCTGGGGTAGTGTTTTACGGTTTAGGGCAGTGCAGTGGTGTTTGTGTAGTATAGGTGGTTGTGCTGGGGGTAGTGTTTTAGTGTTTGGGGTGGAGCAGTGGTGTTTGGATAGTGTAGGGGGTCATGCTGGGGGCAGTGTTTCAGGGTTTAGGGCAGTGCAGTGGTGTTCAGGCAGTGTAGGGGGTCTTGCTGGGGCTGGTGTTTCAGGGTTTAGGCAGTGCAGCGGTGTTCGGACAGTGTAGAGGGACTTGCTGGGACTGGTGTTTCAGTGATTAGGGCAGTGTAGTGGTGTTCGGGCATTGTAGGGGGTCGTGCTGGGGCTGGTGTTTTAGGGTTTAGGGCAGTGCAGTGGTGTTTGTGTAATTTAGGGGGTCATGCTGGGGGTAGTGTTTTAGGGATTGGGGTAGTGCAATGGTGTTCGTGTAGTGTAGGGGGTCATGCTGGGGCTGGTGTTTCAGGGTTTAGGCAGTGCAGGTTTCTTTGGGTACCTTAGGGGGTCGTGCTGAGGGTAGATTTAGGGTTTAAGGTAGTGCAGTGGTGTTTGGGTATCATTGGGGGTAGCGCTGGGGGTAGATTTAGGGTTTAGGGTAGTGCAGTGGTGCTTGGGTAGTGTAGGGGGTTGTGCTGGGGTAGATTAAGGGTTTAGGGAAGTGCAGTGGTGTTTGGGTAGTGTAGGGAGTGGTGCTGGGGGAGTGTTTTAGGGTTTAGGAGTGCAGTGGTGTTTGGGTAGTGTAGGGGGTCGTGCTGGGGCTTGTGTTTCAGGGTTTAGGGTGGTGCAGTGGTGTTCGAACACTTTAGTGGTTCATGCTGGGGCTGGTATTTCAGGGTTTAGGGCGGTGCAGTGGTGTTAGGGCAGTGTAGAGGTTTGGGCTGGGGCTGGTGTTTCAGGGCTTAGGGCAGTTCAGTGGTGTTCGGTCAGTGTAGGGGGTTGTGCAGGGGGGTGGTGTTTCAGTGTATTGGGCAGTACAGTGGTGTTCGGGCAGTGTAGGTGGTCCTGCAGGGGGTGGTGTTTCAGGGTTTAGGGCAGTTCAGTGGTGTTCGGGCAGTGTAGGGGTCGTGCTGGGGCTAGTGTTTCAGGGTTTAGGGCAGTGCAGTGGTGTTCGGGCAGTGTAGGAGGTCGTGCTGAGGCTGGTGTTTCAGGGATTAGGGCAGGGCAGTGGTGTTCATGCAGTGTAGGGGGTCGTGCTGGGGGTGGTGTTTTAGGGTTTAGGGCAGTGCTGTGGTGTTCAGGCAGTGTAGGGTTTGTTCTGGAGGTGGTGTTTTAGGGCTTAGGGCAGTGCAGTGGTGATCAGGCAGTATAGGGGGTCATGCTGGGGGTGGTGTATTAGGGTTAAGGGCAGTACATTGGTGCTCGGGCAGTATAGGGGGCCGTGCTCAGGGTGGTGTTTTAGGGTTTAGGGCAGTGCAGTGGTGTTCAGGCAGTGTAGGGGGTCATGCTGGGGCTGGTGTTTCAGGGTTTAGGGCAGTGCAGTGGTGTTCGGCAGTGTAGGGGGTCGTGCAGGGGAAGGTGTTTCAGGGTGGTGTTTGGACAGTGTACGGGGTCATGCTGGGGTGGAGTTTCAGGGTTTAGGGCAGTGCACTAGTGTTCGGGAAATGAAGGGGGTCGTGCGGGGTGTGGTGTTTCAGAGTTTAGGGTAGTGCAGTGGTGTTCGGGCAGTGTAGGGGGTCGTGCGGGGTTGGTGTTTCAGGGTTTAGGGCAGGGCAGTGGTGTTCGGGCAGTGTAACTGGTCATGCAGGGGGGTGTTTCAGGGTTTAGGGCAGGGCAGTGGTGTACGGGCAGTGTAGGGGGTCGTGCAGGTGGTGGTGTTTCAGGATTTAGGGCAGTGCAATGGTGTTCGGGCAATGTAGACGGTCGTGCTATGGCTTGTGTTTCAGGGTTTAGGGCAGTGCAGTGGTGTTCGGTCAGTGTGAGGGATCGTGGTGGGGCTGCTGTTTCAGGGTTTAGGGCAGTGAAGTGGTATTTGGGCAGTGTAGGGGGTCGTGCAGGGGTGGTGTTTCAGGGTTAAGTGCAGTGCAGTGGTGCTCGGGCAGTGTAAGAGATCATGCGGGGGCTGGTGTTTCAGTGTTTAGGGCAGTGCAATGGTGTTTGGGCAGTGTAGGGGGTCGTGTTGGGGGTGGTGTTTTAGGGTTTAGGGCAGTGCAGAGGTGTTTTAGCAGTGTAGGGGGTCATGCTGGGGGTGGTGTTTCAGAGTTTAGGGCAGTGCAGTGGTGTTCGAGCAGTGTAGGGGTGGAGTGGGGGGTGGTGTTTCAGGGTTTAGGGCAGTGCAGTGGTGTTTGGGCAGTGAAGGTGGTCCTGCAGGGGGTGATGTTTCAGGGTTTAGGGCAGTGCAGTGGTGTTCGGGCAGTGTAGGGGTCGTGCTGGGGCTAGTGTTTCAGGGTTTAGGGCAGTGGTGTTCGGGCAGTGTAGAAGGTCGTGCTGAGGCTGGTGTTTCAGGGTTTAGGGCAGGGCAGTGGTGTTCATGCAGTGTAGGGGGTCGTGCTCGGGGTGGTGTTTCAGGGTTTAGGGCAGAGCAGAGGTGTTCGGGCAGTGTAGGGGGTCGTGCTGGGGGGGTGTTTTATGGTTTAGGGCAGTGCAGTGGTGTTCCGGCAGTGTAGGGGGTCATGCTGGGGTTGGTGTTTTACGGTTTAGGGCAGTGCAGTGGTCTTCGGGCTGTGTAAGGGGTCTTGCTGTTGGGGTGTTTCAGGGTTTAGGGCAGTGGTGTTCGGGCAGTGTAGGCGGTCTTGCTGGGGCTGGTGTTTCAGGGTTTAGGGCAGTGTAGTGGTGTTCGGGCAGTGTAGGGGGTCGTGCTGGTGTTTCTGGGTTTAGAGTAGTTCAGTGGTGTTTGTGTAGTTTAGGGGGTTGTGCTGGGGGTGGTGTTTACGGTTTAGGGCAGTGCAGTGGTGTTCGGGCAGTGAAGGAGGTCGTGCTGGGGCTGGTGTTTCAGGGTTTAGGGCAGGGCAGTGGTGTTCGGGCAGTGTAGGGGGTCGTGCTCGGGGTGATGTTTCAGGGTTTAGGGCAGAGCAGTGGTGTTCAGGCAGTGTAGGGGGTCATGCTGGGGCTGGTGTTTCAGGGTTTAGGGTAGTGCAGTGGTGTTTGTGTAATGTAGGGGGTCATGCTGGTGGTAGTGTTTTAGGGTTTAAGGTAGTGCAGTGATGTTTGTGTAGTTTAGGGGGTCGTGCTTGGGGTAGATTTAGGGTTCAGGGTAGTGCAGTGGTATTTGTGCAGTGTCAGGGGTCGTGCTGGGGTAGTGTTTTACGGTTTAGGGCAGTGCAGTGGTGTTTGTGTAGTATAGGGGGTTGTGTTTTAGTGTTTGGGGTGGAGCAGTGGTGTTTGGATAGTGTAGGGGGTCATGCTGGGGGCAGTGTTTCAGGGTTTAGGGCAGTGCAGTGGTGTTCAGGCAGTGTAGGGGGTCTTGCTGGGGCTGGTGTTTCAGGGTTTAGGCAGTGCAGCGGTGTTCGGACAGTGTAGGGGGACTTGCTGGGACTGGTGTTTCAGTGATTAGGGCAGTGTAGTGGTGTTCGGGCATTGTAGGGGGTCGTGCTGGGGCTGGTGTTTTAGGGTTTAGGGCAGTGCAGTGGTGTTTGTGTAGTTTAGGGGGTCATGCTGGGGGTAGTGTTTTAGGGATTGGGGTAGTGCAATGGTGTTCGTGTAGTGTAGGGGGTCATGCTGGGGCTGGTGTTTCAGGGTTTAGGCAGTGCAGTGGTGTTCGGGCAGTGTAGGGTGTCTTGCTGGGACTGGTGTTTCAGGGTATAGGGTAGTGCAGTGGTGTTTGGGTAGAGAAGGGGGTTGTGCTGGGGAAGTGTTTTAGGGTTTAGGGTAGTGTAGTGGGTCGTGCTGGGGGCAGTGTTTTAGGGTTTATTGTAGTTCAGTGGTGTTTGGGTAGTGTAGGGGGTCGTGCTGAGGGCAGTGTTTTAGGGTAGTGCAGTGGTGTTTGGGTAGTGTAGGAGGTCGTGCTGGGGTAGTGTTTTAGGGTTTAGGTTAGTGCAGTGGTGTTGGTGTAGTGTTTGCATATGGCTGGGTCCAAACTGGAATGGCATTGTGAGCAAAAAAACGATGGATTTAGGCCCAGATCTCTGTACTGGGGTGAATGTATGACATTGTTCTGCATTCTGTCCATCAATAGTTCTTTTTGCATTTGTCACCCCGAGTGGGACGGGTATGCTCAGACGTGAGCCCCGTGCTCTCCATGCAACTTGAATCAAGCTATCCTGGCTGAAGAAGGGTGAAACCCCGAAACGGGTACTAGGATGCTTGTTTCCAGTCCAGGGAGGATGTGGCCTGGCAGTTCGGGCTGGACTGTTCCCATTGGGCACAGGGTCAAGCAAAAAAACGATGTATTTAGGCCCAGATCTCTGTACTGGGGTGAATGTATGACATTGTTCTGCATTCTGTTCATCAATAGTTCTTTTTGCAGGTGTAGTGTGGGGGGTCGTGCTGGGGGTAGTGTTTTAGGGTTTAGGGTAGTGCAGGTGTCTTTGGGTACCTTAGGGGGTCGTGCTGAGGGTACATTTAGGGTTTAAGGTAGTGCAGTGGTGTTTGGGTATCATAGGGGGTAGCGCTGGGGTAGATTTAGGGTTTAGGGTAGTGCAGTGGTGTTTGGGTAGTGTAGGGAGGGGTGCTGGGGGGAGAGTTTTAGGGTTTAGGGTAGTGCAGTGGTGTTTGGGTAGTGTAGGGGGTCATGCTGGGGCTGGTGTTTCAGGGTTTAGGGTGGTGCAGTGGTGTTCGGACACTGTAGTGGTTCATGCTGGGGCTGGTGTTTCAGGGTTTCGGGCGGTGCAGTGGTGTTAAGGCAGTGTAGAGGTTCGTGCTGGGGCTGGTGTTTCAGGGCTTAGGGCAGTTCAGTGGTGTTCGGGCAGTGTAGGGGGTTGTGCAGGGGGGTGGTGTTTCAGTGTATTGGGCAGGACAGTGGTGTTCGGGCAGTGTAGGGGGTCGTGCAGGGGGATGGTGTTTCAGGGTTTAGGGCAGTGCAGTGGTGTTCGGGCAGTGTAGGTGGTCCTGCAGGGGGTGGTGTTTCAGGGTTTAGGGCAGTGCAGTGGTGTTCGGGCAGTGTAGGGGTCGTGCTGGGGCTAGTGTTTCAGGGTTTAGGGCAGTGCAGTGGTGTTCGGGCAGTGCAGGAGGTCGTGCTGAGGCTGGTGTTTCAGGGTTTAGGGCAGGGCAGTGGTGTTCATGCAGTGTAGGGGCTTGTGCTCGGGGTGGTGTTTCAGGGTTTAGGGCAGAGCAGAGGTGTTCGGGCAGTGTAGGGGGTCATGCTGGGGGGTGTTTTAGGGTTTAGGGCAGTGCAGTGGTGTTCCGGCAGTGTAGGGGGTCATGCTGGGGGTGGTGTTTCACGGTTTAGGGCAGTGGAGTGGTGTTCGGGCAGTGTAAGGGGTCTTGCTGGGGGTGGTGTTTCAGGGTTTAGGGCAGTGGTGTTCGGGCAGTGTAGGGGGTCTTCCTGGGGCTGGTGTTTCAGGGTTTAGGGCAGTGTAGTGGTGTTCGGGCAGTGTAGGGGTTTGTGCTGGTGTTTCAGGGTTTAGGGTAGTGCAGTGGTGTTTTTGTAGTATAGGGGGTTGTGCTGGGGGTGGTGTTTACGGTTTAGGGCAGTGCAGTTGTTTTCGGGCAGTTTAGGGGGTCGTGCTCGGGGTGATGTTTCAGGGTTTAGGGCAGAGCAGTGGTGTTTGGGCAGTGTAGGGGGTCGTGCTGGGGCTGGTGTTTCAGGGTTTAGGGTAGTGCAGTGGTGTTTGTGTAGTATAGGGGGTCGTGGTGGGGATAGTGCTTTAGGGTTTAGGGCAGTGCAGTGGTGTTTGGGTAGTGTAGTGGGTCATTCCGGGGGTAGTGTTTTAGGGTTTATGGTAGTGCAGTGGTGTTTGGGTAGTGTAGGGGGTCATGCTGGGGGTAGTGTTTTAGGGTTTAGGGTAGTGCAGTGGTGTTTTGGTCGTGTAGGGGGTCGGGCTGGGGGTAGTGTTTTAGGGTTTAGGGTGGTGCAGTGGTGTTTGGGTAGTGTAGGGGGTCATGCTGGGGCTGGTGTTTCAGGGTTTAGGGTGGTGCAGTGGTGTTGGGACACTGTAGTGGTTCATGCTGGGACTGGTGTTTCAGGGTTTAGGGCGGTGCAGTGGTGTTAGGGCAGTGTAGAGGTTCGTGTTGGGGCTGGTGTTTCAGGGTTTAGGGTAGTGCAGTGGTGTTTGTGTAATGTAGGGGGTCATGCTGGTGGTAGTGTTTTAGGGTTTAAGGTAGTGCAGTGATGTTTGTGTAATTTAGGGGGTCGTGCTTGTGGTAGATTTAGGGTTCAGGGTAGTGCAGTAGTGTTTGTGTAGTGTCGGCGGTCGTGCTGAGGTAGTGTTTTACGGTTTAGGGCAGTGCAGTAGTGTTTGTGTAGTGTAGGGGGTTGTGCTGGGGGTAGTGTTTTAGTGTTTGGGGTAGAGCAGTGGTGTTTGGATAGTGTAGGGGGTCATGCTGGGGGCCGTGTTTCAGGGTTTAGGGCAGTGCAGTGTTGTTCGGGCAGTTTAGGGGGTCTTGCTAGGGCTGGTGTTTCAGGGTTTAGGCAGTGCAGCGGTGTTCGGACAGTGTAGGGGGTCTTGCTGGGACTGGTGTCTCAGGGATTAGGGCAGTGTAGTGGTGTTCGGGCAGTATAAGGGGTCGTGCTGGGGCTGGTGTTTTAGGGTTTAGGGCAGTGCAGTGGTGTTTGTGTAGTTTAGGGGGTCATGCTGGGGGTAGTGTTTTAGGGATTGGGGTAGTGCAATGGTGTTTGTGTAGTGAAGGGGTTCATGCTGGCGGCAGTGTTTCAGGGTTTAGGGCAGTGCAGTGGTGTTCTGGCAGTGTAGGGGGTCTTGCTGGGGCTGGTGTTTCAGGGTTTAGGCAGTGCAGCGGTGTTCGGGCAGTGTAGGGTGTCTTGCTGGGACTGGTGTTTCAGGGTTTAGGGTAGTGCAGTGGTGTTTGGGTAGAGAAGGGGGTTGTGCTGGGGTAGTGTTTTAGGGTTTAGGGTAGTGTAGTGGGTCGTGCTGGGGGCATTGTTTTAGGGTTTATTGTAGTTCAGTGGTGTTTGGGTAGTGTAGGGGGTCGTGCTGAGGGCAGTGTTTTAGGGTAGTGCAGTGGTGTTTGGGTAGTGTAGGGGGTCGTGCTGGGGTAGTGTTTTAGGGTTTAGGTTAGTGCAGTGGTGTTGGTGTAGTGTTTGCATATGGCTGGGTCCAAACTGGAATGGCATTGTGAGCAAAAAAACGATGGATTTAGGCCCAGATCTCTGTACTGGGGTGAATGTATGACATTGTTCTGCATTCTGTCCATCAATAGTTCTTTTTGCATGTGTCACCCCGAGTGGGACGGGTATGCTCAGACGTGAGTCCCGTGCTCTCCATGCCACCTGAATCAAGCTATCCTGGCTGAAGAGGGGTGAAACCCCGAAACGGGTCCTAGGATGCTTGTTTCCAGTCCAGGGAGGACGTGGCCTGGCAGTTCGGGCTGGACTGTTCCCATTGGGCACAGGGTCAAGACTGATTTTCATATGGCTGGGTCCAAACTGGAATGGCATTGTGAGCAAAAAAACGATGTATTTAGGCCTAGATCTCTGTACTGGGGTGAATGTATGACATTGTTCTGCATTCTGTTCATCAATAGTTCTTTTCGTAGTTGTAGTGTAGGGGGTCGTGCTGGGGGTAGTGTTTTAGGGTTTAGGGTAGTGCAGGGTTCTTTGGGTACCTTAGGGGGTCGTGCTGAGGGTAGATTTAGGGTTTAAGGTAGTGAAGTGGTGTTTGGGTATCATAGGGGGTAGCGCTGGGGTAGATTTAGGGTTTAGGGTAGTGCAGTGGTGCTTGGGTAGTGTAGGGGGTTGTGCTGGGGGTAGATTAAGGGTTTAGGGTAGTGCAGTGGTGTTTGGGTAGTGTAGGGAGTGGTGCTGGGGGAAGTGTTTTAGGGTTTAGGGTAGTGCAGTGGTGTTTGGGTAGTGTAGGGGGTCGTGCTGGGGCTGGTGTTTCAGGGTTTAGGGTGGTGCAGTGGTGTTCGGACATTGTAGTGGTTCATGCTGGGGCTGGTGTGTCAGGGTTTAGGGCGGTGCAGTGGTGTTAGGGCAGTGTAGAGGTTCGTGCTGAGGCTGGTGTTTCAGGGCTTAGGGCAGTTCAGTGGTGTTCGGGCAGTGTAGGTGGTTGTGCAGGGGGGTGGTATTTCAGTGTATTGGGCAGTACAGTGGTGTTCGGGCAGTGTAGGTGGTCCTGCAGGGTGTGGTGTTTCAGGGTTTAGGGCAGTGTAGTGGTGTTCGGGCAGCGTAGGGGGTCGTGCTGGTGTTTCTGGGTTTAGGGTAGTTCAGTGGTGTTTGTGTAGTTTAGGGGGTTGTGCTGGGGGTGGTGTTTACGGTTTAGGGCAGTGCAGTGGTGTTCGGGCAGTGAAGGAGGTCGTGCTGGGGCTGGTGTTTCAGGGTTTAGGGCAGGGCAGTGGTGTTCGGGCAGTGTAGGGTGTCGTGCTCGGGGTGATGTTTCAGGGTTTAGGGCAGAGCAGTGGTGTTCAGGTAGTGTAGGGGGTCATGCTGGGGCTGGTGTTTCAGGGTTTAGGGTAGTGCAGTGGTGTTTGTGTAATGTAGGGGGTCATGCTGGTGGTAGTGTTTTAGAGTTTAAGGTAGTGCAGTGATGTTTGTGTAGTTTAGGGGGTCGTGCTTGGGGTAGATTTAGGGTTCAGGGTAGTGCAGTGGTGTTTTTGCAGTGTCGGGGGTCGTGCTGGGGTAGTGTTTTACGGTTGAGGGCAGTGCAGTGGTGTTTGTGTAGTATAGGGGGTTGTGCTGGGGGTAGTGTTTTAGTGTTTGGGGTGGAGCAGTGGTGTTTGGATAGTGTAGGGGGTCATGCTGGGGGCAGTGTTTCAGGGTTTAGGGCAGTGCAGTGGTGTTCAGGCAGTGTAGGGGGTCTTGCTGGGGCTGGTGTTTCAGGGTTTAGGCAGTGCAGCGGTGTTCGGACAGTGTAGGGGGACTTGCTGGGACTGGTGTTTCAGTGATTAGGGCAGTGTAGTGGTGTTCGGGCATTGTAGGGGGTCGTGCTGGGGCTGGTGTTTTAGGGTTTAGGGCAGTGCAGTGGTGTTTGTGTAGTTTAGGGGGTCATGCTGGGGGCAGTGTTTTAGGGATTGGGGTAGTGCAATGGTGTTCGTGTAGTGTAGGGGGTCATGCTGGGGCTGGTGTTTCAGGGTTTAGGCAGTGCAGCGGTGTTCGGGCAGTGTAGGGTGTCTTGCTGGGACTGGTGTTTCAGGGTTTAGAGTAGTGCAGTGGTGTTTGGGTAGAGAAGGGGGTTGTGCTGGGGAAGTGTTTTAGGGTTTAGGGTAGTGTAGTGGGTCGTGCTGGGGGCAGTGTTTTAGGGTTTATTGTAGTTCAGTGGTGTTTGGGTAGTGTAGGGGGTCGTGCTGAGGGCAGTGTTTTAGGGTAGTGCAGTGGTGTTTGGGTAGTGTAGGAGGTCGTGCTGGGGTAGTGTTTTAGGGTTTAGGTTAGTGCAGTGGTGTTGGTGTAGTGTTTGCATATGGCTGGGTCCAAACTGGAATGGCATTGTGAGCAAAAAAACGATGGATTTAGGCCCAGATCTCTGTACTGGGGTGAATGTATGACATTGTTCTGCATTCTGTCCATCAATAGTTCTTTTTGCATTTGTCACCCCGAGTCGGACGGGTATGCTCAGACGTGAGTCCCGTGCTCTCCATGCCACTTGAATCAAGCTATCCTGGCTGAAGAGGGGTGAAACCCCGAAACGGGTCCTAGGATGCTTGTTTCCAGTCTAGGGAGGACGTGGCCTGGCAGTTCGGGCTGGACTGTTCCCATTGGGCACAGGGTCAAGCAAAAAAACGATGTATTTAGGCCCAGATCTCTGTACTGGGGTGAATGTATGACATTGTTCTGCATTCTGTTCATCAATAGTTCTTTTTGCAGGTGTAGTGTGGGGGGTCGTGCTGGGGGTAGTGTTTTAGGGTTTAGGGTAGTGCAGGTGTCTTTGGGTACCTTAGGGGGTCGTGCTGAGGGTACATTTAGGGTTTAAGGTAGTGCAGTGGTGTTTGGGTATCATAGGGGATAGCGCTGGGGTACATTTAGGGTTTAGGGTAGTGCAGTGGTGTTTGGGTAGTGTAGGGAGTGGTGCTGGGGGGAGAGTTTTAGGGTCTAGGGTAGTGCAGTGGTGTTTGGGTGGTGTAGGGGGTCATGCTGGGGCTGGTGTTTCAGGGTTTAGGGTGGTGCAGTGGTGTTCGGACACTGTAGTGGTTCATGCTGGGGCTGGTGTTTCAGGGTTTCGGGCGGTGCAGTGGTGTTAAGGCAGTGTAGAGGTTCGTGCTGGGGCTGGTGTTTCAGAGCTTAGGGCAGTTCAGTGGTGTTCGGGCAGTGTAGGGGGTGGTGCAGGGGGGTGGTGTTTCAGTGTATTGGGCAGGACAGTGGTGTTCGGGCAGTGTAGGGGGTCGTGCAGGGGGATGGTGTTTCAGGGTTTAGGGCAGTGCAGTGGTGTTCGGGCAGTGTAGGTGGTCCTGCAGGGGGTGGTGTTTCAGGGTTTAGGGCAGTGCAGTGGTGTTCGGGCAGTGTAGGGGTCGTGCTGGGGCTAGTGTTTCAGGGTTTAGGGCAGTGCAGTGGTGTTCGGGCAGTGCAGTAGGTCGTGCTGAGGCTGGTGTTTCAGGGTTTAGGGCAGGGCAGTGGTGTTCATGCAGTGTAGGGGCTCGTGCTCGGGGTGGTGTTTCAGGGTTTAGGGCAGAGCAGAGGTGTTCGGGCAGTGTAGGGGGTCGTGCTGGGGGGTGTTTTAGGGTTTAGGGCAGTACAGTGGTGTTCCGGCAGTGTAGGGGGTCATGCTGGGGGTGGTGTTTCACGGTTTAGGGCAGTGGAGTGGTGTTCGGGCAGTGTAAGGGGTCTTGCTGGGGGTGGTGTTTCAGGGTTTAGGGCAGTGGTGTTCGGGCAGTGTAGGGGGTCTTCCTGGGGCTGGTGTTTCAGGGTTTAGGGCAGTGTAGTGGTGTTCGGGCAGTGTAGGGGGTCGTGCTGGTGTTTCAGGGTTTAGGGTAGTGCAGTGGTGTTTGTGTAGTATAGGGGATTGTGCTGGGGGTGGTGTTTACGGTTTAGGGCAGTGCAGTGGTTTTCGGGCAGTGTAGGGGGTCGTGCTCGGGGTGATGTTTCAGGGTTTAGGGCAGAGCAGTGGTGTTTGGGCAGTGTAGAGGGTCGTGCTGGGGCTGGTGTTTCAGGGTTTAGGGTAGTGCAGTGGTGTTTGTGTAGTATAGGGGGTCGTGGTGGGGATAGTGCTTTAGGGTTTAGGGCAGTGCAGTGGTGTTTGGGTAGTGTAGTGGGTCATTCCGGGGGTAGTGTTTTAGGGTTTATGGTAGTGCAGTGGTGTTTGGGTAGTGTAGGGGGTCATGCTGGGGGTAGTGTTTTAGGGTTTAGGGTAGTGCAGTGGTGTTTTGGTCGTGTAGGGGGTCGGGCTGGGGGTAGTGTTTTAGGGTTTAGGGTAGTGCAGTGGTGTTTGGGTAGTGTAGGGGGTCATGCTGGGGCTGGTGTTTCAGGGTTTAGGGTGGTGCAGTGGTGTTTGGACACTGTAGTGGTTCATGCTGGGGCTGGTGTTTCAGGGTTTAGGGCGGTGCAGTGGTGTTAGGGCAGTGTAGAGGTTTGTGTTGGGGCTGGTGTTTCAGGGTTTAGGGTAGTGCAGTGGTGTTTGTGTAATGTAGGGGGTCCTGCTGGTGGTAGTGTTTTAGGGTTTAAGGTAGTGCAGTGATGTTTGTGTAGTTTAGGGGGTCGTGCTTGGGGTAGATTTAGGGTTCAGGGTAGTGCAGTAGTGTTTGTGTAGTGTCGGCGGTCGTGCTGGGATAGTGTTTTAGGGTTTAGGGCAGTGCAGTGGTGTTTGTGTAGTGTAGGGGGTTGTGCTGGGGGTAGTGTTTTAGTGTTTGGGGTGGAGCAGTGGTGTTTGGATAGTGTAGGGGGTCATGCTGGGGGCCGTGTTTCAGGGTTTAGGGCAGTGCAGTGTTGTTCGGGCAGTTTAGGGGGTCTTGCTGGGGCTGGTGTTTCAGGGTTTAGGCAGTGCAGCGGTGTTCGGACAGTGTAGGGGGTCTTGCTGGGACTGGTGTCTCAGGGATTAGGGCAGTGTAGTGGTGTTCGGGCAGTATAAGGGGTCGTGCTGGGGCTGGTGTTTTAGGGTTTAGGGCAGTGCAGTGGTGTTTGTGTAGTTTAGGGGGTCATGCTGGGGGTAGTGTTTTAGGGATTGGGGTAGTGCAATGGTGTTTGTGTAGTGAAGGGGGTCATGCTGGCGGCAGTGTTTCAGGGTTTAGGGCAGTGCAGTGGTGTTCTGGCAGTGTAGGGGGTCTTGCTGGGGCTGGTGTTTCAGGGTTTAGGCAGTGCAGCGGTGTTCGGACAGTGTAGGGTGTCTTGCTGGGACTGGTGTTTCAGGGTTTAGGGTAGTGCAGTGGTGTTTGGGTAGAGAAGGGGGTTGTGCTGGGGTAGTGTTTTAGGGTTTAGGGTAGTGTAGTGGGTCGTGCTTGGGGCAGTGTTTTAGGGTTTATTGTAGTTCAGTGGTGTTTGGGTAGTGTAGGGGGTCATGCTGAGGGCAGTGTTTTAGGGTAGTGCAGTGGTGTTTGGGTAGTGTAGGGGGTCGTGCTGGGGTAGTGTTTTAGGGTTTAGGTTAGTGCAGTGGTGTTGGTGTAGTGTTTGCATATGGCTGGGTCCAAACTGGAATGGCATTGTGAGCAAAAAAACGATGGATTTAGGCCCAGATCTCTGTACTGGGGTGAATGTATGACATTGTTCTGCATTCTGTCCATCAATAGTTCTTTTTGCATGTGTCACCCCGAGTGGGACGGGTATGCTCAGACGTGAGTCCCGTGCTCTCCATGCCACCTGAATCAAGCTATCCTGGCTGAAGAGGGGTGAAACCCCGAAACGGGTCCTAGGATGCTTGTTTCCAGTCCAGGGAGGACGTGGCCTGGCAGTTCGGGCTGGACTGTTCCCATTGGGCAGAGGGTCAAGACTGATTTTCATATGGCTGGGTCCAAACTGGAATGGCATTGTGAGCAAAAAAACGATGTATTTAGGCCTAGATCTCTGTACTGGGGTGAATGTATGACATTGTTCTGCATTCTGTTCATCAATAGTTCTTTTCGTAGTTGTAGTGTAGGGGGTCGTGCTGGGGGTAGTGTTTTAGGGTTTAGGGTAGTGCAGGTTTCTTTGGGTACCTTAGGGGGTCGTGCTGAGGGTAGATT
This sequence comes from Triturus cristatus, assembly GCF_964204655.1. NCBI lineage: Eukaryota > Metazoa > Chordata > Amphibia > Caudata > Salamandridae > Triturus > Triturus cristatus. The sequence continues at coordinate 228,168,746 of NC_140579.1, read as the reverse complement.
TAGGGTTTAAGGTAGTGAAGTGGTGTTTGGGTATCATAGGGGGTAGCGCTGGGGTAGATTTAGGGTTTAGGGTAGTGCAGTGGTGCTTGGGTAGTGTAGGGGGTTGTGCTGGGGGTAGATTAAGGGTTTAGGGTAGTGCAGTGGTGTTTGGGTAGTGTAGGGAGTGGTGCTGGGGGAAGTGTTTTAGGGTTTAGGGTAGTGCAGTGGTATTTGGGTAGTGTAGGGGGTCGTGCTGGGGCCGGTGTTTCAGGGTTTAGGGTGGTGCAGTGGTGTTCGGACATTGTAGTGGTTCATGCTGGGGCTGGTGTGTCAGGGTTTAGGGCGGTGCAGTGGTGTTAGGGCAGTGTAGAGGTTCGTGTTGAGGCTGGTGTTTCAGGGCTTAGGGCAGTTCAGTGGTGTTCGGGCAGTGTAGGTGGTTGTGCAGGGGAGTGGTGTTTCAGTGTATTGGGCAGTACAGTGGTGTTCGGGCAGTGTAGGGGGTCGTGCAGGGGGATGGTGTTTCAGGGTTTAGGGCAGTGCAGTGGTGTTCGGGCAGTGTAGGTGGTCCTGCAGGGGGTGGTGTTTCAGGGTTTAGGGCAGTGCAGTGGTGTTCGGGCAGTGTAGGGGTCGTGCTGGGGCAAGTGTTTCAGGGTTTAGGGCAGTGCAGTGGTGTTCGGGCAGTGTAGGAGGTCGTGCTGAGGCTGGTGTTTCAAGGTTTAGGGCAGGGCAGTGGTGTTCATGCAGTGTAGGGGGTCGTGCTCGGGTGGTGTTTCAGGGTTTAGGGCAGAGCAGAGGTGTTCGGGCAGTGTAGGGGGTCGTGCTGGGGGTGTTTTAGGGTTTAGGGCAGTGCAGTGGTGTTCTGGCAGTGTAGGGGGTCATGCTGGGGGTGGTGTTTCACGGTTTAGGGCAGTGGAGTGATGTTCGGGCAGTGTAGGGGGTCTTGCTGGGGTTGGTGTTTCAGGGTTTAGGGCAGTGGTGTTCGGGCAGTGTCGGGGGTCTTCCTGGGGCTGGTGTTTCAGGGTTTAGGGCAGTGTAGTGGTGTTCGGGCAGTGTAGGGGGTCGTGCTGGTGTTTCGGGGTTTAGGGTAGTGCAGTGGTGTTTGTGTAGTATAGGGGGTTGTGCTGGGGGTGGTGTTTACGGTTTAGGGCAGTGCAGTGGTGTTCGGGCAGTGTAGGGGGTCATGCTCGGGGTGATGTTTCAGGGTTTAGGGCAGAGCAGTGGTGTTTGGGCAGTGTAGGGGGTTGTGCTGGGGCTGGTGTTTCAGGGTTTAGGGTAGTGCAGTGGTGTTTGTGTAGTGTAGTTGGTTGTGCTGGGGATAGTGCTTTAGGGTTTAGGGCAGTGTAGTGGTGTTTGGGTACTGTAGGGGGTCATGCAGGGGTAGTGTTTTAGGGTTTATGGTAGTGCAGTGGTGTTTGGGTAGTGTAGGGGGTCATGCTGGGGGTAGTGTTAGGGTTTAGGGTAGTGCAGTGGTGTTTGGGTCGTGTAGGGGGTCGGGCTGGGGGTAGTGTTTTAGGGTTTAGGGTAGTGCAGTGGTGTTTGGGTAGTGTAGGGGTCGTGCTGGGGCTGGTGTTTCAGGGTTTAGGGTGGTGCCGTGGTGTTCGGACACTGTAGTGGTTCATGCTGGGGCTGGTGTTTCAGCGTTTAGGGCGGTGCTGTGGTGTTAGGACAGTGTAGAGGTTCGTGCTGGGGCTGGTGTTTCAGGGTTTAGGGCAGTGCAGTGATGTTTGTGTAGTTTAGGGGGTCGTGCTTGGGGTAGATTTAGGGTTCAGGGTAGTGCAGTGGTGTTTGTGCAGTGTCGAGGGTCAAGACTGATTTTCATATGGCTGGGTCCAAACTGGAATGGCATTGTGAGCAAAAAAAAGATGTATTTAGGCCTAGATCTCTGTACTGGGGTGAATGTATGACATTGTTCTGCATTCTGTTCATCATTAGTTCTTTTCGTAGTTGTAGTGTAGGGGGTCGTGCTGGGGGTAGTGTTTTAGGGTTTAGGGTAGTGCAGGTTTCTTTGGGTACCTTAGGGGGTCGTGCTGAGGTAGATTTAGGGTTTAAGGTAGTGAAGTGGTGTTTGGGTATCATAGGGGGTAGCGCTGGGGTAGATTTAGGGTTTAGGGTAGTGCAGTGGTGCTTGGGTAGTGTAGGGGGTTGTGCTGGGGGTAGATTAAGGGTTTAGGGTAGTGCAGTGGTGTTTGGGTAGTGTAGGGAGTGGTGCTGGGGGAAGTGTTTTAGGGTTTAGGGTAGTGCAGTGGTGTTTGGGTAGTGTAGGGGGTCGTGCTGGGGCCGGTGTTTCAGGGTTTAGGGTGGTGCAGTGGTGTTCGGACATTGTAGTGGTTCATGCTGGGGCTGGTGTGTCAGGGTTTAGGGCGGTGCAGTGGTGTTAGGGCAGTGTAGAGGTTCGTGTTGAGGCTGGTGTTTCAGGGCTTAGGGCAGTTCAGTGGTGTTCGGGCAGTGTAGGTGGTTGTGCAGGGGGGTGGTGTTTCAGTGTATTGGGCAGTACAGTGGTGTTCGGGCAGTGTAGGGGGTCGTGCAGGGGGATGGTGTTTCAGGGTTTAGGGCAGTGCAGTGGTGTTCGGGCAGTGTAGGTGGTCCTGCAGGGGGTGGTGTTTCAGGGTTTAGGGCAGTGCAGTGGTGTTCGGGCAGTGTAGGGGTCGTGCTGGGGCAAGTGTTTCAGGGTTTAGGGCAGTGCAGTGGTGTTCGGGCAGTGTAGGAGGTCGTGCTGAGGCTGGTGTTTCAAGGTTTAGGGCAGGGCAGTGGTGTTCATGCAGTGTAGGGGGTCGTGCTCGGGTGGTGTTTCAGGGTTTAGGGCAGAGCAGAGGTGTTCGGGCAGTGTAGGGGGTCGTGCTGGGGGGTGTTTTAGGGTTTAGGGCAGTGCAGTGGTGTTCTGGCAGTGTAGGGGGTCATGCTGGGGGTGGTGTTTCACGGTTTAGGGCAGTGGAGTGATGTTCGGGCAGTATAGGGGGTCTTGCTGGGGTTGGTGTTTCAGGGTTTAGGGCAGTGGTGTTCGGGCAGTGTCGGGGGTCTTCCTGGGGCTGGTGTTTCAGGGTTTAGGGCAGTGTAGTGGTGTTCGGGCAGTGTAGGGGGTCGTGCTGGTGTTTCAGGGTTTAGGGTAGTGCAGTGGTGTTTGTGTAGTATAGGGGGTTGTGCTGGGGGTGGTGTTTACGGTTTAGGGCAGTGCAGTGGTGTTCGGGCAGTGTAGGGGGTCATGCTCGGGGTGATGTTTCAGGGTTTAAGGCAGAGCAGTGGTGTTTGGGCAGTGTAGGGGGTTGTGCTGGGGCTGGTGTTTCAGGGTTTAGGGTAGTGCAGTGGTGTTTGTGTAGTGTAGTTGGTTGTGCTGGGGGTAGTGCTTTAGGGTTTAGGGCAGTGTAGTGGTGTTTGGGTACTGTAGGGGGTCATGCAGGGGTAGTGTTTTAGGGATTATGGTAGTGCAGTGGTGTTTGGGTAGTGTAGGGGGTCATGCTGGGGGTAGTGTTTTAGGGTTTAGGGTAGTGCAGTGGTGTTTGGGTCGTGTAGGGGGTCGGGCTGGGGGTAGTGTTTTAGGGTTTAGGGTAGTGCAGTGGTGTTTGGGTAGTGTAGGGGTCGTGCTGGGGCTGGTGTTTCAGGGTTTAGGGTGGTGCCGTGGTGTTCGGACACTGTAGTGGTTCATGCTGGGGCTGGTGTTTCAGCGTTTAGGGCGGTGCAGTGGTGTTAGGGCAGTGTAGAGGTTCGTGCTGGGGCTGGTGTTTCAGGGTTTAGGGCAGTGCAGTGATGTTTGTGTAGTTTAGGGGGTCGTGCTTGGGGTAGATTTAGGGTTCAGGGTAGTGCAGTGGTGTTTGTGCAGTGTCGGGGGTCGTGCTGGGGTAGTGTTTTACGGTTTAGGGCAGTGCAGTGGTGTTTGTGTAGTATAGGGGGTTGTGCCGGGGGTAGTGTTTTAGTGTTTGGGGTGGAGCAGTGGTGTTTGGATAGTGTAGGGGGTCATGCTGGGGGCAGTGTTTCAGTGTTTAGGGCAGTGCAGTGGTGTTCAGGCAGTGTAGGGGGTCTTGCTGGGGCTGGTGTTTCAGGGTTTAGGCAGTGCAGCGGTTTTCGGACAGTGTAGGGGGACTTGCTGGGACTGGTGTTTCAGAGATTAGGGCAGTGTAGTGGTGTTCGGGCATTGTAGGGGGTCGTGCTGGGGCTGGTGTTTTAGGGTTTAGGGCAGTGCAGTGGTGTTTGTGTAGTTTAGGGGGTCATGCTGGGGGTAGTGTTTTAGGGATTGGGGTAATGCAATGGTGTTTGTGTAGTGTAGGGGGTCATGCTGGCGGCAGTGTTTCAGGGTTTAGGGCAGTGCAGTGGTGTTCTGGCAGTATAGGGGGTCTTGCTGGGGCTGGTGTTTCAGGGTTTAGGTAGTGCAGCGGTGTTCGGGCAGTGTAGGGTGTCTTGCTGGTACTGGTGTTTCAGGGTTTAGGGTAGTGCAGTGGTGTTTGGGTAGAGAAGGGGGTTGTGCTGGGGTAGTGTTTTAGGGTTTAGGGTAGTGTAGTGGGTCGTGCTGGGGGCAGTGTTTTAGGGTTTATTGTAGTTCAGTGATGTTTGGGTAGTGTAGGGGGTCGTGCTGAGGGCAGTGTTTTAGGGTAGTGCAGTGGTGTTTGGGTAGTGTTTGCATATGGCTGGGTCCAAACTGGAATGGCATTGTGAGCAAAAAAACGATGGATTTAAGGCCAGATCTCTGTACTGGGGTGAATGTATGACATTGTTCTGCATTCCGTCCATCAATAGGTCTTTTTGCATTTGTCACCCGAGTGGGACAGGTATGCTCAGACGTGAGTCCCGTGCTCTCCATGCCACTTGAATCAAGCTATCCTGGCTGAAGAGGGGTGAAACCCCGAAACGGGTCCTAGGATGCTTGTTTCCAGTCCAGGGAGGACGTGGCCTGGCAGTTCAGGCTGGACTGTTCCCATTGGGAGCAGGGTCAAGACTGATTTGCATATGGCTGGGTCCAAACTGGAATGGCATTGTGAGCAAAAAAACGATGTATTTAGGCCCAGATCTCTGTACTGGGGTGAATGTATGACATTGTTCTGCATTCTGTTCATCAATCGTTCTTTTCGCAGGTGTAGTGTAGGGGGTCGTGCTGGGGGTAGTGTTTTAGGGTTTAGGGTAGTGCAGGTTTCTTTGGGTACCTTAGGGGGTCGTGCTGAGGGTAGATTTAGGGTTTAAGGTAGTGCAGTGGTGTTTGGGTAGCATAGCGGGTAGCGCTGGGGGTAGATTTATGGTTTAGGGTAGTGCAGTGGTACTTGGGTAGTGTAGGGGGTTGTGCTGGGGGTAGATTAAGGGTTTAGGATAGTGCAGTGGTGTTTGGGTAGTGTAGGGAGTGGTGCTGGGGGGAGTGTTTTAGGGTTTAGGGTAGTGCAGTGGTGTTTGGGTAGTGTAGGGGGTCGTGCTGGGGCTGGTGTTTCAGGGTTTAGGGTGGTGCAGTGGTGTTCGGACACTGTAGTGGTTCATGCTGAGGCTGGTGTTTCAGGGTTTAGGGCGGTGCAGTGGTGTTAGGGCAGTGTAGAGGTTCGTGCTGGGGCTGGTGTTTCAGGGCTTAGGACAGTTTAGTGGTGTTCAGACAGTGTAGGGGGTCCTGCAGGGGGTGGTGTTTCAGGGATTAGGGCAGTGCAGTGGTGTTCGGGCAGTGTAGGGGTCGTGCTGGGCTAGTGTTTCAGGGTTTAGGGCAGTGCAGTGGTGTTCGGGCAGTGTAGGAGGTCGTGCTGAGGCTGGTGTTTCAGGGTTTAGGGCAGGGCAGTGGTGTTCATGCAGTGTAGGGGGTCGTGCTCGGGGTGGTGTTTCAGGGTTTAGGGCAGAGCAGAGGTGTTCGGGCAGTGTAGGGGGTCGTGCTGGGTGGTTGTTTTAGGGTTTAGGGCAGGGCAGTGCAGTGGTGTTCCAGCAGTGTAGGGGGTCATGCTGGGGGTGGTGTTTCACGGTTTAGGGCAGTGGAGTGGTGTTCCGGCAGTGTAGGGGGTCTTGCTGGGGGTAGTGTTTCAGGGTTTAGGGCAGTGGTGTTCGGGCAGTGTAGGGGGTCTTCCTGGGGCTGGTGTTTCAGGGTTTAGGGCAGTGTAGTGGTGTTCGGGCAGTGTAGGGGGTCGTGCTGGTGTTTCAGGGTTTAGGGTAGTGCAGTGGTGTTTGTGTAGTATAGGGGGTTGTGCTGGGGGTGGTGTTTACGGTTTATGGCAGTGCAGTTGTGTTCGGGCAGTGTAGGGGGTTGTGCTCGGGGTGATGTTTCAGGGTTTAGGGCAGAGCAGTGGTGTTTGGGCAGTGTAGGGGGTCGTGCTGGAGCTGGTGTTTCAGGGTTTAGCGTAGTGCAGTGGTGTATGGTAGTGTAGGGGGTCGTGCTGGGGGTAGTGCTTTAGGGTTTAGGGCAGTGAAGTGGTGTTTGGGTAGTGTAGGGGGTCATGCGGGGGTAGTGTTTTAGGGTTTATGGTAGTGCAGTGGTGGTTGGGTAGTGTAGGGGGTCATGCTGGGGGTAGTGTTTTAGGGTTTAGGGTAGTGCAGTGGTGTTTGGGTCGTGTATGGGGTCGGGCTGGGGGTAGTGTTTTAGGGTTTAGGGTAGTGCAGTGGTGTTTGGGTAGTGTAGGGGGTCGTGCTGGAGCTGGTGTTTCAGGGTTTAGGGTGGTGCAGTGGTGTTCGGACACTGTAGTGGTTCATGCTGGGGCTGGTGTTTCAGGGTTTAGGGCGGTGAAGTGGTGTTAGGGCAGTGTAGAGGTTTGTGCTGGGGCTGGTGTTTCAGGGTTTAGGGCAGTGCAGTGATGTTTGTGTAGTTTAGGGAGTCATGCTGGGGGTAGTGTTTTAGGGATTGGGGTAGTGCAATGGTGTTTGTGTAGTGTAGGGGGTCATGCTGGCGGCAGTGTTTCAGGGTTTTGGGCAGTGCAGTGGTGTTCTGGCAGTGTAGGGGGTCTTCCTGGGGCTGGTGTTTCAGAGTTTAGGGCAGTGTAGTGGTGTTCGGGCAGTGTAGGGGGTCGTGCTGGTGTTTCAGGGTTTAGGGTATTGCAGTGGTGTTTGTGTAGTATAGGGGGTCATGCTGGGGGTGGTGTTTCACGGTGTAGGGCAGTGGAGTGGTGTTCGGCAGTGTAAGAGGTCTTGGTGGGGGTGGTGTTTCAGGGTTTAGGACAGTGGTGTTCGGGCAGTGTAGGGGGTCTTCCTGGGGCTGGTGTTTCAGGGTTTAGGGCACTGTAGTGGTGTTCGGGCAGTGTAGGGGGTCGTGCTGGTGTTTCAGGGTTTAGGGTAGTGCAGTGGTGTTTGTGTAGTATAGGGGGTTGTGCGGGGGTGGTGTTTACGGTTTAGGGCAGTGCAGTGGTTTTCAGGCAGTGTAGGGGGTCGTGCTCGGGGTGATGTTTCAGGGTTTAGGGCAGAGCAGTGATGTTTGGGCAGTGTAGGGGGTCGTGCTGGGGCTGGTGTGTCAGGGTTTAGGGTAGTGCAGTGGTGTTTGTGTAGTGTAGGGGGTCATGCTGGGGGTAGTGCTTTAGGGTTTAGGGCAGTGCAGTGGTGTTTGGGTAGTGTAGGGGGTCATGCGGGGGTAGTGTTTTAGGGTTTATGGTAGTGCATTGGTGTTTGGGTAGTGTAGGGGGTCGGGCTGGGGGTAGTGTTTTAGGGTTTAGAGAAGTGCAGTGGTGTTTGGGTAGTGTAGGGGGTCGTGCTGGGGCTGGTGTTTCAGGGTTCAGGGTGGTGCAGTTGTGTTCGGACACTAGTGGTTCATGCTGGGGCTGGTGTTTCAGGGTTTAGGGCGGTGCAGTGGTGTTAGGGCAGTGTAGAGGTTCGTGTTGGGGCTGGTGTTTCAGGGTTTATGGTAGTGCAGTTGTGTTTGTGTAATGTAGGGGGTCATGCTGGTGGTAGTGTTTTAGGGTTTAAGGTAGTGCAGTGATGTTTGTGTAGTTTAGGGGGTCGTGCTTGGGGTAGATTTAGGGTTCAGGGTAGTGCAGTGGTGTTTGTGTAGTGTCGGGGGTTGGGCTGGGTTAGTGTTGTAGGGTTTAGGGCAGTGCAGTGGTGTTTGTATAGTGTAGGGGGTTGTGCTGGGGGTAGTGTTTTAGTGTTTGGGGTAGAGCAGTGGTTTTTGGATAGTGTAGGGGGTCATGCTGGGGCAGTATTTCAGGGTTTAGGGCAGTGCATTGGTGTTCGGGCAGTGTAGGGGGTCTTGCTGGGGCTGGTGTTTCAGGGTTTAGGCAGTGCGGCGGTGTTCGGACAGTGTAGGGGGTCTTGCTGGGACTGGTGTTTCAGGGATTAGGGCAGTGTAGTGGTATTCGGGCAGTGTAGGGGGTCGTGCTGGGACTGGTGTTTTAGGGTTTAGGGCAGTGCAGTGGTGTTTGTGTAGTTTTGGGAGTCATGCTGGGGGTAGTGTTTTAGGGATTGGGGTAGTGCAATGGTGTTTGTGTAGTGTAGGGGATCATGCTGGCGGCAGTGTTTCAGGGTTTAGGGCAGTGCAGTGGTGTTCTGGCAGTATAGGGGGTCTTGCTGGGGCTGGTGTTTCAGGGTTTAGGCAGTGCAGCGGTGTTCGGGCAGTGTAGGGTGTCTTGCTGGGACTGGTGTTTCAGGGTTTAGGGTAGTGCAGTGGTGTTTGGGTAGAGAAGGGGGTTGTGCTGGGGTAGTGTTTTAGGGTTTAGGGTAGTGTAGTGGGTCGTGCTGGGGGCAGTGTTTTAGGGTTTATTGTAGTTCAGTGGTGTTTGGGTAGTGTAGGGGGTCGTGCTGAGGGCAGTGGTTTAGGGTAGTGCAGTGGTGTTTGGGTAGTGTAGGGGGTCATGCTGGGGTAGTGTTTTAGGGTTTAGGGTAGTGCAGTGGTGTTGGTGTAGTGTTTGCATATGGCTGGGTCCAAACTGGAATGGCATTGTGAGCAAAAAAACGATGGATTTAAGGCCAGATCTCTGTACTGGGGTGAATGTATGACATTGTTCTGCATTCTGTCCATCAATAGTTCTTTTTGCATTTGTCACCCGAGTGGGACGGGTATGCTCAAACGTGAGTCCCATGGTCTCCATGCCACTTGAATCAAGCTATCCTGGCTGAAGAGGGGTAAAACCCCGAAACGGGTCCTAGGATGCTTGTTTCCAGTCCAGGGAGGACGTGGCCTGGCAGTTCGGGCTGAACTGTTCCCATTGGGAGCAGGGTCAAGACTGATTTGCATATGGCTGGGTCCAAACTGGAATGGCATTGTGAGCAAAAAAACGATGTATTTAGGCCCAGATCTCTGTACTGGGGTGAATGTATGACATTGTTCTGCATTCTGTTCATCAATAGTTCTTTTCGCAGGTGTAGTGTAGGGGGTCGTGCTGGGGGTAGTGTTTTAGGGTTTAGGGTAGTGCAGGTTTCTTTGGGTACCTTAGGGGGTCGTGCTGAGGGTAGATTTAGGGTTTAAGGTAGTGCAGTGGTGTTTGGGTATCATAGGGGGTAGCGCTGGGGGTAGATTTAGGGTTTAGGGTAGTGCAGTGGTGCTTGGGTAGTGTAGGGGGTTGAGCTGGGGGTAGATTAAGGGTTTAGGGTAGTGCAGTGGTGTTTGGGTAATGTAGGGAGTGGTGCTGGGGGGAGTGTTTTAGGGTTTAGGGTAGTGCAGTGGTGTTTGGGTAGTGTAGGGGGTCGTGCTGGGGCTGGATTTTCAGGGTTTAGGGTGGTGCTGTGGTGTTCGGGCAGTGTAGGGGCCGTGCTGGGGCTGGTGTTTCAGGGCTTAGGGCAGTTCAGTGGTGTTCGGCCAGTGTAGGGGGTTGTGCAGGGGGGTGGTGTTTCAGGGTTTAGGGCAGTGCTGTGGTGTGCGGGCAGTGTAGGGGCCGTGCTGGGGCTGGTGTTTCAGGGCTTAGGGCAGTTCAGTGGTGTTCGGGCAGTGTAGGTGGTCCTGCAGGGGGTGGTGTTTCAGGGTTTAGGGCAGTGCTGTGGTGTTCGGGCAGTGTAGGGGCCGTGCTGGGGCTAGTGTTTCAGGGTTTAGGGCAGTGCAGTGGTGTTCGGGCAGTGTAGGAGGTTGTGCTGAGGCTGGTGTTTCAGGGTTTAGGGCAGGGCAGTGGTGTTCATGCAGTGTAGGGGGTCGTGCTGGGGTGGTGTTTTAGGGTTTAGGGCAGTGCTGTGGTGTTCGGGCAGTGTAAGGTTTGTGCTGGAGGTGGTGTTTTAGGGTTTAGGGCAGTGCAGTGGTGATCAGGCAGTATAGGGGGTCGTGCTGGATGTGGTGTATTAGGGTTAAGGGCAGTGCATTGGTGCTTGGGCAGTATAGGGGGTCGTGCTCAGGGTGGTGTTTTAGGGTTTAGGGAAGTGCAGTGGTGTTCAGGCAGTGTAGGGGGTTATGCTGGGGATGGTGTTTCAGCGTTTAGGGCAGTGCAGTGGTGTTCGGCAGTGTAGGGGGTCATGCAGGGGAAGGTGTTTCAGGGTGGTGTTCGGACAGTGTACGGGGTCATGCTGGGGTGGTGTTTCAGGGTTTAGGGCAGTGCAGTAGTGTTTGGGCAGTGTAGGGGGTCATGCGGGGTGTGGTGTTTCAGAGTTTAGGGCAGTGCAGTGGTGTTCGGGCAGTGTAGGGGGTCGTGCGGGGTTGGAGTTTCAGGGTTTAGGGCAGGCGAGTGGTGTTCGGGCAGTGTAACTGGTCATGCAGGGGGGTGTTTCAGGGTTTAGGGCAGTGCAGTGGTGTACGGGCAGTGTAGGGGGTCGTGCAGGTGGTGGTGTTTCAGGATTTAGGGCAGTGCAATGGTGTTCGGGCAGTGTAGACGGTCGTGCTGTGGCTTGTGTTTCAGGGTTTAGGGCAGTGCAGTGGTGTTCGGTCAGTGTGAGGGATCGTGGTGGGGCTGCTGTTTCAGGGTTTAGGGCAGTGCAGTGGTATTCGAGCAGTGCAGGGGGTCGTGCAGGGGTGGTGTTTCAGGGTTAAGTGCAGTGCAGTGGTGCTCGGGCAGTGTAAGAGATCATGCTGGGGCTGGTGTTTCAGTGTTTAGGGCAGTGCAGTGGTGTTTGGGCAGTGTAGAGGGTCGTGTTGGGGGTTCTGTTTTAGGGTTTAGGGCAGTGGTGTTTTAACAGTGTAGGGGGTCATGCTGGGGGTGGTGTTTCAGAGTTTAGGGCAGTGCAGTGGTGTTCGAGCAGTGTAGGGGGTGGTGTGGGGGGTGGTGTTTCAGGGTTTAGGGCAGTGCAGTGGTGTTCGGGCAGTGAAGGTGGTCCTGCAGAGGGTGATGTTTCAGGGTTTAGGGCAGTGCAGTGGTGTTCGGGCAGTGTAGGGGTCGTGCTAGGGCTAGTGTTTCCGGGTTTAGGGCAGTGGTGTTCGGGCAGTGTAGGAGGTCGTGCTGAGGCTGGTGTTTCAGGGATTAGGGCAGGGCAGTGGTGTTCATGCAGTGGAGGGGGTCGTGCTCGGGGTGGTGTTTCAGGGTTTAGGGCAGAGCAGAGGTGTTCTGGCAGTGTAGGGGGTCGTACTGGGGGGGTGTTTTATGGTTTAGGGCAGTGCAGTGGTGTTCCGGCAGTGTAGGGGGTCATGCTGGGGGTGGTGTTTTACGGTTTAGGGCAGTGCAGTGGTCTTCGGGCTGTGTAAGGGGTCTTGCTGTTGGGGTGTTTCAGGGTTTAGGGCAGTGGTGTTCGGGCAGTGTAGGGGGTCTTGCTGGGGCTGGTGTTTCAGGGTTTAGGGCAGTGTAGTGGTGTTCGGGCAGTGTAGGGGGTCGTGCTGGTGTTTCAGGGTTTAGGGTAGTTCAGTGGTGTTTGTGTAGTATAGGGGGTTGTGCTGGGGGTGGTGTTTACGGTTTAGGGCACTGCAGTGGTGTTCGGGCAGTGAAGGAGGTCGTGCTGGGGCTGGTGTTTCAGGGTTTAGGGCAGGGCAGTGGTGTTCAGGCAGTGTAGGGGGTCGTGCTCGGGGTGAAGTTTCAGGGTTTAGGGCAGAGCAGTGGTGTTCGGGCAGTGTAGGGGGTCATGCTGGGTCTGGTGTTTCAGGGTTTAGGGTAGTGCATTGGTGTTTGTGTAATGTAGGGGGTCATGCTGGTGGTAGTGTTTTAGGGTTTAAGGTAGTGCAGTGATGTTTGTGTAGTTTATGGGGTCGTGCTTGGGGTAGATTTAGGGTTCAGGGTTGTGCAGGGGTTGTTTGTGTAGTGTCGGGGGTCGTGCTGGGGTAGTGTTTTAGGGTTTAGGGCAGTGCAGTGGTGTTTGTGTAGTATAGGGGGTTGTGCTGGGGGTAGTGTTTTAGTGTTTGGGGTGGAGCAGTGGTGTTTGGATAGTGTAGGGGGTCATGCTGGGGGCAGTGTTTCAGGGTTTAGGGCAGTGCAGTGGTGTTCAGGCAGTGTAGGGGGTCTTGCTGGGGCTGGTGTTTCAGGGTTTAGGCAGTGCAGCAGTTTTCGGACAGTGTAGGGGGACTTGCTGGGACTGGTGTTTCAGTGATTAGGGCAGTGTAGTGGTGTTCGGGCATTGTAGGGGGTCGTGCTGGGGCTGGTGTTTTAGGGTTTAGGGCAGTGCAGTGGTGTTTGTGTAGTTTAGGGGGTCATGCTGGGGGTAGTGTTTTAGGGATTGGGGTAGTGCAATGGTGTTCGTGTAGTGTAGGGGGTCATGCTGGGGCTGGTATTTGAGGGTTTAGGCAGTGCAGCGGTGTTCGGGCAGTGTAGGGTGTCTTGCTGGGACTGGTGTTTCAGGGTTTAGGGTAGTGCAGTGGTGTTTGGGTAGTGAAGGGGGTTGTGCTGGGGAAGTGTTTTAGGGTTTAGGGTTGTGTAGTGGGTCGTGCTGGGGGCAGTGTTTTAGGGTTTATTGTAGTTCAGTGGTGTTTGGGTAGTGTAGGGGGTCGTGCTGAGGGCAGTGTTTTAGGGTAGTGCAGTGGTGTTTGGGTAGTGTAGGGGGTCGTGCTGGGGTAGTGTTTTAGGGTTTAGGTTAGTGCAGTGGTGTTGGTGTAGTGTTTGCATATGGCTGGGTCCAAACTGGAATGGCATTGTGAGCAAAAAAACGATGGATTTAGGCCCAGATCTCTGTACTGGGGTGAATGTATGACATTGTTCTGCATTCTGTCCATCAATAGTTCTTTTTGCATTTGTCACCCCGAGTGGCACGGGTATGCTCAGACGTGAGTCCCGTGCTCTCCATGCCACTTGAATCAAGCTATCCTGGCTGAAGAGGGGTGAAACCCCGAAACGGGTCTTAGGATGCTTGTTTCCAGTCCAGGGAGGACGTGGCCTGGCAGTTCGGGCTGGACTGTTCCCATTGGGCACAGGGTCAAGCAAAAAAACGATGTATTTAGGCCCAGATCTCTGTACTGGGGTGAATGTATGACATTGTTCTGCATTCTGTTAATCAATAGTTCTTTTCGCAGGTGTAGTGTAGGGGAACGTGCTGGGGGTAGTGTTTTAGGGTTTAGGGTAGTGCAGGTTTCTTTGGGTACCTTAGGGGGTCATGCTGAGGGTAAATTTAGGGTTTAAGGAAGTGCAGTGGTGTTTGGGTATCATAGGGGGTAGCGCTGGGGTAGATTTAGGGTTTAGGGTAGTGCAGTGGTGCTTGGGTAGTGTAGGGGGTTGTGCTGGGGGTAGATTAAGGGTTTAGGGTAGTGCAGTGGTGTTTGGGTAGTATAGGGAGTGGTGCTGGGGGGAGTGTTTTAGGGTTTAGGGTAGTGCAGTTGTGTTTGGGTAGTGTAGGGGGTCGTGCTGGGGCTGGTGTTTCAGGGTTTAGGGTGGTGCAGTGGTGTTCGGACACTGTAGTGGTTCATGCTGGGGCTGGTGTTTCAGGGTTTAGGGCGGTGCAGTGGTGTTAGGGCAGTGTAGAGGTTCTTGCTGGGGCTGGTGTTTCAGGGCTTAGGGCAGTTCAGTTGTGTTCGGGCAGTGTAGGGGGTTGTGCAGGGGGGTGGTGTGTCAGTGTATTGGGCAGTACAGTGGTGTTCGGGCAGTGTAGGGTCGTGCAGGGGGATGGTGTTTCAGGGTTTAGGGCAGTGCAGTGGTGTTCGGGCAGTGTAGGTGGTCCTGCAGGGGGTGGTGTTTCAGGGTTTAGGGCAGTGCAGTGGTGTTCGGGCAGTGTAGGGGTCGTGCTGGGGCTAGTGTTTCAGGGTTTAGGGCAGTGCAGTGGTGTTCGGGCAGTGCAGGAGGTCGTTCTGAGGCTGGTGTTTCAGAGTTTAGGGCAGGGCAGTGGTGTTCATGCAGTGTAGGGGGTCGTGCTCGGGGTGGTGTTTCAGGTTTTAGGGCAGAGCAGAGGTGTTCGGGCAGTATAGGGGTCGTGCTGGGGGGTGTGTTAGGGTTTAGGGCAGTGCAGTGGTGTTCCGGCAGTTTAGGGGGTCATGCTGGGGGTGGTGTTTCACGGTTTAGGGCAGTGGAGTGGTGTTCGGGCAGTGTAAGGGGTCTTGCTGGGGGTGGTGTTTCAGGGTTTAGGGCAGTGGTGTTCGGGCAGTGTAGGGGGTCTTCCTGGGCCTGGTGTTTCATGGTTTAGGGCAGTGTAGTGGTGATTCGGGCAGTGTAGGGGGTCATGCTGGTGTTTCAGGGTTTGGGGTAGTGCAGTGGTGTTTGTGTAGTATAGGGGGTTGTGCTGGGGATGGTGTTTACGGTTTAGGGCAGTGCAGTGGTTTTCGGGCAGTGTAGGGGGTCGTGCTCGGGGTGATGTTTCAGGGTTTAGGGCAGAGCAGTGGTGTTTGGGCAGTGTAGGGGGTCGTGCTGGGGCTGGTGTTTCAGGGTTTAGGGTAGTGCAGTGGTGTTTGTGTAGTATAGGGGGTCGTGCTGGGGGTAGTGCTTTAGGGTTTAGGGCAGTGCAGTGGTGTTTGGGTAATGTAGGGGGTCATTCCGGGGGTAGTGTTTTAGGGTTTATGGTAGTGCAGTGGTGTTTGGGTAGTGTAGGGGGTCGGACTGGGGGTAGTGTTTTAGGGTTTAGGGTAGTGCAGTGGTGTTTGGGTGGAGTAGGGGGTCATGCTGGTGCTGGTGTTTCAGGGTTTAGGGTGGTGCAGTGGTGTTCAGACACTGTCGTGGTTCATGCTGGGGCTGGTGTTTCAGGGTTTAGGGCGGTGCAGTGGTGTTAGGGCATTGTAGGGGGTCGTGCTGGGGCTGGTGTTTTAGGGTTTAGGGCAGTGCAGTGGTGTTTGTGTAGTTTAGGGGGTCATGCTGGGGGTAGTGTTTTAGGGATTGGGGTAGTGCAATGGTGTTCGTGTAGTGTAGGGGGTCATGCTGGGGCTGGTATTTGAGGGTTTAGGCAGTGCAGCGGTGTTCGGGCAGTGTAGGGTGTCTTGCTGGGACTGGTGTTTCAGGGTTTAGGGTAGTGCAGTGGTGTTTGGGTAGTGAAGGGGGTTGTGCTGGGGAAGTGTTTTAGGGTTTAGGGTTGTGTAGTGGGTCGTGCTGGGGGCAGTGTTTTAGGGTTTATTGTAGTTCAGTGGTGTTTGGGTAGTGTAGGGGGTCGTGCTGAGGGCAGTGTTTTAGGGTAGTGCAGTGGTGTTTGGGTAGTGTAGGGGGTCGTGCTGGGGTAGTGTTTTAGGGTTTAGGTTAGTGCAGTGGTGTTGGTGTAGTGTTTGCATATGGCTGGGTCCAAACTGGAATGGCATTGTGAGCAAAAAAACGATGGATTTAGGCCCAGATCTCTGTACTGGGGTGAATGTATGACATTGTTCTGCATTCTGTCCATCAATAGTTCTTTTTGCATTTGTCACCCCGAGTGGCACGGGTATGCTCAGACGTGAGTCCCGTGCTCTCCATGCCACTTGAATCAAGCTATCCTGGCTGAAGAGGGGTGAAACCCCGAAACGGGTCTTAGGATGCTTGTTTCCAGTCCAGGGAGGACGTGGCCTGGCAGTTCGGGCTGGACTGTTCCCATTGGGCACAGGGTCAAGCAAAAAAACGATGTATTTAGGCCCAGATCTCTGTACTGGGGTGAATGTATGACATTGTTCTGCATTCTGTTAATCAATAGTTCTTTTCGCAGGTGTAGTGTAGGGGAACGTGCTGGGGGTAGTGTTTTAGGGTTTAGGGTAGTGCAGGTTTCTTTGGGTACCTTAGGGGGTCGTGCTGAGGGTAAATTTAGGGTTTAAGGAAGTGCAGTGGTGTTTGGGTATCATAGGGGGTAGCGCTGGGGTAGATTTAGGGTTTAGGGTAGTGCAGTGGTGCTTGGGTAGTGTAGGGGGTTGTGCTGGGGGTAGATTAAGGGTTTAGGGTAGTGCAGTGGTGTTTGGGTAGTATAGGGAGTGGTGCTGGGGGGAGTGTTTTAGGGTTTAGGGTAGTGCAGTTGTGTTTGGGTAGTGTAGGGGGTCGTGCTGGGGCTGGTGTTTCAGGGTTTAGGGTGGTGCAGTGGTGTTCGGACACTGTAGTGGTTCATGCTGGGGCTGGTGTTTCACGGTTTAGGGCGGTGCAGTGGTGTTAGGGCAGTGTAGAGGTTCTTGCTGGGGCTGGTGTTTCAGGGCTTAGTGCAGTTCAGTTGTGTTCGGGCAGTGTAGGGGGTTGTGCAGGGGGGTGGTGTGTCAGTGTATTGGGCAGTACAGTGGTGTTCGGGCAGTGTAGGGTCGTGCAGGGGGATGGTGTTTCAGGGTTTAGGGCAGTGCAGTGGTGTTCGGGCAGTGTAGGTGGTCCTGCAGGGGGTGGTGTTTCAGGGTTTAGGGCAGTGCAGTGGTGTTCGGGCAGTGTAGGGGTCGTGCTGGGGCTAGTGTTTCAGGGTTTAGGGCAGTGCAGTGGTGTTCGGGCAGTGCAGGAGGTCGTTCTGAGGCTGGTGTTTCAGAGTTTAGGGCAGGGCAGTGGTGTTCATGCAGTGTAGGGGGTCGTGCTCGGGGTGGTGTTTCAGGTTTTAGGGCAGAGCAGAGGTGTTCGGGCAGTATAGGGGTCGTGCTGGGGGGTGTGTTAGGGTTTAGGGCAGTGCAGTGGTGTTCCGGCAGTTTAGGGGGTCATGCTGGGGGTGGTGTTTCACGGTTTAGGGCAGTGGAGTGGTGTTCGGGCAGTGTAAGGGGTCTTGCTGGGGGTGGTGTTTCAGGGTTTAGGGCAGTGGTGTTCGGGCAGTGTAGGGGGTCTTCCTGGGCCTGGTGTTTCATGGTTTAGGGCAGTGTAGTGGTGATTCGGGCAGTGTAGGGGGTCATGCTGGTGTTTCAGGGTTTGGGGTAGTGCAGTGGTGTTTGTGTAGTATAGGGGGTTGTGCTGGGGATGGTGTTTACGGTTTAGGGCAGTGCAGTGGTTTTCGGGCAGTGTAGGGGGTCGTGCTCGGGGTGATGTTTCAGGGTTTAGGGCAGAGCAGTGGTGTTTGGGCAGTGTAGGGGGTCGTGCTGGGGCTGGTGTTTCAGGGTTTAGGGTAGTGCAGTGGTGTTTGTGTAGTATAGGGGGTCGTGCTGGGGGTAGTGCTTTAGGGTTTAGGGCAGTGCAGTGGTGTTTGGGTAATGTAGGGGGTCATTCCGGGGGTAGTGTTTTAGGGTTTATGGTAGTGCAGTGGTGTTTGGGTAGTGTAGGGGGTCATGCTGGGGGTAGTGTTTTAGGGTTTAGGGTAGTGCAGTGGTGTTTGGGTCGTGTAGGGGGTCGGACTGGGGGTAGTGTTTTAGGGTTTAGGGTAGTGCAGTGGTGTTTGGGTGGAGTAGGGGGTCATGCTGGTGCTGGTGTTTCAGGGTTTAGGGTGGTGCAGTGGTGTTCAGACACTGTCGTGGTTCATGCTGGGGCTGGTGTTTCAGGGTTTAGGGCGGTGCAGTGGTGTTAGGGCATTGTAGGGGGTCGTGCTGGGGCTGGTGTTTTAGGGTTTAGGGCAGTGCAGTGGTGTTTGTGTAGTTTAGGGGGTCATGCTGGGGGTAGTGTTTTAGGGATTGGGGTAGTGCAATGGTGTTCGTGTAGTGTAGGGGGTCATGCTGGGGCTGGTATTTGAGGGTTTAGGCAGTGCAGCGGTGTTCGGGCAGTGTAGGGTGTCTTGCTGGGACTGGTGTTTCAGGGTTTAGGGTAGTGCAGTGGTGTTTGGGTAGTGAAGGGGGTTGTGCTGGGGAAGTGTTTTAGGGTTTAGGGTTGTGTAGTGGGTCGTGCTGGGGGCAGTGTTTTAGGGTTTATTGTAGTTCAGTGGTGTTTGGGTAGTGTAGGGGGTCGTGCTGAGGGCAGTGTTTTAGGGTAGTGCAGTGGTGTTTGGGTAGTGTAGGGGGTCGTGCTGGGGTAGTGTTTTAGGGTTTAGGTTAGTGCAGTGGTGTTGGTGTAGTGTTTGCATATGGCTGGGTCCAAACTGGAATGGCATTGTGAGCAAAAAAACGATGGATTTAGGCCCAGATCTCTGTACTGGGGTGAATGTATGACATTGTTCTGCATTCTGTCCATCAATAGTTCTTTTTGCATTTGTCACCCCGAGTGGCACGGGTATGCTCAGACGTGAGTCCCGTGCTCTCCATGCCACTTGAATCAAGCTATCCTGGCTGAAGAGGGGTGAAACCCCGAAACGGGTCTTAGGATGCTTGTTTCCAGTCCAGGGAGGACGTGGCCTGGCAGTTCGGGCTGGACTGTTCCCATTGGGCACAGGGTCAAGCAAAAAAACGATGTATTTAGGCCCAGATCTCTGTACTGGGGTGAATGTATGACATTGTTCTGCATTCTGTTAATCAATAGTTCTTTTCGCAGGTGTAGTGTAGGGGAACGTGCTGGGGGTAGTGTTTTAGGGTTTAGGGTAGTGCAGGTTTCTTTGGGTACCTTAGGGGGTCGTGCTGAGGGTAAATTTAGGGTTTAAGGAAGTGCAGTGGTGTTTGGGTATCATAGGGGGTAGCGCTGGGGTAGATTTAGGGTTTAGGGTAGTGCAGTGGTGCTTGGGTAGTGTAGGGGGTTGTGCTGGGGGTAGATTAAGGGTTTAGGGTAGTGCAGTGGTGTTTGGGTAGTATAGGGAGTGGTGCTGGGGGGAGTGTTTTAGGGTTTAGGGTAGTGCAGTTGTGTTTGGGTAGTGTAGGGGGTCGTGCTGGGGCTGGTGTTTCAGGGTTTAGGGTGGTGCAGTGGTGTTCGGACACTGTAGTGGTTCATGCTGGGGCTGGTGTTTCAGGGTTTAGGGCGGTGCAGTGGTGTTAGGGCAGTGTAGAGGTTCTTGCTGGGGCAGGTGTTTCAGGGCTTAGGGCAGTTCAGTTGTGTTCGGGCAGTGTAGGGGGTTGTGCAGGGGGGTGGTGTGTCAGTGTATTGGGCAGTACAGTGGTGTTCGGGCAGTGTAGGGGTCGTGCAGGGGGATGGTGTTTCAGGGTTTAGGGCAGTGCAGTGGTGTTCGGGCAGTGTAGGTGGTCCTGCAGGGGGTGGTGTTTCAGGGTTTAGGGCAGTGCAGTGGTGTTCGGGCAGTGTAGGGGTCGTGCTGGGGCTAGTGTCTCAGGGTTTAGGGCAGTGCAGTGGTGTTCGGGCAGTGCAGGAGGTCGTTCTGAGGCTGGTGTTTCAGAGTTTAGGGCAGGGCAGTGGTGTTCATGCAGTGTAGGGGGTCGTGCTCGGGGTGGTGTTTCAGGTTTTAGGGCAGAGCAGAGGTGTTCGGGCAGTATAGGGGTCGTGCTGGGGGGTGTTTTAGGGTTTAGGGCAGTGCAGTGGTGTTCCGGCAGTGTAGGGGGTCATGCTGGGGGTGGTGTTTCACGGTTTAGGGCAGTGGAGTGGTGTTCGGGCAGTGTAAGGGGTCTTGCTGGGGGTGGTGTTTCAGGGTTTAGGGCAGTGGTGTTCGGGCAGTGTAGGGGGTCTTCCTGGGCCTGGTGTTTCATGGTTTAGGGCAGTGTAGTGGTGATTCGGGCAGTGTAGGGGGTCATGCTGGTGTTTCAGGGTTTGGGGTAGTGCAGTGGTGTTTGTGTAGTATAGGGGGTTGTGCTGGGGATGGTGTTTACGGTTTAGGGCAGTGCAGTGGTTTTCGGGCAGTGTAGGGGGTCGTGCTCGGGGTGATGGTTCAGGGTTTAGGGCAGAGCAGTGGTGTTTGGGCAGTGTAGGGGGTCGTGCTGGGGCTGGTGTTTCAGGGTTTAGGGTAGTGCAGTGGTGTTTGTGTAGTATAGGGGGTCGTGCTGGGGTAGTGCTTTAGGGTTTAGGGCAGTGCAGTGGTGTTTGGGTAATGTAGGGGGTCATTCCGGGGGTAGTGTTTTAGGGTTTATGGTAGTGCAGTGGTGTTTGGGTAGTGTAGGGGGTCATGCTGGGGGTAGTGTTTTAGGGTTTAGGGTAGTGCAGTGGTGTTTGGGTCGTGTAGGGGGTCGGACTGGGGGTAGTGTTTTAGGGTTTAGGGTAGTGCAGTGGTGTTTGGGTGGAGTAGGGGGTCATGCTGGGGCTGGTGTTTCAGGGTTTAGGGTGGTGCAGTGGTGTTCAGACACTGTCGTGGTTCATGCTGGGGCTGGTGTTTCAGGGTTTAGGGCGGTGCAGTGGTGTTAGGGCAGTGTAGAGGTTCGTGTTGGGGCTGGTGTTTCAGGGTTTAGGGTAGTGCAGTGGTGTTTGTGTAATGTAGGGGGTCATGCTGGTGGTAGTGTTTTAGGGTTTAAGGTAGTGCAGTGATGTTTGTGTAGTTTAGGGGGTCATGCTTGGGGTAGATTTAGGGTTCAGGGTAGTGCAGTAGTGTTTGTGTCGTGTCGGGGGTCGTGCTGGGGTAGTGTTTTAGGGTTTAGGGCAGTGCAGTGGTGTTTGTGTAGTGTAGGGGGTTGTGCTGGGGGTAGTGTTTTATTGTTTGGGGTAGAGCAGTGGTGTTTGGATAGTGTAGGGGGTCATGCTGGGGGCTGTGTTTCAGGGTTTAGGGCAGTGCAGTGGTGTTCGGGCAGTTTAGGGGGTCTTGCTGGGGCTGGTGTTTCAGGGTTTAGGCAGTGCAGTGGTGTTCGGACAGTATAGGGGGTCTTGCAGGGACTGGTGTCTCAGGGATTAGGGCAGTGTAGTGGTGTTCGGGCAGTGTAAGGGGTCGTGCTGGGGCTGGTGTTTTAGGGTTTAGGGCAGTGCAGTGGTGTTTGTGTAGTTTAGGGGGTCGTGCTGGGGGTAGTGTTTTAGGGATTGGGGTAGTGCTATGGTGTTTGTGTAGTGTAGGGGTCATGCTGGCGGCAGTGTTTCAGGGTTTAGGGCAGTGCAGTGGTGTTCTGGCAGTGTAGGGGGTCTTGCTGGGGCTGGTGTTTCAGGGTTTAGGCAGTGCAGCGGTGTTCGGGCAGTGTAGGGTGTCTTGCTGGGACTGGTGTTTCAGGGTTTAGGGTAGTGCAGTGGTGTTTGGGTAGAGAAGGGGGTTATGCTGGGGTAGTGTTTTAGGGTTTAGGGTAGTGTAGTGGGTCGTGCTGGGGGCAGTGTTTAGGGTTTATTGTAGTTCAGTGGTGTTTGGGTAGTGTAGGGGGTCGTGCTGAGGGCAGTGTTTTAGGGTAGTGCAGTGGTGTTTGGGTAGTGTAGGGGGTCGTGCTGGGGTAGTGTTTTAGGGTTTAGGGTAGTGCAGTGGTGTTGGTGTAGTGTTTGCATATGGCTGGGTCCAAACTGGAATGGCACTGTGAGCAAAAAAACGATGTATTTAGGCCCAGATCTCTGTACTGGGGTGAATGTATGACATTGTTCTGCATTCTGTCCATCAATAGTACTTTTTGCATTTGTCACCCCGAGTGGGATGGGTATGCTCAGACGTGAGTCCCGTGCTCTCCATGCCACTTGAATCAAGCTATCCTGGCTGAAGGGGTGTGAAACCCCGAAACGGGTCCTAGGATGCTTGTTTCCAGTCCAGGTAGGACGTGGCCTGGCAGTTCGGGCTGGACTGTTCCCATTGGGCACAGGGTCAAGACTGATTTGCATATGGCTGGGTCCAAACTGGAATGGCATTGTGAGCAAAAAAACAATGTATTTAGGCCTAGATCTCTGTACTGGGGTGAATGTATGACATTGTTCTGCATTCTGTTCATCAATAGTTCTTTTCGCAGGTGTAGTGTAGGGGGTTGTGCTGGGGGTAGTGTTTTAGGGTTAAGGGTAGTGCAGGTTTCTTTGGGTACCTTAGGGGGTCGTGCTGAGGGTAGATTTAGGGTTTAAGGTAGTGCAATGGTGTTTGGGTATCATAGGGGGTAGCGCTGGGGGTAGATTTAGGGTTTAGGGTAGTGCAGTGGTGCTTGGGTAGTGTAGGGGGTTGTGCTGGGGGTAGATTAAGGGTTTAGGGTAGTGCAGTGGTGTTTGGGTAGTGTAGGGAGTGGTGCTGGGGGGAGTGTTATAGGGTTTAGGGTAGTGCAGTGGTGTTCGGACACTGTAGTGGTTCATGCTGGGGCTGGTGTTTCAGGGTTTAGGGCGGTGCAGTGGTGTTAGGGCAGTGTAGAGGTTCGTGCTGGGGCTGGTGTTGCAGGACTTAGGGCAGTTCAGTGTTGTTCGGGCAGTGTAGGTGGTTGTGCAGGGGGGTGGTGTTTGTTATAATCTTGTATGTGATTAATGCATCCTCTGTTCCTGCCTTTGCCTTGCTGCTCAGTCTGTGTGATGTCATCGGAATGTTGGAGAGTGTTTGAGTGGAAGAAGGGATCAGTTGGTGTGGAAGGGCTGAGCAGCAGGGAGGCTGCTCCTGGTGGGGCATTGAATGGCTTTGAAGAAGGCCTAGCATGTGGCTAATGTGGATCTTATCTAAGGAATAAAACAACGATCCTGAACTACATCACCTGGACTATGTATCTTTCTTATGATTGTAACATTGGCGACGATTTTTAGAACCTGCGTGCTACTTTAATGGAGATTGGACTTTCAAAACTGAAGAAAGAGACTACAACCTGTGGATTTGTACAAACCTGGCACCCCTAATGCCCCACCAGTGACCATTTCATCGGTCGCCCCAACCAGTAAGTGCCAGTTTGTTTTAGACTTTTCATTCTCTTGAAGCCTGCCTGTTTTTGCTGGATTGTTCCTGTCTTGTTACATGTAGACAGAGAACATTATCTGTGACCTGGACAGCATTTGCGTGTACTGCACATTTGGATTTGGGTTGGTTCCTGCTGACTGTTGGATTTTAGGAATGGTTTATCAGTGATTTAAGGTGCCAGCTCCGACCTGCCTGCTTACTGCCCACTAGCTGACTGTTTTGAAAGAAGTCAGTCCAGGAATTGCGACCTGCTTCTGCCAAGTTGTTATGCTGATTCAGTGATGCATGAGCTGTTTTCTGTGAGTCTGCTTCAATCTACCAGACTCTTAAGCTGTTAGTCGGGGGCACGAATCGAGTCCCGGTGTTTGTGTCACAGTCGTGCAAGTCTAAAGAGCAGGCCAATTTTTCAACAGCGTGTGTTTTTTTTAAAAAATTAACCAAGAGGAGACTATGGAGGTGGAGACTATGGAGTTAACAGTGCCTGAACTGTATTCACTGAATTTTCACAGTGCGACCAGTGTGAGAGTGGTGTACGAGGATTTTCAAATGGGCATCTGTTAGAGCTATGGAGAATTGCTACTGTGCATCAGAATTTGGTTTTTCTAGTTAAATCCTGTGGTTTACGGTTGCTGGCATTCGTTGACATTTTCAAATGTACACGCGCAACTTACCGTCAGTTTGTTGCCGCGCGCTGGCATAGGGGATTCTAGATTACGTCTTGCTGTCTTCGACTTTCTCCGCTGCCCAGTGACGCCTGTATGCAGCTATGCACCGCTAGCCATCCGGCGCGGCGTCACCCTACGTGCCGCCATCTTGTGGTTGACATCCTTAGACTATTCCCTGATGCACGCTCCCGTTTTGCCAACCACGTTTTTGCCAACCAAACACTTCGAGGATTCCGATTCACATCTTGAGGCGTTTTGTGAAGTCCGCCGATTTTCTCCTTTCCTCGTGGACATTTGGTGATCCAGTTATTTCTAAAGAAGAAATTGAAGATGTTCTGGCAGTTTGGATTTTCTGAGGAACTATTGTTGGTTAATCCTCCTACAAGGTATTGTTTTTCCTGGTTGTAGCTCACTTGTTCCAGACTTAAGCTGCTTACTGACAACGGTGACTACCTTCTTTATTTTAGTTTGTTGTTTTCTTGAGACATTTTTATTAATGTTGTCGTTTGTATTCAAATGCCTTAATTCTGTCTCTCTGTTATGTGTGCTTTTTATGCGATGAAGTACCAATTATCGTTATCTGTTCCAATATTTGTATGAGAGGGGGTGAGTGGGTGAAGTGTCTTTGTTTTGCTTCTGTTTGTATAGTGTGGGAGAGATAGGCATTGTCCCTGGTTTTGTTGTGTATGTCTTTTATTAGTCTTGCCTCGTCTGAGGTGTTTGGTCTGTGCGCGTTTTGGGTGCGCACATGTGAAGACTTCTTTTAGAAGCTTCTCGGTCTTACCTGTTTGGTTTTACCCTTAGGTTGGTGGTTACCTCATGTGAGGTGTTTGGTCTGTGCGTTACGGGTGCGCACATGTGAAGTCTTCTTTTGAAGCTTCTCGGTTTTACCTGCTTGGTTTTACCCTTAGGTTGGTGGTTACCTCATGTGAGGTGTTTGGTCTGTGCGTTGCGGGTGCGCACATGTGAAGACTTCTTTTGGAGCTTCTTGGTTTTACCTGTTTGGTTTTACCCTTGGGTTGGTGGTTACCTCATGTGAGGTGTTTGGTTTGTGCGTTACGGGTGCGCACATGTGAAGGCTTCTTTTGAAGCTTCTAGGTCTTATCTGTTTGGTTTTACCCTTAGATTGGTGTTACCTCGTGTGAGGTCTTAGTCTGTGCGTTAAGAGTGCGCACGCAAGAAGACTCCCTATTTGGAGGCTTCTCAGTCTTTCCGGTTTGGTATTACCCTTGAGTTGGTTGGGTACTTCGTGTGTGGTGTTGGTCTGTGCGTCACATGTGCGCACGTGTGGAGATTTCTTATCTTCTGGTTTTCTGTTTTGCCTGTCTGGGGTTGCAAGTTTACCCTTTTCTGTTATTCTTGAAGCTCTTTGATTTTTATATGTGTGTATGTCCATCAGCGCACATTTTTCTTGATTAGTCTTGTTGCATGTATGAACTTTGGTTTTGCATGCTCCTATTTCGTTCAATTTTGATGAGGGGGGGATGTGTTATAATCTTGTATGTGATTAATGCATCCTCTGTTCCTGCCTTTGCCTTGCTGCTCAGTCTGTGTGATGTCATCGGAATGTTGGAGAGTGTTTGAGTGGAAGAAGGGATCAGTTGGTGTGGAAGGGCTGAGCAGCAGGGAGGCTGCTCCTGGTGGGGCATTGAATGGCTTTGAAGAAGGCCTAGCATGTGGCTAATGTGGATCTTATCTAAGGAATAAAACAACGATCCTGAACTACATCACCTGGACTATGTATCTTTCTTTTGATTGTAACAGTGTTTCAGTGTATTGGGCAGTACAGTGGTGTTCGGGCAGTGTAGGGGGTCATGCAGGGGGATGGTGTTTCAGGGTTTAGGGCAGTGCAGTGGTGTTCGGGCAGTGTAGGTGGTCCTGCAGGGGGTGATGTTTCAGGGTTCAGGGCAGTGCAGTGGTTTTCGGGCAGTGTAGGGGTTGTGCTGGGGCAAGTGTTTCAGGGTTTAGGGCAGTGCAGTGGTGTTTGGGCAGTGTAGGAGGTCGTGCTGAGGCTGGTGTTTCAAGGTTTAGGACAGGGCAGTGGTGTTCATGCAGTGTAGGGGGTCGTGCTCGGGGTGGTGTTTCAGTGTTTAGGGCAGAGCAGAGGTGTTCGGGCAGTTTAAGGGGTCGTGCTGGGGGGGGTTTTAGGGTTTAGGGCAGTGCAGTGGTGTTTGGATAGTGTAGGGGGTCATGCGGGGGTAGTGTTTTAGGGTTTATGGTAGTGCAGTGGTGTTTGGGTAGTGTAGGGGGTCATGCTGGGGGTAGTGTTTTAGGGTTTAGGGTAGTGCAGTGGTGTTTGGGTAGTGTAAGGGGTCGTGCTGGGGCTGGTGTTTCAGGGTTTAGGGTGGTGCAGTGGTGTTCGGACACTGTAGTGGTTCATGCTGGGGCTGGTGTTTCAGGGTTTAGGGCGGTGCAGTGGTGTTAGGGCAGTGTAGAGCTTCGTGTTGGGGCTGGTGTTTCAGGGTTTAGGGTAGTGCAGTGGTGTTTGTGTAATGTAGGGGGTCATGCTGGTGGTAGTGTTTTAGGGTTTAAGGTAGTGCAGTGATGTTTGTGTAGTTTAGGGGGTCGTGCTTGGGGTAGATTTAAGGTTCAGGGTAGTGCAGTGGTGTGTGTGTAGTGTCGGGGGTCGTGCTGGGGTAGTGTTTTAGGGTTTAGGGCAGTGCAGTGGTGTTTGTGTAGTTTAGGGGGTCATGCTGGGGGTAGTGTTTTCGGGATTGGGGTAGTGCAATGGTGTTTGTGTAGTGTAGGGGATCATGCTGGCGGCAGTGTTTCAGGGTTTAGGCAGTGCAGTGGTGTTCTGGCAGTGTAGGGGGTCTTGCTGGGGCTGGTGTTTCAGGGTTTAGGCAGTGCAGCGGTGTTCGGGCAGTGTAGGGTGTCTTGCTGGGACTGGTGTTTCAGGGTTTAGGGTAGTGCAGTGGTGTTTGGGTAGAGAAGGGGGTTGTGCTGGGGTAGTGTTTTAGGGTTTAGGGTAGTGTAGTGGGTCGTGCTGGGGGCAGTGTTTTAGGGTTTATTGTAGTTCAGTGGTGTTTGGGTAGTGTAGGGCGTCGTGCTGAGGGCAGTGTTTTAGGGTAGTGCAGTGGTGTTTGGGTAGTGTAGGGGGTCGTGCTGGGGTAGTGTTTTAGGGTTTAGGGTAGTGCAGTGGTGTTGGTGTAGTGTTTGCATATGGCTGGGTCCAAACTGGAATGGCATTGTGAGCAAAAAAACAATGGATTTATGCCCAGATCTCTGTACTGGGGTGAATGTATGACATTGTTCTGCATTCTGTCCATCAATAGTTCTTTTTGCATTTGTCACCCCGAGTGGGACGGGTATGCTCAGACGTGAGTCCCGTGCTCTCCATCCCACTTGAATCAAGCTATCCTGGCTGAAGAGGGGTGAAACCCCGAAACGGGTCCTAGGATGCTTGTTTCCAGTCCAGGGAGGACGTGGGCTGGCAGTTTGGGCTGGACTGTTCCCATTGGGCACAGGGTCAAGACTGATTTGCATATGGCTGGGTCCAAACTGGAATGGCATTGTGAGCAAAAAAACGATGTATTTAGGCCCAGATCTCTGTACTGGGGTGAATGTATGACATTGTTCTGCATTCTGTTCATCAATAGTTCTTTTCGCAGGTGTAGTGTGGGGGGTCGTGCTGGAGGTAGATTTTTAGGGTTTAGGGTAGTACATGTTTCTTTGGGTACCTTAGGGGGTCGTGCTGAGGGTAGATTTAGGGTTTAAGGTAGTGAAGTGGTGTTTGGGTATCATAGGGGGTAGCGCTGGGGGTAGATTTAGGGTTTAGGATAGTGCAGTGGTGCTTGGGTAGTGTAGGGGGTTGTGCTGGGGGTAGATTAAGGGTTTAGGGTAGTGCAGTGGTGTTTGGGTAGTGTAGGGAGTGGTGCTGGGGGGAGTGTTTTAGGGTTTAGGGTAGTGCAGTGGTGTTTGGGTAGTGTAGGGGGTCGTGCTGGGGCTGGTGTTTCAGGGTGTAGGGCGGTGCAGTGGTGTTCGGACACTGTAGTGGTTCATGCTGGGGCTGGTGTTTCAGGGTGTAGGGCGGTGCAGTGGTGTTAGGGCAGTGTAGAGGTTCGGGCTGGGGCTGGTGTTTCAGGGCTTAGGGCAGTTCAATGGTGTTCGGGCAGTGTAGGGGGTCCTGCAGGGGGTGGTGTTTCAGGGTTTTGGGCAGTGCAGTGGTGTTCGGGCAGTGTAAGGGTCGTGCTGGGCTAGTGCTTCAGGGTTTAGGGCAGTGCAGTGGTGTTCGGGCAGTGTAGGAGGTCGTGCTGAGGCTTGTGTTTCAGGGTTTAGGGCAGGGCAGTGGTGTTCATGCAGTGTAGGGGGTCGTGCTCGGGGTGGTGTTTTAGGGTTTAGGGCAGAGCAGAGGTGTTCGTGCAGTGTATGGGGTCATGCTGGGGGGGGGTGTTTTAGGGTTTAGGGCAGTGCAGTGGTGTTCCGGCAGTGTAGGGGGTCATGCTGGGGGTGGTGTTTCACGGTTTAGGGCAGTGGAGTGGTGTTCGGGCAGTGTAGGGGGTCGTGCTGGTGTTTCAGGGTTTAGGGTAGTGCAGTGGTGTTTGTGTAGTATAGGGGGTTGTGCTGGGGGTGGTGTTTACGGTTTAGGGCAGTGCAGTGGTGTTCGGGCAGTGTAGGGGGTTGTGCTCGGGGTGATGTTTCAGGGTTTAGGGCAGAGCAGTGGTGTTTAGGCAGTGTAGGGGGTCATGCTGGGGCTGGTGTTTCAGGGTTTAGGGTAGTGCAGTGGTGTTTGTGTAGTGTAGGGGGTTGTGCTGGGGGTAGTGCTTTAGGGTTTAGGGCAGTGAAGTGGTGTTTGGGTAGTGTAGGGGGTCATGCGGGGGTAGTGTTTTAGGGTTTATGGTAGTGCAGTGGTGTTTGGGTAGTGTAGGGGGTCATGCTGGGGGTAGTGTTTTAGGGTTTAGGGTAGTGCAGTGGTGTTTGGGTCGTGTAGGGGGTCGGGCTGGGGGTAGTGTTTTAGGGTTTAGGGTAGTGCAGTGGTGTTTGGGTAGTGTAGGGGGTTGTGCGGGAGCTGGTGTTTCAGGGTTTAGGGTGGTGCAGGGGTGTTCGGACACTGTAGTGGTTCATGCTGGGGCTGGTGTTTCAGGGTTTAGGGCGGTGAAATGGTGTTAGGGCAGTGTAGAGGTTTGTGCTGGGGCTGGTGTTTCAGGGTTTAGGGCAGTGCAGTGGTGTTTGTGTAGTATAGGGGGTCATGCTGGGGGTGGTGTTTCACGGATTAGGGCAGTGGAGTGGTGTTCGGGCAGTGTAAGGGGTCTTGCTGGCGGTGGTGTTTCAGGGTTTAGGGCAGTGGTGTTCGGGCAGTGTAGGGGGTCTTCCTGGGGCTGGTGTTTCAGGGCTTAGGGCAGTTCAGTGGTGTTCGGGCAGTGTAGGGGGTCCTGCTGGGGGTGGTGTTTCAGGGTTTAGGGCAGTGCAGTGGTGTTCGGGCAGTGTAGGGGTCGTGCTGGGCTAGTGTTTCAGGGTTTAGGGCAGTGCAGTGGTGTTCGGGCAGTGTAGGAGGTCGTGCTGAGGCTTGTGTTTCAGGGTTTAGGGCAGGGCATAGGTGTTCTTGCAGTGTAGGGGGTCATGCTCGGGGTGGTGTTTCAGGGTTTAGGGCAGAGCAGAGGTGTTCGGACAGTGTAGGGGGTCATGCTGGGGAGGTGTTTTAGGATGTAGGGCAGTGCAGTGGTGTTTCGGCAGTGTAGGGGGTCATGCTGGGGGTGGTGTTTCACAGTTTAGGGCAGTGGAGTGGTGTTCGGGCAGTGTAGGGGGTCGTGCTGGTGTTTCAGGGTTTAGGGTAGTGCAGTGGTGTTTGTGTAGTATAGGGGGTTGTGCTGGGGGTGGTGTTTACAGTTTAGGGCAGTGCAGTGGTGTTCGGGCAGTGTAGGGGGTAATGCTCGGGGTGATGTTTCCGAGTTTAGGGCAGAGCAGTGGTGTTTGGGCAGTGTAGGGGGTTGTGCTGGGGCTGGTGTTTCAGGGTTTAGGGTAGTGCAGTGGTGTTTGTGTAGTGTAGGGGGTCATGCTGGGGGTAGTGCTTTAGGGTTTAGGGTAGTGCAGTGGTGTTTGGGTCGTGTAGGGGGTCGGGCTGGGGTAGTGTTTTAGGGTTGAGGGTAGTGCAGTGGTGTTTGGGTAGTGTAGGGGTCGTGCTGGGGCTGGTGTTTCAGGGTTTAGGGTGGTGCAGTGGTGTTCGGACACTGTAGTGGTTCATGCTGGGGCTGGTGTTTCAGGGTTTAGGGTGGTGCAATGGTGTTAGGGCAGTGTAGAGGTGCGTGCTGGGGCTGGTGTTTCAGGGTTTAGGGCAGTGCAGTGGTGTTTGTGTAGTTTAGGGGGTCATGCTGGGGATAGTGTTTTAGGGATTGGGGTAGTGCAATGGTGTTTGTGTAGTGTAGGGGGTCATGCTGGCGTCAGTGTTTCAGGGTTTAGGGCAGTGCAGTGGTGTTCTGGCAGTCTAGGGGGTCTTGCTGGGGCTGGTGTTTTAGGGTTTAGGGCAGTGCAGTGGTGTTCGGGCAGTGTAGGGGTCGTGCTGGGCTAGTGTTTCAGGGTTTAGGGCAGTGCAGTGGTGTTCGGGCAGTGTAGGAGGTCGTGCTGAGGCTTGTGTTTCAGGGTTTAGGGCAGGGCATAGGTGTTCTTGCAGTGTAGGGGGTCATGCTCGGGGTGGTGTTTCAGGGTTTAGGGCAGAGCAGAGGTGTTCGGACAGTGTAGGGGGTCATGCTGGGGAGGTGTTTTAGGATGTAGGGCAGTGCAGTGGTGTTTCGGCAGTGTAGGGGGTCATGCTGGGGGTGGTGTTTCACAGTTTAGGGCAGTGGAGTGGTGTTCGGGCAGTGTAGGGGGTCGTGCTGGTGTTTCAGGGTTTAGGGTAGTGCAGTGGTGTTTGTGTAGTATAGGGGGTTGTGCTGGGGGTGGTGTTTACGGTTTAGGGCAGTGCAGTGGTGTTCGGGCAGTGTAGGGGGTAATGCTCGGGGTGATGTTTCCGAGTTTAGGGCAGAGCAGTGGTGTTTGGGCAGTGTAGGGGGTTGTGCTGGGGCTGGTGTTTCAGGGTTTAGGGTAGTGCAGTGGTGTTTGTGTAGTGTAGGGGGTCATGCTGGGGGTAGTGCTTTAGGGTTTAGGGCAGTGAAGTGGTGTTTGGGTAGTGTAGGGGGTCATGCGGGGATAGTGTTTTAGGGTTTATGGTAGTGCAGTGGTGTTTGGGTAGTGTAGGGGGTCATGCTGGGGGTAGTGTTTTAGGGTTTAGGGTAGTGCAGTGGTGTTTGGGTCGTGTAGGGGGTCGGGCTGGGGTAGTGTTTTAGGGTTGAGGGTAGTGCAGTGGTGTTTGGGTAGTGTAGGGGTCGTGCTGGGGCTGGTGTTTCAGGGTTTAGGGTGGTGCAGTGGTGTTCGGACACTGTAGTGGTTCATGCTGGGGCTGGTGTTTCAGGGTTTAGGGTGGTGCTAAGGTGTTAGGGCAGTGTAGAGGTGCGTGCTGGGGCTGGTGTTTCAGGGTTTAGGGCAGTGCAGTGGTGTTTGTGTAGTTTAGGGGGTCATGCTGGGGATAGTGTTTTAGGGATTGGGGTAGTGCAATGGTGTTTGTGTAGTGTAGGGGGTCATGCTGGCGTCAGTGTTTCAGGGTTTAGGGCAGTGCAGTGGTGTTCTGGCAGTCTAGGGGGTCTTGCTGGGGCTGGTGTTTTAGGGTTTAGGCAGTGCAGCGGTGTTCGGGCAGTGTAGGGTGTCTTGCTGGTACTGGTGTTTCAGGGTTTAGGGTAGTGCAGTGGTGTTTGGGTAGAGAAGGGGGTTGTGCTGGGGTAGTGTTTTAGGGTTTAGGGTAGTGTAGTGGATCGTGCTGGGGGCAGTGTTTTAGGGTTTATTGTAGTTCAGTGGTGTTTGGGTAGTGTAGGGGGTCGTGCTGAGGGCAGTGTTTTAGGGTAGTGCAGTGGTGTTTGGGTAGTGTAGGGGGTCGTGCTGGGGTAGTGTTTTAGGGTTTAGGGTAGTGCAGTGGTGTTGGTGTAGTGTTTGCATATGGCTGGGTCCAAACTGGAATGGCATTGTGAGCAAAAAAACGATGTATTTAGGCCCAGATCTCTGTACTGGGGTGAATGTATGACATTGTTCTGCATTCTGTCCATCAATAGTTCTTTTTGCATTTGTCACCCCGAGTGGGACGGGTATGCTCAGACATGAGTCCCGTGCTCTGCATGCCACTTGAATCAAGCTATCCTGGCTGAAGAGGGGTGAAACCCCGAAACGGGTCCTAGGATGCTTGTTTCCAGTCCAGGGAGGACGTGGCCTGGCAGTTCGGGCTGGACAGTTCCCATTGGGCACAGGGTCAAGACTGATTTGCATATGGCTGGGTCCAAACTGGAATGGCATCGTGAGCAAAAAAACGATGTATTTAGGCCCAAATCTCTGTACTGGGGTGAATGTATGACATTGTTCTGCATTCTGTTCATCAATAGTTCTTTTCGCAGGTGTAGTGTAGGGGTCGTGCTGGGGGTAGTGTTTTAGGGTTTAGGGTAGTGCAGGTTTCTTTGGGTACCTTAGGGGGTCGTGCTGAGGGTAGATTTAGGGTTTAAGGTAGTGCAGTGGTGTTTGGGTATCATAGGGGGTAGCGCTGGGGGTAGATTTAGGGTTTAGGGTAGTGCAGTGGTGCTTGGGTAGTGTAGGGGTTGTGCTGGGGGTAGATTAAGGGTTTAGGGTAGTGCAGTGGTGTTTGGGTAGCGTAGGAAGTGGTGCTGGGGGGAGTGTTTTAGGGTTTAGGGTAGTGCAGTGGTGTTTGAGTAGAGTAGGGGGTCGTGCTGGGGCTGGTGTTTCAGGGTTTAGGGTGGTGCAGTGGTGTTCGGACACTGTAGTGGTTCATGCTGGAGCTGGTGTTTCAGGTTTTAGGGCGGTGCAGTGGTGTTAGGGCAGTGTAGAGGTTCGTGCTGGGGCTGGTGTTTCAGGGCTTAGGGCATTTCAGTGGTGTTCGGGCAGTGTAGGGGGTTGTGCACGGGGGTGGTGTTTCAGTGTATTGGGCAGTACAGTGGTGTTCGGGCAGTGTAGGGGGTCGTACAGGGGGGTGGTGTTTCAGGGTTTAGGGCAGTGCAGTGGTGTTCGGGCAGTGTAGAGGTTCGTGCTGGGGCTGGTGTTTCAGGGCTTAGGGCAGTTCAGTGGTGGTCGGGTAGTGTAGGGGGTCCTGCAGGGGGTAGTGTTTTAGGGTTTAGGGCAGTGCAGTGGTGTTCGGGCAGTGTAGGGGTCGTGCTGGGGCTAGTGTTTCAGGGTTTAGGGCAGTGCAGTGGTGTTCGGGCAGTGTAGGAGGCCGTGCTGAGGCTGGTGTTTCAGGGTTTAGGGCAGGGCAGTGGTGTTCATGCAGTGTAGGGGGTTGTGCTCGGGGTGGTGTTTCAGGGTTTAGGGCAGAGCAGAGGTGTTCGGGCAGTGTAGGGGGTCGTGCTGGGGGGATGTTTTAGGGTTTAGGGCAGTGCAGTGGTGTTCCGGCAGTGTAGGGGGTCATGCTGGGGATGGCGTTTCACGGTTTAGGGCAGTGGAGTGGTGTTCGGGCAGTATAGGGGGTCTTGCTTGGGGTGGTGTTTCAGGGTTTAGGGCAGTGGTGTTCAGGCAGTGTAGGGGGTCTTCCTGGGGCTGGTGTTTCAGGGTTTAGGGCAGTGTAGTGGTGTTCGGGCAGTGTAGGGGGTCGTGCTGGTGTTTCAGGGTTTAGGGTAGTGCAGAGGTGTTTGTGTAGTATAGGGGTTTTTGCTGGGGGTGGTGTTTACGGTTTAGGGCAGTGCAGTGGTGTTCGGGCAGTGTAGGGTTTGTGCTTGGGGTGATGTTTCAGGGTTTAGGGCAGAGCAGTGGTGTTCGGGCAGTGTAGGGGTCGTGCTGGGCTAGTGTTTCAGGGTTTAGGGCAGTGCAGTGGTGTTCGGGCAGTGTAGGAGGTCGTGCTGAGGCTTGTGTTTCAGGGTTTAGGGCAGGGCAGTGGTGTTCATGCAATGTAGGGGGTCATGCTCGGGGTGGTGTTTCAGGGTTTAGGGCAGAGCAGAGGTGTTCGGGCAGTGTAGGGGGTCATGCTGGGGGGGTGTTTTAGGGTTTAGGGCAGTGCAGTGGTGTTCCGGCAGTGTAGGGGGTCATGCTGGGGGTGGTGTTTCACAGTTTAGAGCAGTGGAGTGGTGTTCGGGCAGTGTAGGGGGTCGTGCTGGTGTTTCAGGGTTTAGGGTAGTGCAGTGGTGTTTGTGTAGTATAGGGGGTTGTGCTGGGGGTGGTGTTTACCGTTTAGGGAAGTGCAGTGGTGTTCGGGCAGTGTAGGGGGTCATGCTCGGGGTGATGTTTCCGGGTTTAGGGCAGAGCAGTGGTGTTTGGGCAGTGTAGGGGGTTGTGCTGGGGCTGGTGTTACAGGGTTTAGGGTAGTGCAGTGGTGTTTGTGTAGTGTAGGGGTCATGCTGGGGGTAGTGCTTTAGGGTTTAGGGCAGTGAAGTGGTGTTTGGGTAGTGTAGGGGGTCATGCGGGGGTAGTGTTTTAGGGTTTATGGTAGTGCAGTGGTGTTTGGGTAGTGTAGGGGGTCATGCTGGGGGTAGTGTTTTAGGGTTTAGGGTAGTGCAGTGGTGTTTGGGTCATGTAGGGGGTCAGGCTGGGGGTAGTGTTTTAGGGTTTAGGGTAGTGCAGTGGTGTTTGAGTAATGTAGGGGTCGTGCTGGGGCTGGTGTTTCAGGGTTTAGGGTAGTGCAGTGGTGTTCGGACACTGTAGTGGTTCATGCTGGGGCTGGTGTTTCAGGGTTTAGGGTGGTGCAATGATGTTAGGGCAGTGTAGAGGTGCGTGCTGGGGCTGGTGTTTCAGGGTTTAGGGCAGTGCAGTGGTGTTTGTGTAGTTTAGGGGGTCATGCTGGGGGTAGTGTTTTAGGGATTGGGGTAGTGCAATGGTGTTTGTGTAGTGTAGGGGGTCATGCTGGCGGCAGTGTTTCAGGGTTTAGGGCAGTGCAGTGGTGTTCGGGCAGTGTAGGAGGTCGTGCTGAGGCTTGTGTTTCAGGGTTTAGGGCAGGGCAGTGGTGTTCATGCAGTGTAGGGGGTCGTGCTCGGGGTGGTGTTTCAGGGTTTAGGGCAGTGGAGTGGTGTTCGGGCAGTGTAGGGGGTCATGCTGGTGTTTCAGGGTTTATGGTATTGCAGTGGTGTTTGTGTAGTATAGGGGGTTGTGCTGGGGGTGGTGTTTACGGTTTAGGGCAGTGCAGTGGTGTTCGGGCAGTGTAGGGGGTTGTGCTCGGGGTGATGTTTCAGGGTTTATGGCAGAGCAGTGGTGTGGGCAGTGTAGGGGGTCGTGCTGGGGCTGGTGTTTAAGGGTTTAGGGTAGTGCAGTGGTGTTTGTGTAGTGTGGGGGTCGTGCTGGGGGTAGTGCTTTAGGGTTTAGGGCAGTGAAGTGGTGTTTGGGTAGTGTAGGGGGTCATGCGGGGGTAGTGTTTTAGGGTTTATGGTAGTGCAGTGGTGTTTGGGTAGTGTAGGGGGTCATGCTGGGGGTAGTGTTTTAGGGTTTAGGGTAGTGCAGTGGTGTTTGGGTCGTGTAGGGGGTCGGGCTGGGGGTAGTGTTTTAGGGTTTAGGGTAGTGCAGTGGTGTTTGGGTAGTGTAGGGGGTCGTGCGGGAGCTGGTGTTTCAGGGTTTAGGGTGGTGCAGTGGTGTTCGGACACTGTAGTGGTTCATGCTGGGGCTGGTGTTTCAGGGTTTAGGGCGGTGAAGTGGTGTTAGGGCAGTGTAGAGGTTCGTGCTGGGGCTGGTGTTTCAGGGTTTAGGGCAGTGCAGTGGTGTTTGTGTAGTATAGGGGGTCATGCTGGGGGTGGTGTTTCACGGATTAGGGCAGTGGAGTGGTGTTCGGGCAGTGTAAGTGGTCTTGCTGGGGGTGGTGTTTCAGGGTTTAGGGCAGTGGTGTTCGGGCAGTGTAGGGGGTCTTCCTGGGGCTGGTGTTTCAGGGTTTAGGGCAGTGTAGTGGTGTTCGGGCAGTGTAGGGGGTCGTGCTGGTGTTTCAGGGTGTAGGGTAGTGCAGTGGTGTTTGTGTAGTATAGGGTGTTGTGCTGGGGGCGGTGTTTACGGTTTAGGTCAGTGCAGTGGTTGTTCGGTGCAGTGTAGGGGGTCATGCTCGGGGTGATGTTTCCGGGTTTAGGGCAGAGCAGTGGTGTTTGGGCAGTGTAGGGGGTTGTGCTGGGGCTGGTGTTTCAAGGTTTAGGGTGGTGCAGTGGTGTTCGGACACTGTAGTGGTTCATGCTGGGGCTGGTGTTTCAGGGTTTAGGGCGGTGCAGTGGTGTTAGGGCAGTGTAGAGGTTCATGCTGGGGCTGGTGTTTCAGGGCTAAGGGCAGTTCAGTGGTGTTCGGGCAGTGTAGGGGGTCCTGCAGGGGGTGGTGTTTCAGGGTTTAGGGCAGTGCAGTGGTGTTCGGGCAGTGTAGGGGTCGTGCTGAGCTAGTGTTTCAGGGTTTAGGGCAGTGCAGTGGTGTTTGGGCAGTGTAGGAGGTCGTGCTGAGGCTTGTGTTTCAGGGTTTAAAGGCAGGGCAGTGGTGTTCATGCAGTGTAGGGGGTCATGCTCAGGGT
This sequence comes from Triturus cristatus, assembly GCF_964204655.1. Taxonomy (NCBI): domain Eukaryota; kingdom Metazoa; phylum Chordata; class Amphibia; order Caudata; family Salamandridae; genus Triturus; species Triturus cristatus. The sequence goes on along the minus strand of NC_140579.1, from coordinate 228,133,049 downwards.
GGTGTTTCAGGGTTTAGGGCAGAGCAGAGGTGTTCGGGCAGTGTAGGGGGTCATGCTGGGGGGGTGTTTTACGGTGTAGGGCAGTGCAGTGGTGTTCCGGCAGTGTAGGGGTTCATGCTGGGGGTGGTGTTTCACAGTTTAGGGCAGTGGAGTGGTGTTCGGCAGTGTAGGGGGTCGTGCTGGTTTTTCAGGGTTTAGGGTAGTGCAGTGGTGTTTGTGTAGTATAGGGGGTTGTGCTGGGGTGGTGTTTACGGTTTAGGGCAGTGCAGTGGTGTTCGGGCAGTGTAGGGGGTCATGCTCGGGGTGATGTTTCCGAGGTTAGGGCAGAGCAGTGGTGTTTGGGCAGTGTAGGGGGTTGTGCTGGGGCTGGTGTTTCAGGGTTTAGGGTAGTGCAGTGGTGTTTGTGTAGTGTAGGGGGTCATGCTGGGGGTAGTGCTTTAGGGTTTAGGGCTGTGAAGTGGTGTTTGGGTAGTGTAGGGGGTCATGCGGGGGTAGTGTTTTAGGGTTTATGGTAGTGCAGTGGTGTTTGGGTAGTGTAGGGGGTCATGCTGGGGGTAGTGTTTTAGGGTTTAGGGTAGTGCAGTGGTGTAGGGGGTCGGGCTGGGGGTAGTGTTTTAGGGTTTAGGGTAGTGCAGTTGTGTTTGGGTAGTGTAGGGGTCGTGCTGGGGCTGGTGTTTCAGGGTTTAGGGTGGTGCAGTGGTGTTCGGACACTGTAGTGGTTCATGCTGGGGCTGGTGTTTCAGGGTTTAGGGTGGTGCAATGGTGTTAGGGCAGTGTAGAGGTGCGTGCTGGGGCTGGTGTTTCAGGGTTTAGGGCAGTGCAGTGGTGTTTGTGTAGTTTAGGGGGTCATGCTGGGGGTAGTGTTTTAGGGATTGGGGTAGCCTAATGGTGTTTGTGTGGTGTAGGGGGTCATGCTGGCGGCAGTGTTTCAGGGTTTAGGGCAGTGCAGTGGTGTTCTGGCAGTGTAGGGGGTCTTGCTGGGGCTGGTGTTTCAGGGTTTAGGCAGTGCAGCGGTGTTCGGGCAGTGTAGGGTGTCTTGCTGGTACTGGTGTTTCAGGGTTTAGGGTAGTGCAGTGGTGTTTGGGTAGAGAAGGGGGTTGTGCTGGGGTAGTGTTTTAGGGTTTAGGGTAGTGTAGTGGATCGTGCTGGGGGCAGTGTTTTAGGGTTTATTGTAGTTCAGTGGTGTTTAGGTAGTGTAGGGGGTCGTACTGAGGGCAGTGTTTTAGGGTAGTGCAGTGGTGTTTGGGTAGTGTAGGGGGTCGTATTGGGGTAGTGTTTTAGGGTTTAGGGTAGTGCAGTGGTGTTGGTGTAGTGTTTGCATATGGCTGGGTCCAAACTGGAATGGCATTGTGAGCAAAAAAACGATGTATTTAGGCCCAGATCTCTGTACTGGGGTGAATGTATGACATTGTTCTGCATTCTGTCCATCAATAGTTCTTTTTGCATTTGTCACCCCGAGTGGGACGGGTATGCTCAGATGTGAGTCCCGTGCTCTCCATGCCACTTGAATCAAGCTATCCTGGCTGAAGAGGGGTGAAACCCCGAAACGGGTCCTAGGATGCTTGTTTCCAGTCCAGGGAGGACGTGGCCTGGCAGTTCGGGCTGGACTGTTCCCATTGGGCACAGGGTCAAGACTGATTTGCATATGGCTGGGTCCAAACTGGAATGGCATTGTGAGCAAAAAAACGATGTATTTAGGCCCAAATCTCTGTACTGGGGTGAATGTATGACATTGTTCTGCATTCTGTTCATCAATAGTTCTTTTCGCAGGTGTAGTGTAGGGGTCGTGTTGGGGGTAGTGTTTTAGGGTTTAGGGTAGTGCAGATTTCTTTGGGTACCTTAGGGGGTCGTGCTGAGGGTAGATTTAGGGTTTAAGGTAGTGCAGTGGTGTTTGGGTATCATAGGGGGTAGCGCTGGGGTAGATTTAGGGTTTAGGGTAGTGCAGTGCTGCTTGGGTAGTGTAGGGGGTTGTGCTGGGGGTAGATTAAGGGTTTAGGATAGTGCAGTGGTGTTTGGGTAATGTAGGGAGTGGTGCTGGGGGGAGTGTTTTAGGGTTTAGGGTAGTGCAGTGGTGTTTGGGTAGTGTAGGGGGTCGTGCTGGGGCTGGTGTTTCAGGGTTTAGGGTGGTGCAGTGGTGTTAGGACACTGTAGTGGTTCAGCCTGGGGCTGGTGTTTCAGGGTTTAGGGCGGTGCAGTGGTGTTAGGGCAGTGTAGAGGTTCGTGCTGGGGCTGGTGTTTCAGGGCTTAGGGCAGTTCAGTGGTGTTCGGGCAGTGTAGGGGGTTGTGCATGGGGGTGGTGTTTCAGTGTATTGGGCAGTACAGTGGTGTTCGGGCAGTGTAGGGGGTCGTACAGGGGGGTGGTGTTTCAGGGTTTAGGGCAGTGCAGTGGTGTTCGGGCAGTGTAGGTGGTCCTGCAGGGGGTGGTGTTTCAGGGTTTAGGGCAGTGCAGTGGTGTTCGGGCAGTGTAGAGGTTCGTGCTGGGGCTGGTGTTTCAGGGCTTAGGGCAGTTCAGTGGTGGTCGGGTAGTGTAGGGGGTCCTGCAGGGGGTGGTGTTTCAGGGTTTAGGGCAGTGCAGTGGTGTTCGGGCAGTGTAGGGGTCGTGCTGGGGCTAGTGTTTCAGGGTTTAGGGCAGTGCAGTGGTGTTCGGGCAGTGTAGGAGGCCGTGCTGAGGTTGGTGTTTCAGGGTTTATGGCAGGGCAGTGGTGTTCATGCAGTGTAGGGGGTCGTGCTCGGGGTGGTGTTTCAGGGTTTAGGGCAGAGCAGAGGTGTTCGGGCAGTGTAGGGGGTCGTGCTGGGGGGATGTTTTAGGGTTTAGGGCAGTGCAGTGGTGTTCCGGCAGTGTAGGGGGTCATGGTGGGGGTGGCGTTTCACGGTTAAGGGCAGTGGAGTGGTGTTCGGGCAGTATAGGGGTCTTGCTTGGGGTGGTGTTTCAGGGTTCAGGGCAGTGGTGTTCGGGCAGTGTAGGGGGTCTTCCTGGGGCTGGTGTTTCAGGGTTTAGGGCAGTGTAGTGGTGTTCGGGCAGTGTAGGGGGTCGTGCTGGTGTTTCAGGGTTTAGGGTAGTGCAGTGGTGTTTGTGTAGTATAGGGGGTTGTGCTGGGGGTGGTGTGTACGGTTTAGGGCAGTGCAGTGGTGTTCGGGCAGTGTAGGGGGTTGTGCTCGGGGTGATGTTTCAGGGTTTAGGGCAGAGCAGTGGTGTTCGGGCAGAGTAGGGGTCGTGCTGGGCTAGTGTTTCAGGGTTTAGGGCAGTGCAGTGGTGTTCGGGCAGTGTAGGAGGTCGTGCTGAGGCTTGTGTTTCAGGGTTTAGGGCAGGGCAGTGGTGTTCATGCAGTGTAGGGGGTCATGCTCGGGTGGTGTTTCAGGGTTTAGGGCAGAGCAGAGGTGTTCGGGCAGTGTAGGGGGTCATGCTGGGGGGGTGTTTTAGGGTTTAGGGCAGTGCAGTGGTGTTCCGGCAGTGTAGGGGGTCATGCTGGGGGTGGTGTTTCACAGTTTAGGGCAGTGGAGTGGTGTTCGGGCAGTGTAGGGGGTCGTGCTGGTGTTTCAGGGTTTAGGGTAGTGCAGTGATGTTTGTGTAGTATAGGGGGTTGTGCTGGGGGTGGTGTTTACGGTTTAGGGCAGTGCAGTGGTGTTCGAGCAGTGTAGGGGGTCATGCTCGGGGTGATGTTTCCGGGTTTAGGGCAGAGCAGTGGTGTTTGGGAAGTGTAGGGGGTTGTGCTGGGGCTGGTGTTTCAGGGTTTAGGGTACTGCAGTGGTGTTTGTGTAGTGTAGGGGGTCATGCTGAGGGTAGTGCTTTAGGGTTTAGGGCAGTGAAGTGGTGTTTGGGTAGTGTAGGGGGTCATGCGGGGGTAGTGTTTTAGGGTTTATGGTAGTGCAGTGGTGTTTGGGTAGTGTAGGGGGTCATGCTGGGGGTAGTGTTTTAGGGTTTAGGGTAGTGCAGTGGTGTTTGGGTCGTGTAGGGGGTCGGGCTGGGGGTAATGTTTTAGGGTTTAGGGTAGTGCAGTGGTGTTTGGGTAGTGTAGGGGTCGTGCTGGGGCTGGTGTTTCAGGGTTTAGGGTGGTGCCGTGGTGTTCGGACACTGTAGTGGTTCATGCTGGGGCTGGTGTTTCAGGGTTTAGGGTGGTGCAATGGTGTTAGGGCAGTGCAGAGGTGCGTGCTGGGGCTGGTGTTTCAGGGTTTAGGGCAGGGCAGTGGTGTTTGTGTAGTTTAGGGGGTCATGCTGGGGGTAGTGTTTTAGGGATTGGGGTAGTGCAACGGTGTTTCTGTAGTGTAGGGGGTCATGCTGGCGGCAGTGTTCCAGGGTTTAGGGCAGTGCAGTGGTGTTCTGGCAGTGTAGGGGGTCTTGCTGGGGCTGGTGTTTCAGGGTTTAGGCAGTGCAGCGGTGTTCGGGCAGTGTAGGGTGTCTTGCTGGTACTGGTGTTTCAGGGTTTAGGGTAGTGCAGTGGTGTTTAGGTAGAGAAGGGGGTTGTGCTGGGGTAGTGTTTTAGGGTTTAGGGTAGTGTAGTGGATCGTGCTGGGGGCAGTGTTTTAGGGTTTATTGTAGTTCAGTGGTGTTCGGGCAGTGTAGGGGGTCGTGCTGGTGTTTCAGGGTTTAGGGTAGTGCAGTGGTGTTTGTGTAGTATAGGGGGTTGTGCTGGGGGTGGTGTTTACGGTTTAGGGCAGTGCAGTGGTGTTTGGGCAGTGTAGGGGGTCGTGCTGGGGCTGGTGTTTCAGGGTTTAGGGTAGTGCAGTGGTGTTTGTGTAGTGTAGGGGGTCGTGCTGGGGGTAGTGCTTTAGGGTTTAGGGCAGTGAAGTGGTGTTTGGGTAGTGTAGGGGGTCATGCGGGGGTAGTGTTTTAGGGTTTATGGTAGTGCAGTGGTGTTTGGGTAGTGTAGGGGGTCATGCTGGGGGTAGTGTTTTAGGGTTTAGGGTAGTGCAGTGGTGTTTGGGTCGTGTAGGGGGTCGGGCTGGGGGTAGTGTTTTAGGGTTAAGGGTAGTGCAGTGGTGTTTGGGTAGTGTATGGGGTCGTGCGGGAGCTGGTGTTTCAGGGTTTAGGGTGGTGCAGTGGTGTTCGGACATTGCAGTGGTTCATGCTGGGGCTGGTGTTTCAGGGTTTAGGGCGGTGAAGTGGTGTTAGGGCAGTGTAGAGGTTCGTGCTGGGGCTGGTGTTTCAGGGTTTAGGGCAGTGCAGTGGTGTTTGTGTAGTATAGGGGGTCATGCTGGGGGTGGTGTTTCACGGATTAGGGCAGTGGAGTGGTGTTCGGGCAGTGTAAGGGGTCTTGCTGGAGGTGGTGTTTCAGGGTTTAGGGCAGTGGTGTTCGGGCAGTGTAGGGGGTCTTCCTGGGGCTGGTGTTTCAGGGTTTAGGGCAGTGTAGTGGTGTTCGGGCAGTGTAGGGGGTCGTGCTGGTGTTTCAGGGTGTAGGGTAGTGCAGTGGTGTTTGTGTAGTATAGGGGGTTGTGCTGGGGGTGGTGTTTACGGTTTAGGGCAGTGCAGTGGTTGTTCGGTGCAGTGTAGGGGGTCATGCTCGGGGTGATGTTTCCGGGTTTAGGGCAGAGCAGTGGTGTTTGGGCAGTGTAGGGGGTTGTGCTGGGGCTGGTGTTTCAAGGTTTAGGGTGGTGCAGTGGTGTTCGGACACTGTAGTGGTTCATGCTGGGGCTGGTATTTCAGGGCTTAGGGCAGTTCAGTGGTGTTCGGGCAGTGTAGGGGGTCCTGCAGGGGGTGGTGTTTCAGGGTTTAGGGCAGTGCAGTGGTGTTCGGGCAGTGTAGGGGTCGTGCTGGGCTAGTGTTTCAGGGTTTAGGGCAGTGCAGTGGTGTTCGGGCAGTGTAGGAGTTCGTGCTGAGGCTTGTGTTTCAGGGTTTAGGGCAGGGTAGTGGTGTTCATGCAGTGTAGGGGGTCATGCTCGGGGTGGTGTTTCAGGGTTTAGGGCAGAGCAGAGGTGTTCGGGCAGTGTAGGGGGTCATGCTGGGGGGGGTGTTGTAGGGTGTAGGGCAGTGCAGTGGTGTTCTGGCAGTGTAGGGGGTCATGCTGGGGGTGGTGTTTCACAGTTTAGGGCAGTGGAGTGGTGTTCGGGCAGTGTAGGGGGTCGTGCTGGTGTTTCAGGGTTTAGGGTAGTGCAGTGGTGTTTGTGTAGTATAGGGGGTTGTGCTGGGGGTGGTGTTTACGGTTTAGGGCAGTGCAGTGGTGTTCGGGCAGTGTAGGGGGTCATGCTAGGGGTGATGTTTCCGAGTTTAGGGCAGAGCAGTGGTGTTTGGGCAGTGTAGGGGGTTGTGCTGGGGCTGGTGTTTCAGGGTTTAGGGTAGTGCAGTGGTGTTTGTGTAGTGTAGGGGGTCATGCTGGGGGTAGTGCTTTAGGGTTTAGGGCAGTGAAGTGGTGTTTGGGTAGTGTAGGGGGTCATGCGGGGGTAGTGTTTTAGGGTTTATGGTAGTGCAGTGGTGTTTGGGTAGTGTAGGGGGTCATGCTGGGGGTAGTGTTTTAGGGTTTAGGGTAGTGCAGTGGTGTAGGGGGTCGGGCTGGGGGTAGTGTTTTAGGGTTTAGGGTAGTGCAGTGGTGTTTGGGTAGTGTAGGGGTCGTGCTGGGGCTGGTGTTTCAGGGTTTAGGGTGGTGCAGTGGTGTTCGGACACTGTAGTGGTTCATGCTGGGGCTGGTGTTTCAGGGTTTAGGGTGGTGCAATGGTGTTAGGGCAGTGTAGAGGTGCGTGCTGGGGCTGGTGTTTCAGGGTTTAGGGCAGTGCAGTGGTGTTTGTGTAGTTTAGGGGGTCATGCTGGGGGTAGTGTTTTAGGGATTGGGGTAGTCTAATGGTGTTTGTGTAGTGTAGGGGGTCATGCTGGCGGCAGTGTTTCAGGGTTTAGGGCAGTGCAGTGGTGTTCTGGCAGTGTAGGGGGTCTTGCTGGGGCTGGTGTTTCAGGGTTTAGGCAGTGCAGCGGTGTTCGGGCAGTGTAGGGTGTCTTGCTGGTACTGGTGTTTCAGGGTTTAGGGTAGTGCAGTGGTGTTTGGGTAGAGAAGGGGGTTGTGCTGGGGTAGTGTTTTAGGGTTTAGGGTAGTGTAGTGGATCGTGCTGGGGCAGTGTTTTAGGGTTTATTGTAGTTCAGTGGTGTTTGGGTAGTGTAGGGGGTCGTGCTGAGGGCAGTGTTTTAGGGTAGTGCAGTGGTGTTTGGGTAGTGTAGGGGGTCGTGCTGGGGTAGTGTTTTAGGGTTTAGGGTAGTGCAGTGGTGTTGGTGTAGTGTTTGCATATGGCTGGGTCCAAACTGGAATGGCATTGTGAGCAAAAAAACGATGTATTTAGGCCCAGATCTCTGTACTGGGGTGAATGTATGACATTGTTCTGCATTCTGTCCATCAATAGTTCTTTTTGCATTTGTCACCCCGAGTGGGACGGGTATGCTCAGACGTGAGTCCCGTGCTCTCCATGCCACTTGAATCAAGCTATCCTGGCTGAAGAGGGGTGAAACCCCGAAACGGGTCCTAGGATGCTTGTTTCCAGTCCAGGGAGGACGTGGCCTGGCAGTTCGGGCTGGACTGTTCCCATTGGGCACAGGGTCAAGACTGATTTGCATATGGCTGGGTCCAAACTGGAATGGCATTGTGAGCAAAAAAACGATGTATTTAGGCCCAAATCTCTGTACTGGGGTGAATGTATGACATTGTTCTGCATTCTGTTCATCAATAGTTCTTTTCGCAGGTGTAGTGTAGGGGTCGTGCTGGGGGTAGTGGTTTAGGGTTTAGGATAGTGCAGGTTTCTTTGGGTACCTTAGGGGGTCGTGCTGAGGGTAGATTTAGGGTTTAAGGTAGTGCAGTGGTGTTTGGGTATCATAGGGGGTAGCGCTGGGGTAGATTTAGGGTTTAGGGTAGTGCAGTGGTGCTTGGGTAGTGTAGGGGGTTGTGCTGGGGGTAGATTAAGGGATTAGGGTAGTGCAGTGGTATTTGGGTAGTGTAGGGAGTGGTGCTGGGGGGAGTGTTTTAGGGTTTAGGGTAGTGCAGTGGTGTTTGGGTAGTGTAGTGGTTCATGCTGGGGCTGGTGTTTCAGGGTTTAGGGCGGTGCAGTGGTGTTAGGGCAGTGTAGAGGTTCGTGCTGGGGCTGGTGTTTCAGGGCTTAGGGCAGTTCAGTTGTGTTCGGGCAGTGTAGGGGGTTGTGCACGGGGGTGGTGTTTCAGTGTATTGGGCAGTACAGTGGTGTTCGGGCAGTGTAGGGGGTCGTACAGGGGGGTGGTGTTTCAGGGTTTAGGGCAGTGCAGTGGTGTTCGGGCAGTGTAGGTGGTCCTGCAGGGGGTGGTGTTTCAGGGTTTAGGGCAGTGCAGTGGTGTTCGGGCAGTGTAGAGGTTCGTGCTGGGGCTGGTGTTTCAGGGCTTAGGGCAGTTCAGTGGTGGTCGGGTAGTGTAGGGGGTCCTGCAGGGGGTGGTGTTTCAGGGTTTAGGGAAGTGCAGTGGTGTTCGGGCAGTGTAGGGGTCGTGCTGGGGCTAGTGTTTCAGGGTTTAGGGCAGTGCAGTGGTGTTCGGGCAGTGTAGGAGGCCGTGCTGAGGTTGGTGTTTCAGGGTTTAGGGCAGGGCAGTGGTGTTCATGCAGTGTAGGGGGTCGTGCTCGGGGTGGTGTTTCAGGGTTTAGGGCAGAGCAGAGGTGTTCGGGCAGTGTAGGGGGTCGTGCTGGGGGGATGTTTTAGGGTTTAGGGCAGTGCAGTGGTGTTCCGGCAGTGTAGGGGGTCATGGTGGGGGTGGCGTTTCACGGTTAAGGGCAGGGGAGTGGTGTTCGGGCAGTATAGGGGGTGTTGCTTGGGGTGGTGTTTCAGGATTCAGGGCAGTGGTGTTCGGGCAGTGTAGGGGGTCTTCCTGGGGCTGGTGTTTCAGGGTTTAGGGCAGTGTAGTGGTGTTCGGGCAGTGTAGGGGGTCGTGCTAGTGTTTCAGGGTTTAGGGTAGTGCAGTGGTGTTTGTGTAGTATAGGGGGTTGTGCTGGGGGTGGTGTTTACAGTGCAGTGGTGTTCGGGCAGTGTAGAGGTTCGTGCTGGGGCTGGTGTTTCAGGGCTTAGGGCGGTTCAGTGGTGGTCGGGTAGTGTAGGGGGTCCTGCAGGGGGTGGTGTTTCAGGGTTTAGGGAAGTGCAGAGGTGTTCGGGCAGTGTAGGGGTCGTGCTGGGGCTAGTGTTTCAGGGTTTAGGGCAGTGCAGTGGTGTTCGGGCAGTGTAGGAGGCCGTGCTGAGGTTGGTGTTTCAGGGTTTAGGGCAGGGCAGTGGTGTTCATGCAGTGTAGGGGGTCGTGCTCGGGGTGGTGTTTCAGGGTTAAGGGCAGAGCAGAGGTGTTCGGGCAGTGTAGGGGGTCGTGCTGGGGGGATGTTTTAGGGTTTAGGGCAGTGCAGTGGTGTTCCGGCAGTGTAGGGGGTCATGGTGGGGGTGGCGTTTCACGGTTAAGGGCAGTGGAGTGGTGTTCGGGCAGTATAGGGGGTGTTGCTTGGGGTGGTGTTTCAGGATTCAGGGCAGTGGTGTTCGGGCAGTGTAGGGGGTCTTCCTGGGGCTGGTGTTTCAGGGTTTAGGGCAGTGTAGTGGTGTTCGGGCAGTGTAGGGGGTCGTGCTAGTGTTTCAGGGTTTAGGGTAGTGCAGTGGTGTTTGTGTAGTATAGGGGGTTGTGCTGGGGGTGGTGTTTACGGTTTAGGGCAGTGCAGTGGTGTTCGGGCAGTGTAGGGGGTTGTGCTCGGGGTGATGTTTCAGGGTTTAGGGCAGAGCAGTGGTGTTCGGGCAGTGTAGGGGTCATGCTGGGCTAGTGTTTCAGGGTTTAGGGCAGTGCAGTGCAGTGGTGTTCGGGCAGTGTAGGAGGTCGTGCTGAGGCTTGTGTTTCAGGGTTTAGGGCAGGGCAGTGGTGTTCATGCAGTGTAGGGGGTCATGCTCGGGGTGGTGTTTCAGGGTTTAGGGCAGAGCAGAGGTGTTCCTGCAGTGTAGGGGGTCATGCTGGGGGGGTGTTTTAGGGTTTAGGGCAGTGCAGTGGTGTTCCGGCAGTGTAGGGGGTCATGCTGGGGGTGGTGTTTCACAGTTTAGGGCAGTGGAGTGGTGTTCGGGCAGTGTAGGGGGTCGTGCTGGTGTTTCAGGGTTTAGGGTAGTGCAGTGATGTTTGTGTAGTATAGGGGGTTGTGCTGGGGGTGGTGTTTACGGTTTAGGGCAGTGCAGTGGTGTTCGGGCAGTGTAGGGGGTCATGCTCGGGGTGATGTTTCCGGGTTTAGGGCAGAGCAATGGTGTTTGGGAAGTGTAGGGGGTTGTGCTGGGGCTGGTGTTTCAGGGTTTAGGGTAGTGCAGTGGTGTTTGTGTAGTGTAGGGGGTCATGCTGGGGGTAGTGCTTTAGGGTTTAGGGCAGTGAAGTGGTGTTTGGGTAGTGTAGGGGGTCATGCGGGGGTAGTGTTTTAAGGTTTATGGTAGTGCAGTGGTGTTTGGGTAGTGTAGGGGGTCATGCTGGGGGTAGTGTTTTAGGGTTTAGGGTAGTGCAGTGGTGTTTGGGTCGTGTATGGGGTCGGGCTGGGGGTAGTGTTTTAGGGTTTAGGGTAGTGCAGTGGTGTTTGGGTAGTGTAGGGGTCGTGCTGGGGCTGGTGTTTCAGGGTTTAGGGTGGTGCAGTGGTGTTCGGACACTGTAGTGGTTCATGCTGGGGCTGGTGTTTCAGGGTTTAGGGTGGTGCAATGGTGTTAGGGCAGTGCAGAGGTGCGTGCTGGGGCTGGCGATTCAGGGTTTAGGGCAGTGCAGTGGTGTTTGTGTAGTTTAGGGGGTCATGCTGGGGGTAGTGTTTTAGGGATGGGGTAGTGCAATGGTGTTTGTGTAGTGTAGGGGGTCATGCTGGCGGCAGTGTTTCAGGGTTTAGGGCAGTGCAGTGGTGTTCTGGCAGTGTAGGGGGTCTTGCTGGGGCTGGTGTTTCAGGGTTTAGGCAGTGCAGCGGTGTTCGGGCAGTGTAGGGTGTCTTGCTGGTTCTGGTGTTTCAGGGTTTAGGGTAGTGCAGATGTGTGTAGGTAGAGAAGGGGGTTGTGCTGGGGTAGTGTTTTAGGGTTTAGGGTAGTGTAGTGAATCGTGCTGGGGGCAGTGTTTTAGGGTTTATTGTAGTTCAGTGGTGTTCGGGCAGTGTAGGGGGTCGTGCTGGTGTTTCAGGGTTTAGGGTAGTGCAGTGGTGTTTGTGTAGTATAGGGGGTTGTGCTGGGGGTGGTGTTTACGGTTTAGGGCAGTGCAGTGGTGTTCGGGCAGTGTAGGGGGTTGTGCTCGGGGTGATGTTTCAGGGTTAAGGGCAGAGCAGTGGTGTGTGAGCAGTGTAGGGGGTCGTGCTGGGGCTGGTGTTTCAGGGTTTAGGGTAGTGCAGTGGTGTTTGTGTAGTGTAGGGGGTCATGCTGGGGGTAGTGCTTTAGGGTTTAGGGCAGTGAAGTGGTGTTTGGGTAGTGTAGGGGGTCATGCGGGGGTAGTGTTTTAGGGTTTATGGTAGTGCAGTGGTGTGTGGGCAGTGTAGGGGGTCATGCTGGGGGTAGTGTTTTAGGATTTAGGGTAGTGCAGTGGTGTTTGGGTAGTGTAGGGGGTCGTGCGGGAGCTGGTGTTTCAGGGTTTAGGGTGGTGCAGTGGTGTTCGGACATTGTAGTGGTTCATGCTGGGGCTGGTGTTTCAGGGTTTAGGGCGGTGAAGTGGTGTTAGGGCAGTGTAGAGGTTCGTGCTGGGGCTGGTGTTTCAGGGTTTAGGGCAGTGCAGTGGTGTTTGTGTAGTATAGGGGGTCATGCTGGGGGTGGTGTTTCACAGATTAAGGCAGTGGAGTGGTGTTCGGGCAGTGTAAGGGGTCTTGCTGGGGGTGGTGTTTCAGGGTTTAGGGCAGTGGTGTTCGGGCAGTGTAGGGGGTCTTCCTGGGGCTGGTGTTTCAGGGTTTAGGGCAGTGTAGTGGTGTTCGGGCAGTGTAGGGGGTCGTGCTGGTGTTTCAGGGTGTAGGGTAGTGCAGTGGTGTTTGTGTAGTATAGGGGGTTGTGCTGGGGGTGTTGTTTACGGTTTAGGGCAGTGCAGTGGTTGTTCGGTGCAGTGTAGGGGGTCATGCTCGGGGTGATGTTTCCGGGTTTAGGGCAGAGCAGTGGTGTTTGGGCAGTGTAGGGGGTTGTGCTGGGGCTGGTGTTTCAAGGTTTAGGGTGGTGCAGTGGTGTTCGGACACTGTAGTGGTTCATTCTGGGGCTGGTGTTTCAGGGCTTAGGGCAGTTCAGTGGTGTTCGGGCAGTGTAGGGGGTCCTGCAGGGGGTGGTGTTTCAGGGTTTAGGGCAGTGCAGTGGTGTTCGGGCAGTGTAGGGGTCGTGCTGGGCTAGTGTTTCAGGGTTTAGGGCAGTGCAGTGGTGTTCGGGCAGTGTAGGAGTTCGTGCTGAGGCTTGTGTTTCAGGGTTTAGGGCAGGGCAGTGGTGTTCATGCAGTGTAGGGGGTCATGCTCGGGGTGGTGTTTCAGGGTTTAGGGCAGAGCAGAGGTGTTCGGGCAGTGTAGGGGGTCATGCTGGGGGGGTGTTGTAGGGTGTAGGGCAGTGCAGTGGTGTTCTGGCAGTGTAGGGGGTCATGCTGGGGGTGGTTTTTCACAGTTTAGGGCAGTGGAGTGGTGTTCGGGCAGTGTAGGGGGTCGTGCTGGTGTTTCAGGGTTTAGGGTAGTGCAGTGGTGTTTGTGTAGTATAGGGGGTTGTGCTGGGGGTGGTGTTTACGGTTTAGGGCAGTGCAGTGGTGTTTGGGTAGTGTAGGGGGTCATGCGGGGGTAGTGTTTTAGGGTTTATGGTAGTGCAGTGGTGTGTGGGCAGTGTAGGGGGTCATGCTGGGGGTAGTGTTTTAGGATTTAGGGTAGTGCAGTGGTGTTTGGGTAGTGTAGGGGGTCGTGCGGGAGCTGGTGTTTCAGGGTTTAGGGTGGTGCAGTGGTGTTCGGACATTGTAGTGGTTCATGCTGGGGCTGGTGTTTCAGGGTTTAGGGCGGTGAAGTGGTGTTAGGGCAGTGTAGAGGTTCGTGCTGGGGCTGGTGTTTCAGGGTTTAGGGCAGTGCAGTGGTGTTTGTGTAGTATAGGGGGTCATGCTGGGGGTGGTGTTTCACAGATTAAGGCAGTGGAGTGGTGTTCGGGCAGTGTAAGGGGTCTTGCTGGGGGTGGTGTTTCAGGGTTTAGGGCAGTGGTGTTCGGGCAGTGTAGGGGGTCTTCCTGGGGCTGGTGTTTCAGGGTTTAGGGCAGTGTAGTGGTGTTCGGGCAGTGTAGGGGGTCGTGCTGGTGTTTCAGGGTGTAGGGTAGTGCAGTGGTGTTTGTGTAGTATAGGGGGTTGTGCTGGGGGTGTTGTTTACGGTTTAGGGCAGTGCAGTGGTTGTTCGGTGCAGTGTAGGGGGTCATGCTCGGGGTGATGTTTCCGGGTTTAGGGCAGAGCAGTGGTGTTTGGGCAGTGTAGGGGGTTGTGCTGGGGCTGGTGTTTCAAGGTTTAGGGTGGTGCAGTGGTGTTCGGACACTGTAGTGGTTCATTCTGGGGCTGGTGTTTCAGGGCTTAGGGCAGTTCAGTGGTGTTCGGGCAGTGTAGGGGGTCCTGCAGGGGGTGGTGTTTCAGGGTTTAGGGCAGTGCAGTGGTGTTCGGGCAGTGTAGGGGTCGTGCTGGGCTAGTGTTTCAGGGTTTAGGGCAGTGCAGTGGTGTTCGGGCAGTGTAGGAGTTCGTGCTGAGGCTTGTGTTTCAGGGTTTAGGGCAGGGCAGTGGTGTTCATGCAGTGTAGGGGGTCATGCTCGGGGTGGTGTTTCAGGGTTTAGGGCAGAGCAGAGGTGTTCGGGCAGTGTAGGGGGTCATGCTGGGGGGGTGTTGTAGGGTGTAGGGCAGTGCAGTGGTGTTCTGGCAGTGTAGGGGGTCATGCTGGGGGTGGTGTTTCACAGTTTAGGGCAGTGGAGTGGTGTTCGGGCAGTGTAGGGGGTCGTGCTGGTGTTTCAGGGTTTAGGGTAGTGCAGTGGTGTTTGTGTAGTATAGGGGGTTGTGCTGGGGGTGGTGTTTACGGTTTAGGGCAGTGCAGTGGTGTTCGGGCAGTGTAGGGGGTCATGCTCGGGGTGATGTTTCCGAGTTTAGGGCAGAGCAGTGGTGTTTGGGCAGTGTAGGGGGTTGTGCTGGGGCTGGTGTTTCAGGGTTTAGGGTAGTGCAGTGGTGTTTGTGTAGTGTAGGGGGTCATGCTGGGGGTAGTGCTTTAGGGTTTAGGGCAGTGAAGTGGTGTTTGGGTAGTGTAGGGGGTCATGCGGGGGTAGTGTTTTAGGGGTTATGGTAGTGCAGTGGTGTTTGGGTAGTGTAGGGGGTCATGCTGGGGGTAGTGTTTTAGGGTTTAGGGTAGTGCAGTGGTGTAGGGGGTCGGGCTGGGGCTGGTGTTTCAGGGTTTAGGGTGGTGCAATGGTGTTAGGGCAGTGTAGAGGTGCGTGCTGGGGCTGGTGTTTCAGGGTTTAGGGCAGTGCAGTGGTGTTTGTGTAGTTTAGGGGGTCATGCTGGGGGTAGTGTTTTAGGGATTGGGGTAGTCTAATGGTGTTTGTGTAGTGTAGGGGGTCATGCTGGCGGCAGTGTTTCAGGGTTTAGGGCAGTGCAGTGGTGTTCTGGCAGTGTAGGGGGTCTTGCTGGGGCTGGTGTTTCAGGGTTTAGGCAGTGCAGCGGTGTTCGGGCAGTGTAGGGTGTCTTGCTGGTACTGGTGTTTCAGGGTTTAGGGTAGTGCAGTGGTGTTTGGGTAGAGAAGGGGGTTGTGCTGGGGTAGTGTTTTAGGGTTTAGGGTAGTGTAGTGGATCGTGGCGGGGGCAGTGTTTTAGGGTTTATTGTAGTTCAGTGGTGTTTGGGTAGTGTAGGGGGTCGTGCTGAGGGCAGTGTTTTAGGGTAGTGCAGTGGTCTTTGGGTAGTGTAGGGGGTCGTGCTGGGGTAGTATTTTAGGGTTTAGGGTAGTGCAGTGGTGTTGGTGTAGTGTTTGCATATGGCTGGGTCCAAACTGGAATAGCATTGTGAGCAAAAAAACTATGTATTTAGGCCCAGATCTCTGTACTGGGGTGAATGTATGACATTGTTCTGCATTCTGTCCATCAATAGTTCTTTTTGCATTTGTCACCCCGAGTGGGACGGGTATGCTCAGACATGAGTCCCGTGCTCTGCATGCCACTTGAATCAAGCTATCCTGGCTGAAGAGGGGTGAAACCCCGAAACAGGTCCTAGGATGCTTGTTTCCAGTCCAGGGAGGACGTGGCCTGGCAGTTCGGGCTGGACTGTTCCCATTGGGCACAGGGTCAAGACTGATTTGCATATGGCTGGGTCCAAACTGGAATGGCATTGTGAGCAAAAAAACGATGTATTTAGGCCCAAATCTCTGTACTGGGGTGAATGTATGACATTGTTCTGCATTCTGTTCATCAATAGTTCTTTTCGCAGGTGTAGTGTAGGGGTCGTGCTGGGGGTAGTGTTTTAGGGTTTAGGGTAGTGCAGGTTTCTTTGGGTACATTAGGGGGTCGTGCTGAGGGTAGATTTAGGGTTTAAGGTAGTGCAGTGGTGTTTGGGTATCATAGGGGGTAGCGCTGGGGTAGATTTAGGGTTTAGGGTAGTGCAGTGGTGCTTGGGTAGTGTAGGGGGTTGTGCTGGGGGTAGATTAAGGGTTTAGGGTAGTGCAGTGGTGTTTGGGTAGTGTAGGGAGTGGTGCTGGGGGAGTGTTTTAGGGTTTAGGGTAGTGCAGTGGTGTTGGGGTAGTGTAGGGGGTTGTGCTGGGGCTGGTGTTTCAGGGTTTAGGGTGGTGCAGTGGTGTTCAGACACTGTAGCGGTTCATGCTGGGGCTGGTGTTTCAGGGTTTAGGGAGGTGCAGTGGTGTTAGGGCAGTGTAGAGGTTCGTGCTGGGGCTGGTGTTTCAGGGCTTAGGGCAGTTCAGTGGTGTTCGGGCAGTGTAGGGGGTTGTGCACGGGGGTGGTGTTTCAGTGTATTGGGCAATACAGTGTTGTTCGGGCAGTGTAGGGGGTCCTACAGGGGGTGGTGTTTCAGGGTTTAGGGCAGTGCAGTGGTGTTCGGGCAGTGTAGGTGGTCCTGCAGGGGGTTGTGTTTCAGGGTTTAGGGCAGTGCAGTGGTGTCCGGGCAGTGTAGAGGTTCGTGCTGGGGCTGGTGTTTCAGGGCTTAGGGCAGTTCAGTGGTGGTCGGGTAGTGTAGGGGGTCCTGCAGGGGGTGGTGTTTCAGGGTTTAGGGCAGTGCAGTGGTGTTCGGGCAGTGTAGGGGTCGTGCTGGGGCTAGTGTTTCAGGGTTTAGGGCAGTGCAGTGGTGTTAGGGCAGTGTAGGAGGCCGTGCTGAGGCTGGTGTTTCAGGGTTTAGGGCAGGGCAGTGGTGTTCATGCAGTGTAGGGGGTCGTGCTCAGGATGGTGTTTCAGGGTTTAGGGCAGAGCAGAGGTGTTCGGGCAGTGTAGGGGGTCGTGCTGGGGGGATGTTTTAGGGTTTAGGGCAGTGCAGTAGTGTTCCGGCAGTGTAGGGGGTCATGGTGGGGGTGGCGCTTCACGGTTAAGGGCAGTGGAGTGGTGTTCGGGCAGTATAGGGGGTCTTGCTTGGGGTGGTGTTTCAGGGTTTAGGGCAGTGGTGTTCGGGCAGTGTAGGGGGTCTTCCTGGGGCTGGTGTTTCAGGGTTTAGGGCAGTGTAGTGGTGTTCGGGCAGTGTAGGGGGTCGTGCTGGTGTTTCAGGGTTTAGGGTAGTGAAGTGGTGTTTGTGCTGGGGGTGGTGTTTACGGTTTAGGGCAGTGCAGTGGTGTTCGGGCAGTGTAGGGGGTTGTGCTCAGGGTGATGTTTCAGGGTTTAGGGCAGAGCAGTGGTGTTCGGGCAGTGTAGGGGTCGTGCTGGGCTAGTGTTTCAGGGTTTAGGGCAGTGCAGTGGTGTTCGGGCAGTGTAGGAGGTCGTGCTGAGGCTTGTGTTTCAGGGTTTAGGGCAGGGCAGTGGTGTTCATGCAGTGTAGGGGGTCATGCTCGGGGTGGTGTTTCAGGGTTTAGGGCAGAGCAGAGGTGTTCAGGCAGTGTAGGGGGTCATGCTGGGGGGGTGTTTTAGGGTTTAGGGCAGTGCAGTGGTGTTCCGGCAGTGTAGGGAGTCATGCTGGGGGTGGTGTTTCACAGTTTAGGGCAGTGGAGTGGTGTTTGGGCAGTGTAGGGGGTCGTGCTGGTGTTTCAGGGTTTAGGGTAGTGCAGTGGCGTTTGTGTAGTATAGGGGGTTGTGCTGGGGGTGGTGTTTACGGTTTAGGGCAGTGCAGTGGTGTTCGGGCAGTGTAGGGGGTCATGCTCGGGGTGATGTTTCCGGGTTTAGGGCAGAGCAGTGGTGTTTGGGAAGTGTAGGGGGTTGTGATGGGGCTGGTGTTTCAGGGTTTAGGGTAGTGCAGTGGTGTTTGTGTAGTGTAGGGGGTCATGCTGGGGGTAGTGCTTTAGGGTTTAGGGCAGTGAAGTGGTGTTTGGGTAGTGTAGGGGGTCATGCGGGGATAGTGTTTTAGGGTTTATGGTAGTGCAGTGGTGTTTGGGTAGTGTAGGGGGTCATGCTGGGGGTAGTGTTTTAGGGTTTAGGGTAGTGCAGTGGTGTTTGGGTCGTGTAGGGGGTCGGGCTGGGGGTAGTGTTTTAGGGTTTAGGGTAGTGCAGTGGTGTTTGGGTAGTGTAGGGGTCGTGCTGGGGCTAGTGTTTCAGGGTTTAGGGTGGTGCAGTGGTGTTCGGACACTGTAGTGGTTCATGCTGGGGCTGGTGTTTCAGGGTTTAGGGTGGTGCAATGGTGTTAGGGCAGTGCAGAGGTGCGTGGTGGGGCTGGTGTTTCAGGGTTTAGGGCAGTGCAGTGGTGTTTGTGTAGTTTAGGGGTCATCCTGGGGGTAGTGTTTTAGGGATTGGGGTAGTGCAATGGTGTTTGTGTAGTGTAGGGGGTCATGCTGGCGGCAGTGTTCCAGGGTTTAGGGCAGTGCAGTGGTGTTCTGGCAGTGTAGGGGGTCTTGCTGGGGCTGGTGTTTCAGGGTTTAGGCAGTGCAGCGGTGTTCGGGCAGTGTAGGGTGTCTTGCTGGTACTGGTGTTTCAGGGTTTAGGGTAGTGCAGTGGTGTTTAGGTAGAGAAGGGGGTTTTGCTGGGGTAGTGTTTTAGGGTTTAGGGTAGTGTAGTGGATCGTGCTGGGGGCAGTGTTTTAGGGTTTATTGTAGTTCAGTGGTGTTTGGGTAGTGTAGGGGATCGTGCTGAGGGCAGTGTTTTAGGGTAGTGCAGTGGTGTTTGGGTAGTGTAGGGGGTCGTGCTGGGGTAGTGTTTTAGGGTTTAGGGTAGTGCAGTGGTGTTGGTGTAGTGTTTGCATATGGCTGGGTCCAAACTGGAATGGCATTGTGAGCAAAAATACAATGTATTTAGGCCCAGATCTCTGTACTGGGGTGAATGTATGACATTGTTCTGCATTCTGTCCATCAATAGTTCTTTTTGCATTTGTCACCCCGAGTGGGACGGGTATGCTCAGACGTGAGTCCCGTGCTCACCATGCCACTTGAATCAAGCTATCCTGGCTGAAGAGGGGTGAAACCCCGAAACGGGTCCCAGGATGCTTGTTTCCAGTCCAGGGAGGACGTGGCCTGGCAGTTCGGGCTGGACTGTTCCCATTGGGCACAGGGTCAAGACTGATTTGCATATGGCTGGGTTCAAACTGGAATGGCATTGTGAGCAAAAAAACGATGTATTTAGGCCCAGATCTCTGTACTGGGGTGAATGTATGACATTGTTCTGCATTCTGTTCATCAATAGTTCTTTTCGCAGGTGTAGTGTAGGGGTCGTGCTGGGGGTAGTGTTTTAGGGTTTAGGGTAGTGCAGGTTTCTTTGGGTACCTTAGGGGGTCGTGCTGAGGGTAGATTTAGGGTTTAAGGTAGTGCAGTGGTGTTTGGGTATCATAGGAGGTAGCGCTGGGGGTAGATTTAGGGTTTAGGGTAGTGCAGTGGTGCTTGGGTAGTGTAGGGGGTTATGCTGGGGGTAGATTAAGGGTTTAGGGTAGTGCAGTGGTGTTTGGGTAGTGTAGGGGGTCGTGCTGGGGCTGGTGTTTCAGGGTTTAGGATGGTGCAGTGGTGTTCGGACACTGTAGTGGTTCATGCTGGGGCTGGTGTTTCAGGGTTTAGGGCGGTGCTGTGGTGTTAGGGCAGTGTAGAGGTTCGTGCTGGGGCTGGTGTTTCAGGGCTTAGGGCAGTTCAGTGGTGTTCGGGCAATGTAGGGGGGTTGTGCACGGGGGTGGTGTTTCAGTGTATTGGGCAGTACAGTGGTGTTCGGGCAGTGTAGGGGGTCGTACAGGGGGGTGGTGTTTCAGGGTTTAGGGCAGTGCAGTGGTGTTCGGGCAGTGTAGGTGGTCCTGCAGGGGGTGGTGTTTCAGGGTTTAGGGCAGTGCAGTGGTGTTCGGGCAGTGTAGAGGTTCGTGCTGGGGCTGGTGTTTCAGGGCTTAGGGCAGTTCAGTGGTGGTCGGGTAGTGTAGGGGGTCCTGCAGGGGGTGGTGTTTCAGGGTTTAGGGCAGTGCAGTGGTGTTCGGGCAGTGTAGGGGTCGTGCTGCGGCTAGTGTTTCAGGGTTTAGGGCAGTGCAGTGGTGTTATGGCAGTGTAGGAGGCCGTGCTGAGGCTGGTGTTTCAGGGTTTAGGGCAGGGCAGTGGTGTTCATGCAGTGTAGGGGGTCGTGCTCGGGGTGGTGTTTCAGGGTTTAGGGCAGAGCAGAGGTGTTCGGGCAGTGTAGGGGGTCATGCTGGGGGGATGTTTTAGGGTTTAGGGCAGTGCAGTGGTGTTACGGCAGTATAGGGGGTCTTGCTTGGGGTGGTGTTTCAGGGTTTAGGGCAGTGGTGTTCGGGCAGTGTAGGGGGTCTTCCTGGGGCTGGTGTTTCAGGGTTTAGGGCAGTGTAGTGGTGTTCGGGCAGTGTAGGGGGTCGTGCTGGTGTATCAGGGTTTAGGGTAGTGCAGTGGTGTTTGTGTAGTATAGGGGGTTGTGCTCGGGGTGATGTTTCAGGGTTTAGGGCAGAGCAGTGGTGTTTGGGCAGTGTAGGGGGTCGTGCGGGTGTAGTGTTTTAGGGTTTATGGTAGTGCAGTGGTGTTTGGGTAGTGTAGGGGGTCATGCTGGGGTAGTGTTTTAGGGTTTAGAGTAGTGCAGTGGTGTTTGGGTCGTGTAGGGGGTCGGGCTGGGGGTAGTGTTTTAGGGTTTAGGGTAGTGCAGTGGTGTTTGAGTAATGTAGGGGGTCGTGCTGGGGCTGCTGTTTCAGGGTTTAGGGTGGTGCAGTGGTGTTCGGACACTGTAGTGGTTCATGCTGGGGCTGGTGTTTCAGGGTTTAGGGCGGTGAAGTGGTGTTAGGGCAGTGTAGAGGTTCGTGCTGGGGCTGGTGTTTCAGGGTTTAGGGCAGTGCAGTGGTGTTTGTGTAGTTTAGGGGGTCATGCTGGGGGTAGTGTTTCAGGGATTGGGGTAGTGCAATGGTGTTTGTGTAGTGTAGGGGGTCATGCTGGCGGCAGTTTTTCAGGGTTTAGAGCAGTGCAGTGGTGTTCTGGCAGTGTAGGGGGTCTT
The DNA here is from genome assembly GCF_964204655.1 of Triturus cristatus. Taxonomy (NCBI): domain Eukaryota; kingdom Metazoa; phylum Chordata; class Amphibia; order Caudata; family Salamandridae; genus Triturus; species Triturus cristatus. The sequence continues at coordinate 228,112,616 of NC_140579.1, read as the reverse complement.
GCTGGGGCTGGTGTTTCAGGGTTTAGGCAGTGCAGCGGTGTTCGGGCAGTGTAGGGTGTTTTGCTGGTACTGGTGTTTCAGGGTTTAGGGTAGTGCAGTGGTGTTTGGGTAGAGAAGGGGGTTGTGCTGGGGTAGTGTTTTAGGGTTTAGGGTAGTGTAGTGGGTCGTGCTGGGGGCAGTGTTTTAGGGTTTATTGTAGTTCAGTGGTGTTTGGGTAGTGTAGGGGGTCGTGCTGAGGGCAGTGTTTTAGGGTAGTGCAGTGGTGTTTGGGTAGTGTAGGGGGTTGTGCTGGGGTAGTGTTTTAGGGTTTAGGGTAGTGCAGTGGTGTTGGTGTAGTGTTTGCATATGGCTGGGTCCAAACTGGAATGGCATTGTGAGCAAAAAAACGATGGATTTAGGCCCAGATCTCTGTACTGGGGTGAATGTATGACATTGTTCTGCATTCTGTCCATCAATAGTTCTTTTTGCATTTGTCACCCCGAGTGGGACGGGTATGCTCAGACGTGAGTCCCGTGCTCTCCATGCCACTTGAACCAAGCTATCCTGGCTGAAGAGTGGTGAAACCCCGATACGAGTACTAGGATGCTTGTTTCCAGTCCAGGGAGGACGTGGCCTGGCAGTTCGGGCTGGACTGTTCCTATTGGGCACAGGGTCAAGACTGATTTGCATATGGCTGGGTCCAAACTGGAATGGCATTGTGAGCAAAAAAACGATGTATTTAGGCCCAGATCTCTGTACTGGGGTGAATGTATGACATTGTTCTGCATTCGGTTCATCAATAGTTCTTTTCGCAGGTGTAGTGTAGAGGGTCGTGCTGGGGGTAGTGTTTTAGGGTTTAGGGTAGTGCAGGTTTCTTTGGGTACCTTAGGGGGTCGTGCTGAGGGTAGATTTAGGGTTTAAGGTAGTGCAGTGGTGTTTGGGTATCATAGGGGGTAGTGCTGGGGGTAGATTTAGGGTTTAGGGTAGTGCAGTGGTGCTTGGGTAGTATAGGGAGTTGTGCTGGGGGTACATTAAGGGTTTAGGGTAGTGCAGTGGTGTTTGGGTAGTGTAGGGAGTCGTGCTGGGGGAGTGTTTTAGGGTTTAGGGTAGCGCAGTGGTGTTTGGCTAGTGTAGGGGATCGTGCTGGAGCTGGTGTTTCAGGGTTTAGGGCGGTGTACTGGTGTTAGGGCAGTGTAGAGGTTCGTGCTGGGGCTGGTGTTTCAGGGCTTAGGGCAGTTCAGTGGTGTTCGGGCAGTGTAGGGGGTCGTGCAGGGGGGTGGTGTTTCAGTGTATTGGGCAGTACAGTGGTGTTCGGGCAGTGTAGGGGGTCGTGCAGGGGGATGGTGTTTCAGGGTTTAGGGCAGTGCAGTGGCGTTCGGGCAGTGTAGGTGGTCCTGCAGGGGGTGGTGTTTCAGGGTTTAGGGCAGTGCAGTGGTGTTCGGGCAGTGTAGGGGTCGTGCTGGGGCTAGTGTTTCAGGGTTTAGGGCAGTGCAGTGGTGTTCGGGCAGTGTAGGAGGTCGTGCTGAGGCTGGTGTTTCAGGGTTTAGGGCAGGGCAGTGGTGTTCATGCAATGTAGGGGGTCATGCTCGGGGTGGTGTTTCAGCGTTTAGGGTCAGAGCAGAGGTGTTCGGGCAGTGTAGGGGGTCGTGCTGGGGGGGTGTTTTAGGGTTTAGGGCAGTGCAGTGGTGTTCCGGCAGTGTAGGGGGTCATGCTGGGGGTGGTGTTTCACGGTTTAGGGCAGTGGAGTGGTGTTCGGGCAGTGTAGGGGGTCTTGCTGGGGGTGGGGTTTCAGAGTTTAGGGCAGTGGTGTTCGGGCAGTGTAGGGGGTCTTCCTGGGGCTGGTGTTTCAGGGTTTAGGGCAGTGTAGTGGTGTTCGGGCAGTGTAGGGGGTCATGCTGGGGGGGTGTTTTAGGGTTTAGGGCAGTGCAGTGGTGTTCTGGCAGTGTAGGGGGTGTAGGAGAGTAGGGTCTGCTATCCTATGGTCACCCCAAATTTTTGCTTTTTGCTTCACTGGTTTTTGACATATTGAGGCTGTGGGCCTGCCAATCAGACCCCCAGCCTGCTGTTCTCTCTACTAAATTAAAACTATGCACCCTAGGTGCATAACCAATTGGAAGTGGATCACCCTGTCAGCCCCTGTACCAGTGTACACTAGGTACCCAGGGCATTGGTGTACCCAAGGCCTGCCAGGGGCTGCAGCATGTATTATGCCACCCCAGGCTTGGCCTAACAATCTGACACAACTGGCTGATCACTCAGCTGGGGTAAGTTGGTGTAATCACCTCTTACTTAGGTGTAGTATACCTATACCTAACCTTAAATGGGACACCTGGTAACCTATAAGTCACTCCTATGGCAGGCCTTAACAATCCTGAAGGCAGAGTGCTTGGTTCCATGTGAGATGGTGCTCTGGCATGAGCTGAGCCTGTCTGCAGTGGTCGGAACAACTTCCTTCTACTGTTTCCAGATATCGTCATACCATATACTCTTAAGTGCATTATGAACCTCGCGGTTAAATGCTATCTTTGGTTTGGCTTTATCAAAACATGTCGAGTAAGGTGTCATACGAATTGGAATACTAACCCCTCGCCAATTCTGGCGACGGGGTTAGCATTCCACCCTTCTAGAGGGACACGACATGTACAGTACCTGAAACCCGGGTAAAATCAGACATAGCCTCAGCTCCACAAAATGGATGCTGCCACCACAGACACAAGTCTGCCCTCCTGCTGCTGGGAGTCCTTCCAGCTTGGGAGGTGTGGACAAAGGGTTTCCTGCCAGGGGAGGTGCATGCACCACCCCAGACAGGATTTTGTGTATTGGTCAGGTAGGGCTTGAAAGAAACCAGACATGCCTGTGGCTCACAAGGAGCCTCGGTGCATATGCCAGTTCAAACCGGTCCTGGGGCACACCAGTCCCGGGCCTGGGGCGAGCTGGACAAAGGATTGGGGGTGTAACCACCCCCCTTCCTGGTCCCACCCTTAGGGAGGGACCTAGCAGGTAGTCCGGCCCCTAGAATCCGCTTAAAGGTAGGAGCTGTGTCCTAAGACTTCAGACATCCTGGAATCAACTTGAAACTAAGAAGAAGACGGGAACTTCGACATTCTGCTGCACAGAAGACTGAAGAAAATCTCCCCTGTGGTCAGGGAGTGACCACCTTGCTAACGCAAGCACCATCCAGCGAATCACCGTCTGCTTTGCCGCCGCCTCCCGCCGGAGCCCGAGCCCAGAGACTGACAAGACCTGGACCTCCAGACCTCTCACCGCCCGATCCACAGTCCCTGCAAAGAGGAGACCCGTGGAGGCACCGAGACACGTGGAGCCAGCCATCTTGGAACGACTACGACAAGCTGACCAGTGCAACAACCGAGGCTCCCTCCAAGTTGTGCTTTGGGTCCTGAGAAGCCCAACCCTCGAGCAGCATCTGCACCAAAGGTGAGCCCTCCAGCATCTCCACGATCTGCGTGGGGCCCTTCTGCATTTTGCCACTCGACGCGCCTAACCGGTTGCTGGCCCGCTGGCTAGTGGCCATCTTGGCGACGAAATCTACGACAAACACCGCTGGTCTGGTTGCTCCAGACTGGCCCTTGCTCCCCTCCAAAGGAGCAATCCATCTGACCTTGCTGGTCAGAACCAACAGCTGATTTCCGAATCCTCCTGCAATTGCTTTTGCCAAGGCTTGTTTGCTTCGATCAAGTCGCCGACACCGCCGACAGCGAGAGCCTGCGTGGGACAGCTCGTGAGCCGACTCCTGGACGTCGTCGACCTTCAGGGACCACGTGGCTGCGGAGACAAGCTACCCCTCATCACCTGTTTGCACCCGACATCGCCTGGTACCCACCTGGTGCCACGCTGGTCACTGGCTAGTGACTGTGAACACTGTCCCCTCTGCTTACAGGTCTTCAACATCTCCGATCCACTCTTGGATCCACTGCATCTCTTCCCGACCGACCGCCTGCAGCACTTTTGTCTACAGGCCCCACGGAACAGATAGAAGAAACCCGACGCACTTCGAGGCCTATGCACCCGCTTCCTGTGGGTGAGGTAAAGCTGGCACACCTGTGCCCAAGTGTAGTATTACATCTCTAGTGCCTGTGTTCCAAATCTTAAGTTCCTAGGTCATCCGGAAGATTCCTTTTGCAGTAACTTTGTACTTTTTACGCACCCATTGAAACCTATGGGAGCACGCGTGTGACTATTTGCTCTGCACACGCCACCCGTGGACCTCCTGGTCACTAACTGACGTTAGCTCCTTGTAGGCCCAGCGATTCTAGAGGCCTTAGGCCTTTTCCCTTTTCTGTTCGTGGTACTTATACCACTATTTTAGTATATGGTTTGAGTGGCCACCAGGGCCTATCCATATAAAGTGCAACTTCTGTGTATTCTGTGATAATCTTGTTTGACGATTTGTGCTCCTGTGCTCATAAAGAGACTAGGGGTTACTTTGAGAAATAAATACATATATATTTTGAATATATATCTGTGTGGTGTCCTTTCATTGGTATAAAAGGGGGTTGCATTTGGTAAAACAGCTGGCTTAACACGCTTCACGAGTTTAGCCTCAAAGACTGCTTAGCCTACGCTACCACTAGGGCAGCTAGTCCAAAAAGGTTGACTTACAACCACACCATAAGGGTTGCTTGGCATGGTACAAGGTGGTCACTAGAACTAGTGAACAGCATATACCAGGCCAACTTCTCACATTGGTGAGCAGCGGTTGGATTTGAGCTTGCTGTGTTTTACCATTGTAATCTCTTGGTTACCAATTGAAAGATCACATAGGTACCTGTAGGTACATATAAAACAAGATTAGATATACTTAAGTTCTACTGAACTTAGTTGTTGTAGAGCAAAGGGAGTAGCACACCCTGACTACAACTACTAGATAGGTTTAGTAGGTAAACCCAAGTGTAGGTAGATTGCAACACATCCACCCACACTTAAGAGCAATGGCTGGGGCAGAGGGGTCCACTGTACCCATCTCTGTTGAGAGTGACCCCCCGAGGGCACCATCCATCTATGCTACCCTTAATCAGAATGAGCTCAGGCATTTGGCAACTCTTAGAGGCCTTAAACAGCCCAAGAACCCAAACTCTGCTGAGCTCAGAGAGCTCTTACAGAATGATGAGAATCAGAGAGCACTCAAGAAAGCTTCCCAGTTAGCCCCCTTAGGGACAGGAACAGGAGGCCCCCCTTCTGAAGATACTACAGAGGTACCCAGTTCCAATAGTCACCCCTTAGATGGGATGCCTACCACAGAGGATGAGAGTGAAAAGGATACTGACAGTAGTGAGGATGAAGGGAGAACTAGCCCAGTGCCAAGTATTATACTTGGCCCAGCTAAACCAAGGCTATTGGGGACTGACAGTGGGTTCAACCCACTGGATCTCCCCAGTGGACTTAACACAGGGCTTGGAAGGCAAAGGAATCGCTCAGGTGACTCCAATGCTTCCCATGGCTCTAGAGGCTCTCAAGGTCACTCCAGGAAAAGGATGACCACCCCTCAGAGGAGGGAACATGAGGCCAGAATGCAGGAAGCCCAGCTGAGGATCAGGAAGCAGGAGCTAGAAGTAGCCCTGATGGAAGAAAAACTGAACAAGGCTAGGCAACCTAGAGAGAGTGGGTCTATACCCACTGGTGGCAGCATTGTCCCTAAGGACAAAGATAGGGTTTTCGATAATAGAAACCTGTCTAAGGTTGTGCCCCCCTACAAAAGTGGGGATGACATCCACAAGTGGATAACTGCTCTTGAGAGAGCCTGCAAAGTACAGCAGGTTCCCGAAGATCAGTGGGCAGCAATCCTCTGGCTCTCCTTTGAAGGAAGAGGCAGAGACAGACTCCTCACTGTTAGAGAAGAGGATGTCAGAAACTACAGAGTCCTGAAGAGTGTTCTAGTTGATGGGTTAGGCTTAACCACTGAGCAGTACAGGTTAATGTTCAGAGACACCCAAAAGACACAGACTCAGGACTGGTCTGAATACATTGAATGTGCCACTAAGGCTTTGGAGGGTTGGTTGCTGGGAAGTAAGGTATCTGATTTTACAGGATTGTATAATTTGATGATGAGAGAACAGATTTTAAATAACTGTCAAAACCAGCAACTGCATCAACACTTGGTTGACTCTGATCTGACCTCTCCCCAAGAATTGGGAAAGAAGGCAGACAAATGGGTCAGAACCAGGGTTAAGCAAAAGAACCAGAACCAGGGCCAAGGGGGTGATCAGAAGAAAACAGACCAAAAGGGTGGAGATCAGAAACCTAAAGACCAGAAGTCTTCAACAGGGCCCCAAACTACTGCTAAGGAGGGTGGGTCCCAACAGTCCAAGAAGAAGAAAGAAGGTCAGAAGAAACCCTGGTGCAATCATTGTAAAAATACAACTCACTGGACTAGTGATTGCAAAAAGGGTGGAGCCCCCAACACTGTTGCCCCTAAGGCACCTGCTCCCAGTACTACTGTTAGCAGTGTTGGTCCCCAGACAAAGGGTGTAGTGGGAATCACTATGGGAACTGAAGGAGATTCTGACTTAGACAGAACCCTTACACAGGCAGTCTTGATCTGTGATGGGGACATTGATTTGTCCCTGACTGTGAGCCCCAGTAACCTGGGCAAGTACAGACAGACTCCTTTAATTAATGACAAAGTGGCTCAAGCCTACAGGGACACATGTGCCAGTGTCACTATGGTGACACCAGGCTTTGTGGATCCTGGACAGTACATACCAGGTGAGAACTACCTGGTGACCAATGCCAGCAATGCCACTACTTCACATAGTGTGGCAGTTGTTAACTTCTCATGGGGAGGGGTAACTGGCCTCAAAAGGGTTGTGGTTAGTGCAGACCTCCCAGTAGAATGTTTGTTGGGCAATGACCTAGAGAGTTCTCTATGGTCAGAAGTGGAGTACAGGACTCATGCAGAGATGTTAGGTATATCATCACATGTCCTTGCTGTGACCAGGTCACAGGCCAAAAAGTGCCTCACTGAACCACAGGTCTTGGATCCTGGAACAATGGACCAAGCACCTACCAAGAAGAAGAACAGGAGGGTCAAGGCTGTGCCTTCCCCCCTGCCTCAGAGTGATGATCAGCCTTCCCAGGAAGCTGATCTAGAGGACCCTGAAGGAACTGTCCCTGAAGAGCTTGAACCTGATCAGGTTGAGTTTCTGGGGACAGGGGGACCTTCAAGGGCTGACTTGAGGCAGGCTCAGTTATCCTGTCCCTCTCTTGAACCCCTCAGACAGCTGGCTGCTGCTGAGGCTGCTGGGAATGCTCAAGGTACCCATAAAGTGTATTGGGATGAAGGGCTCCTTTATTCAGAGGCTAGAGACCCCAAGCCTGGTGCAACCAGGAGGTTGGTCATACCTCTGCAATTTAGGGGCTTCCTTCTTACCTTGGCCCATGATATTCCTTTAGCAGGACACCTAGGCCAGAACAAGACCTGGGACAGACTTGTCCCTCACTTTCACTGGCCTCATATGAATGAAGATACAAAGGAGTTTTGTCGCTCCTGTGTTACCTGCCAAGCCAGTGGCAAATCAGGTGGCACAACAAAGGCCCCCCTGATACCACTACCTGTGGTGGGGGTTCCCTTTGAAAGAGTGGGAATAGACATAGTGGGTCCCATGGATCCTCCCACTGCATCTGGGCACAGATTTATACTGGTGGTAGTGGATCATGCCACCAGGTATCCAGAGGCAATTCCCCTTAGGACCACTACAGCTCCTGTTGTGGCCAGGGCCCTGCTGGGAGTATTCTCCAGAGTGGGGTTTCCTAAGGAGGTAGTATCTGACAGAGGTACCAACTTTATGTCAGGATACTTGACAGCTATGTGGAAGGAATGTGGTGTCAACTACAAGTTCACCACCCCTTATCACCCACAATGCAATGGGCTTGTTGAGAGATTCAACAAGACCCTAAAGGGTATGATCAAAGGATTACCTGAAAAGCTCAGGCGAAGATGGGATATCCTTCTACCCTGCCTTCTGTTTGCTTACAGAGAGGTCCCACAAAAAGGAGTTGGCTACAGCCCCTTTGAATTGTTGTTTGGGCACCCTGTGAGAGGCCCACTGTGTTTGGTGAAGGAAGGATGGGAGTTACCTCTCAAAAAGCCTAAGCTAGACATAGTGGACTATGTACTTGGTCTCCGCTCCAGGATGGCTGAGTATATGGAGAAGGCATCTAAAAACCTTGAGGCAAGCCAGGCCTTACAGAAAGCTTGGCATGACCAAAAGGCTGTCTTGGTTGAGTATCAGCCAGGACAGAAGGTATGGGTGTTGGAGCCAGTGGCCCCAGCAGCACTCCAAGACAAATGGTCTGGACCCCATACAATCCTGGAAAAGAAGGGAGAGGTCACCTACTTGGTCGACCTAGGAACTCCCAGGAGTCCCCACAGGGTACTCCATGTTAACAGGCTTAAAGCATATGTTGACAGGGCAGACATGGGCTTGCTCATGGCTACAGATGAGGGACAGGAGGAAGAGAGTGACCCTCTCCCAGACCTGTTGTCTCAGAACCCTGAAGATGGCTCAGTTGAAGGAGTGACCCTTGGAGGCAACCTCACTGCCCATCAGCAGACTGAATGTAGACAGGTTCTACAATCATTTTCACATATGTTTTCCTTGATACCTAGTCAAACTGACTGGTGTACCCATGTTGTGGACACTGGTGACAGTCTGCCTGTAAAGAACAAACTTTACAGACAACCTGACCACGTCAGGGACTGTATAAAGGCTGAGGTACATAAAATGCTGGAATTAGGTGTTATTGAACCCTCAGAGAGCCCCTGGGCTAGCCCAGTGGTTCTGGTCCCCAAACCTCACACCAAAGATGGCAAGAGAGAGATGAGGTTCTGTGTGGACTACAGAGGACTCAATGCTGTCACCAGGACAGATGCACACCCTATTCCAAGGGCAGATGAGCTCATAGACAAACTAGCTTCTGCAAAGTTTTTGAGCACATTTGACTTGACAGCTGGCTATTGGCAAATCAGGTTAGCTGAGGAGTCTAAGGCCAAAACAGCATTCTCAACCCCAGGTGGGCATTATCAGTTTGTGGTGATGCCCTTTGGTCTGAAGAATGCACCTGCCACCTTCCAAAGGCTGGTGAACCAAGTCCTTACTGGGTTGGATGACTTTTGCGCAGCATATCTTGATGACATTGCTGTCTTTAGTTCCACCTGGGAGGATCACCTGATCCACCTGAAGAAGGCTCTTGAGGCTCTGCAAAGGGCAGGCCTCACTATCAAGGCTACTAAGTGCCAGATAGGGCAGAGTAAGGTTGTATATTTGGGCCACCTTGTAGGTGGAGGCCAAGTTCAACCACTGGAGAGTAAGATACAATCCATCAAGGACTGGTCCCCTCCAACCACCCAGACTCAAGTTCGAGCTTTCTTGGGCTTGACTGGGTATTACAGGAAGTTTGTTAAGAACTATGGGTCCATTGTGACTCCTCTTAATGATCTGACATCCAAGAAGATGCCCAAAAAGGTTCAGTGGACAGTAAGCTGTCAAAAGGCATTTGATGACCTGAAGGAGGCCATGTGCTCTGCACCTATCCTGAAAAGTCCTGACTACTCCAAAGAGTTTATTGTCCAAACAGATGCTTCTGAGTTGGGTGTGGGAGCTGTGCTGTCACAACTTAATGTAGATGGTCAAGACCAACCCATTGCTTTTATTAGCAGAAGGTTGACCCCCAGAGAGAAGAATTGGTCAGCTATTGAGAGGGAGGCCTTTGCTGTGGTGTGGGCCCTGAAGAAGCTGAGGCCATACTTGTTTGGCACTCACTTCAAGATTCAGACCGACCATAAGCCCCTCTTGTGGCTAAATCAGATGAAGGGTGAAAACCCCAAACTGCTTAGGTGGTCCATTTCCCTACAGGGGATGGACTTTACAGTGGAGCACCGGCCAGGTACTGACCATGGGAATGCAGATGGTCTCTCCAGGTACTTCCACTTAGGACATGAAGACGAGACTGGTCAAGGCTAGTTTAATGTCCCAGCGTTTGGGGGGGGGTTGTGTAGGAGAGTAGGGTCTGCTATCCTATGGTCACCCCAAATTTTTGCTTTTTGCTTCACTGGTTTTTGACATATTGAGGCTGTGGGCCTGCCAATCAGACCCCCAGCCTGCTGTTCTCTCTACTAAATTAAAACTATGCACCCTAGGTGCATAACCAATTGGAAGTGGATCACCCTGTCAGCCCCTGTACCAGTGTACACTAGGTACCCAGGGCATTGGTGTACCCAAGGCCTGCCAGGGGCTGCAGCATGTATTATGCCACCCCAGGCTTGGCCTAACAATCTGACACAACTGGCTGATCACTCAGCTGGGGTAAGTTGGTGTAATCACCTCTTACTTAGGTGTAGTATACCTATACCTAACCTTAAATGGGACACCTGGTAACCTATAAGTCACTCCTATGGCAGGCCTTAACAATCCTGAAGGCAGAGTGCTTGGTTCCATGTGAGATGGTGCTCTGGCATGAGCTGAGCCTGTCTGCAGTGGTCGGAACAACTTCCTTCTACTGTTTCCAGATATCGTCATACCATATACTCTTAAGTGCATTATGAACCTCGCGGTTAAATGCTATCTTTGGTTTGGCTTTATCAAAACATGTCGAGTAAGGTGTCATACGAATTGGAATACTAACCCCTCGCCAATTCTGGCGACGGGGTTAGCATTCCACCCTTCTAGAGGGACACGACATGTACAGTACCTGAAACCCGGGTAAAATCAGACATAGCCTCAGCTCCACAAAATGGATGCTGCCACCACAGACACAAGTCTGCCCTCCTGCTGCTGGGAGTCCTTCCAGCTTGGGAGGTGTGGACAAAGGGTTTCCTGCCAGGGGAGGTGCATGCACCACCCCAGACAGGATTTTGTGTATTGGTCAGGTAGGGCTTGAAAGAAACCAGACATGCCTGTGGCTCACAAGGAGCCTCGGTGCATATGCCAGTTCAAACCGGTCCTGGGGCACACCAGTCCCGGGCCTGGGGCGAGCTGGACAAAGGATTGGGGGTGTAACCACCCCCCTTCCTGGTCCCACCCTTAGGGAGGGACCTAGCAGGTAGTCCGGCCCCTAGAATCCGCTTAAAGGTAGGAGCTGTGTCCTAAGACTTCAGACATCCTGGAATCAACTTGAAACTAAGAAGAAGACGGGAACTTCGACATTCTGCTGCACAGAAGACTGAAGAAAATCTCCCCTGTGGTCAGGGAGTGACCACCTTGCTAACGCAAGCACCATCCAGCGAATCACCGTCTGCTTTGCCGCCGCCTCCCGCCGGAGCCCGAGCCCAGAGACTGACAAGACCTGGACCTCCAGACCTCTCACCGCCCGATCCACAGTCCCTGCAAAGAGGAGACCCGTGGAGGCACCGAGACACGTGGAGCCAGCCATCTTGGAACGACTACGACAAGCTGACCAGTGCAACAACCGAGGCTCCCTCCAAGTTGTGCTTTGGGTCCTGAGAAGCCCAACCCTCGAGCAGCATCTGCACCAAAGGTGAGCCCTCCAGCATCTCCACGATCTGCGTGGGGCCCTTCTGCATTTTGCCACTCGACGCGCCTAACCGGTTGCTGGCCCGCTGGCTAGTGGCCATCTTGGCGACGAAATCTACGACAAACACCGCTGGTCTGGTTGCTCCAGACTGGCCCTTGCTCCCCTCCAAAGGAGCAATCCATCTGACCTTGCTGGTCAGAACCAACAGCTGATTTCCGAATCCTCCTGCAATTGCTTTTGCCAAGGCTTGTTTGCTTCGATCAAGTCGCCGACACCGCCGACAGCGAGAGCCTGCGTGGGACAGCTCGTGAGCCGACTCCTGGACGTCGTCGACCTTCAGGGACCACGTGGCTGCGGAGACAAGCTACCCCTCATCACCTGTTTGCACCCGACATCGCCTGGTACCCACCTGGTGCCACGCTGGTCACTGGCTAGTGACTGTGAACACTGTCCCCTCTGCTTACAGGTCTTCAACATCTCCGATCCACTCTTGGATCCACTGCATCTCTTCCCGACCGACCGCCTGCAGCACTTTTGTCTACAGGCCCCACGGAACAGATAGAAGAAACCCGACGCACTTCGAGGCCTATGCACCCGCTTCCTGTGGGTGAGGTAAAGCTGGCACACCTGTGCCCAAGTGTAGTATTACATCTCTAGTGCCTGTGTTCCAAATCTTAAGTTCCTAGGTCATCCGGAAGATTCCTTTTGCAGTAACTTTGTACTTTTTACGCACCCATTGAAACCTATGGGAGCACGCGTGTGACTATTTGCTCTGCACACGCCACCCGTGGACCTCCTGGTCACTAACTGACGTTAGCTCCTTGTAGGCCCAGCGATTCTAGAGGCCTTAGGCCTTTTCCCTTTTCTGTTCGTGGTACTTATACCACTATTTTAGTATATGGTTTGAGTGGCCACCAGGGCCTATCCATATAAAGTGCAACTTCTGTGTATTCTGTGATAATCTTGTTTGACGATTTGTGCTCCTGTGCTCATAAAGAGACTAGGGGTTACTTTGAGAAATAAATACATATATATTTTGAATATATATCTGTGTGGTGTCCTTTCATTGGTATAAAAGGGGGTTGCATTTGGTAAAACAGCTGGCTTAACACGCTTCACGAGTTTAGCCTCAAAGACTGCTTAGCCTACGCTACCACTAGGGCAGCTAGTCCAAAAAGGTTGACTTACAACCACACCATAAGGGTTGCTTGGCATGGTACAAGGTGGTCACTAGAACTAGTGAACAGCATATACCAGGCCAACTTCTCACAGGGGGTCATGCTGGGGGTGGTGTTTCATGGTTTGGGGCAGTGAAGTGGTGTTCGGGCAGTGTAGGGGGTCTTGCTTGGGGTGGTGTTTCAGGGTTTAGGGCAGTGGTGTTGGGGCAGTGCAGGGGGTCTTCCTGGGGCTGGTGTTTCAGGGTTTAGGGCAGTGTAGTGGTGTTCGGGCAGTGTAGGGGGTTGTGCTGATGTTTCAGGGTTTAGGGTAGTGCAGAGGTGTTTGTGTAGTATACGGGGTTGTGCTGGGGGTGGTGTTTACGGTTAAGGGTAGTGCAGTGGTGTTCGGGCAGTGTAGGGGATTGTGCTCGGGGTGATGTTTCAGCGTTTAGGGCAGAGCAGTGGTGTTTGGGCAGTGTAGGGGGTCGTGCTGGGGCTGGAGTTTCAGGCTTTAGGGTAGTGCAGTGGTGTTTGTGTAGTGTAGGGGGTCATGCTGGGGGTAGTGCTTTAGGGTTTAGGGCAGTGAAGTGGTGTTTGGGTAGTGTAGGGGGTCATGCGGGGGTAGTGTTTTAGGGTTTATGGTAGTGCAGTGGTGTTTGGGTAGTGTAGGGGGTCATGCTGGGGGTAGTGTTTTAGGGTTTAGGGTAGTGCAGTGGTGTTTGGGTCGTGTAGGGGGTCGGGCTGGGGTTAGTGTTTTAGGGTTTAGGGTAGTGCAGTGGTGTTTGGGTAGTGTAGGGGGTCGTGCTGGGGCTGGTGTTTCAGGGTTTAGGGTGGTGCAGTGGTGTTCGGACACTGTAGTGGTTCATGCTGGGGCTGGTGTTTCAGGGTTTAGGGCGGTGAAGTGGTGTTAGGGCAGTGTAGAGGTTTGTGCTGGGGCTGGTGTTTCAGGGTTTAGGGCAGTGCAGTGGTGTTTGTGTAGTTTAGGGGGTCATGCTGGGGGTAGTGTTTTAGGGATTGGGGTAGTGCAATGGTGTTTGTGTAGTGTAGGGGGTCATGCTGGCGGCAGTGTTTCAGGGTTTAGGGCAGTGTAGTGGTGTTCTGGCAGTGTAGGGGGTCTTGCTGGGGCTGGTGTTTCAGGGTTTAGGCAGTGCAGTGGTGTTCGGGCAGTGTAGGGTGTTTTGCTGGTACTGGTGTTTCAGGATTTAGGGTAGTGCAGTGGTGTTTGGGTAGAGAAGAGGGTTGTGCTGGGGTAGTGTTTTAGGGTTTAGGGTAGTGTAGTGGGTCGTGCTGGGGGCAGTGTTTTAGGGTTTATTGTAGTTCAGTGGTGTTTGGGTAGTGTAGGGGGTCGTGCTGAGGGCAGTGTTTTAGGGTAGTGCAGTGGTGTTTGGGTAGTGTAGGAGGTCGTACTGGGGTAGTGTTTTAGGGTTTAGGTTAGTGCAGTGGTGTTGGTGTAGTGTTTGCATATGGCTGGGTCCAAACTGGAATGGCATTGTGAGCAAAAAAACAATGGATTTAGGCCCAGATCTCTGTACTGGGGTGAATGTATGACATTGTTCTGCATTCTGTCCATCAATAGTTCTTTTTGCATTTGTTTCAGGGTTTAGGGCAGTGGAGTGGTGTTCGGGCAGTGTAGGGGGTCTTGCTGGGGGTGGGGTTTCAGGGTTTAGGGCAGTGGTATTCGGGCAGTGTAGGGGGTCTTCCTGGGGCTGACGTTTCAGGGTTTAGGGCAGTGTAGTTTTTGTTTGGGCAGTGTAGGGGGTCGTGCTGGTGTTTCAGGGTTTAGGGTAGTGCAGTGGTGTTTGTGTAGTATAGGGGGTTGTGCTGGGGGTGGTGTTTACGGTTTAGGGCAGTGCAGTGGTGTTCGGGCAGTGTAGGAGGTCGTGCTGGTGCTGGTGTTTCAGGGTTTAGGGCAGGGCAGTGGTGTTCAGGCAGTGTAGGGGGTCGTGCTCGGGGTGATGTTTCAGGGTTTAGGGCAGAGCAGTGGTGTTTGGGCAGTGTAGGGGGTCGTGCTGGGGCTGGTGTTTCAGGGTTTAGGGTAGAGCAGTGGTGTTTGTTAAGTGTAGCGGGTCATGCGGGGGTAGTGTTTTAGGATTTATGGTAGTGCACTGGTGTTTGGGTAGTGTAGGGGGTCATGCTGGGGGTAGTGTTTCAGGGTTTAGGTTAGTGCAGTGGTGTTTGGGTCGTGTAGGGGGTCGGGCTGGGGGTAGTGTTTTAGGGTTTAGGGTAGTGCAGTGGTGTTTGGGCAGTGTAGGGGGTCGTGCGGGGGTAGTGTTTTAGGGTTTATGGTAGTGCAGTGGTGTTTGGGTAGTATAGGGGGTCATGCTGGGGGTAGTGTTTTAGGGTTTAGGGTAGTACAGTGGTGTTTGGGTAGTGTAGGGGGTCGGGCTGAGGGTGGTGTTTTAGGGTTTAGGCAGAGCAGTGGTGTTCGGGCAGTATAGGGCGTCGTGCTGGGGGTGGTGTTTTAGGGCTAAGGGCAGTGCAGTGGTGTTCAGGCAGTGTAGGTGGTCATGCTGGGGGTGGTGTTTTAGGGTTTAGGGCAGTGCAGTGATGTTCGGGCAGTGTAGGGGGTCGTGTTTCAGGGTTTAGGGAAGTGCAGTGGTGTTCGGGCAGTGTAGGGGGTCGTGCAGGGGGGTGGTGTTTTATGATTTAGGGCAGTGCAGTGGTGTTTGGTCAGTGTTGGGGGTCGTGCAGGGGGGTGGTGTTTCAGGGTCTAGGAAAGTGCAGTGGTGTTTGGGCAGTGTAGGGTGTCATGCAGGGGGTTGGTGTTTCAGGGTTTAGGGCAGTGCAGTGGTGTTCGGGCAGTGTAGGGGGTCGTGCTGGGGCTAGTGTTTCAGGGTTTAGAGCAGTGCAGTGGTGTTCGGGCAGTGTAGGAGTTTGTGCTGGGGCTGGTGTTTCAGGGTTTAGGGCAGGACAGTGGTGTTCGGGCAGTGTAGGAGGTTGTGCTCGGGGTGGTGTTTCAGGGTTTAGGGCAGAGCAGAGGTGTTCGGGCAGTGTAGGGGGTTGTGCTGGGGGGTGTTTTAGGGTTTAGGGCAGGGCAGTTGTGTTCAGGCAGTGTAACTGGTCATGCAGGGGGGTGTTTCAGGGTTTAGGGCAGTGCAGTGGTGTACGGGCAATGTAGGGGGTCGTGCAGGTGGTGGTGTTTCAGGATTTAGGGCAGTGCAGTGGTGTTCGGGCAGTGTAGAGGGTTGCGCTGTGAATTGTGTTTCAGGGTTTAGGGCAGTGCAGTGGTGTTCGGTCAGTGTGAGGGATCGTGGTGGGGCTGCTGTTTCAGGGTTTAGGGCAGTGCAGTGGTATTCGGGCAGTGTAGGGGGTCGTGCAGGGGTGGTGTTTTAGGGTTAAGTGCAGTGCAGTGGTGCTCGGGCAGTGTAAGAGATCTTGCTGGGGCTGGTGTTTCAGTGTTTAGGGCAGTGCAGTGGTGTTTGGGCAGTGTAGGGGGTCGTGTTGGGGGTGGTGTATTAGGGTTTAGGGCAGTACAGTGGTGTTTTAGCAGTGTAGGGGGTCATGCTGGGGGTGGTGTTTCAGAGTTTAGGGCAGTGCAGTGGTGTTCGAGCAGTGTAGGGGGTGGTGTGTGGGGTGGTGTTTCAGGGTTTAGGGCAGTGCAGTGGTGTTCAGGCAGTGTAGGGGTCGTGCTGGGGCTAGTGTTTCAGGGTTTAGGGCAGTGGTGTTCGGGCAATGTAGGAGGTCGTGCTGAGGCTGGTGTTTCAGTGTTTAGGGCAGGGCAGTCGTGTTCATGCAGTGTAGGGGGTCGTGCTCGGGGTGGTGTTTCAGGGTTTAGGGCAGAGCAGAGGTGTTCAGGCAGTGTAGGGGGTCGTGTTGTGGGGGGTGTTTTAGGGTTTAGGGCAGTGCAGTGGTGTTCCGGCAGTATAGGGGGTCATGCTGGGGGTGGTGTTTCACGGTTTAGGGCAGTGCAGTGGTGTTCGGGCTGTGTAAGGGGTCTTGCTGTGGGTGGTGTTTCAGGGTTTAGGGCAGTGGTGTTCGGGCAGTGTAGGGGGTCTTGCTGGGGCTGGTGTTTCAGGGTTTAGGGCAGTGTAGTGGTGTTCGGGCAGTGTAGGGGGTCGTGCTGGTGTTTCAGGATTTAGGGTAGTGCAGTGTAGGGGGTTGTGCTGGGGGTGGTGTTTACGGTTTAGGGCAGTGCAGTGGTGTTCGGGCAGTGTAGGAGGTCGTGCTGGGGCTGGTGTTTCAGGGTTTAGGGCAGGGCAGTGGTGTTCGGGCAGTGTAGGGGGTCGTGCTCGGGGTGATGTTTCAGGGTTTAGGGCAGAGCAGTGGTGTTTCGGCAGTGTAGGGGGTCGTGCTGGGGATGGTGTTTCAGGGTTTAGGGTAGTGCAGTGGTGTTTGTGTAGTGTAGGGGGTCATGCGGGGGTAGTGTTTTAGGGTTATGGTAGTGCAGTGGTGTTTGGGTAGTGTAGGGGGTCGTGCTCTGGGTGATGTTTCAGGGTTTAGGGCAGAGCAGTGGTGTTCGGGCAGTGTAGGGGGTCGTGCTCGGGGTGATGTTTTAGGGTTTAGGGCAGAGCAGTGGTGTTCGGGCAGTGTAGGGGGTCGTGCTGGGGCTGGTGTTTCAGGGTTTAGGGTAGTGCAGTGGTGTTTGTGTAATGTAGGGGGTCATGCTGGTGGTAGTGTTTTAGGGTTTAAGGTAGTGCAGTGATGTTTGTGTAGTTTAGGGGGTCGTGCTTGGGGTAGATTTAGGGTTCAGGGTAGTGCAGTAAGTTGTGTTTGTGTAGTGTCGGGGGTCATGCTGGGGTAGTGTTTTAGGGTGTAGGGCAGTGCAGTGGTGTTTGTTAGGCCTGGGCAAAAATTTTGTTCCGTTCGCGGAAATTGCGATAATTTGACATTTTAGCGTTCCGTGGAGAGCGCCAAAATGTCAAACTTTCCGCTTTCCGCAGCTTGGCGATAATTTGTTTCTTGCTCGCGCTGTAAAATAATACATTCTCGCGCGCGCGCGATCGCCTTACCTGAATCCCTGCGTTCGCCGACAAGTTTTCTTGATCCGGTCGCGTTCTCCATGAGTTGTTGGATTGTCTTTAGCCATTTGCGCTGTCTCGTGACAGTTCGCGCCTGCAGTGACGTCATGCGTCGCGCGATCACGTATTTCTTCTCGCGATCATGCACCGCGAGACAACTCAAAACAAGATGGCCGCGCCCGCATGCAACCACATGGGTAAATTGGCGACCCGCAACCATGCAGAAAATCTCGCGAACATGCGGGAAAAAAAATTCCGCATCTTCGCGATATTTCCGCTTGTTTGCGATAATTTTAAACATTTTTGCGATAATTTGCGAAAGTGGATTTCGCAAATTCCGCCCACCCCTAGTGTTTGTGTAGTGTAGGGGGTTGTGCTGGGGGTAGTGTTTTAGTGTTTGGGGTACAGCAGTGGTGTTTGGATAGTGTAGGGGATCATGCTGGGGGCAGTGTTTCAGGGTTTAGGGCAGTGCAGTGGTGTTCGGGCAGTGTAGGGGGTCTTGCTGGGGCTGGTGTTTCAGGGTTTAGGCAGTGCAGCGGTGTTCGGACAGTGGAGGGGGTCTTGCTGGGACAGGTGTTTCAGGGATTAGGGCAGTGTAGTGGTGTTCGGGCAGTGTAGGGGGTCGTGCTGGGGCTGGTGTTTTAGGGTTTAGGGCAGTGCAGTGGTGTTTGTGTAGTTTAGGGGGTCATGCTGGGTGTAGTGTTTTAGGGATTGGGGAAGTGCAATGGTGTTTGTGTAGTGTAGGGGTCATGCTGGCGGCAGTGTTTCAGGGTTTAGGGCAGTGCAGTGGTGTTCTGGCAGTGTAGGGGGTCTTGC
Organism: Triturus cristatus; assembly: GCF_964204655.1. Classification (NCBI taxonomy): domain Eukaryota; kingdom Metazoa; phylum Chordata; class Amphibia; order Caudata; family Salamandridae; genus Triturus; species Triturus cristatus. The sequence continues at coordinate 228,094,216 of NC_140579.1, read as the reverse complement.
TGGGGCTGGTGTTTCAGGGTTTAGGCAGTGCAGCGGTGTTCGGGCAGTGTAGGGTGTCTTGCTGGGACTTGTGTTTCAGGGTTTAGGGTAGTGCTGTGGTGTTTTGGTAGAGAAGGGGGTTGTGCTGGGGTAGTGTTTTAGGGTTTAGGGAAGTGTAGTGCGTCGTGCTGGGGCAGTGTTTTAGGGTTTATTGTAGTTCAGTGGTGTTTGGGTAGTGTAGGGGGTCGTGCTGAGGGCAGTGTTTTAGGGTAGTGCAGTGGTGTTTGGGTAGTGTAGGGGGTCGTGCTGGGGTAGTGTTTTAGGGTTTAGGGTAGTGCAGTGGTGTTGGTGTAGTGTTTGCATATGGCTGGGTCCAAACTGGAATGGCATTGTGAGCAAAAAAACGATGGATTTATGCCCAGATCTCTGTACTGGGGTGAATGTATGACATTGTTCTGCATTCTGTCCATCAATAGTTCTTTTTGCATTTGTCACCCCGAGTGGTACGGGTATGCTCAGACGTGAGTCCCGTGCTCTCCATGCCACTTGAATCAAGCTATCCTAGGATGCTTGTTTCCAGTCCAGGGAGGACGTGGCCTGGCAGTTCGGGCTGGACTGTTCCCATTGGGCACAGGGTCAAGACTGATTTGCATATTGCTGGGTCCAAACTGGAATGGCATTGTGAGCAAAAAAACGATGTATTTAGGCCCAGATCTCTGTACTGGGTGAATGTATGACATTGTTCTGCATTCTGTTCAATAGTTCTTTTCACAGGTGTAGTGTAGGGGGTCGTGCTGGGGGTAGTGTTTTAGGGTTTAGGGTAGTGCAGGTTTCTGTGGGTACATTAGGGGGTCGTGCTGAGGGTAGATTTAGGGTTTAAGGTAGTGCAGTGGTGTTTGGGTATCATAGGGGGTAGCGCTGGGGGTAGATTTAGGGTTTAGGGTAGTGCAGAGGTGCTTGGGTAGTGTAGGGGGTTGTGCTGGGGGTAGATTAAGGGTTTAGGGTAGTGCAGTGGTGTTTGGGTAGTGTAGGGAGTCGTGCTGGGGGGAGTGTTTTAGGGTTTAGGGTAGTGCAGTGGTGTTTGAGTAGTGTAGGGGGTCGTGCTGGGGCTGGTGTTTCAGGGTTTAGGGTGGTGCAGTGGTGTTCGGACACTGTAGTGGTTCATGCTGGGGCTGGTGTTTCAGGGTTTAGGGCAGTACAGTGGTGTTAGGGCAATGTAGAGGTTCGTGCTGGGGCTGGTGTTTCAGGGCTTAGGGCAGTTCAGTGGTGTTCGGGCAGTGTAGGGGGTCGTGCAGGGGGGTGGTGTTTCAGTGAATTGGGCAGTGCAGTGGTGTTCAGGCAGTGTAGGGGGTCGTGCAGGGGGATGGTATTTCAGGGTTTAGGGCAGCGCAGTGGTGTTCGGGCAGTGTATGTGGTCCCGCAGGGGGTGGTGTTTCAGGGTTTAGGGCAGTGCAGTGGTGTTCGGGCAGTGTAGGGGTCGTGCTGGGACTAGTGTTTCAGGGTTTAGGGCAGTGCATTGGTGTTCAGGCAGTGTAGGGGGTCGTGCAGGGGGATGGTGTTTCAGGGTTTAGGGCAGGGCAGTGGTGTTCATGCAGTGTAGGGGGTCGTGCTCGGGGTGGTGTTCAGGGTTTAGGGCAGAGCAGAGGTGTTCGGGCAGTGTAGGAGGTCGTGCTGGGGGGGTGTTTTAGGGTTTAGGGCAGTGCAGTGGTGTTCCGGCAGTGTAGGGGGTCATGTTGGGGGTGGGGTTTCACGGTTTAGGGCAGTGGAGTGGTGTTCGGGCAGTGTAGTAAAGCAGCCAGCAGCATTTTTAAAATGGATTTTCTGTTTTTCCCCCGTATTTATCAGTGAAGGATAGCCAATTCAGTTCGAGCACAAGTTTTAACAAGCTTTCTTTATTTTCTGTTTCAAGAATGCAATGGTAAACGGGTAAAATATCGACTGTAAGTGATTTTCATAATGTTTGTACTGGCTAGGCATTGGCCATGCCAGTAAAAAACAGCCAAGTGGCAGCCCTTATTTCCATAGCCTTGAACTTTCCAGCGGCCACAAGGATTCCTCCAAATCCAGAGTGGCCACGGCTTTGAGGGGCCTGAAATGGGTGCAAAAGGGGGTCCTGTATTCATGTCCACTGGAGGTGGCTGCCAAGCTAAAGGAGGACCGGCTTTGTCTTAGATTGGAGTTGAGGAGTGGGGAATAAAGAGAAATAGGGGTAATATAAGAGTAATGAGGTGAGAGAATGGCGCGCATCCTCCCGGTGTGATGAGATCAGAAGCATTTGGACTTGATAAAGGAAGTGTGAGAACCTAATTGTGCCTGCCAGTGGGTCACAAAGGTTTTCAGACAACATGCACATCCAATCCTTGGCCTCTTAGCGGAGTTTACCGAGCAATACCGAGCAATAGTTCCAAATGTGGCAGTTTTAATTATGATTTTGTAGGTCAGTGTGTAGGATCCATGCAGAAGATGAAAAATTGTCAACAGGAAAAGAAAATGTTGCGTTTACAAGTGAGAAGAGAGAGTGAACATGTATATGTTTGTGCATGTGACAGAGAGGGCAGGGTGAAGAGAAGGTGAAGCAAGGCTGTCACGAAGATGGAGATAATGTGAGAGTTAAAAAACTGCCACTAAGGTGGGGATAATGTGAGAGATGAAGGCTATCAGAGAGGAGAAAAATGATGCATGTATCCCACAATAAAATCGTGTACAGTGGAGAATGGGATTAATTGCAAACACCAAAAACCACTACCCCATCCAGATCTTACAATGTCTAATTCACAAACTCATATTTTCAGACTTGAAACATTTTGAATTCATGTGGATGTCATTAAATATTTGTCCCTAGCTCCATCTACTAGCCACACCCACCTGCCCTGCCCACACTCCAGCAGCCTAATTTGCTGAGCACCTGCACCTATTTTTCCCCATTTAAAGCACTGCCTCTATGTATCTGCTTGGAAGGGGTGTGACCCCGTACATTCCCTTATATTCCCAGGGACATCTTAAGGATTTTGGGGGCCCTGGGCCAAACGTATTTTGGGGGCCCCTGTTCAGAACAGCTTTGAATTTATGAGCCAATTTGAGCCCCTGTTTCCCACGCAGTTTCTGCTTCCTCAGCTGCGTTAGCGATCCAGTTTGCATCATAGGCATTAGCCTATATATTCCATATGTAAATGGACGCGCGCAGCTGACAGCAGTAAGATTTAGTGTTTCCTGCCCTGCTATATTAATACTTTTTAAATTGTATATGTGTGGCTGAATTACTCTGTGCTTTTTAACAATTTCTCCTACCTACGCACACTTGCACTTTTCTTGATTCTGCTTGCCTACAAATCCTTAGCTGCTTTGATTCGCATCTTGCTTTCCTCCAGTCCTGGTCCACCGCGGCTGATTCTCCGATTGTGCGGAGGGTTGGGGCTACTATCGGGCTCCTCACTTCTGGCAACGTAGTTTCCACTTCCTCAGCTGTGTTAGCGATCCAGTTTGCATCATATGCATTAGCCAATATATTCCCGATGCAAACGAACAAACGCAGCGAGCACGCCAAAGGCCAGCCTGTCTGTGCTGTGAGGTGTCCCGGAGGCGTCCAGCGCCGGCCATGCTGCCCATTTCCCCTCCGGTGAGTTTTTTCCACTATATTACAATAGAAAAAACTGCTTAGCCTTAGGCGGCTACCATTATGTCATTGTACAGTGGCTGATCCGAGCTTGGAGGTAGACTTTCGATGCAATAAGTGCAACTGGTCACTCCTCCAGCCCAGGAATCTTGCACCCAAGATCCTCCCACACAACAATAAGTGTAAAAACAATAAGAAAATAGAGGACTTAAAGGACACCCTTTTAAATTGTCACTCTATGCAAAAGCTTGAACCACACATTTAAGGCCTACTTTTAGACGAACAGCCTAATTTTTTATTTCTCACTGAGACCTGGATGTCTGAAGCCTCTAACCCTACTATCACCTCGGCCATCCCTACGGGTTATAAAATCCTTAGGAGAGATTGGGAAGGGGGGTGGTGTCGCCAAAATATACAATCAAAAACTAGACTGCTCTCCCATCCCGATGGAAAACATCGAGAGCGCAGAGTCCTTAGGCTTCCACCGTACCTTATCCCCCGATCACAGCACTGCTGTTTTTCTGATTTACAGACCTCCCAGCACAATTGGAAATTATATTACTACGCTTAATACAGCCACCACCTCCCTGGCTTTAAAATATAACAACTGACTTATTCTGGGAGATTTCAATGTACATATGGACAATGGAAAAGACCCTCCAACAATTTCCTTGTTGGACACGCTGCAGGCCTGCAACACGTTTCCATCTATTTCTTCGGCCACCCATGAGAAGGGCCATACTCTAGACCAAATCTTTCACAACTTTGACATATCAGTAAGCTTACTTCTTCCCATTATCTGGTCTGACCACCTCCTATTAAAATTCGTCATTCCCAACTCTGCCACAGCCCTCGGGCTAACACAGAGGAGAGGGACCCTAATTACAGGACGTTCCATAAAATATCCATCCCGATTTTAGCTGATGACCTCAGTCATTCCTCACCGGAGCTGTCTGGCTGCCCCGACTCGGACACCCTCTCAATAGATTCATGGCTCCGAACCAACATTGATGCAGTGGTACCAGTTGTTTCCTGCTCCTCAAAAAGTTCGGCCCCACCAGCTCCATGGTTTAATGATTCCCTCAGATCTAGCAAAAGAAATTGTAGAAAAATGGAACGGAAATGGCGTGAATCCTATCCACCTGAGGACAGGAAGGTGTATAAAGACAACTTAAAAGCTCATTACATTCTCGTGAAGGCAGCCAAGAAAAACGTCTTTCAAACCAAGATAGAAATTGCCCAAAATAAGAGTAAGGAAATCTTTAGTATAGTTAAATCCTTTAATGCCCGAAAGCCGGCACAAAGGAAGGGCCATGCACGGAAGAATGGTCTAAGCAAATAGCTCAATTCGTCCACAAAAAGATCTCCGTTATCCAACATGACTTCACTAACCGCTCAGAGGAAGAACTGGCCTTCTACCTTGGTTCTAATAGCATATTTCACCTCTTGGATCCTCCATCTTCACTAGCTTTCCCTGAGTTTCAGCTTGAAGAGTCACTGACCCTTCTCCAAAGCATTAAGTCTGGCTCTCCTACCGACCCATGTCCAGCGAATATCCTGAACCTATTAGCTCCTACCATAAACCCCACGGTAAACCAGCTCTTTAATGCTTACCTCGCCTCAGGCAACATTCCGAAATAATGGAACAATGTGAAGATTCTTCCACTGATAAAAAAGGCTAAGGCCAAACCGACGGACCCTTCCAACTACAGGGCAATCTCCCTTCTTCCGGCCCTCTCCAAAGTACTAGAGAAGCATGTAAACCAGGCTCTCAAAAAATACATTGAAGATGGGAAGCTCCTTCATGAGTCCCAATCCGGTTTTAGGGCTAACTACAGTACGGAGACCGCTCTGCTGGAAGTGACTGAGTTTCTCAAGGGTAAGCTGGACCAGGGAGGCAAGGCTGTTCTGATACTGCTCGATCTGTCGGCGGCCTTCAATACGGTCCCATATGAGAGGCTCCTGGAGAGACTTGCTAACATCGGCCTGGGGGGACCACCTTAACATGGATGTCCTCTTTCTTGGCAAATAGATGTCGGGACATCTGGCTCCCCCCTTTCTCATCCCTGGTTCCGGCCATGAATGCATGTGTCCTTCACGGCTCCATTCTCAGTCCTACCCTTTTTAATATATATCTATCCCCCCTTGCATTTCTGATAGAGGAAGAGGGCGCCAAAATTGTTTCCTATGCTGATGACACTCAGCTGATTTTTACGTGTGAAAAAGGAACTGAATTTGACGGGGCAATGATTAGGTCTTGCCTCACAAAGGTTTTTAACTGGCTTATGATCAATCAGTGGATGAAGTTATTTTCTTTGGTAATCCAGAAACACCTGACTGGAGCTCTTGGTGGCCATAAGATCTGCCGCCCCTGCCCGCGGAAAAGGAGAAAATAAAAAACGTAGGAAATGTCATAGACAAGACACTCTCCATGTGCTTTCAAATCTAAAATCTAACTGCCGTTTGCTTTGGCATACTCCGGATGCTAAAATAATTCCTGCCACTGTTACTGCTTGAGAGCAGGAAGATCGTGCTGCCTGCTCTGGCGACATCAAAGCTTGACTATGTCAATAGCTTGTACCTCAGTCTTCCCAAATTCCTTATCCAGCGCCTACAAGTGGTACAAAACGCGGCGGCCAGAGCCTTCCTGAGACCTAAACCCAGATCTAGTATGACCCCTATTCTTAAGTCTCTACACTGGCTCCACATAAAAGAACGGATCGACTTCAAAGCGATGACCATCTTCTTTAAAGCTTTCCCTGGCTCAGGAGCCGGCTACCTAAATAAGCACGTTAATGGCTACACAACATCTAGACCCCTAAGATCTTCCAATGCCAACCTGGCCATCGTGCCTAAAATATGCCGTGCCCGCACTGGAGGCAGATCCCTCGGCTTTCTAGGCGCAAAATTGTGGAATAGCCTCCCTGAGGCTCTGAGACTAACCACAGACCTACTCTTTCAGGAAAAACCTGGCTTTTTAATAACTGATGGGTCTTTTACGCACATTTTCCTCCCGCTGTCAAGTGCCAGGACACTCTAGTCTGAGTAGCTGCACGATTTATTAAATACACTATTTCATTTCATTAGGGCCCTGACAGTGCAAAGGAACACATGTTCAAATTCTAAGGGCCTTATTTATGAGGCCTTGCTTCACTTTTATGCTGCGGGTGCGTCACTTTTTGCGACGTACCGGCAGCGTAAAAAATGTGCCATGTTGCCCCCTATTTACAAAGTGGCGCATCTAGGCAGATGCATCACTTTTTAAACCCCTGCACCACATTATACCTGCTCCAGGTATAATGTATGCAGGGTGGGTGTTGCCCCGCAAAAAGCTTTGTAGAAGTGGCGCATTGAAATCTATGAGAACTCAGTGCGCCACTTCTAGGACGCCATTGCGTCAATATCTTACACCTACCTCACAGCAGGTGTAAGATTGATGCAGGCAAGCCCCATGTGAAAGGACACATTGCTGGAGTTGCGTCTATTTTCAGACATACCCCAGCAATGCATCACTTTTGCGCCTACAGATATGTCAGAAATACTGATGTATCTGTAACATGATGCATCATACAGTAAATATGACGCATCCATCATGCGATGCATCACTTCTCATAAATAAGGCCCTAAATGTGTTTACATCTAATGTTCAGGGATAGTTATGTGTGTTTTCAATATTGTAACACAGCAGCAGCTCACCAATATTACTGCAAATAATTTCTGTGATGCCCTCCCATTTCTTATATGTTAGGCCTTGTTTTGATCTAAAATAAACTTTTTTATGTATATTGCATGAAACAAGCACAACATTTCTCTGCAAAATGGCTGTACTAGACTTTCACACATCAAATACATAAAAAATAAATTAAAGGAAAACAGTATTTAAAACAATCTGTTTAAGCAATATTCAAGGTCATTAGGGCAAAACTCTGGAGAACAGAGCTGACTTTGTCAGGGGGCCTCCTGAAAGGCTGGGGCCCTGGGCCAGAGCCCACTTTGCCCATGCATTAAAACGTCTCTGTATATTCCCTGTATCCAACCATGCCTTTTCCTATCCCTACCCTTTGGCTTACTGCCCACTTCTTCAGTGCAGAGAGGACGTCGTGGGCAACAAGGAAGAAGGAAGCTTTCCAGAAGGCCCCGTAAAAGTCAGTTGTGAAAGCGCAACAGCTGACTTTTAAAGGGTCTTAGCTTCCCGCCATGTGTGACGTCACAGAGGCGGGCAGTAAACACAGAACAGGGCCGCTTGAGAATACGTAGTGAATACGTATTGAATCCAGGGCCGGACTGGCTACCGGGCGTTTTGGAATGCTGCTGAGCTGGGGGCTGATTTCGTTGATGGGGACCTGCGTGTACTGAACAAAATTAGTTTTGCTTTAATTATTTCAAAGTACACGCAGGTCTCCATGAACGAAATCAGCCCCCACCGCTGTGAAATCAGCCCCCTGATCGGCGGAATTCCAAAACGCCCGATAGGCAGTCCGGCCCTGATTGAATCTGCATAGGCTCCGGCGGCCCTCTTCACTGCTTACTGACACTTTTGAAAAAAACATGGGCACTTTTCCTTTAAGGTCAGCGGGCCGCAAATTAAGGCCTGCCGGGCCCCTGGCGGCCCGCGGGCCGTACTATGAGTACCACGGCTCTAGCCTAAGCAGTGTACCTGGCCTTAAGGGTTTCAGAGAAATGCACAGGATTTCTAGATGTTCATTCTCTGCCCTCTGTGCTGTGCTCCAGTGTTTCAGACTTCTTCGCATCCATGTGATAAAGAAGTGGTGTCTGTGACAAAAACGCTCACTGAACTAGGATAGAACATTTTTAAGAAAATAGGACAGTATGAAGGAGGGGGGCATACTTGCCAACATTCTGTGAAAGAACAGGTAGCATTGTTCAGGTTTCAAAAAGGGTTATTAACGCAAAGATGACGTCACATGAAATTACAGTACATGACCTGTAACCCAAATATGACATCACAGGAATTGACCTTGTGGAGAGCAAATGGGAAAGTTAAGCTCTAAACTGACCATGCTATCCAGCAGTGCCACATAGAATTGTGCCAGCTGATTACTTGCTAGGCAGCATTTGCGCAGTCTCTTCGAGGCACACTGTATTCAGGATATGTGCATGAAGCTCCTCCCACTTTCCGCTCATCTTTTTAATTGGCTCCTGTCTCTGTCCTTTGTAAACAGTGGCTTTTCATTGTCAGTAGGCGTAGTAGTCCCTCCTTAGTACTGCCTTGTCTTTCCTTGTACCCTCCAATGAGGACACCCCCTGTTGCATGTGTTGTTACTCCCTGGGTTTTAATTACAGCCTCAAGGCACTATTTTCTTAAAAGGCTTCAGGCAAGACACACACTTGGTCCTAAGCTAGGCTGGCAGTGGTCACTTTGCTCACTAAAACATCTCATATTTATATGAGACTGTCTATAAATTTCCCTTCATCAGATCCACACAGAGTATGACCTAATCCGAAATTAATGAAATAATTATTTTCTCACATTTCAAAGCTACTAATTGTATATATGGACACAGCTATTTCAATGTACTCATAGTACTGCCTTGCATGCAATGCATTATGGGTAGGGTGGGTTTACTATATCTTCTGCAGGGTGGAGTACCATATGTGACCAAAAAAGGTCAGCAGAGCTGGATTCCTTGCTCTCTAGGGACCTCTAGGAGAAGCTTGCGGTACTGCATCGAGAAATATAGTGCTGGTGCCTTGTTCGCTAGGGACCTCTAGGAGCAGCGTGTGGTACTACATTGAGACATGCACTGCTGGTGCCTTGCTCACTAGGGACCTCTAGGAGCAGCTTGCAATACTGCACTGAGACATACAATGCTGGTTCCCAGCTCACTACGCAAGCATTTGCAATGGACTAGGTCTCGCATTACTGAAAATATGTTCTATTGGCGTTGCTTTGTTGTTTACAACGCCAATACCTCGAACTATCAGTAATATGAGACGTATTGAATTGCAAATGCTTGTTTTGTCTTATTTCTCGCTTGTCTTTCAGGATATTTTAGTGTGCCCGTTTCCAGTCTGCTTGTTATTCTCAGACTGCACAGACCCTTCCTGCTTTCTACGTGAGGTACAGGGCCGACAGGCAGTGCCGCTGTCGCCTTAAAAATTAGGATGAAGGGACAGAAATATGTACGAGAAGAAAGGAGACACAGAAAGAACACAGGAGAGAAAGGAAGTAGGATGAAATGGGGATTAGGATGGATGAGAAGCAGGGAGATGGAAGTAGAGAGAGTGGAGGGTAGTGAGAAGAACGGAGAGAAATGATGGTGAAAGCAGGCATAAGACAATAAGGAAGGGGGATGGAGAGGGAATTACAGAGGGTAAGAAGCGAGGGAGGGGAGTGAGTAAAAGGAGATGGGTGGAGAAGGGGGAGGACAAAAGGAAGATGTTGCTAGTAAGATTGAGAGGGAAGACCCATAAAGCTATTCAAGGAGGGACTATAAACAAGCATTGGAAAAGCCAATAGGTTTCACCTATGCAAGATCCATTGGCTTTGTCAATGTTTTTTCAAACATATTGCACAGCACCACAAACTTAAAGTTAAAAAAAAGTGCTATGATGCAGTCAACGCTGGCCGCATCATAGTGCCTTTTTTTCTTGACTTTAGACGATGGTGTCGCATGAAGTGGCTGTGCAGGTGTGTGTAAACCTGGAAGTGCCTGCCTGGGTGTCACATGAAGTAACTGTGTGTGTCTGTGTTTTTAAAGATGGCAGAATCAACCTGGGTACCACATGAAGAGTGTGTGTAAAAGCGGCACCGCACCACATGAACTGACCATGTACATTCGAGTGTGTGTGTGTGTGTAAAGGCAGCAGAGCCCATCTGAGTGTCACATGAAGTGACTGTGTGTGTAGTGGCAGCAGAACACACCTTTGTGTCACATGTGTGCGTAAAGACAGTACAGCCCAGGTGTGAAGGCCAAACGCCATCCAAAGATTAAAAAAGTGTTCAGAGCACATAAAGGGTAGAGCTAGATTCCATAGCCATGATGGCAAATCTTGACCAAAATACAAAAACACAACCATCTGAATTCTTATTAAGTGTGATTTTTCCAATGTAAAGCAATATAAAAAAAGGTTGCTATACCTCTCATATGCCTCACATAATATACAGAATGCCTCTCAAAAGCTGTGGAGTGGCTTAAAGAGAACCTAAGGGGGGTGTTTTAAAAAGAATGGGTTGCTGGTTAAAAAGATCAGATGACGGAAAGAGGATTGACACCACAGAGGGAGGGGGGCGGTGCGGTTGAAGGAGAAAAATGCGGACACGTGCACTCTCTAAGAGTGCATGCGGAAAAGTAATTAAAAAAAGGGTACGTGCAGGAGGAAGCCAGAGGCAAGGAGGCAGCACTAGCCAACAGGAAGCAAGGAAATAAGTGTGATGTGGGAGTATGCAAAGGTAAGTACATCAGTGCTATCGGGTGGTAACAGAACGACCGGGAGTTCTTATAATCTGCTACTGAAACCACAACGATTTTCCAAGAACAAAACGTATAACCGCACCTTCTCAGGAATGGCCCCTAGGATTTGGAATGCTTTGTCCCCAAAAACAAGACAGAACCCTAACACGGCATTCTTCAAAAAAGAAGTGAACTAGATTCTCTTCGCCAAATTCACTTAAACTATTAGATGCAGTCTTGTAAATATTTCTTATGCTGTAATAGTTACCACTGTCGGACTAATATTTCTAATAGTATTTTGTATGTATAAATCTCTTTCCTCTATTTACTATATTTGTTGTAAAGTGCTCTCATACCGTTTGTGCTATATAAAAACTTTAAAATAAAATAAAATAAATAAAATAAGTAATGGGCAGCCAAAACCTAAAAAGGGTGCAGGATGGACAGATAGTAACCAGCCAACAACGCCCTGAGTATTCATCACTCCTTACTCTGAAACTAACTGGCATAGTCACTGCCTTTAAATCCAAACCATCCAACACACAGCCTCTCAAACACCTCCAAAAATATGGCCACCTATAAATTAGATAATTAATTGACTGCAAAATGACTGTTAGTTAACTACATGTAAAAAATCAACAATAAATTCTCTAGACTTGATGTCTAATCTTTTCACAGCTACATCAGGTGTCTCCTGCCTCTGTGTCTCCAAATACACAAGGGTTAGGGTAGCAGGGAATAACCCCTAGAAGTGGGTCACTATCAACCAAAGAAAGTCGAACAAAACATCTAATTGGAGGACAGGCTTATTTAAAATCTAAACTCTATTTCAACAACTAATATCTTGCAGAAGTTACAATATACTGTTAAGTTTTAAATAACTTTTTTAGGGGGAGTGGCCAAGATGACTGGGTTAGGCGTCACCCCATCTCTCCGACGCTGCGGCCGAATATCACCGCTGTACCGGGCATATTGTACCCCATCTCATCATTGCAAGCGGCGGAGAGTGTAGGAGGACACCCCAACACCCGGTGTGTGGCTCGCCCAGCTGAGAATCTGAATCTAGCACCGGAGCCAGTCTGCCTCGGAGGGGCCTGGTGCGGCCTGGGCGAAGCAACAGCAGCGTATGACCGAGCTGTCCGGACCGGCGCCAGGGGCAGGCATCGGCCCTAATCACCTGCAGCGGGATCACCCTCACCAAGGTGAGTGGCGAGTCGGCGGGGTGGCGCTGTACCCGGTAGGTTCTTCGGGGTAGCCCAAAAAAGCTGAGAAGAGGTGCTGCAGGAGGGGGCCTGGGGCTCGGCTGTGTGGGCTCTGTCGGCTGGCCACCAATCGCACGAATCACCCACCATAGTACCCCCAGGGGCACCCCTCTGTCCCCCTCCCCCAACATGCATACCCAAATAACACACACAGAGACTGTTGAGTTGGGTAAAATTGCTGCAGGTTTATTACATAATCCAGAATATGTAATGGGTGGGTTATTTTACAGGCGATCCAAGGGCAGGCAACCAACTAGGCCGCCTGCCCATCTGATGAGCCGGGCAGCGCGGGAGCGATACCCGCCGTTGCTGCCATCCATGTGATTCTTTCTACGATCACGTGCCGTTGGTAACTTCTACTCACGCCCCCCCTCTCGGGGCGAGCGTCGCTTAGCAAACCCCCGGTTGTTCAGGCCCACAACCGCCCGCAGGACTAGTGGGGCGCCGACACGTCTTCCGGGACTCTTCCCTGAGGCTCCTCGGTTTTGGCTCAGGCACCCCCTATGGTGCCGCGCAGAGGTACCCTTTGTGCCGGCCTGCTACCAGATTGCCCTGTAACTCCGCCTGCAACGAAAAAAGAAACATTACAACGCTCAGAAAAACCCCCCACCCAACGCCTACGCCGGGTAAGCGGTAGGGAGGGATGTGGCGTGGTGGGCGACAAAGAGGTCGCCAGGAGGGTGGGGGAAGGCTAAATAGCCTCCCCTTCCCCACAGGGGCCAGGAAGTGACGCGCTTGCGCGTCACTTCCCGCCGGCACGAGGAGGGGGACAGCGGTCGGCGTCCCCACCCCCTCCCCTTGGGAGGGGGTGGGGAGGGGTGACCGGTGCCCCGGTGGCACTAGGGCGCCGATTGCTGTAGTGGCCCCCTGCGGGGGCCGCGGTCGGCGGCATAGTACCCCCAGGGGCACCCCTCTGTCCCCCCTCCCCCAACATGCATACCCAAATAACACACACAGAGACTGTTGAGTTGGGTAAAATTGCTGCAGGTTTATTACATAATCCAGAATATGTAATGGGTGGGTTATCTTACGGGCGATCCAAGGGCAGGCAACCAACTGGACCGCCTGCCCGCCTGATGAGCCGGGCAGCGCGGGAGCGATGCCCGCCATTGCTGCCATCTATGTGATTCTTTCTACGATCACGTGCCGTTGGTAACTTCTACTCACTCCCCCCCTCTCAGGGCGGAGCGTCGCTTAGCAAACCCCCGGTTGTTCAGGCCCACAACCGCCTGCAGGACTAGTGGGGCGCCGACACGGCTTCCGGGACCCTCCCCTGAGGCTCCTCGGTTTTGGTACCCTTTGTACCGGCCTGCTTCCAGATCGCCCTGTATCTCCGCAACAGCCCTAGAGGCGGCTCACCGTCGCAGCCAGGGCCCCCCACCAACCCGCTATAGTCTTACCTGCAACCTCTCCTATCTAGGGCTTCCTCCAACTAGCTGGAAGGGAACCATCCCTGCAGAAAGAAGAGTTTGAAATTTTGCCACCTCATGACACTTTGACAGCGCTAGCGGGACTCAAACCCTTGTCCTGTGAGATCCTTTACAACCACAGGCACACGACTTACCAGTGAGCTATAGCTCCTGGTGTTGTAGATGGCCCCATCTATGTCCCCAAAGCCCTAGACGCTATCCTGGGTCGGATAGGGTCTGCTGAAATAAAGGACCCGTTGGGCCTGTGAAGATGTGCCAAGAACTATTTGCCCCCCTGCGGGAAAGTTACACCTCTTCACAAATCTGGGCGGGAGGATGCCGGCACCCAGGCTCGCAAAGCCCCATCAAATTGATGATCTCACCTAGCTGCCGCCCTCCGCACCGGGTGTGCCTGAACCTGCGTGCCCATCTCTGGGATAGCAGCCCACTTGCTAGGTGACCACTCCCCCACCCACCTGCCTGCTTTGGCCATCATGGCGAGAAGGGTTTTACTTAACCTTTGGACAGTCCCCTCTGTATGCTAAACCTGGTGCACAGGAGTGCTCCTAGCTGACAGCGCGTGACCATGGGCAAGGGGCGACTCTTGCCCCTGCCCACCATCCCTTATTCCTTATGGGAATTATGCCCCTACAGATCCCTCAGTGATGAAACCCCCTAGGCATACCAGCTTCGGAAATCTGTCTGCTTTGAGCAGTGCGCGCTGTCTGTATGGTTCAAGCATAGAGGATTGACTAAGTCCTACTTTGCCCCTCCCATCATGCTCCCCGGTAGGAGGGTGGCAGGGGGGTGCCCCCCCGCCAACCCAGAGCATCCCCTGCGGTGCCAAATTCCTGCTCCGTTGAAGTAGAGTTTTAGTGACACCCTTGGCGTGCCAAATGTTCTATTGACATAATGTCCCCTTGTGTTTGACCCGCTGACACCCCAGTTATTGGGACGGCAGCACCATATGTTGGCTGGCCGCATCCCCTAAGCGAGGTAAAAGTGTCCGTAAACCAGGTTCCCAGTTTCCTGCAGCTGCAGTACGCGACCAGTGACTCTTCTGGGGGATACCACCAACCGCAATGGTCCTCCGGACATTAAGAAATGCCTCATTCTTACCTGGGCCTATCTCTAAATGATGGTGATTTCACACAGCTGTAAGGCCAGAGGCCCGCCTATGAAACCTATTTACTTGTTTTTTGCTACTCGGCCCCCTTATGGGTAGGCCTCAGAGTTTGGGCAACGCGCGTGCTCCCAGGGCACGGTGCTGCTGGAGAGCAGATGTCTGTTACCCACTCGCTGATACTTTATCTGTTTCTAAATGCCCTACCGCTGGAAGCTTCCCAAGAACCGTAGGCTTCGTGGTCCCACCTAGATTGATCCCATCGCCTGGGGGGAACCCAGTGGTGGACAGGACCTGCATGGTACCTCCACCCCAGCGTAGCTATCGACTTATTTGTGACGCCGAAGCAGGAGATGCCCCCTTAGTCTCAAGTTCTAACCCATAGAGGATAACCCTGGGGGCAGACAAGTCTGTGGGAACCAACCGGAAACTTTGGTGAAATACCGGCCCTATCCTGAATGTTGCGAATGCTGCATGGTCAATAATGCCCTGACGCCATGAGGCTCTACGTGGTGTTTACCAAACTTTTTGAACGACCGCACACTTGCTATATAACAACTATACCACCCACATACTGCCCTGGCTAAAGCGCGGGTGGATAGGTCTTCATTGAAGCAACCCGAAACCTGCCTTTGGTTGCAGGGGAATGCCCCCCCAGTGTACATCTGGACCTGTTTCTATATGGTGCCTTCAGCTGATCCTCCTGCAGGCCTAACCCTTGGTTTTGGTGCCCGGCTCAGTGTGCTGCCGGCTGGTGTTTTGCGGCTTCTCACACTACCCCTATAACACCCCAGTGCTGATGGCTTAACAAGGCTTGTGAGTTGTAGAAGATGACCTATGCCACAGTTCTGGCTTCGCCTGGTAGCATATCAAAATTGCTTCCATTCTGAAATGGTGAGAATGTCACCTTTCTGTGTTGAATAAGCCTTAGGTGTCTCCCTTCAGTGAATAGCAAGCTCACCCCTGGCATGTGCAGCGGGCACCGCGTCGCCATGCGGCCAACGTTATACTAAGTAACGTGGCATGTGGGTAGTCCCATGCTAATGTTCTCTGCCTGACACCCCACAGAGCGCTGTGCTTACAGCCTGCCCTGTGCAATGTACGCCTTCTAAAATTCCAGGCCGCATCCAAGACAGAAGTTATTCACGCAGTTCCCACTGCTCCTCACTGCGGGACCCCTCTTCGCATGCAGATAATTGGATTCCCAGGTAATCTAGTGTTCGTAAAGTTTTTGCTTGAACTATCAGTGTGGGAATGGCGGCCCTCTAAGCCCGCGCATGGACAGTCTGCACGGCAAACCCCTGGAAATCCCACACTACTGGGGAGGAGGTGTAACTCTCTGGAGGCCCCTCTTGTTCCCACTGACCTGCCCGGATGCTGGGGCGGGGGTCCTGGGAAACAACGACCAACTGAGTGATCACTTGCAACCCGGTCGGGTTGATTGCCCAGACAGAAGTTGTATTGAATAATGCAACCTGCATGGTCCAAGATTTAACTCGGGCGCCATGAGGCGGTCTGGAACACGGACCGGTGGGCAGCAAGTAATCGGCTTAACAATGAACTATTGGTGGGTTGGAGACAGAGGTACCCTCCAAAACACTGAAATAACAACGGTGAGAATAGTTCTATGAAGAAAAGCATTGAATGAATCGCTCCTCAAAGTGCAGGGACAAATACCCTGTCTGGTTACCCCCTAGGCAGGCGTACCGCAATGTCAGCTGTAGGCATAGTGACACACAACCACCGACCTAGAGGTATTCACGGCAAAATGTACCTAGAGAACCAAATTGCGCAAAACTAGAAATTGGCATACGCGCGCGCTTCCGCCGCAAGGCAGTTTTACGGAACCCTGACAATTGTGCGACTACATGCCAGGCTCATGGCAGGCGGCCACTTCCTATCGCCCACACCTTGCTCCTGCCGAGCTGTCCATCATAGTAATACCACAACCAACCTAGATACTCGTGCAGGCATGATACTAGCGCCTGTTCCAAGCCTTCCAAACTATACGAATGGCGTGTTAAGCTGGCAACAGAGAATGTAATCCCAGATGCATAGATCCATGCCTGTTGGGTCATCTCTACAATATACGGGCCACACCAACTTGTGGCAGACTGTCCCCAGTGCCAGTTTGCAATTCGTTCACGTGCGGCGCACCCGCAACCACTTGGTCAAATCCCACCGGTAACTTTGTGCCGTGAATTTGGCCCTGGTGAGGCGCTATGTGGTGACCACTTCTTCTTTTGCCGCTATGTCAGTGCATCCCCGTATTCAATGCGATTGGGGCACTAAGCTACACCCATATCTACACCCATCTTTTGGCTTAATCAATGCTTCCATTTGCATTAGATAATAAACTACCATTCTATCTCGGTTGCGTTGCCCTTCAAGAACTAACCACCCACCTGGGTGGCTAGGTGACAGTTAAAGGCCTAAGGCTGGCACTTTCTTGCGAGCAAAACCAAACCACGCAGATGCAGCAGGCCTATTGATATCAGTAATTGCACGAACATACCCGTGTACGGTTGTCTCTAGGCCAGACAATTTGTAGCTCTGACTAGTTGTACAATGGTGACCGTTACTGATAGGCCTGGCTAGCAGTAGCCCCACAGCTGTAAATTGCTCCTTTGCGTGTCAATCCCATCTCAACACCGTGCTCAGATCAAGGCCCACCTAAGCATGTTGGAGGGGCAGAGTTGCGGACTTATAGCACACCCCTTTTAGACTGTCGGCAGCGTTCCATGTTTAACTGTTACTAACATAGCCCAATGACCGTTCTACGTTAGGACTATCCCCACTCTGGTCCACCCTGCCCAAGGACTAATGCACTTGGGAGCGCGAGGCCTTGAGCAATGGGGGTTTGGATGTCAAGACAACAACAACAATAACAACCTACCCATGCCCCTTTTCAGCAAAAGGTTGGGGCCGCGGGACCCGTGATGCAATCTGCCGGTATAGTTAGAATTCTCTCGATGGCTCCAACAGTTAGCTCCATGATTGGGACGAAATCCCACTTGGCATGTGTGGAGGCGTCTGCGAAGCATGATTCATGTCGTAGCTGCTCGAACACATGCAGTAAACTGTGCTGACATCGATCTTGTGGGACTGTTGTTAAATAGACATGCTCATCTATGAATTAATGTTAGTCAACAGCGCCGCACATGGCAACGGAAATTAATTCCATCATATCTCCTCCCTATACCACTTCTTACAGGCTTAGTGATGGTACAGCATAGCCACAGTGCCAACCGGTGGCGTACCATCTGCAACATGGGCAAGCCTGTAACTAGTGACTGTCTTGTGTACTAGAAGCGACACCTTCTAGATTAGATATTCAGTCAGCAAGGCGCGCGGACTCGACCCGAAGGTATTGGAGCGCTGTACATGAGTACCGTATTTACATGACCTATTCGGGCACAGGGGGAGATTAAGTGATTTGCCCAGAATCACGGGACGCGACCTCGAGGATCGAACCCTGGTTTCCTGCAACAAAGTGAACAGCTGCACGTTGAGCACCGTGTTTACATTACCTATTCAGGCACGGGGAAATTAGTGATTTGGGGGCGTACCTTCTCCCTCCGCAATGTCTAGCTGCGGCACGCATGCGGCTGCTGCGGCGTTGAGGGGTCAATTCACGCAGGCTCGCGCACCCCTACGCCCCACCTCCCCGCTAACCGCTACTTGGCTGCCGAGGTCTAGACCTGCACCTGGAGGCGCGGGGCCCCAAAACGACTTAATTGTTTTTTATTGCATATTTATATAGCGCGAATTCGCCCAAGGGTATTGGAGCGCCTTAAATAGCACGGGGAGATAAGTGATTTGCCCAGAATCACAGGAGTGGACGCGACCACGAGGCTCGCAACCTGCTTTCCCGCACCAGAGGCGGCAGCGCAGCCGATGGACCACACCCCCGTCAAGGAGATTACGTGATCGCTACTCGGCTGCCGAGAACCAGACCTGCACCCGGAGGCGCGGGGCCCCAAGACTAATCTTAATTGATTTTGTTGCATATTATATATAGCGCGAGTTCGCCCGAGGGTATTGGAGCGCCTTAAATAGCACCGTATTTACATTACACATTCAGGCAAGGAGATTACGTGGTTTCACAAATTTTTCCAAATTTTTATGGAGAGTGCGGGCATCGATCCTGCTACTCGGCTGCCGAGAACCAGACCTGCACCCGGAGGCGCAGGACCCAAAACTAATCTTAATTGGTTTTCCGTGGCATATTATATATAGCGCGAGTTCACCTGAGGGTATGGAGCGCCTTAAATAGCCCCGTGGTTACATTAACCATTCAGGCACGGGGAGAATAAGTGATTTGCCCACGATCACAGGATGTGGACGCGCCTGCGGGGCTCGCAACCTGCTTTCCGCACCTTTGGCGGCAGCGCAGCTGACGGAGCACATCCTCGTCGCGGCATTTACGTGATTTCAATTTTTTATTTAAAAAAAAATTTTAATGGAGAGTTCGGGCATCGATCCCGCTACCTCTCGCGTGCTAAGCAAGTGCTCTACCATTCGGAGCTACCGTCGAAGCCCGACCACGAGGCTCGCAGCCTGCATACCCGCACCTTTGGCGGTAGCGCAGCCGACGGACCCCATCCTTGTCAAGGCGATTACGTGATATTAAAAATGTTTGCAAATTCCATGGAGAGTGCGGGCATCTATCCCGCTACCTCTCGCGTGCTACTCAAATGCTCTACCATTCGTAGCTACACCCATGTGTCGAAGCCCCACCCTGACCAGGTTCACAGGAAGTGGACGCGACCACGAGGCACGCAACCTGCTTTACCGCACCCGAGGCGGCCGTGCAGCAGCCGGACCACATCCTCATCACGGAGATTGCGTGATTTAAAATGTATGCCCATTTTCTTTTAATGAAGAGTGCGGGCATCGATCCCAAGTACTCTGACATTCGCACTACTTTCCCCACATTGAAAACACACCCGGACCCCACTCGAGGCACGGGGGGGTTAAATGATTTGCCCAGGATCACAGGAAGAGGACACAACCTCGCGGCTCGAAACCTGCTTTCGCGCACCAGAGGCGGCAGCGCAGCCGACGGACCAACTCCTCATCAAGGAGAGTAAGTGATTTTAAATTTTTTGCACATTTTTGGAATGGAGAGTGCGGGCACCGATCCCGTTATCTCTCGCGTGCTTACGCAAATGCTCTACCCCTCGCACTACTTCCCCTAAACCTGGACCCAACTCGAGGCACGGGGAGATTAAGTGATTTGCCCAGGATCACAGGATGAGAAAGCGGCCTAGAGGCTCGAAACCTGCTGTCCCGCACCAGAGGCGGCAGCGCAGCCCACGGCCCACATCCTGATCAAGGAGATTACGTGGGTCTAAATTTTATGGCAAATTTCAGGGTGGAGAGTGCGGGCATCGACCCCGCTACCCAACCCGAGGCACGAGGAGGGGGGAATGAATTGCCCAGGATCACCAAATGAGGACACGACCTCACGCTCGTTAGCATGGCGAGTGCGGGCATCAAAATTGGACATTTTAATTTGCCTAGAATCACGAACGTTGCGCCGAAGCTGGGATCCGAACCTAGTGTGTCTGCTCAATAGACGGCAGCTCTATCCGTTAGGCCACATAGCTTCACCGCTGCCTCGAACCCACCCCCCCGACCCTAGTTCGAGGCGCGGGGAGGGTAAATGCTTAGCCCAGGATAGCAGATTAACATTGGGGAGTGCGGGCATGATCCCGCTACACCTTCGCGCGCCAGCAGGTGCTCTACTACTCGGGGTACGGTCCCTGCTGCACTGCACAGTGCCGCCCTTCGGCAGCACCGCCAACTGACCGCGACAGCCGCCATTTAAATTCGCCACCCATGCCTTAATCTTGTGCCCCCTCCGCCCGTGGCCATCCGAGCCACAGGGCCCCGTCGACCTGGTGCTGTCCAGGGACAGGGCCGGGGCGGAGTGGGTGCAGCAAGACTCACCCTTGGTATCGGGACACAGCGACGAGACGACGACCGAAGACGAGACGACGACCGATGCTGTGGCGTGGTGGGCGACAAAGAGGTCGCCAGGAGGGTGGGGGAAGGCTAAATAGCCTCCCCTTCCCCACAGGGGCCAGGAAGTGACGCGCTTGCGCGTCACTTCCGGCCGGCACGAGGAGGGGGACACCGGTCGGCGTCCCCGCCCCCTCCCCTTGGGAGGGGGTGGGGAGAGGTGACCGGTGCCCCGGTAGCACTAGGGCGCTGACCGCTGTAGTGACCCCCTGCGGGGGCCGCGGTCGGCGGCAGAGACTGAAAGAGGTTCACAGTTAGAGGGGGAAACCACCAGCACAGCAGCTCCGGTAAACACACTGCCTCGATCCCCGTGTCCTGGAAGCCACATAAGCCCCAGGACCAATAGTTTTGTGCCCTGCTGCTGAATGGAGTGCCGGAGCTGCCTTCTGCTGAATATCGCAGAACCTCCCACTGCGTCCCTCGAGATGGCGGCTGCTAGACCCAAAAAGGACCGCACACTAAAAGATATGCTCACAAAACCATCCAGGGCCTCTTCGGGGCCCCCAACACTACCCACATATCAGGGCTCGGAGGAGGAGGATGCGGGGGAGCCGGTCACCCGAGCATTCCTGGAGTCTTTATTCGCTTCCTTCCGAGAGGACATGAAATAAGTAAAGAAAGATCTCTCTAGCGACATCAGAGAGCTCCGGAGAGATATGGACGTACTGGGGGACCAAGTCTCTACCCTGGAAGACCAAGGTAATAGCCACATAGAAGACGTCGAAGTTCTGCAGCAATTAGATCTACAAGCCCATACCGAAGATCTCAAAAATCGATCCCGGCGTAAAAACATCCATATCAGAGGAGCACAAACCAAAATAGAAGGGACGGACCTAAGGGGCTTCCCCACAGACATCTTTTGCTTTGTGCTCGATGCTCCACCAGCCCTCAAGATCAAAATGGACCCTGCACATGGAGTGGGCCCCCAATGAGCCAGAAATGTTCCCCCAGTGGACATCTTACTTAGTGAGTCTCCACAACTCAGCTAAAAGAAGACATCCTACGCAAAGCCCGGGTAAAACACCCCATCCCCTTTCTAGATCAATCTATAATGCTATACCAAGACCTGGCCGCATCTACCTTGCAGAAGAGAAGCACTTTCCGCCCAGCGACCACACATCTATGAAGCAAAAGGGTGGCCTACACCTGGGGGCAACCCTTCTGACTCATCTTCCGCTGAGAGGGTCGACTGCTCCAACTGTGCTCTTTGAAGAAACATGCAAGGTGCTAGGCATAGACCCAGCATTGGAGACCCCTAAGCACCAGATGTCACCACATCGCTTACAAACGGAACGTCCCCACTGGCGGAGCCGAAGAGTGAGCAAGAAAATCACCAACCCCAACCCGGAAACCAACGCTAAGGGTCAGCAGGTGGCTGTGGAAGCACTGCCCGGGGCACTAACGAGACCGGACTCCTCTTAAAACAGATGGATCTATAGCTTACTAAGCTACCTGGCCGGCGGCGGGGGGGGGGGGGTAGCAGGGAGTAAGGCCATGCATGCACCCCATATTGGACTTCCAATCTACAGACTGTAAGGTTTCCATACTTTTTATTCAATTTTTTATTCTCTTGCATGCCTGTTTAACATTGCAGGACTTGATTACACGGGGAACACACTCTAATCTTCAGCACTCTCAATCACCTACACATATGAGGGCTACCAACGTCGGAGGGGCTTGGATACCTCCCAGAAAGATATATGTGCACCAGCTGGGAGGGCTACAGCTCTTTCGTGATGATCCAAATGGGTAGCCTAGTGAAAATCGTATCCTTAAATGTCAAGCGTCTTAATAAACCTATCAAAAAAATATTGTCATATTTGGAAAGTATAGGGGAAGACATCTTCCTTCTCCAGGAGACACATCTCTTGCCGCTAGATTATCAAAGACTTCTGTCACGTACATTCCCACACCAATGCTTCTCGTCCACTCGCACCAAAAGGGCAGGAGTGGCCCTTCTTGTCTCGCACACCTTTAAAGGTTCTGTAGGCACTAAATTGGCGGAGATGAAGGGGCGGTTGCTTGAATATCACCTAACTGTTGGTACTCGGTCCTGTGTAGTGGCTTCCATCTATGCCCCAAACGAGGGGCAGGAATCATTCTTACAAACGGCACTAGTAGAACACTTTGATCAGCACGAGATAGACGGGTCCTTATAGGTGGGGACTTTAACTTGGTCCTCGATAACGACCTGGATAGATCTGCATCTAGATTTGGGCTGGCCTGGGCTTTTTCATGGGAGGGACATCAGGAGCGCAGAGATATGGGTCTCCAAGACATCTGGAGGACACTGCACCCTCAATCCCATGAATACCCCTACCTTTCACACGCACATAAAACTTACGCCAGAATGGATCCTTTTTTGGGTACGAAAGAAATTCTAAACCTCACATCAAATGTTGAAATCATCCTGGCAGCTCTTTCGGGCCACTCAGCAGTCCTCTTAGCACTGAACACCACTCTCATACAACGATTTACACAATCCTAGCGGTTGCGCGATACACTACTGCAGCGCCCAGAGTTGGTGACACAGGTAGAGCAGTCCATCACTGAGTATTTAACACTTACCAACACCCCAGAGATTTGAATCACCACATTATGGGAAGCACTGAAAGCAGTTATTAGGGGGGAATTCATTGCTATCTCAGTCGCAGACAATAAGGCACATAAAGAGAAGAGCAGAGCTATCTTCCCACAACCGCAGGGGGTTTTGCCATCCTGAACCGATGCCCAAACCTCCAACTTTATTTCCAAGCCTCCCATACACAATAACTGGCGGAATGGAACAAGGAGGAGTCGGAATGACACTGGCTTTTCCAAGACAGAGCGGTAGCAGGAACTTCACTAAGGAAACGCATAGGACCCAAAACCTCTACCTCTTGCCCATCACCAAGATAACCATGGAAGCCTGGGACAGATGCAGCATCCACAGTAGGCTCTTAACCTTCCCCTCGTCACTAACACCACTGTTCGACAATCCTGAATTTACACCCCAATGCAAAAGAACCAATTGATGGACAGAATGCAGGACAATGCAAACATTCACCCCAGTCACAAGGATCTGGGTTAAATCCATCATTCTTTTTCTCACCACACCACCCCAGTTTGGACCCAGCCATATGCAAATCATTCTTGACAATGCTCCTTGTGGGAACAGTCCAGCCCGAACTGCCAAGCCACGTCCTCCCTGGACCGGAAACAAGCATCCTGGAACCGGTTTCAGGGCATCACCCTTCATCAGCCAGTCTAGCTTGAATCCAGTGATGTGGTGAGCACGGGACCCACGTCTGGGCATACCCTTCCCACTTAGGGCAACATATGCAAACGAAACAATTGATGGACGGAATGCTGGACAATGCAAACATTCAACCCCAGTCACAAGGATCTGGGTTAAATCCATCATTCTTTTGCTCACCACACCACCCCAGTTTGGACCCAGCCATATGCAAATCAGTCTTGACCCTGCTCCTTGTGGGAACAGTCAGCCCGAACTGCCAATCCAGGTCCTCCCCGGACTGGAAACTAGCATCCTGGGACCGGTTTCAGAGCATCACCCTTCATCAGCCAGGCTAGCTTGAATCAAGTGGTGTGGTGAGCACAGGACCCACGTCTGGGCATACCCTTCCAACTTAGGGCGACATATGCAAAAGAAACAATTGATAGACGGAATGCTGGACAATGCAAACATTCACCCCCAGTCACAAGGATCTGGGTTAAATCCATCATTCTTTTGCTCACCACACCACCCCAGTTTGGTCCCAGCCATATGCAAATAAGTCTTGAACCTGCTCGTTGTGGGAACAGTCCAGTTTGAACTGCCAAGCCAGGTCCTCCCCGGACCGGAAGCAAGCATCCTGGGACCGGTTTCAAGGCATCACCCTTCATCAGCCAGGCTAGCTTGAATCCAGTGGTGTGGTGAGCACGGGACCCACGTCTGGGCATACCCTTCCCACTTAGGGCAACATATGCAAAAGAAACAATTGATGGACGGAATGCTGGACAATGCAAACATTCAACCCCAGTCACAAGGATCTGGGTTAAATCCATCATTCTTTTGCTCACCACACCACCCCAGTTTGGACCCAGCCATATGCAAATCAGTCTTGACCCTGCTCCTTGTGGGAACAGTCCAGCCCGAACTGCCAATCCAGGTCCTCCCCGGACTGGAAACTAGCATCCTGGGACCGGTTTCAGAGCATCACCCTTCATCAGCCAGGCTAGCTTGAATCAAGTGGTGTGGTGAGCACAGGACCCACGTCTGGGCATACCCTTCCAACTTAGGGCGACATATGCAAAAGAAACAATTGATAGACGGAATGCTGGACAATGCAAACATTCACCCCCAGTCACAAGGATCTGGGTTAAATCCATCATTCTTTTGCTCACCACACCACCCCAGTTTGGACCCAGCCATATGCAAATAAGTCTTGAACCTGCTCGTTGTGGGAACAGTCCAGTTTGAACTGCCAAGCCAGGTCCTCCCCGGACCGGAAGCAAGCATCCTGGGACCGGTTTCAAGGCATCACCCTTCACAGGCAGGCTAGCTTGAATCCAGTGGTGTGGTGAGCACGGGACCCACGTCTGGGCATACCCTTCCCACTTAGGGCGACATATGCAAAAGAAACAATTGATGGACGGAATGCTGGACAATGCAATCATTCACCCCCAGTCTCAAGAATCTGGGTTAAATCCATCATTCTTTTGCTCACCACACCACCCCAGTGTGGGCCCAGCCATATGCAAATCAGTCTTGACCCTGCTCCTTGTGGGAACAGTCCAGCCCGAACTGCCAAGCCAGGTCCTCCCTGGACTGGAAACGAGCACCCTGGGAGTGGTTTCAGGGCATCACCCTTCATCAACCAGGCTAGCTTGAATCCAGTGGTGTGGTGAGCACGGGACCCACATCTGGGCATACCTTTCCCACTTAGGGTGACATATACAAAAGAACCAATTGATGGACGGAATGCTGGACAATGCAAACATTCACCCCCAGTCTCAAGGATCTGGGTTAAATCTATCATTCTTTCGCTCACCACACCACCCCAGGTTGGGCCCAGCCACATACAAATCAGTCTTGACCCTGCTCCTTGTGGGAACAGTCCAGCCCGAACTGCCAAACCAGGCCCTCCCTGGACCGGAAGCAAGCACCCTGGGACCGATTTCAGGGCATCACCCTTCATCAGCCAGGCTAGCTTGAATCCAGTGGTGTGGTGAGCGCGGGACCCACGTGTGGGCATACCCTTCGTATTTAGGGCGACATATGCAAAAGAAACAATTGATGGACGGAATCCTGGACAATGCAAACATTCACCCCCAGTTACAAGGATCTGGGTTAAATCCATCATTCTTTTGCTCACCACACCACCCCAGTTTGGAGTCAGCCATATGCAAATTATTCTTGACCCTGCACCTTGTGGGAGTGTCAAGAATTCCTGTCATGCGAGGGGAGGAAAACGGTAAACCAGCGAAAACGGACTACATCTCCCAGGATGCTTAGCGGTTGAGAGGTTATGTAAACAGGAGAGCTGTTACATAACTCAAGGAAAACACGCCCTTATGTAAACAGGAGAGCTGTTACATAACTCAAGGAAAACACGCCCTTATGTAAACAGGAGAGCTGTTACATAACTCAAGGAAAACACGCCCTATAAAGGGAGGAACCGGGAGGTACAACGCTGTCGGATATTGTGTTTACACCGACGTACCTGCTTAGTGAAGAGCAGTGTTCCGGAGTGGTGCTCCAGTAAGGCAAGAATGGAGGTAGGTCGAGTCGTTACTCCCTGGGCCGTGTCTTGCCCCATCGTCACCTGTGAAGGACCCGGAAGCTCTACCGGATAACCATTGAGCTTCGCTCTTTGACTCGGCTGAGTCAAAGCGCAGTGGCGCTTTTGCTGGTTGGAGTCGTAACTCCCAGCCCGACCAGAGATACAGGGACTGCCAGCTGTAACGCACACCAGGAGGTGTTTGCCGCGTTACAGACTCGGAAGTCCACGGGATCGATCGAGCGGCTGCTCTCGGTTCAGTCTTCTTAGCTTGTGATTGGGGTATCGGTGACGCATCACCAGGAGGTGACTCCGCGTCCCGGTGCAGTCTGAGGAAGAGGTTGAGCGGCTGCTCCCTTCAGGTAGAGACCCCGGCTGGGTGTTTCCCTGACTCCTCGATTCTCCCCAACACTCTTCGTACCCCTCACAGCCTACCGATTGGCATTGACGGCCATTTCATTTCTGCCCTCTGTTGGCATACGCCGGGATCGGCGTATATGCAGAGGACGGTTAGGACCATCCGTGCTGTGGGCTGGTAACGTACTTAGCCTGGAGGATTCCAGTGACTATAACCTTTGTTTATTCCTTGTATTATTTTTGCCTTCATTAAAATAACTAAACCTTCACAAGTGGTTGCGTTCTCATTATCGTGTCTGTTAAACGATCCTGAGACGTTCAGGGCGTTACAAAATATCCGACCTTAATAACACTAACTGTCTCCCGGTCGATAACAGACATGGCAACACTTGATGATGTGCTGGCTGCTTTAGCGACCGTGCAAATTGAATTGGCTGCCTCCAGGCAAGAAACAGCCGATGTAAAAGCCAGACTGGATGCTATCCAATTGGACCTGCTCACGCCCAGCACCTCCCTCACGAACCAGACCTCTGCGGTAGTAGTGGAAATGCCGGTAGCCGTCCCCTTAGCAACACCAGAGAGGTACAGTGGGGATCCTAACACAGTGCAGGTATTCCTCACACAAGTGGCGCTACATTTGTCGTGCAAACCAAGGGCGTTCCCCACGAGTCAGGCTCGTGTGGCTTTCCTTATATCCTATTTGGCTGGAAACGCGGCACAATGGGCCGTACCTCTGGTGAGCAGGGACGACCCCATCTTATGTGATTGGGGTGCTTTTCGCGAGGAATTCCTGAAGGTCTTCGACAGAAGGGCTGACTCGTACACGGCGGACCGTGAAATGCTTGAGTTGAGACAGGGATCCAACGACCTGGTGCAGTATCTCAACGCGTTCCGAAGGCTGGTTGCGGAAACCAAGTGGCCTGTTGCTAAACAGACGGCGCTCTTCCATCACGGGCTGTGCGATGAGCTCAAGGACGCCGTGGCTCATATTGACCCACAACCCAAGACATGTGAGGGCCTTATCAACCTGGTATTACGGCTGGAACATAGGCTAAGTGAAAGAAAGGGGGATCATGGGAGAAAAGGAAAATCCCTTCCATCCTATGTGACGGTGGTTAGTCCTTAAACTTCCACCGCATCCAAGGGAGAACCCATGGACATCGGCGCAATACGAGCGAGCCTCACAGCCACGGAGAAAGAGTCACGCCGTAAACAAGGATTGTGCCTATATTGTGGCAAAAAAGGCCACTACGTACGTGAATGCCCTGCCAAACCGAAGACGTCACGTTATCGGGCCAACCGGTCGGTAACAGCCGTGGTGGACGTACCGGCGGAAAACTAGAGGACTCCCAGACCAAAGAAGGGGCATCTCGGAGTCACTCATCCATCCCTTCACTTTCCAACTCGGTCACTAAGGGACAACGACACCTGTTTCTCACGGTGCACGTGGGAGTGCATGACCAGTGGATACCCGTTGTGGCCATGGTGGATTCAGGGGCCACTGGCACGTTTATGGACCACAACGAGGCATGCAGGCTAGGGCTAGTGCTTCTTCCCAAAGCTGTACCCGAAGACGTCTATGCTGTAGACGGAAGGCGATTGGTGACGGGGCCCATCGGGCAGCACACGGGGGTCCTTCCGATGAGATGTGGGAGGAACCATTTGGAACAAATCGATTTTAACATTATCCGAGCGCCCCAATATGGCGTCATATTGGGATTGCCGTGGCTACAGAAACACAACCCCTCTGTGGATTGGCCAACACATCGCATCGAACTGACGTCACCGTATTGCATCCTGCATTGTGGAATAAGAACGGAATCCTTTGACGCAGATGAGAGCGGGAGTCAGACGGTGGCTACAGCGGCAGAAAAAGATGTGGCTCTCCCCCAGGCTTATCACAGTTTTGAGGATGTATTTGATGAGGTGAAGGCGGAAGTGCTACCACCACATAGACAGTTTGACTGCCAGATCGACCTGGTGCCAGGGGCCAGCGTTCCCAGCGGCAGGCTGTATGCCCTGACGGAGCCTGAAAACGTGCATCTCCGGGGGTACCTGGATAAACTCCTCAAGCTAGGATTCATCCGCCCGTCCAAGTCTCCGGCCGCCTCGCCACTCTTCTTCATCCCGAAGGCTAATGGGGAGCTGAGAGCCTGTGTGGACTTTAGGGCATTGAATGCGATAACCGTAAAGAATCGGTACCCCTTGCCTCTCATCAGTGTACTTCTGGAACAGGTCAAGAAAGCTCGTATCTACACCAAGTTGGATTTGAAAGGGGCATACCATCTGGTGCGCATGAGGGACGGAGACGAGTGGAAGACCGCCTTTAAGACCAGGTTCGGCCTTTTTGAGTACCTCGTCATGCCGTTCGGTCTGTCCAACGCCCCGGCAGCCTTTCAGTACTTTTTGAACGAGGTATTCAGAGAGGAGTTGGATATCTACGTGGTCGTATATATCGACGACATCCTCATCTATTCGTCCAGTGTGGAGGAGCACGTACACCACATCAAAGCTGTGCTCCAAAAGCTGAGGGAAAACATGCTGTTTTGTAAACTCAGCAAGTGTGACTTCCACGTCACATCCGTGGAATTCCTCGGAGTGATGCTGAGTCCAGAGGGACAGGAGATGGCAGAACGAAAGATCAAGGCGGTGAAAGAATGGCCGGTGCCCCAAAGCGTGAAGGACGTCCAAAGTTTCATTGGCTTCGCCAACTTTTACAGGCGGTTTATAGATGGATTTTCAGGATTGGTGGCCCCAATCACACAGCTACTGAGGAAGTCCAAGGAGTTTGTCTGGTCCCCTGAAGCGAACACAGCCTTTGAGGCCCTGAAAAGCGCCATTGGTAAGGCGCCGGTGTTGGCTCACCCCGATCCGGATCTCCCCTACGTGGTGGAAGCGGACGCATCGGATGTGGCGCTGGGGGCTAGCTTGTCCCAACGCAACCACGACACAGGGGTGCTTCATCCCGTTGCGTACATGTCCCGCAAACTCAACGACGCCGAACGCAACTACCATATTGCGGAGAAGGAGCTTCTCGCAATCAAGGACGCCTTCACCGAATGGAGGCATTGGTTGATGGGGGCAAGACATGTGGTATCGGTGTACACGGACCATCGGAACCTACAGTTCATGACGGCCACAAGACACCTTTCTCCCAGACAGCTGCGGTGGATGATCTTCTTTGCGGGGTTCAACTTCCGCATCACATATCGGCCGGGGACGGAAAACCGGAAGGCGGACGCCCTGTCCCGTCAATCTGCAGTTAAGGAACCATTGCCTGCGACCGAGCATTCCATCATTTCCCTGAGGATGGTATTGGGGGTTATCCAACCGGATACTTTCCTGAGGGGAATAAAGAGAGGGATCAGGTCATTCGCATGGCGGAGGTGGCTCCTCAGTCACAGAGAATGGCAGCTGAAGGACGGGATACCCCTGAAGGGCAGGTGCCTATTGATACCCACGCCTAGGCTAAGGAAACAAGCATTCATCTGGTGCCATGACTCTCCATGCGCAGGTCATTTGGGCTTTGAAAAAACGGTGGCTAGCATGGGACGGCATTTCTGGTGGCCAACCATGAGAGTGGATGTCAGGAGGTGGGGACAGGAGTGTCCTACGTGTGCTACCATGAAGGCCGACCATGGCCGAACCCAAGGGCTCTTACATCCACTTCCGACCCCAGATAGACCATGGGATAGCATATCACTGGACTTCGTGGTGGGCCTACCGGTAGACCAGGGGATGACGGCAATACTGGTGGTGGTGGATTACTTGACGAAAATGGGGCACTTCATCCCCTGCAAGAGAGTCCCTACGGCCGGGGAATTGGCGTCACTACTCCTAAAGAATGTGGTACGACTGCATGGATTACCTGGGGTGATCGTGTCGGACCGGGGGTCGCAGTTTACTGCGCAATTCTGGAAGACTTGGTGCACTGCGCTGCATGTTAAGACCGCCCTGTCCACCAGCTACCACCCTCAAACGCACGGCCAAACCGAGCGCCTGAACCAAACGCTCAAACAGTATCTGCGATGTTTTGTGGACCAGGGCAGGGAAGAATGGGTCGACTTGCTATGGGTTGCAGAGATAGCCTATAACAACGCCACTCACAGCTCCACACAGTCATCTCCGTTCTATAGCAACTATGGCCAACATCCCAGGTTCTTGCCATTTCTACATCCGTTCAGAGAGGACAGGATTCCCGCCACAGCGGACAGGGTGGCACACATAAAAGACACGTTGATGCGCTCAAGGGCTGTCCTAATAGAGGCCAAGAGAAGATACAAGGCTGCGGCAGACAGGAAGAGAAGGCCCGGGCCACTGTACTGCACTGGAGACTACGTCTGGATATCCACAAGAAACATGAGGTTTCGAAAGAACAGTGTGTTCCATCCCAAGTACATGGGCCCCTATCGAATTACCAAGTGTATGGGTCCCGTGAACGTGAAGGTGTGCTTGCCCCAGTCATTGCGGATACACCCTGTCTTTCATGTATCATTGCTCAAACCAGCACCCTCCAAGCCGTCTGGGACACCTAGGCCGGTATGCGTGGAGTCGGAGGTGGAGTATGAAGTGTCGGGCATACGGGCGTCCAAATGGCGCAGGGGGAAGCTGTGGTACCTGGTTGCGTGGAAAGGCTATGGCCCGGAGGAGCAGTCATGGGAACCGGCTGAAGGGGTTCATGCTCCGCGCTTGGTCTCCTTGTTCCATCGGCGTTTTCCTGCCAGCGCTGGACCCGTGGGGAGCTGCTGAGAGGGAGGATGTACTGTCAAGAATTCCTGTCATGCGAGGGGAGGAAAACGGTAAACCAGCGAAAACGGACTACATCTCCCAGGATGCTTAGCGGTTGAGAGGTTATGTAAACAGGAGAGCTGTTACATAACTCAAGGAAAACACGCCCTTATGTAAACAGGAGAGCTGTTACATAACTCAAGGAAAACACGCCCTTATGTAAACAGGAGAGCTGTTACATAACTCAAGGAAAACACGCCCTTATGTAAACAGGAGAGCTGTTACATAACTCAAGGAAAACACGCCCTATAAAGGGAGGAACCGGGAGGAACAACGCTGTCGGATATTGTGTTTACACCGACGTACCTGCTTAGTGAAGAGCAGTGTTCCGGAGTGGTGCTCCAGTAAGGCAAGAACGGAGGTAGGTCGAGTCGTTACTCCCTGGGCCGTGTCTTGCCCCATCGTCACCTGTGAAGGACCCGGAAGCTCTACCGGATAACCATTGAGCTTCGCTCTTTGACTCGGCTGAGTCAAAGCGCAGTGGCGCTTTTGCTGGTTGGAGTCGTAACTCCCAGCCCGACCAGAGATACAGGGACTGCCAGCTGTAACGCACACCAGGAGGTGTTTGCCGCGTTACAGACTCGGAAGTCCACGGGATCGATCGAGCGGCTGCTCTTGGTTCAGTCTTCTTAGCTTGTGATTGGTGACTCCGCGTCCCGGTGCAGTCTGAGGAAGAGGTTGAGCGGCTGCTCCCTTCAGGTAGAGACCCCGGCTGGGTGTTTCCCTGACTCCTCGATTCTCCCCAACACTCTTCGTGCCCCTCACAGCCTACCGATTGGCATTGTCGGCCATTTCATTTCTGCCCTCTGTTGGCATACGCCGGGATCGGCGTATATGCAGAGGACGGTTAGGACCATCCGTGCTGTGTGCTGGTAACGTACTTAGCCTGGAGGATTCCAGTGACTATAACCTTTGTTTATTCCTTGTATTATTTTTGCCTTCATTAAAATAACTAAACCTTCACAAGTGGTTGCGTTCTCATTATCGTGTCTGTTAAACGATCCTGAGACGTTCAGGGCGTTACAGGAAGCAGTCCAGCCCGAACTGACAAGCCAGGTTCTCCCAGGACCGAAAACAAGCATCACCCTTCATCAGCCAGGCTAGCTTGAATCCAGTGGTGTGGTGAGCACAGGATACACCCCGAAGCATTTACCAAGTGGCGTCAGTCTAAATATTGCTCTATGGGATATATGATCGATGAT
Organism: Triturus cristatus; assembly: GCF_964204655.1. NCBI lineage: Eukaryota > Metazoa > Chordata > Amphibia > Caudata > Salamandridae > Triturus > Triturus cristatus. Next base: position 228,061,279 of record NC_140579.1, on the reverse strand, counting down.
GAAGGGATAATCTCATTTACACAATTGCGGGCGGAGTTTGGGCTCCCTGAGGCAGAACACCTACAGTAGTTACAACTCCGACACTGGCTCCTAAATCCAGACAACAGGCCAGATTTCACCAATATATGCCCTGTTACTTCAACACACGAAGCATACATACAAAACCAACCAAATTAGATGGGCGTAAGACATAGGGAGACAACCCACGCACAAAGAGTGGGAGAACATATATTACAGGGCCCGCCACACAGCTCTCACCAAAACACTTAATAAGATTGCAACATACTGGTATCTCACCCAAGAGCGGCTGCACAAGTTTGTTCCAACCAAAAGCCTGTGTTGCTGGAGGGGCTGCGGGAGTGGAGGGGCCCTGGTACATTTGCTCTGGGAATGTCCACAGATCCAGGACTATTGGACACACATTTTGGACGACATAGATCACCACTTAGACACTCAACTCCCCAGATTCCCTTCCTACATCTTATTGGGATTACCCAAACCGCTCACCTATTCCCTGAAATCTGTGGGGGGACGGAAAATCGGGATTGTCTTAGGGGCCGCCTTACAAAATATACTTTCACATTGGGGAACAAGGCATAACCCGACTCAACTAGGGTAGTTCCACCGCCTGTGGTACATCCTCGGGATGGAGAAAATTACACTCACTTCTAATAGTAGTGAGGCATCATACCGGGATCTCTGGAAACCCTACATCTCTCTTTTATATCAAGAGTTCCAGGAATTGACATGCCACAGGTTTTGCAGCTCTTTAATCCACCTGACAACGATGGTTCTGGGACAGAGTCATAAGGCGATAAAGAATTGTGATGAATAACGTAGCACATTGAAATGTGTGTGGGAGAGGGAGGGGAGGGAGGGAGTAAGGGTTTTGTTTGTCTTTGTTTTTCTTACCCTAATTTGTTGTGTTCTCCTTACGACACTGCCTTTTGCCGAGTAGCCAAACTTTGTATAGGATGTGTCAATTATCTCGCAAGTTGATATAAACGAATAAAAAAAATGTAAACCATAAATACCTTTTTTAGTATTTTGATTGTATAGAGGCGTTTCCTATGTTATTTTTAGACCAAATGTTTATGATGCTGTATCTGGTCGAATGGATGATAAACTATATTAACAAATGTCACTAGTATTTTTTGTATATTTTATTAAATATTTATGAGATTCTCAATATTGTGGTTGGAGCTTAAATGGTTATTTTTTTACATTAAAGTTACATCTGTGGTCCTTGTGTTGATAATTAAGTAAAAACGTTAGTGTTGCTAAACAACACTAAGCCACATCACAAACCACAAAACAGCAACAGAACACAAAAATATAACAACAACCTAAAACAACAATAGAACAAAAAGCTAAATATGTATTGTTATTGTGTTGTATTGAGATGTTTGTTTTGTGTTGGTGCATTTGAGTGGTGTATTGTTTTAGCATGATATTTGTATGGGTCAGCACTTTCAATCGCCTTGTTTTTAGTGCTGGATTTAACGTATTTTTGGGAGGCTCATTTCACTGAAGTCGAGCATGTTTTTTCTCTTTCTTTGACTTTTTCTTACACATATTTATTTGTTATTATCTTCCCCCACGTCACTTTGTTTGTTCTGCATGATGGACTACAGCAGTGGTTCTTATGCTGTGGTCCGGAGGTCCCTTGGGGTCTAAGAAGCCTACTCAACGAGTCCCCAACATCTTAGAAAACTAAATAAAATTAACAGATTAAATAGTGTATATAAATAAAGAAGCAAAATCACTATTGAATATTTTAAAATGTAAATGTTAAGGAAATTGAAAATTTTCCTAGCTATGGTAACGGAAAGTTTCAATTCTATTAAGGACTCGGAGGCGAGGATTATGCCTTCTTTCTTCACTTTATTTTGTACAGCAGCACAGAAAGAAGTAAATAAAGACTACGTTTCCCATGAACCATAGGGAAAAAAGTAGTCATTTACACTGTGATAATAACCAATAAACAAAAAGCAACAACGTCCAATCAGGGCCTCTCCAGCTCCCTATAGTCCTTTGTTAGTGTCCTGATCTTCTCTTTCGGAGCGCGAAGACAGCCAAACTCTCAACTTCAGGAGTCCTGTTTGTGGGTATCCGAACCTGCAACAAACAAGGCAGTATTACCAGGGGAAAAAACCACCCTAGGTATTCAGTAGCGAGGGAAAGAAACGGAATAGATACACCATTCTAACCATACATTGGAAAAGATAAATCAAACACAACATTTTCCATACAAGTTCCAAAGGAAACTATACTTACTTCAGTACGGGGAGGGATGTCCTCTGAGAGCACAGGGCGGGATAATCCTCGCCTCCGAGTCCTTAATAGAATTGAAACTTTCCGTTACGATAGCTAGGAAAATTTTCATTCTATGTCAGGACTGGAGGCGAGGATTATGCTTGCTTAAAGCTTGCCCACAACCAGCTGAGCCATATTTAGGATAGGCTTGAAGTAAAACCGCTTGAAGGTGGAATCTGAGGACCAGTCCGCCGCGTTGAGGATATCCTCCACCCAGGCCAAACGCCTTAGACGCCATGGCCCCTCTCGTAGAGTGCGCCCCAAAGTGCCTGAGGTTAATGCCTGCCTCTTGCATCACCCAACGAACCCCTCTCGCGATGGTGGGTGAGGAAACCGCCTTAAAGGGCTTCCGGAGCGCAATGAGAAGCTGACGCTCACCCGGGGACGGTAGTCGTCCGTCATTTCCTCGTATGCCTTGAGACAACGGACCACACAAAGTTTCGGAGAATCCGAGAATTCCGGGTACGAGATGACTCTCGTGTGGCATTTTGTACGACGTGAAAGGGTAAATGTCACTCCATCCGGAGTGAACATCCGGCCCGAGATATCAAGAGCGCGCACATCCGACACTCGACGGCAAGACACCAGGCATAGAAGCATTGCAAGTTATGCTGACAGCTCCTTGCGAGATAGAAACCTATTGGGTTGCCATGACAGAAAAAGATTCAGGACTTGATTAACGTCCTATAAAGCCGAATACCGAGGCTCCGGCGGCAAGGAGAGTCGAATACCCCTTAGGAGTCTGCAAATCAAAGGATGCTCACCCACAGCCGAGCCACCAACCGGTACATGACCCGAAGAGATGGCGGACCTGAAAGTGTTAACCGAGTGATAGGCTAGGCCGTTGGACGCCAAATGCGCCAGAAAGTTCACAACGTGGACCACATCTGCGACCACGGGATCGAGATCCCGTCGCAGACACCAACGGGACCATCTGCACCATGCAGATTTGTATCTTTTAACGGTGCTATCCGCCCAGGCCTTGGCGATGAGGTCTTCAGCTGTTCACGAAAGGCCTGGGGCTTGCCATCAGCCCCGGAAATCCTCCACGCCATGAGCCACAGTGAGTTCGTGGATACTAGAGGATGCGGAGTGCCGTACGGATCCTTGAGAAGATCCGGAACCCGGGGGAGTAGGATTGGAAAATCCCAAGAAAGTTCCAGTAGAACCGGAAACCACACTTGAGACCTCCACAGAGGGGTGACGAGAACCAGGTCTGCTAGCTGTCTGCGGACTTGGGCCGTTGTCCGGGTAATCATCGCAAAGGGAGGAAACGCATAGCCGCGCTCCTCGCTCCAGTCTTGGAGAAACGCATCCGTTGCTGCCGCCCGAGGATCGGGCCTCCAAGCGGGACGCAAACAGGTCCACCGTGAAGGGACCCCAAAGCTCGCTGAGCGAGAGAAAAACCGTACGGTCCAACTGCCAAAGACTGGAGTCCCGGAATTGGCGCAACTGGAAATCCGCCTCCACATTGTCCCGGCCGGGAAGATACTCCGCTGTGACCGACACCTGAGCGTCCAGGCAGTACTGCCAGAAGCTCGCCGCTAGGTCTGAGAGAGCTTTGGACTTGGTGCCTCCAAGATGGTTGATATAGCGGACGGCCGACACGTTGTCCATCTTCAAAAGTACACATGACTGTACGGAGTCTTTCGTCCAACACTTTACGGCAAACGAGCCGGCCAGAAGATCGAGACAATTTATATGTAACTTCTGTTCGTCGGGAGACCACAAGCCCCCCGTGGAAAGATCTCCGCAGCGAGCGCCCCAACCCAGCCTGCTGGCGTCCGACTCGATAACCAAATCCGGGACGTAACCGAAGATCGCTCTTCCGTTCCATGCCTCCATGTGCACCATTGGATCTCACTCCGAGCCTCGTCGGATAAGCGGATCTTGTGGGAGTACGAAAACCCCTTCCGGAGAAAGTATGCCTTGAGGCGCTGAAGGGCGGACCCGGAAAAATCGCCTGAATCGAAGCTGAGAGAAGCCCTACCACACGGGCCAGCTGGCGAAGAGACACTCTCTGATGCGCCAGAACTCGACGCAACTCGTGGCGAATCTTTGCGAGTTTCTTGGCCGGCAGACTTAGAGTGGAGGCAGTGGAGTCGATGACGAACCCCAAAAAGGTAACGGACTGCGCCGGCTGAAGAAGGGACTTTTTCTCGTTGATCACAAAACCAAGATCTTGGAGGAGAGTCACTGTCATCTAGAGATGATCCGATAACATACAGGGACAGGGAGCCATCAAAAAGAGGTCGTCGAGATACACGATCAACCTGATCCCACGAGCCCTCAGGAATTCTACCACCGGTTTGAGCACCTTGGTGAAGCACCAGGGCGCGGAAGAAAGCCCGAAAGGGAGAGACGTGAATTCGTAGATCCGATGGCGCCAAGCGAACTGAAGAAACCGGCGGTGTGGACGGAAAATTGGGATTACCAGATACGCGTCCTTCAGATCCAGACGGACCATCCAGTCATGAGGGCGGAGAACATCTCGAAGGAGGTGGATACCCTCCATTTTGAAATGGCGATAGACCAACCATCCGTTGAACTCGCTGAGATTTATGACCGGACGCTTGCCCCCGTCGGATTTGTCGACCAAAAAGAGATTGCTGAGGAAACCCCGCGGATGGAGCGTGGTGAGAGAGATGGCGCCTTTGCGAAGAAGGGAGGCCACCTCCTCGTCCACCAGACGTGCGTCGTGAAGCGAAAACTGAAGGGGTCGCGGAGGAATCCGTTGCACTGGGTTTCCAAAATACTCTATGTGGAACCCCCTCACTGTCTGAAGAACCCAGGCATCGCGGGTGATAGATAGCCATGCCCCGTACCAACTTGCCAGGCGCCCCCCTATGTTTTGTGGGGGAAAAAGGGAGAACACTCACCAGAGCTTGTGTTAGACGGTCCTCCCCTGTGTCCTCTGCCTTTGCCGCGGCGTCCTCTTGTATGGGTAGAAATTCCCAAACTTCGACTGGTCCTGGTACTGACCGGAGCCTCTCTGGGTGGTTTGATGATTTTGTCGACCGGTCGAGCGGCCCCTGCCTCGACCGGCCCCTTGAAAAACCCGAGGGAACACTTTCTTAATGGTGGATTGTGCCCTGTCCAGTGACGTGAAGGTGTTCACGAATTTCCCTAACTCTTTGATGAAGGGTTCTCCAAAGAGACCTCCCTGGGCAATAGCTCCCGCCTCTGAATCTGCCAAGTCACCAAGTTTGGGGTCGATCTTAATAAGGAGGGACCTCCGCCGCTCGGTGGAGAGAGCGCAGTTAGCGTTACCTAAAAATATCACCACCCGTTGAGCCCAGCCTGATAACATCTCGGGCAAAATCATAGACCCCGAAGCCTTGGCTTCCTCTGCCATATCTAGAATTTTTGTGGCGGGCCCCAGGACGTCCAAAAGCTTGTCTTGGCACGCCCTCCAAGACCTGTCAATGCCCTTTTTTGGGTCCCTAATAAACTTCTGGAGGAACGTCGACATTCTAGGATCGATCTCAGGGGTAAGAGCAACCTTGCCCTCGAGGGAAGGGCGGGGGCATTCAGCTCGGAGACAACTGCGAGCCTCCTTTTCAAGCGGGCGCCTGATATGTTCCGCGTCATAGGTCGCGACTTTCTCGGCTGGGACCCAGTCGGTGGAACGTGGATGGACAATGTCGTTGGGGTCCAACATGTCTGAAGGAGTTGGGGGTGGTTGTAAATCAGGAGGCCCCGAAGGGGTCTGCGGGACTTGCGAGGGCCGGGATGGAAGCCAAGACCTGGACGGGCTGGCGTCAGGTTTCCCGGAGAGCAATCCTGGGGCGGGAGAATCAACAGAACTCTTGCTGGGATGGCTATCGATGAAGGCTTGTCTTAGGCGCTCAAAAGCGTCCACATCCACCCCCTGAGCACAGGGGCGTTTAGGAGGCGGTGGGCCCGGGAGATCTTGGGAAGTAGAAGGCAGAGCTGATCTACGCTCTAGATGCAAGAACGCTTGTTCTATTTTCTGCGTCAGCCTATCCTCCAAAGGGGAGATGGCTTGATCCACTGCTCTATAAATAGAGGTATCCACAGCTTCATAAAAAGCGTCACCCCATGGCATATCCGCCAGAGGGTCTTCCTCCTCCTCGTGGTAATCCTCATAAAAATCCATCACAGGTGAGGGAAATGTAAGTAAAGTTTTTTGCGCTGCAATTCGCAAAAAAATATTAACCAAAGCTGGGTGTCAGCTTATAATATATACACGTGGCACAAACCACTAACTTTGGTGGGTGACTGGCCCTGAGGGGACAACGCTGGCCAAAGTAATTATAATCAAATAATTGCAGACAACTGGGCTGGGATTGTCCCCAAAAGAAAGCCAAAAGGCCACTACAGACCTCCAAAGGAGGCGTCAGCGCTCAACGAGCAAACACAGACTCGAATCCCTGTTTCTGTGAAGGGAACGAGTGTCTAATTATACAAGATGGGCCGCGAGCGATATTGCCAGACTCGCGGACCCAGTACAGACCGTTAAACGGCATTCACCTCAGCCCAGAGCTCCGTAGAAAGCGCGCGCGTCTCTGGAAAAACATTGACGAAAACCAGAGATGCGACGCGTCAAGCCACAGCCTCCCATGCCCCCAGGCGGCGGGAGGAACGGAGCGCGCCAGCAGCGACCGCGTAGGAGCGAGAGGGAAACCTCTCGGTCCCGCGGTCGGAAAAAGCAAACACACGCGAAAGCAATGTCAGAAGAAAAAACTCACGAAATACAAACGCGGCGACCGCGTGAAGAAACTGAAACGCGCTATCTACTAAAATAGCTAAAAAGAAACACCACAAGGAAATAGCCACATAAGCAAATCTACCATGAACATCGCGCATACAAAGCGATTTAGCACAATATAAACCTTAAAGGTACACCATAAATATCACAAAAGCCCCCCCAAACAGTAAAAGACTCTGAGGAGACTTAACTGGCTGCGCAGCAGCGAAGAAAGAGAAGATCAGGACACTAACAAAGGACTATAGGGAGCTGGAGAGGCCCTGATTGGACGTTGTTGCTTTTTGTTGATTGGTTATTATCACAGTGTAAATGACTACTTTTTTCCCTATGGTTCATGGGAAACGTAGTCTTTATTTACTTCTTTCTGTGCTGCTGTACAAAATAAAGTGAAGAAAGAAGGCATAATCCTCGCCTCCAGTCCTGACATAGAATTAAATTAGTATCCTCAGATAGATTTGTGGGAGCTATGCAAGTGCATTAAACAGAATGTAGTAAGTACAATGAGTGGACTCAATTGAAATTAGAAAAGGTGCATCTATTTTTTGAGTATTTTGTTTGTGGTTCAAATCATGTATAATGCTTAGGCCAGGGCCCCAGCCTACAGTAAAGACTCAGTGGAGGTTCCCAGGTTACAGTAATGATTAAGTGGGGGTCCACAGACGGCAAAAGGTGACAACCACTGGCTTACAAGGCCTGTAGACATCTAAGTGGGCCTAGACAAAATTTTAATTACACCAGAGTAATTGGATTCATTTCACGTTATTCTTGTGATACAAAATTACTGAAAATTAGGCAGTTATGTCAGGTCACGTAGTTTTAGGCAACAGTGCCTATCGCAAGAGCACCGGAAAAGAGCATGAGCGGCTGCTGCTGTCTGTTCTGTTGCAATTGGCGCTAATGTCAGTGCAGAATACATCATCAGATCCATTGTGGATGCAAGGGTGCCCTTTATGCTAGGAAAATAGCACTAGATGCAGAGTTACGCTCCTTGTGCAAGCTTTTTGTAATTTTGCATTATTACACTACAGCAAATCACACAAGTTGTGCCTACCTCTTGTTCTAATGCTCTCCATTTCATTGACTTCCGTTAGTACACACTATCTATATTATTAATGAAGTGGTACAGCCAACAAACACTATTACAATCAAACTAATGCATTTCAATAGTATAATATAAAATGGACAACTGGGGAGTTAATACACTGCTCCTCAGCTTGTACCTGGGCTTAATGCCACAGCAGCCTTACCACTGGTATCTATGAGATGTTCAGCTTCCAGCTTTCCAGCAATGTGGTACAGCCAGAAAGGTACTCGGTGCAGAACACAGCCTCAAATGCAGTATTCTGTTTTCATTAAATGTGCATAAATGGTTGGAGGAGGAGGACTGGAAGTGGACCTCACAATACAAGCAGTGATCTGAACCTGCAAGGGCCTGCCTGGGGGTGGAAGGGGCACAATAACATATGGCCTCTTTTCACTTATTTTTTTATTGCAAGCATATGTCAACCATGTTTAGGAAGCTTTATTTGTTTCTACTGATGGAGCAGGTGGTGGAAAATTTTGTATACCTCCTCTATTTTGCATGAAAATACTAATTAAATAATCTATTCATTATAATATTATTAAACGAGTGCTGCATGTAAGGGTGGTAGGGCCCAGTTTTGAAAGCAAAGAGAGGTCTCTCAAGATTCAACACTGGAATGTGGTGAACGCAGGTATACTTAAAAAGCAAGAATATCAAAGATCACTTGGTAAGAGCAGCACTTCCCAGTCCAACCAATACTGGCACTCTCCATGACCACTGGGCCCTACCACCCTTGATTGGACATACTAGATGTGGCAACGTGTAGATTTACCTCAGATTGTAAAGAGTTTGTATTTGGGAATATTCGATATGTACACAAGGACTTCAGCAACTGTAATACGTGTAATGTTATCTATGCCATCTTTTGTCCTTGTGATAAGATCTACATAGGTCAAACCACGCAAAAAATCCGGATTAGAATCTGCCAACACAGGAGCAGACTAAGATGCAAAACAGCAAATGCTCCATTGGTCGAACATTTTGAGGCTCTAGGTCATACTGAGGATGACATACGCTGGACAGTGGTTTCCGTTGTAAAAATCCCTCCGAGAGGCGCAGATCTCTCGCAATTGCTGAACAAAGAGGAATTGAAGTGGATTCTGAAAACTGGCAGCATTCATACAGGGTTGAACCGCCTTGAGGATTGGACTGCTTTGCTATAACTTCCTGGACTGCTCCACTCTATCTTCTTGGACATTCACTGTGGCAGCAATACTGTTGCCTCCACTCGTGTGCCTCACCATTGTTCTGGTTTCCATGAGAGTGCCCTGTATTACAAGATTGTGCTTATCAAACTACTCTGCATGTCTGCATATGTCTTTCCATTACACTCATATGTATACCGTTGAGGCATGATATCTTTATGTACCATTTTCATCTCCCCCGCATCCTTGGCTCTCATTAGCAATTCCTTCCCTTAACCCACTCAATATGGCGCCTGCATTTGCACGTTCCCTTTTCCCCAATTAAGCGTGCACTTTCTTTCGGTCACACGCCCTTCTTTCCGATCACATGACTGACCACATGACTCCATATACCTATAGCATGACGGGAGTTCCACATCCGCTTCACTTTCGTTTTTGCGGTGTCCGAGCGAGTCCTTATTGACGAGGCCACGGAATCCTTTTCTCTCACCACTTTGAGGTAAGGAATAGTACCGCATTATCCCTGCTCCCCCCACGATACCCCCGCACGTTTCCTCATCTCACTCCCTGTCCTATCTGTCCTTACAGATGAACATTCAATTCGTACCGTGACCTGCACTCCCGGAACCCCATACCCGTAGGTAAGCCTCTTCAACCCCGCTCAACCGTATTCTAACCGCCCCTGTATAATTACGTTTCTCACGTCACCCTTGTATTTCACAGGCATTGTCCTACTACCTTCGAACTTAGAAACGCGTCCCTTAGGATTATTCTGGTTTCGCCACCCGTCCTAGATGCCCCCCCTATGAATCGAGTTTGTTATACTGAGGTAACTCACTCCTTCTTCCTCGGCACGTTTACGGCATGTTTTTTCACCACGGTTTATTTACCACGAGATACGGCTTGGTCTCCGTGACATTGCTCGGCTCTTCTACTTTTATCGTAACTTCTTTCTTGCTGCCTAACTATTGCACGCACAGCTGTATGTTCCTTGATTACAAGCCTAATTGATTGTGGTTACTTCAATCAACCACTCACGCATAGCCCATTGTTTGCCGACTGCGTAACTTACCTAATCATATGGTTATTTTACCCGCTTTTCATGTGTGCGTTGTTAACGTTGCAGCTAACTTCACCCTCCCATTTCCCCACTCTTTTCGTGACTTCAAAGTTATTCATATGGACACCTCCTGTCCACCATGCCACCATTACAATGTAATTCTCCACGAGTTTTGAATGTTTTTCTCAGATGTAGATGGTTGCTTGTTCTGACGCAATTTCTCATTTTATGTTTTATGCTTTATGTTTTTCTACTTTTGAAAACGTTAAATAATTACTGTGCTATTCTTTCCCTTTTTCCTTGCATTTTCTCCCAACTTTCATATTGTTTTTTTGTTGCCTTGTTATATATTATTTAATGTAAATTCAGGCTTTTAAACATGGGCAATTTAATTGATCAGTCCTGATGATGATCCGATATCCCCCTGATATGGATCGAAACGCCGTCGACACAGTTGTCTACCTTACACGTTCTATTCTTTGCATATAACGTATTGTGAAGGTGACAGTATATGTACCAGATGTTTCACTACTCTATATATTTTTCAAATAGAAACATCCTTATAATTGCCTGAACGCCTTTCACATGTTGTCCTCATGATATGTAAGTCACAGGATACAGGCTTGTATCCCACTAAGATTGTACTTACATTCTCTGGATTATTGTTAACCGTTTCAACTTATTAAAGGTGCCTTTGTCCGGCTGGACACTGGCTGCAATATAGCACCAACTTTGGCTATATTCATTGTATTACTAATCGCTTTGTTTTCAGGGACCACTGTTTCCTGTAATATTTAACCTCCCAAGGTCCCTGTCTAGTTCCTTTGGGTGCCCTTGTGTTTTTTCGCATGTATATTAATCAACATTAAAAAAAAAAAGAAAATTACACGTGGGATACTGCTATTTGCATGGCTAAATAACTCGTATAACTAAAATCTGTACGCATATTAACAATAGTATATCTGGTAATAGTATATTGCATGATATATTGCTTTGTGATGTTTGCATCTTCGTGGAGGATCGAAAAGGTGAATATGATTGCTTTAAGTGTCGCTATATGCAAGATAAATACTAACACATAAAGGGATTAGTAAGGGGTTAACATTAGAATCATCATTTATATATATTAATTATTCTTTTGTGTTTGTTTCGCTTAAGTTGACATCTGGTCCTAATCCAAAATGGTCGCTGACACCGTACACAGAAGTGGCCACCGTCTCGTGAAGCGTGGAGTCAACTGCGCATGTTCGGACGGTATCGTGAACTTCTTAGCAACCTTTACACATCATGTTCCCGATCAAGGATAAGTATTTGGTGGTCTGCCAAGATAAGGGAACAATCAAGAATACAACAGACCGGAACAAGATGATACTAATGTGGACCAGTGACCTCGCAACTCGGACTGAACTGAGAATCTAGGAATAAGAATCGGACGATCCCAACCAGCCAATCACCACTGTTCTGGGCCTAAAAATGTATCTTGTTAATCTGAGATTGTGGTAGAATAGGGACACCTGTGGTAGGGTGCGACACCTTTTTCCTGATGGTCCAGATGCTGGTCCAGATGCTGCCTGACCACTTAATGACTGCAAACTTTTTCCAAATCCACGGATAATGATTGGTGCTTGCACGATTCTGGTCCTTTGATAAAATTTGGGACTGTCACGTAAAATATAAATCATTATGAAATTATAGATAAACCAATATTAATTAACAAGAAATATGAGTTTGTGGTTTTTCAGGAATAAGGATTCTGAGTCTTAAAAAGTGTCTTAGCTGGTTCTAAATCACCATCAACCAATCCAACTAATTGGTCCGTCGACCAAGTGGGTGGAGTGCCTTGATGTTTAGGATTAGGGATCTATAGGCGACGAATGCTAATGTATATTTTGTAAAATAACTTTTCTCTCCTATAGGTTATAAGGTGTTCCCCCACATGTCCAGCACAAGAATAGTTTCATCCCTCCTGTGTGCAGACTCTTGAGAGAGAGACGTATGAGTGTTGGTGTTATGGGCCCCACCAATAAATGCGTGTGTGAATGAGTTAGTGTGACGGCGGGTCTGCAACGCAGGGAGGACAGTTGTGCTCTCACTCTTTCCCCGGCTTTTGCGCTGGATCAGTTTTTCTGGTAGCAGGATGATGGTTTTATTGTTTTGGTTTGGTGATTATTGTTTATTGATCTGATTATTACTTATTGATTTCTAATTTTTGCTTATTGGTTATTGAATGAGAATGTTTGGATGAGTATCGGTTTATGTATTAACACTCTATGTTGAGTCGTGTTGAGTTCTATGTTGTTTGACGGCTTCTGGGAGGTAGGAAGTCTGAAGTTTGTAACGAATCCATAGTAGAGCAGAGGTAAGCGCTGTTCTCGGGAAAGATGGGATTGTTATTGCCCTGTAGGTACACGGGGAAAACGTGTGACGATTGAAGTTGCACGACGCATTGTCTGGGTTCGATTTGGTAACATCGTTGTGTGTTGCCGCTAGGGACATTTTCTGTATGAGAGAAATGTATGGTAGCGAAAGGTCACCTGTGAAATTTTAGTCTTAAGTACCAGGAGTCAAAAAAGGCACTCTGATTACGCTTATCACTGGAAAGGTAATAGGTGTTCCCTAAGCTTGTTAGAAGGATAAAGTAGAGGGAAGTGCTACTTTATTAACGAGTGTCATAATTCTGTAGTAGGGCAGACTGTTCGCTGCTCTCGGGAAATACAGGATTCTGTGTGAATGAACTACATTTTCCGTATGGATGTGTGTAAATGAAATAGCATTCAGGCTAATTGTGAAACTCTGGTTTAATTTCTCAGGAGCAGAGCGTCTCCAACAGGTGTCTTAATTATAGAGAAACGGTTAGCTAATGCTTGTTAGAAGGGTAAGGTAGAGGGATGTGCTACTTTATCAACGGATGTAACGATTCTGTAGTAGGGCAGATGTAAGCGCTGCTCTCGGGAAAGACGGAATTCTTGTGAGAAAGGTCATTAACTATACTTTCATTAGCAAAACAATTAATGGTGGCGTTTTATTGTCATTACTAACAGATTTGTAAGTCAGAGAGAATGTAAAAAAGTATGCAGATAAATTTTGTAAAGGAGGGGTCAGCAGAAGCAAGAGTAGCGAGAAAAGCTGATGTCAAAAAGACCGCGCTGGGATTGGCCAGCTGTAAAACGACTGATTGGCGTGTTAGTGTATGCCGCGCTAGGATTGGAGAATTACAGGGTGACGTAGACGCTCCGGATTGGTGCGTTAGTGTGAGTCGCGCTGGGATTGGAGGATTACAGAAGTAACAAACGCTCTGGATAGGTGCGTTAGTGAGAGTCGCGCTATGATTGGATAAAACAACAGAATAGTCGTAGGGAAAATCTAGCGGTACTGAAAAAACAAAATGATGTATTGCGATCCACCAGAAAAAGAGAAAAAGTCCTGGTTTGGAATGATCAAAAGTTTATTTAAAAAGGACAAACCGATTGTAACTAGAGAGGGACAGTTGCTTCCTCCACCAAAATCGCCTGCATTCTTTATAGTTGTGAAATACGGATATCATACATGTATTTGGTTGGACAATTGGGTAAAGTATACAAAAGATGATGGAGTTTTAGCATTCCCGGAACATGGTTCATTTAATTTAGCAGTTTTGAGAAATTTGAGAGAAAGAATGATGAATTTAGAACCGAGACCTAGACCAACTCAGTTTGAAGCATTGACAGAATGGGTAGACGAGATGCATGACAGAGAACGACAGAGGAGTGGCGGAAGGTATAAGTATATGTTTGGTAGATCATATGGACAGGAGAATCATGATGACAGAATGAGGAGATGGCGAAGCACAAATATGACTGATGGTTTGTTTCCTGTGAGACATGCTGAAGAAATTAGCAGTAGAAAATGTATGGAAAAGAGAAATAATACAGAGTCAGGAGGGTATGGTGTGCATGAATCGGAGGATGATGTTCTTGATGACATGTTTTATAAAAATCCACCCCATATCAATCAGATTCCACATTATTGACACCAAGTGCCCCAATGAAAGAGACACCACGAAATATAAAATTTGAATCAGTACCACAGGAGGTAGGAAGAAATAATCCTTTCAGAGAAATTGAGAAAAAACAACATGGTAAAACGGGTAACGAAAATTCAGCTGAACTAGCGAAAACCACCTTAGAGTTAACTGAAAAGATTAGGGAATTGACCAAAAACTTCGAAGCCGTAACTGTTCCTGTAACTATAGGACCTGTAATGCCTATTTTTGATAAACAAAAGGATAGTGAGCATTGTCTGACGATTCCTTATAACAGTAATAAACAGACCGAGAGGCCAAGAAAGAGTTCAGATGAGAATCCATGGAGACAAACAGTAAGTATTTCAGAACAAAGTTCGCCTAAAAACTCGACAGTAAATCAAAGTTTAGTGGACAGAATAATAATGACAACAGAATCAGTCCCTGGATCACCAAAGGGTTTAGAACAACCTAGTAGCGAGAAAAATCCAGTAGGACCCACTTCAGAAGAATTAAGCGAATGGTTGAGGAGCTTACAGCAGAAAGATACAGAACCCCAACCTATAGACGTGGCTAAGCTGAAAATTGTTTTGGAAGAATTAATAGTAGGGACTATCCCCACAGAGAAGTTAAAAGCTTATCAAGATGAAGAATTATTATTTTTATTCAAAAGTATAACATGGAGAGCAAGGAATCTACATGAACGATTAGGAGAAGTAGCAAATGAAATGGGTATAGACTTTGAAAGAGTGAAGTCTTTACAAAAACCATACTGAGCAGATTTCTCTGAAAAGGATATTGAAAATCTGAACACTACAGGACGAACAACCCAGAAAAAGACACTCATTTTGTTAAGAAAATGGGGAGATGTAGATAAATGGAAAAGTAGGTGGTTTCGGAAGCGAGATGATGGCTCAGACAAAACGTTTGCAGCTTTCCCAGTGAGAGAAAAGGAGAAGGTAGTCACAGAATGTCCCATGAGAGAAATTCCAGGTGGAGGATATGTACATGTCCCCTGGACTAGAAAAGATATTCTGTCATTTACCAATGATTTTCCTCGATTGCGCGAAAAGCCAGTCGAGTGGTATAGGCAGGTAGATAGGTTTGTGAAGTTATCAAAAGTTCTATGGATTGATTTAAATAGTCTTTTTGACATAATAGTACCAGCAGACTTATGGACAGAATGTAAAATAATGATTAGCTGGCCTACACACGAGTACCCTAGAGACCCAAAAACAGGTGCCCCGGATCCCGAAGTAATGAAAAAATATGAACAGGTAATTACCTTTCTGAAAAACAAAGTACCCCCTAAAGAAACTGATTGGGTAAAAATTGTCCGAACTCATCAAGAAGCAAAAGAATCGGGACATGCCTACTATGAAAGGTTAATTTTCGCCTTTAAGCAGTTAAGTGGTGATGAAAATTTGAGTGAAAAGGATTTGAGTCACTTTGTATATCGATTTGTATATGGGCTGCGACCAGAAATAAGTGAAATGATTAAACAGCATACAGTGGACTGTCAAAATAAGAAGATAGATGAAGTACTGAGACATGCAAAATATTTTAGTGATGAAATTGAAGCAAAACAGCGAAAATTAAAAGAAAAGGCTATGTGGGCACAGGTAAAAGTGGCAGAAAGACAGGAAGCTCAAATGATTGAACAGGCAAATGGTGCAGGTATGAAACCTAAATTTAATGTTGGAAAAGGAAAGGGACAATTCAATATAGATGAAGCCAAAAAGAAATGGCCATGTCATAATTGCGGAAGAATAGGGCATTGGAAATCCGAGTGTAAATTTTCCCCGAGTGCTAATGATGATAATGCATCATTGAATTCACAGGTGCAGAAAGAGGTGAGTTGTCAACCACAGCGACAGCAACAGGTTGTTGCCCAACCGAATCAGGTGCCAAAACCGCCTTTTCCACAGAGCATAAATCCTCAGAAATACAGTAATGAGACAGGATTCTACAACGAAGAACAGGTAACTAAGCTGCCGCGCGCTAGTGCTTTTTCACAGTATTGGCTACAACGCGATGAGAGGGAGTCAGATGAAAACTATTGACGATGCTGAGGGGAGTAAGAAGAGTGCGTGCTTTGCGCAACTCTAGAAGTAGACCAGACAGGCCCTTTTGTGGATGGAAAGGTAAATGACGAAAATGTTACTTTCTTAGTAGATACTGGTGCTACTCGTTCAACTGTTAGGTCAGCGGATGTTAAAAATCTTCCTCTCTTGGACGAAACAATCCAAGTAGTTGGAGTGTCCAACAGACAGATAAAAACGAATCTCACCGAGCCAGTCAAAGTTAAAATAGGGAAATTTTCTGAAATGCACCGCTTTGTTGTGTGCGATTCAAGCCCTGTAAATTTGTTAGGGAGAGATTTGCTGTGCAAAATTGCACAATATTTTGTACTCCAGATGGTATAGCATTTGAGACTCCAGATGAGGATGTGCTATACAAAATGACAATGGCTAACATGGAAACAGAAATTACCGAGGCATTTCCTGTATTTGATCCTGAGGAATTGCCTCAAGAATTGAAAAAGACAGTAAAACCAGAAGTGTGGGATTTTACAGGAGAAGATGTGGGGTTGATGAAAAATATAGATCCCATAAAAATTTCTGTAAAGGAAGGAGTAAACTACCTGAATATTCCACAATATAAATTGACACCTGATATCATTACCGGAGTCACACCTATAATAGAGAAAATGATTAAACAAGGTATTTTGAGAGAAATAATGAGTAGTCCATGTAATTCACCAATTATGGGCCTGAAAAAGCCTAATGGAACGTTCAGAATAGTGCAAGACTTGAGAAAAATGAACAAAATTGTTGTGTCATGTTGTCCTGTTGTACCAAATCCATCTGTGATTTTGTACCACATTCCTCATGATACAGAGTGGTACACAGTAATCGACCTGTGTCATGCTTTCTTTTCTATCCCATTGCATCAGGACAGTCAACAAATTTTTGTGTTCCGGTTTGGCGAACGTATTTTGGCATGGTGCCGAAACCCACAGGGATATACATAGAGCGTCTCAATATTCAACCAGATATTGAAAAAGTCCTTAGAAGATCTAAAGATGCCCGAGTGCTCAGTGCTGGTGCAGTACATTGACGACCTACTTGTGGCGTCAAAAACTCGAGAAGCTTGTGTAGTGGATACCATAGCATTGCTAAATCATTTGGCAGATGGAGGACTTAAAATATCTGCATCAAAATTACAATTCTGTCAAAAGGAAGTACAATATTTAGGCCACAAAATCGAGAAAGGATTGAGGAAAGTGACTGCAGATAGAATCAAAATAATTAAGGGAATGAGAGCCCCAATGCCGCAAAGAGAAGTGAGAATGTTCCTCGGAATGGTGGGATATTGCCGTCAGTGGATAAGTAACTTTTCCCTGATTGCAAAACCATTAGTATGTTTGACAAGAAGTGATGTGAAAGATCCTATTGAATTGAATAAAAAAGAATTGATGGCCTTTAAACAATTGAGAGACAGTTTGTGTGAAGCACAAGCACTTGGTATGCCCGTTTATGAAAAAGAGTTTGAACTCTATTGCAGTGAAAGAAATGGGTGTGCACTTTCTGTGTTGATACAGAAACATGGGAAAATGCGAAGGCCAATTGCATACTTTTCAGCTATATTGGATTCTGTAGCTGTAGCATTACCGGGTTGTCTAAAAGCAGTCGCGGCTACATGTAAGAGCCTTGAACAAAGGGAAGGAATTGTGATGGGATATCCTGTGCGAGTGTTTGTACCTCATGATGTGGCAATCCTTTTAACAAGGAGCCATACACAGTTCATGACACATAGTCGTCTGACTAAATATGAGAAAGTCATCTTAGGTGCAACAAATGTGAGTCTTGTGAGATGTTTGAATGTAAATCCGTCAACATTGCTACCTGATGCTGAGAATGTGGAAGTCAGAGATGATGTGGATCATGACTGTTTGGAAGTGCTTGAATTCTGTACCAAACCACGTCCTGATATAAAAGATGTACCTTTGACAGAAAGTGACTATGTGATGTTTGTGGATGGATCATGTTTGAGAACGGATGATGGAATTCTCAGTGCAGCATATGCAGTATGCACAGTAGCAGCGGTATTAGAAGCGTCATGCCTGAAAGGAGTAAAATCAGCCCAAGTTGCTGAACTGTTTGCCTTAACAAGAGCATGTAAGTTGGGAAAGAATGTGAGAGTGACTGTGATAACTGATAGTCAATATGGCTTCGGTGTAGTGCATGACTTTGGGCAAATTTGGTTCCAAAGAGGGTTTTTGACTTCAAGTGGAACCCCTATAAGGGATGCTGAAGTGGTTGGAAAATTGCTCGAGGCGATACAGCTGCCTAAACAATTGGCTGTGGTGAAATGTGCTGTGCATTCAAAGGCTGGAGGTTATATCCCAGCTGGCAACCAGTTTGCCAACAATATGGCTCAATATTGCGCACGCAATCAGAATTCTGTGAATCGGGCAAGAGAAAAGGAAATTAATTCATGTCCCTTGTTGTTTACTAACATTGTGAATACATGGGAAGAAGTGAGGCAGTTACAAGAAGAAGCAGGAGACGAAGAAATGAGACAGTGGGTAAAAGCAGTTTGTGCACCAAGGGAAACAGATCATGTGTGGGTTTATCGGGATGGAAGACCAGTAATGCATGACAGCATGGTGTCCGCTAAGGCACGGATGTATCATGGACAAGCACATGTAGGGAGAGACACAATGATCAGATTGTTCAAGCCAACATGGTATAATGCAAAATTCAGACTTGTAGCTGAGAGCCTTTGTCAAAGATGCCTTATATGTCAGCAGTTCAATCCTGGAAGGAAAACAATGGTAAGTCTAGGAAGGATAGGTCAAGAAGGAAGGCCTTTCACCAGAATGCAGATTGGCTTCATTGAAATGCCCCTCTGTAACAGGTTGAGATATCTTTTAGTGATGGTCTGTCTATTTTCTAGATGAGTAGAAAAATACCCCACAAGAAGAAGTGATGAAATTACAATAGCCAAACTACTATTGAGAGAGTTTATCCCTAGATTCGGGTTCCCAGTCACAATTGAGTCAGATAGAGGAAAGTATTTTCATAATGAAATCATGAAGCTAATGTGTGAAGCATTGAATGTACAACAGAAACTACATTGTGCCTATCGCCCAGAGGCTTCTGGAGTTGTGGAACAAGTAAATGGCACCATTAAAAACAGATTGGGAAAAATGTGTTTAGCTACAGGTTTGAAATGGCCTGATGTCTTGCCTCTGGTACTCATGACTATTAGATCTATTCCAGATAGAAATACAGGTCTGAGTCCTCATGAAATTGTCATGGGAAGAGCCATGGGACATGTGTTCATACCAGTCAACAAACTGTTGCCTATATCTGATGACTTGGTGTTGGATTATTGCAAAGGGTTGGCTGATTCCGTTCATTCTGTGTTCCATCAGGTTGGATCGGATGCCACCACCCTTGAAAAGAAGCCAGCTCATGATTTGAGCCCAGGGGACTGGGTGAGAATTAAGGTGCACAGAAGACGAAACTGTTTGGTCCCACGTTGGGGAAAACCACGTCAGGTGATCTTGACCACAACAACAGCAGTAAAGTGTGCAGGAGTAAAAAACTGGATTCATGCTAGTCACACCTTGTGAATCCCAAACCCAGTGGATAACAAGGAAGGAGAGTACTTCGAAGAATCAGATACTAGTTCTGAATCTGATACTAAGGACACAAGAACAAGACAAACTCCTGAAAGGGGGTAATCAGAACCAAATTCAGTTGTTGCCCAAGAAAAACTTCCATTAAGAAGGAAATTGCAGATTTCTGATACCAGCTCAGAATCGGATACTGAACCAGTACGAGTACACGAAAAAAGGAAGATAAACGGTGAAGAAATTGTCAATGAAATCCTTGATAAAGAGATTCCGTGTGAAAGTTCAAGAGAAATTCCACCTGAGGTAATAATTAGGGGTGGGCGGAATTTGCGGAATTAACCTTCGCAAATTATCGCGAGAATGTTTAAAATTATCGCAAACAAGCAGAAATATCGCGAAGATGCGGAAGTTTTTTTCCGGCATGTTCGCGAGATTTTCTGCATGGTTGCGGGTCGCCAACTTACCCATGTGGTTGCTTGCGGGCGCGGCCATCTTGTTTTGAGTTGTTCTCGCGGTGCATGATCGCGAGAAGAAAGACGTGATCGCGCGACGCATGACGTCACTGCGGGCGCGAACTGTCGCGAGACAGCGCAAATGGCTAAAAACAATACAACATCTCATGGAGAACGCGACCGGATCAAGAAAACTTGTCGGCGAACGCAGGGATTCAGGTAAGGCGATCGCGCGCGCGCGAGAATGTATCATTTTACAGCGCGAGCAAGAAACAAATTATCGCCAAGCTGCGGAAACCGGAATTTTTGACATTTTCGCGCTCTCCGCGGAACGCAAAAATGTCAAATTATCGCAATTTCCGCGAACGGAACGAAATTTTTGCCCAGGCCTAGTAATAATATTAGATGGTGAGGTGCCAGATACAGAGAGTGAGGGAAAGAGTTTTGCGGAAGACCCCCGAGGACTTGTAGGGAATTCACATATCCAGTTAGAAGACGGGACAGTTAGTCAGCAGGAAGATTGTGTGGAAGAACCACGAGGAGGGACAGAAGTAGGTAAAATAAAAGAAGTGGTGGAATAAAGAACAGCTTAAGGTAAATGTCAAGTTGAAACTGAATCAGAGGACAGTGATGAAGAAGTACCAGAAGGTCGAGTCCTAAGAAAGAGAGCATGGAGAACTGAGAAAAATGAAAAGGGAAATAAATTGAAAAGATCAGCAAGAGATGAAATTTGACCAAATAAAATAAAGAGATTGAGATACAGATTGACACTAGTGAATTTATCTAGAGCTGAACAAGTAAATGAAGTATCTAGTCAAGAGAAATTGAAAGACGGGGAAAAAACTACAGTAGATGAAAATAAGAGAACAAGAAAACCTAACCAGAAGTATAAGTCGCCGGAATGGTCATATGTGGCACTGCCTGAAATAAAAGAAGAGGCGGACAGCCAAGGGGATCCAGAGGTGACTGTACCAGAAGTGGTTGAGGAAGACGAAGAATCAGAAATCCTGAGAGTTATCTTGTCCGATATTGGAGAAGAGACGGATGTTCAGGAAGTTCTGTACCAAGATTATGAAAGAAAAGTAAAAGACGATCAAATGCCAAACTGAAAAGACCAAAAATGACCCAAGTGGGAAGACAATAATTTACTGAAAAAGACATAACTGATAGAACCAAGTAGGTGCTTAGAGCCTTGGGTTAGACAAAATTAGTTGTGAAGTAGAAGAGGCTAAGTCAAAAGACACTGATCATTTTTCGAAATGGCAAACACAGAAAGTAGAAAAACTAAATGTGTATTTCTTAGAAGATGGTTTAAAATGTGTTGTTGTTGTACATGATTACTAATGCTTTTGTGGAGTGCATTAGCTTTAATAGTTTCATTCAAGGTTACACTAGAAACAAGAGAAGGATACAGTGAGAATAAAACTAATGTAGAAAAAGTTCAGAAAGTATACCCGACTAAAATAGATAGAAATTATTTACATAAAGACAGGTCTATAAATGATTTCTCTAACAATGTATTTTCAAAATTATTATACGAATATGTAAAGGCGATGGACGTGAAGGACTGCTACGTCTGCATGCAGTTACCTGCATCTGTTTCAGAGAGGGTGAACTGTCATCACCTCCCAGTAACATATGGAATAACATGTAGTGTAATAGCAAGTTTGTTTTACCAAATAGGGAAATTAGAATATTATTTTCAGATGTAGATAACATATTTTCACAAGTACCTGTAGTTAACAAATTGAATAAAGTGAAACCTGCAAAGGTGTTAGGTGAATTTTTCTTAGAAACTAAAGAACTAACATTAGAGTCCATATTTAGAAATAATCTGACTTGCAGCTTAAAGAAGGAGAAAAGGATTTTCTTAGATATGGTTGAAGAAAGGAGATTAAAGATGCAAAGGAAAATACCTGAAGGAAAAGAAGAAAAGACAGTTTGGGATGTTGAAAGAGAAAAGCATTTGAAGGGAGAGGCTAGTCCAACAATGGCTTTAGATTGGCCTCAGAAAGGAAAGTTGTGTATTAGAAGGAATCAAACTGCATATGATAATTATTTTGTAGGTACAAGTGATTGCCATGATACATATCGAATCATGGGTGGATGGGGATTTAAAAGAGGAAATGATCTAGTCTTTCCTGGATTATATTTTATCTGCCGGAACAAAGCATATTATCGATTGCCAGATCATTGGTATGGCACATGTTATATAGGCCTGGTTTTCCCAAAGATATTCCATGTGGGAAGAGGAAGAGATGGTGTACATAAGTTAGGTAGTCAACTAACACGTAGAAAAAGAGAATCTTGGTCAGAAATTGTAGGAGACATTTTTGGAGCATTGATGCCAGCAGTGGGAAAATCTCTGAATGCACACACAATTAGAAAATTATTCACAGTAGTGGATCGCTTGTCAACAAGCACCGCAGGAGGATTCTTATTAGTAAATACAGAAATGGTTGCCATGCGTGCCATGGTAATGCAAAATCAACTTGCCCTTGATATAATTTTGGCAAAAGAGGGTGGAGTCTGTGGAATGCTGAAAGTTCGACATTGTTGTACTTACATTCCTGACGAAAGTCAAGATTTAAAGACATACATTAAAAATATAACTGATTTGCACGAAGAAGTTGCACCACTGGAGGTTGAAGGTGTTTGGGAAAAGATTAGAAAGAAATTGTCCTCTATTAAAGATTTCCTGTTAAAATTAGGTAGTACATTTATAGGTAAGATCTTATTTCCATTAACGTGTGATATTCTTAGTATTAATCTTAAGACTAGGATGTTTATGTTGCAAAAGAAAGAAAATATGGAAAAACATAAAAAAAGAAGCTTTGAAGAAGAAAGAAAATAAAAGACAAGAAAGAGAATTTGAAGAGGTAGAATTAGAAGAAATGAAAGATAGTATGTATAGAAAAGCAAGAGAAGAAGAGATAGGTGAAACAGAAATGTGAACTAATAAAACTTAAAACCTATTGAATTAATTTCTTTTTATAGAGTTACAACATTTTAGGTAGTGTGGTGATATAATCACCAAAGTGGGATTGATGGAGCAGGTAGTGCAAAATTTTGTATACCTCCTCTATTTTGAATGAAAATACTAATTAAAGAATCTATTAATTATAATATTATTAAACGAGTGCTACATGTATATTAATCAACATTATAAAAACACAAATTACACGTGGGATACTGATATTTGCATGGCTAAATAACTCATATAACTAAAATCTGTACGCATATTAACAATAGTATATGTGGTAATAGTATATTGCATGATATATTGCTTTGTGATGTTTGCATCTTCGTGGAGGATCGAAAAGGTGAATATGATTGCTTTAAGTGTCGCTATATGCTAGATAAATACTAACACATAAAGGGATTAGTAAGGGGTTAACATTAGAATCATCATTTCTATATATTAATTATTCTTTTGTGTTTGTTTCGCTTAGGTTGACATCTGGGCCTAATCCAAAATGGTCGCTGACACCGTACACAGAAGTGGCCACCATCTCGTGAAGCGCGGAGTCAACTGCGCATGTTCGGACGGTATCGTGAACTTCTTAGCAACCTTTACACATCATCTTCCCGGTCAAGGATAAGTATTTGCTGGTCTGCCAAGATAAGGGAACAATCAAGAATACAACAGTCCGGAACAAGCCGATACTAATGTGGACTAGTGACCGCACAACTCGGACTGAACTGAGAACCTGGGAATAAGAATCGGACGATCCCAATCAGCCAATCACCACTGTTCTGGGCCTAAAAATGTATCTTGTTAATCTGAGATTTATTATAAAAAGGGTAGTAGAAAAGGGAGGGGTGCGACACCTTTTTCCTGATGGTCCAGATGCTGCCTGACCACTTGATGACTGCAAACTTTTTCCAAATCCACGGGTAAGCACTCGACAGCAGAGTAGAAGAAAACTTCATTTATTCAAGGCATTTGAAGATCGTTTCAGTCCGTCATTGTAACTGCTAGCCAACGCGTTTCAGAGCTGTCTGCTCCTTCCTCTTGGGCAATGGAATGGCGGATTTGCAATACTCCCAACAGTCCCATGATTCAGCTTCCTAAAGTAGTGGCCGTCTCAGGTGTGCGCACTTAGTAGTTTTCGCGCCTTTCGCAATGTATGCTGGGACATGTAGTTATTGCTTGCTCCTCACTTCACCCATAGTGGGTTCTGCAGTTCCATTTTAATTTCTTCAGTTCCACAGTGATTAAGTACGCATCCTCTGTGGTTTAAAAACACTTAGTGTGCTCCGGATTGAAGCTTTCTTCATTAGTGAAGCCTTCTGCTGTGCCTCATCAGCACGAAGAATTCCTGCTGGCGGCCCCTCTTTTTCAACAGGTGGTGCTACACCCACGACGAAGCTGTCGTGCAACTGAAGAAATTAAAATGGAACTGCGGAACCCACTATGGGTGAAGTGAGGAGCAAGCAATAACTACATGTCCCAGCATACATTGCATACATTGCGAAGGCGCGAAAACTACTAAGTGCGCACACCTGAGACGGCCACTACTTTAGGAAGCTGAATCATGGGACTGCTGGGAGTATTGCAAATCCGCCATTCCATTGCCCAAGAGGAAGGAGCAGACAGCTCTGAAACGCGTTGGCTAGCAGTTACAATGACGGACTGAAACGATCTTCAAATGCCTTGAATAAATGAAGTTTTCTTCTATTCTGCTGTCGAGTGCTTATCCGAATGCAGAGCCTTTGAACCAAAATATATATGCATATATATAATATATATATTCCCACACACACACTTATATATTGGTGAAGATTCATCAAATTGCACCAAAGTTATTAGCAAAACAAACAAATGCTATTCCTAAGGAAACTAGGTCCTAACTAGGACACATATAGGCAAGTAAATATATATATATATATATTTTGAAACAACGTGGTTTTTAATTGTAATTACTTGCCAGTCCTGTGGAAATGATTTTTAGCATATTTTTATACATTGTGTTATTTAATGAAATTTGCACTTTAGCATTTTTTAAATGATTTAACGCAGTTGCCTTTGATGCCAGCTCCCCGTTCTTATCCATGCTCCAATGTGTATATATAACCTTTCTATGTCTATTGATGCAATGTTTGAATTAGCCAATGGTGTCATCTTACCAATTAGCATTGTGCACTTTAAAATGCGGGATCACAACTCCCATGGCGTCATGTGATCAAGGCCTCTGGGAAGGCTGAAACGCGTCATGCAGGCGGTGCTGTGAACTAAATAAAGAAAACCAACTCACTCGCTAACAGGGTCGGTCTCCGTTTGTTCCCGCTCTCCTCTTGGATTGTTGGCGTGCAGGTGTGCTCCAGGCGGAATCCTGTCATATATATATATATATATATATATATAGTAAGTCCAATAAAACTTGGACTTATCTTTGATTTTGACCTTCACCTTGTGTTGTATGGCGATTGTGTTCATAATATTTTTGCCTCGTACACTCCCTCGGCAGCTGTTCCACCTCCATTTATTTTTTATTTTATTTTTCCCCACAATGTGATCCAACAAAGTTCAATGCACTCGTGCAGCGGGTGCTCAGCGGGAGGGCCGGATCCTGGCCCTAACTTCCACTTTCCACACAATTGACACAGCACTCCGAAGTAAGATTTCAAAGTGAGTTTATTTTGCACAACTCACGCAACGTGTCATATATATTTTTTCATTGTTGTCACCCGAAAGTGGCAAGTCCTGGGTATAATCCCTTTTCCTGATTGGTGAGTGGTGTGGACACACACCACTCCTGAACCTCACCGCCTAAGAGCTGAAAAAGTATAGCACTTGATTTGTGTCGTTCCCCTGATCCGTTTTCCACGCCAAGGTCTGCTTCAGTACGATTGATATCGTCAAGAAGATAGAAGTGCATTGCAATTTATAGTTTTGGTCCTGCTTTTAAATGTATCTTTTTATTCTATTCCCGATCTGGTTGCCGCCACTACAGGAAAGCACCACGCACTTTATCCACCCAGATCTGCCCTTTACACCTCCGGGTCTTTGTCACCTATCAAGCAACCAATGAGGTATTTAAACCCTTATTGGTTACTTACACATATAATTTAGTTGTTTACAAGTTTTATCCTTTTTTTTTTTTAGTTTTTATTATTTCACTATGCAAAAGCACAAAATGTATAGGTGCAAAGGTGCAAATGTACAAAATACAGAGGTGCAAAGTACAAATGTGCAAATGCGCAAAGGTACAAATACGCAATTCATAAAGATACTATGCAAAAGAGAAGGGAATAGAATGACATAATGGGAAAACCCCTGAAATTAGAGCAACAGAAATACAGCAGGTCATACAGTTCATGTTGATGTATATATTCTTACCACAAACTTAGAAAAAAATAATCCAAATCTAAAATACATGCATACTTGTACATAGCAGCAAGGGGATACTCTAGCATCCATGCTATTGCTCAACCAATCCCCAATCTTTCCCTATACCATTCTGAGATATATACCCAAACCTCCCTCCCCCGTGCCTTGCAGCGTACCCCTCTACAAGCATACAGGGCCTTTTCCTGATTGTATATTCCCAACAGTCTAGACAGCCACATCTGAAAATGTGGGGGTTCCGCATCTTTCCAGCGTGCGGTTAAGAGAATCCTATATACTGCTGCCCCTATAAATAGGGTATATGCTTGTTTTCTAACCAGGCCCAGGGAACAATCCTATCCTAAAATCATTAGGGTTGGTGTCATCACCGGAAGCTGCCCAAATAATTCGCCATAAAACCTTAAAATCTCCTTCAACAAAACTGCCAGCTTGTTACAGTCATAAAGCATATGTTTAATGTCAGCCGACCCTTCCCCACATCTAGGACATTTATCATCAATTCTCATTCCCGAGTTATGCAACTTTGCCGGGGTATAGTATAAATTATAGACTGTTTTATATAGTTGCGCCTTCAAATTAGTACTTAATAAAATATGCCTAGATAGGGCAAGAGACTTATCAATATCCACATCCGGATTATTTAATTTACTGGCCCAGGCTGCCTCATTCTTATTTAAATCATCCGGAACTTTTTCCAATAAACACTTATAAAGTATACCGATCCTGCTTCTTTCTTTCTTACTCAGTGTTTCTAATAATGGTATTTTGTCACCAACTTTCACCACTGATCGGTTTCTTGTTATAAAACTCATTATTTGAAGATACTTTAAATAATGTCCACCTGGTAGGCTATACCTCTGTTGAAGTTCTGGAAAAGATATAACTTCATGTTGGTAACGAATATCCGCAAATGTATTTATGCCTTTTTCCCCCCCACCTTTTACTAACTAAGTCTCCTGATAATATAGAAAGCATTGGCGTATCCCATAATGGGGTATACCTATTTATTTTGGGAATCTCTATCATTTTGGTCACATGTTTCCAAACTTTCCAAACTCCCTGAATTGTCTGTAACTTTGTGCGTTTATAAAACCCTCGCTCCGTATATCTTAAACAAAGCTTCCTATATGATTCTCCCATTGATAACTCAAAGGTTGATGGTATTCTAACGCCTATATTCGAAGTATCAGTACTAGAGGATGAGAATAGTGGTACCATCTGTTGCTAAAAGTAGCATAGTAATAAAGCCTAATATTTGGTACTAATAAGCCACCTCTATCTAAAGGTAGCGACAAATATTGTAAGGAGCGCCTTATTTTTCCATACTGCCACATAAACCCTGATATTATAGCCTCGATCCGCTTCATAATTAATTCATCAATTGCTAATGGTATGGAACGGAAAAGATAGAGCAGCTTGGGAAGTACATTCATTTTTATGTAATTACCACGCCCTATAAGTGTTAGATGTAGGTTATTAACCCGCCGAAGATCCTTTCCAATAGAATCGACTAAGGGCTTGTAATTGAATTCCATAATATCTTTAACATTGGCGCAGATGCAAACACCTAGATACATTGCACTATCGGTTCTCCTAATATCATTAAATATTACTTTTTGTGTACACACAATAATCGTTTTCCCTTTATTCAATGCATAGCCTGATAGTGCTCCAAATTCTTCTGATAGCTGCTCTATCTCTTGTATGGCTTTGGTAGGGTGACTCGTAATTACCGCTACATTATCTGCATACGCGAGTATCTTACTTTCTGATTCCCCCGTTCTAACTGGAATAATTTTCTCACTAGCCATCAACTTCATCAGCAGTGGTTCCAAATACAGGGCAAAAAGTATAGGGGAACAGGGACAACCCTGCCTCGTTCCTCTGGAGATATAGATATTCCCTGATTCCAAACCCATAAGTTGGATCCGTGCTGTAGGTTTGACATACATGGCTCTTATGGCTCTGATGATATTGGGGCCGAAACCTTTAAATCGAAGTACCTCCGAGAGAAACGCCCAAGACACCCTGTCAAATGCCTTTTCCGCATCAAGAAGGATCATGGCCATCGGCCTTCCCCCTGCCGCCATGATGTCAAATAGCGTAATTGCCCTGCGAACATGGTCTGTCGTATCCCTTCCAGGGACAAACCCATGCTGCCAGGGGGAGACCAAGGTCCCCATGATCCTCCCCAACCGATTGGCCAAGATCTTTGAATACACTTTATTATCTGAATTTATCAGAGATATTGGGCGATATGAAGACGGGGCGTCAGCAGGCTTTCCCTTTTTAGGGAAAACTATAATATCCGTTTCTATCCATGAATCTGGAGGGACCCCATTATACTGTATGCCCAAAAACAGATCCAGCATTAGGGGGGTAGTAACTTCGTTCAATAATCTATAAATCTCCAGGGGTAATCTATCTGAGCCGGGGCCTTACCTGCAGCTAATTCTTTCAGTGCTGAATCTACTTCTTCGTAAGTTATTTCTTTTTCGAGTTCCGCTCTCTCACTTTCCCCTAATTTCCCCACTAAGTCTATCTCAGCTATTTTGTTCAACAATACTTCGACTTCTTGTGGTTTTTCCACCTCATCCTTACCCTTATAAAGACTCTGATAATATTTTTGAAATTCATTAACAATCCCCCCGCATCTGAAATTATGCAATCTCCCTGCTTGATATTACTAATTAAATTCTGGGTCTGTCTCTGCCGAGTAATAAGAGCCAATCTTCTTCCTACAGCCTCTCCATTTTCAAAAGCTTTATTTCCTATTAAATATAATTTCTCTGCCGCTTCTTTAGCCAAGTAGCTATTAACTTCAGCTTTTAGAGTAGTTATTTGCTGGTGTGTTTCAGGTATCGTTCTTCCATCTACTATCTCCCTTATATGTTTTTCCGTAGCCTGTATAAGTTGGCGCATTAGTGCCTCCTTTCTATCTGCTTGAGCTTTTCTTTCCGCTGCTACAATGCTCACAGTCTCCCCCCGAAGTGTGGCTTTAAAAGAATCCCAAACCATGTTACGACTAGCGCTAAATCTATTAAGATTAAAGAATTCTAACGCCCATGCTTTAATATGGTCGGCATACTTAGGGTTAACCAAAAGTCTTTTATCAAACGACCATCTACTTCTTTTTTTTATATGCCCATGTAGTTTCAGCGTAATAGTCAGAGGATTGTGATCAGATATTACCTTCGGGAGCTTTTTAATAACTGCATCCCTAACCAAGCTTCTAGAGATAAAAAAATAGTCGATCCTCACATACTTGCTGTGAAGATCAGAGAAATAGGTATAGCCAGCATCCTGGGGCTTCTTAATTTTCCATACGTCCTCAAGACCATGGGTTTCTTTTAAGCATGTTAATGCACTAAAGACTTTCGGCTTCCTACCCCCATAACATGTCTTACCTGACCCATGTAAAGGATCATTAACCGGATCTATGGATATGTTAAAATCTCCACATAAGATTACAGGGGTTGGCCAGACCACTAGTTCTATTTCCAGCGCCTCCAATACCGCTGGATCATCTTGATTAGATGTGTATATAGTGCCTATTGTGACACCAGCCTCTATTTCAACCAAAGCCCATCTGCCCATATGATCGGCTGCTTTTCTTTTAACCAAGCCCAACGCAGATTTCATCAGGCTAGCCACCCCTCTAATCTTAGAGGTCTGTATCGAGCAAACCACGGTCTTATAGCCCAGAGTGTCATTAAGGCTTCTACTGGCCCATGGGATGTGCGTCTCCTGGAGACATACTATATCATAGTCAAACAATCTAATATAATTAAGCAGACGCTCTCTCTTAGCCCTATCATTCATCCCAGCTACATTGATTGTACAAATCGTTACTCTCCCCATAATTTCACATTGGTTTGTCCCAACTTACTGCTTTTCCAATTCTTCCCAAATTTGGTATACTGTGTCATATAGCTACTGATGCTCACTACATCAATCCTCATTTTCTCCCAAACGTAATTTTTTTCCCCCATATTGTCCTCTTTGAGATGTGCTTTCTTAAAAAAAAAATTCCCCCATCACCAACCCCACCTCTCCCAGTCCCCCCCCGTTCACCCACTCCCCCCACCCTCTCCCAGTCCCCCCACCCATTTGGTGAAGCACAGACATAGTCTGTGCATGATGGTCGCTGAGCACAAGTTCAAGAGCCCATCCAAAAATATAACCCATTTCCTATACCCCTCTCGTAAGCCATAAGCCATAATTATCAGTCCTCAAAGAACGAGTTGACGT
Organism: Triturus cristatus; assembly: GCF_964204655.1. Classification (NCBI taxonomy): domain Eukaryota; kingdom Metazoa; phylum Chordata; class Amphibia; order Caudata; family Salamandridae; genus Triturus; species Triturus cristatus. Next base: position 228,030,240 of record NC_140579.1, on the reverse strand, counting down.
TTCCCAATAAAACTCCATAACCCATGAAATTTAGTAAAAAAAAAAAAAAAACCAGATTAAGGGGAAGACAAATATTTCACATAGATACAGCAGTCAGGCCACCCTGATATACTCTCTACCTCCCACTCCGAAATTGTCTACAGACTATCTAAAAACTCCTTAGCTTTTACCTCCGATAAAAAAAAGTGAGTTTGACCCCCCCACTGTAACCTTAAGTCTTGCTGGATTGTTCAGATAGACCTGAGCATTCTTATCTTGAAATGGTTTAATAAGCTGGCGAAGACACCAGCGCCTTTCAACCGTAGTGTGACAATAGTCAGGGCGTACAAAGTATGAGATATCTCCTCGTACTCTCTTGGCCTCTGGTCTGGCCTTCTCATATATCAACTGCCATAATAGGTAATTACCCACATAGATCAAGACTGCCCTTGGGAAGGCTCCCTCCCTCCCTGGTTGCTTCTGCACAAAGGGAAATCGGCACACATGTTGTACTTCAATATGCCAGTTCCAGTCTTTTAACTCCGGAAGAGTATCCTTAAACAGGGTCAACATATATTCCCAAATGTCCCCCACTCGACCCCCTCAGGAATGCCTAATACTCGAAGATTGTTTCGCCGCTGGCGATTCTCGAATACTTCAAGTTTCCAGTTTATGTCGATCAACTGTGCTTCATGGGATTCAGTTTTGATCAGTGTAGAAGATATCTCTGCCTCTGCTGTGACAATTCGTGACTCCATCTCCGTCACACGTGCCCCTATTGTACTGCATGTTTTAGACAATTTTCTTGCCACACCCTGAAACTTTCTTAGGGCGGTCTGCACTTTGCGCCCCCATGCGTGTCTCCTCCCTGTGCATTGTTATAGCTTGCAAAATGGCATCTAACGATGGGGGTGTAGGGCTGGCACCCGGGATCTCCCTATTTAGACCGGTAAGTTGCGTTGGGGAACTATGGTCCCAATCCAGCTCCTCTTCACCAGCTCTCTTTTTCAGCCTCCTTATAGACTTTAGGCTAGTTCCGCCGTCACACATTTTCCCCGATCCCTCGCTGTCATTGCTCTCCTCTTGACTGCTGCTGGTAATAGATGGGATGCCCGACTGCGTATCTGACCATTCTCCATCGTCCAAAAGAGAAAAGAAAATTTTGCTGTGTACTTTTTCCCCATGATCCTTGTCCTGCTCATGTGACTTGTTCACCGGAGGGCCCCCCTGCTGTGCCATGGGCCCAGATCTCCCTATCGTCACCATGGAGGCAGCACTTTGTCCATTTAAGATCCCTGCACCCCCCTCAACTCGGGGGGTACCATTTTCCAAAGCCGTGTCAAGCGTAATTAAATTGTTCGGCCCCCCACTGCCTGCTATGCTTTCCACATCAGCTACCTCAATTACAGGACGAACCGGTAATTCAAATATGGGTTCAGCGAGGCTATGATTGATTATAGAGATAGGTGATCTGATAGGATCAGTTATAGAATCAGTTATAGTGGTCACTTCTGGACCTTTTCCCCTTTGTTTAATGCATTTAGTTACAATAGGACTTTTAGAACTGCTCACCACACCATGGGCTGTAGTCGCCAAGTCAGTCTCTACCGGAGCCAACCCAGTCTCTGCTCGCATGTCCACTCGCATATCCCCTTCAAATTCGTAATCCCCAGCACTGGCTCCAGCCCCAGCACCGGTTCGCCCCCTCAGAATATCAACGACGGACCGATGGGGCTGACGAGGCTTGTTCACCCCCCCACCTCTGCCTTTTTTTTCCGCCACCTTATCGACGACCTCCAACGGCTGCAGCTGTCCTCGGCGCACCCACCTCGGAGTTGCCGGTGAGGTCGACTCCTCTGTCTCCATGGCCGATCGGGCAGTTTTTGGCTTGCTGATCATCTGCACCGCTTTAGGGGGCACTTTGGGAGCCATAGCCTCGCCCTGTTTCCTCCGCTGACGCGACCTCTCCGCACTGCAGGCACAATTCAGATTCTCCTTCTCCACACTCAACAGGAGGAGGCGGGTCCAAACAATCAGAGACTCCGCTACCTCTAGCACCCGCAGGCAAAATCCCGCCAGCCCCGTCAGATCAAACAGCGCAGCGTTGATCCTGCCTGATGCCTTCAGGTGTTCCACTCGATGTTCCGTCGCTGCCATCGTGTTCTTTAAAATAATTGCCCTTTAATTCAGCCTCTCCTCCAGTATCTCAATGGTACGCCATCCACTACTTCTCCAACGCCTCTAGAAACGGGCTCTTGAGGTCTCTGCGTCTCAGCTACGGTCTCTACAGACCGCCATCTTGCTCCAACCAAGAAGGTAGAAGTTTGGAACGACATTTCCTACCCCTCAACAATTCCAAAGGAGTGTAGCCAGTGGTAGAATGAAGAGAATTATTGTAGGCATTCACTTTGTCTTTTAAAAACAGTTTGTAATCTAAATGTGAGGAAAGAGCAGTCTTAATGCCTTCCTTGAGAAAGCGATTAGCTGTTTCCACCAAACCAAATGGCAGACGGGCTATGTGAGAAGGTGGCCTGATATATGCTGTCCACTAGTTCTTGTGGGCACCTTGTATCAGTCCAAACAACCCCTTATGGTGATAGGTTAAAGACAACCCTTATTGAAAGCTACCCTAGTGGTAGCTATGGAGAGCAGCCTTCAGGCTAAGTCTTGAAGGAATGTAAAGCAGCTTGTTTTACCAGTCTATAATCTCCTGAATGATCAAATGAAAGGACATTAAGCACTATCATAAGAAGAGGGGCGAGGAGCGGTTAGGAAGAGGAGAAAGAAAAGGTCCTGTACCTGTGCTGCTAAAGCAATATTCTATAACAAGGTGGTAACAGTTCCTAAAGGGAAAGACAAAGGTTCTGCGACCAAGTAATGGTCCAGAGTGACGCTTGTGGAATGTTCTACCCTCTGAACATGAGGGGCACTACACTAAGTGAACCCCATCTATTAGTGGTACCTATGTCCACTACCTGTATCTTGCACAGAGCTGCTCGATTAACCTGCATTCAGCTCGATGTTATTCATTACTTTTTCCTTGTTCTCTTCCCCCCCCCTTCTTTTTTCCAAACAGGCTTTGGGTTTTGAGAGAACACGGATAATACGTGTCTCGGACGCAGAGACGTCTTACCAAACCTATCAATAGGTAAAGTGGGTCTATAGGGTGTCTTTCCCTGATTCCCATTATTTATCACTGTTCACACCCAGTCCTGATGAAGCGCACGGTGATCCACTAGGGACCAATATAGTGCGTGAAACATGTCGACCATCACCAATTTTAGTACACCATACACCTTGTTCACGGTTTGAGAGCGGTGGGAACACACTGGTCCCGTCCTTGATTTAGCTTGAAGGACAGTCTCAAAACCCCACCAACCTTTTAATTTACGTCCAGGACCCATTAGTAAATATGTTAGGGTACCGAGAGGTAATTTTAATCTACACCCACTCACTTGGCCCATACACCCACTTGCACAAATGCGGCACCTCCACTAAAAGATCTCCATCAAAGAGCCCTCTTGTAGGGCCCGTGAGGGACTGCAACGCCACCCCCATGAGGAGCACTGCCCAATGATGATGCTTTACACTCGCAAGGGTGTGTGAGGGCACAAAAGATCACAGGAGGTTCATCCCCACCTCAAGCACACTCAACTGTTATTTGGAAAATTTAGAAGTCACTCTGGACCATTACTTGGTCGCAGAACCTTTGTCTTCCCCTTTAGGAACTGTTACCACCTTGTTATAGAATATTGCTTTAGGAGCACAGGTACAGGACCTTTTCTTTCTCCTCTTTATAACCGCTCCTCGTCCCTCTTCTTATGATAGTGCTTAATTATTGAACGGCAGCCAGCTGTGGGACAATAGATTCTATCCTTTCCTCTCTACTAGACTTACCCACTCCCTCAGGCCTACACACAGAATAGGAACATGGATACTCCAGGTCTTAGTTTCGATGACGAAACAGCCGCAGAAATTCTTAGGGCACCCTCTCTTCTAGCAGGGGATGGCAGTACAGCAACAGGAAGCAAACATGACGACTGGAAGTCCTTACAAGCGTTAAGGAGACTCCAGATAAAGACAGCAATACATGGCACAGTCATGACGGAATATCTAAGGGCCAATATTGCACCAAATGGCCTTCTTGTAACACTGGCTCCCAGGATATCCTAGACGACTTAACCTTCCGTCGTGAGTGGTCAAAAATAGCCTGGAAGTGCACATGTTACTGGCTCGTGCTAATTATCAATACTGCGAACCGTCTTTCTGATGAACTTTTAATACAAATTACCATAGTAGAGAACGGATTGAAGGCAGGAATATCTATCACTGCGTTCAAGTCACGTCTTGCCGAAATAAACGAGGAGATGAATGACCATAGAGAATACTTGACAAAACAGAAGGTAAACCAGCTGCAAAAGGATGTGAAACGCTTTGACATAGAGAAAATCTATCCCTAGACTAAGGATGACTATGTCTTCCAATACAGCGAGACCACATCAGACGAAAACAGCAGTATCCATTCAACAAGGTCAGATTCAATCAGCAGTGATTCGAGCTATGAGAACAACCAAAGGAGACAAAGGGGAGGATACAGACATCCCCAACCCCCATTATTTCAAGGATTCCCACCACTACCATTCCAACCACAGATGTACCAAGCCCCATGGATGACACCATCCCCAGACGCCTCAATACCAACAGTTCCCGAACCCCCCTTTTTTCAACAGAGGGAGGGGCAGAGGAAGAAGCCGAAGAAGAGGAGGGTCCAAGAAGGTCCAGTGGCAGGACCAAGACCAGATGGTACTAAGAAGCAAAACAACCAGACCCTATAGTCAATCTTTCATCCAGACCCATGGTAGAGGGCGAGTACAGGCTCTTGGAGAAGGGTCTGGGCTTTGTCCCGACACCGAAGAAAGACGATTTCAATCGTCACCAGGAACTACATCAGTTCTTTCGGAAGGTGCGACTAAAAGCATTTTTCCAAGACAAACCTGAACAACCAGTGACAGGAACCGGCCTCAAGATAAAATCCCAATTCACCCCCACTGCTGCAATGACCCCCAATGAAGTTCTCACGTTTGAACAAGCCATTCTCAAAGACGTCAAGAACATCGTGAGGAACCAACCTTTCAACAACCTGATGAAAGAAGAAAGAGGACTTCTCAAGAGCATCACAGAAGACCCCAAGATCATTATAAAACCCGCAGACAAGGGCGGTGCGATCATGATACAAGACACGGTGGACTATGATATGGAATGCCTTCGCCAACTATCAAACACAAAGTACTACCGACCGATACAAGAGGACCCCACGAAACGGTTGACCATCCAGATTCTAAGCCTCGTAATCGAAGCAGAAACCGAAGGTTGGATCTCGAGGGATGAAGCGAGTTTTCTAATTAACAGGGAGCCGCGCATCCCCTACTTCTACAATCTCCCCAAGATCCACAAGGGCCTGAATCCACCACTGGGGTGCCCGATTGTGTCCGGGATTGACTCACTTTTAGAACCCCTCAGCAAATTCTGTGACTTCTTTCTACGATCTTTGGTTATGAAGACCCCCACTTACTTGAGGGACACCACTGAGGTCTTGAATCTCATAGAGAACTTTGAAGATCCTAGCTCTATCAACCTCCTAGTCACCTTGGACTTGGAGGCACTATATACTAACATTCCCCAGGATTCCACCATTGAGGTTCTGGAACGTGCTCTACATAACCTTAATCCTTGGCCTTATGAAACACCGATCAACTTCATCTGCAACTGTGCCACAATTGCTCTCAAAGACAACTTCTTTGCCTATGAGAAAAAACTTTACCATCAGATACAGGGTACCAGCATGGGAAGCACCGAGTTTGGCCTGCTTGTATATGGCAAACTTCGAGTCTGAATACATTCTAAAAACCACTAACCCATTTAACGACAACATTTTACTATGGCGCCGCTACATCGATGTCGTCATAGTTTTTTGGAAAGGGACAGTAGAAGAATGCCAGAATTTCTTCACCTGGGTCAACACCCATGACCCCTTCCTCAAATTCATCGGCTCGATGTCAGACGACAGCATACCATTCTTGGATCTGCGTATCTCTTTACAGGACGGAAGGTTATTGACAACCAATTTAAAAAAAAATACAGATAGGAACAGCCTTCTTATGTACCACAGTCACTCCCCCCAAGGCATTGAGAGACAACCTCCCAGTGGGACAGTTCCTTCGCCTACGGAGGAATTGCAACACCATGAATGAATACGAAACACAGGCCAAAATCCTATCAGAAAATCTAACAGCAAGACATTATCCTAGGAGAATTATAAATCAGGCCCACAAAGGAGCAAAAAAGTAACCATTGGGGAGCCCTCCTAGAAACAAAAGAGAAGCTGAAGACTGAAACAATGACATGCGTGACCACATTCACACCTAATTCGAACAGAATCCAGAAGATTGTAAAAAGACACTGGAAGATATTGGAAACAGGATCTTTCGATCCAGGCCCAATACCACTATTTGCCTTCAAGCGAACACAGAACTTTAAAGATATTCTGGTATACACACGTCCCATACAGTGTGTCCAGACCCAACCCACACTGTGGGCCCTACCCCCGGTGGTAGGCCACTTCCCTTGTGGGTCATGTTCTGTATGTCCTCAGATGTCATCATCTAAAGAGATTGACCTAGGGATGAGGAGACCGTGGCAACAACAACGCCACACGAATTGCAACACAAAGAACTGCGTTTACCTGCTGACATGCCCCTGCTCGCTTAAATAAGTAAGTTAAGTTAAGTTAAGTTTATTATGCATAGTTAATTAAAACCAGTGCAAACATTTTACAAAAAAAGATTTTTTTTTTCTTTAAATAGCATAAAATTTGTTCATTATAAACATCATTTTTTTTTTTTTTAAAGAATAAAGCCCAGAGTGATTGTCCAGCAGCATTTGTTCCCTGATGCAGGGCAGCATGTTCCTTGGCGTCCTGATGACCTCCTACTTATTCTCTATGTAGTTGGTCGCCGGTTTTAGTGCATTTAACAGTCTGTGCTCGGTCATCACAAGGAACTTAACAAATCTGCAATTCAGTTTTGTATTTGCAGGGTTCATGCAGGCAAGGACTGCTTGCCTTCCAGTGCTAGTCCCTAGCTGCTTGAACTGGTCCTTTAGGAGGTTTTGGCGAGCGGGCCAAAGCTCTTCACAGAGGCAAGTCAGGTGGAGAATGTCGCCCTTTTCTTGATTGCAGAGCGGACAGGCTTCTTGACCTTTACTCCTGAGCCACGGTGGAAGATGCTCTCTGCTCGGCAAAACCCCTAATCTCAATTTCAGGAACCGCAGTTTTGTGGCCTTGGGATAGCCCTGACTAAAGTATGATTGTGGTGTCAAGGTTTTATATGAGTTTAGGGTCATCCATGCGTGGCTTCTTTTTGTAAATGCAGCCTTGTCCTCTAGTAATGAGAGAGATTTTCCGTTTTTCCAAAGCAGTTTTTTAAACGTGTTGTACCCAAGTTGCATATCCCAAATCGCAGTTTGGTTGGTGACCCCCAGGGCTGCCTTCAAGTAAGTTCTTGCTTGAGATTCATCCCTGCTTTGGATGTCTTGCCATAGCAGCGAATTTAGGGTGTTAGCCATGGCCGTGCGGAGTTTGTGGCAGCAGATGATGTAAGCTCCCTGTCTGGCTAGGTCTTGTTTTAGCAAACCAAACTCCAGTCTTATTTGAGCAGGCGAAGTGTAGTGCGGGAGCGAGAACATTATTCTGTAGGCTTTTGTTTGAATTGTGTCCAGGTTCTTAAAGTCTCTTCCTCGTAGTGCCTCACTGCCATAGCAGATGGAAGGAACTAATTTAGCCTGGATAACCTTCAAGTAAGGAGTCAAAATTGGCCCCATCAGATGGTTGGCTAAATTTTTTTGCGAGACGGCTATGCAGATCCCTCTCCTTTTTGTTTCTTGTTTATGCTGTGCAAATGTGCCGTCTCTGTCAAAGATGACTCCAAGGTATTTATACTCAGACACTTGCTCTATTTTTTGGTCACCTAGGGCCCATGGCTTCTGATGTTTGTTCTTGATGTTGATTGACATGGTTCGGGTCTTACTCAAGTTTATTTTTAGATTGTTTTCCGTTGCATAACTATGCATTTGGATCAGAAGCTGCTGAAGGCCTATGTAGGTGTGACTAAGTACTACGACGTCATCCGCGTACAAAAGGTTGTTCAGAGCTTTTCCTCCCAGCCTCGGGGAATGGGAGTTGCATGTATTAAGTAGACTTGGGAGGTCAGCCATATACAGGTTGAACAGTATTGGGGCAAGCACACACCCTTGTTTGAGGCCTTTAGTGGTGCGAACCTTAGATGACAAGTGTGTGCCGCCTCCTAACTTCACTTGCACCCAGGTGTCAGAGTGGAGGAGCTTCAGCATGTTGAGTGTCGGCTGTGGTATGCCCCATTGCGCCAATTTCCCCCAAAGTCTGCCTCTCTCGATGTCATCAAATGCTGCACTAAAGTCGATGTAGCACAGGTGCAGCGGAAGTTTTTTAATTTTTGCAGCATCTATAATTAGGGATATAGCCAGAATGTTGGTTGATGTTCCTGTTTTTTTCCTGAAACCAGTCTGATTCAATGGAATGATCTGGTTAGCTTCCGCCCATTGCATAATCTCTTCAAGGATTGTTCCCGCAAAGTATTTTGCCTCATTATCAAGGAGGGCTACTAGGCGATAGTTGTTGGGGTCCGTTTTATTACCTTTTTTGTGTATGGGGACAATTGTCGACCCTCTCCAGGATTCTGGGATTCTGTTTAGGAGTCTGGCTTCCGAGAATATCGGTTGCAGAATGTTTGCCCATTCTGTGTTTTTTTCCTTGAATAGGGCTGGCGGGATGCCATTGGGTCCTGGTGCGCCTTCTTTCCTGCCCTTACAAATTTGCTTTTTTATTACAGCTATTTGCTGAGCGGTTGAAAGCTCCAAGTAGTTTTTGATTTGGCCTTGCTCTCTCTTGATCAGAGGACCCAGCGTTAGCGTAGTGGAGTCTGCCTCAGTGTTGTTGCCATTTTGTGCTCCTGTATATTCCAGTTGGTCATTAAAGTGGCTGTGAAGGTAGTTGATCCATGACTCTTCCACGATGTGCGATCCTAGGTCTTTATGTTGTGGTCGCAATATCCTGTTCATTCATTGCCAGAAGCGGGCGCTATTACTGCTTTTAGTATCAAATAGTAATTTTGCCCATGTCTCCTTTTCAGCGTCTTTTTTTATGGTCCATTTTAAACAATTCAGCTCAGCCCTTTGTTTTCTCAGCTCTGCTCGAAGATGTGCATTGTTGGGGACTGATCTTAGCTTCCGTAGGGTCAAGGTAACTTTTCTTTTGTGTGACCTTACTTGAGTTCTCGGACCTATTTTTAAATTACTTTTGCTATTTTCTTTATGGAGGTTCCTTTTTGAGGCGTTCTTAGTTGCCAGTTCTTTTAGCAAATGTCCTGTGTATTGCTCCCAGTGGGAGATGTGCCCAGCTGCATCTGGTTTGTGTGTGTTACATATGAGGAGGGCAGTTTCTGCCAAGATGGTTAATTTAGTTGGCATGCATTTGATCCTTTTCAGGTTGATCGAATAGATTTCCCCTAGCATATTGTCCGGCTTGATTGCAGTATGCATCTTAGATGTCAGATGGCATTCCTGGGGACGGTGATCACTTTCACCCTTGTCCCCCATTCTGAACCCCCGGATATATGGAAATAATGCCAAACTGGCAAAAGTGTAATCCAGGATGGAGCTGAAGGTTTGTGTGTAGAAGGTTTCTACTGGAGGAGAGTCAGTCGGAAAACTTCCATTTAAGCCCCGAAGATTTTGATGTTCTAGATCTTTAAGTAAGGCGTTATTTGGATTTTTTCTCCTATGTAGGGAGGAGCTTTGTGGTGGGATGGTATAGATTTTATTGAGGGCCAAAGCGTCTTCTTCTGCTGATGAACCAAGTAAGTTTTGATTGAAGTCCCCTGACAAGAGGAAGAGAGGCTTTTCCATCTGAGTGACGTACTCCATCAGTCGGTTGCAGATTGTGTTAGAGTCTCTAGCTCTGTGTTTGGGGTGAACGTATGCGTTGACAAGGCATATCTCCTCTTCTTTATTACCTAACTGTATTTTTATCTTCACAGTTAACGTTGTGGATGTGGATGAGTCCATAAGCACTGCCGAGGGTATTGTTGTAGTGGATATGTATGTAGCCAAGCCTCCAGATTGATGACCGAATCTGTTAGTTCTGACTGCTGCTGTAGAATAGCAAGTATAGCCCATGATGTGTTGTGTAGTTGTGAGCCAGGTTTCTTGCAGCATTATTATATCAAATGATGAGATGTATTTTTGAAAGTCCTGGTCGTCCATTTTTGAATTTAGGCCATTTATGTTCCAAGAACATATGCCTATGGTTGGTAACCTTCCCTTTTTCTCGTCACTGATTTGTTGATAGCGTCAGACCTCTTCGGAGCGAGTGAAGATCGTGCGAGATAGTATTTCTCTTGTTAGTGCTCGATTCGAATACGATACTCCCCTTGCACAAGCTACTGTACGTCCCCGTGGGCTGTGTGTATGTTTTTTTGACGGACTTCCTCGCGGGGGCTTAGTAACAGTAGGGGTCCGAGGCTGGTAATCCTTTGATGCTCCGCCCCGCCAGATCATTCTGTATGCTGGCTCGAATCCGGCTATCTCCTTCGACCTGTCTGTTGCTTGCTGCCAGGGGCTAGCCTCTCTTGTTTTGGGCGAGCTTCCCAAAGTGCCTCTGAGGACGCTGTGGGTATTTGCCTGATGTGGCTCTGGTTCCGGTCTTAGCCTCCTCTGAAATGGTGAGGGGTACGCTGGTCTTTGTAAAGGGACTAGCTTGATGCCCCATATCCTAAATTGCACTGCTTCTGCTGCAATTGAATCTGCGACTTTGCTTGAGCACCAGGTAGTCTTGGTCGCCTCTGGGGTATTTGAGTTGGTTGCGGGTAAAAATTCGACCGAGATCAAGTCCTTAGCGCTTATGCCCCCCAAGTAGGGGATGCATTCCATGAGTTTAAGGATATTGCCGCGATTTAGCGTGTCATGCTGCCCTTGTGACGTGTATTCTGGGTAGAAAACCAAGGTCTCTGTGGCTTTTTTTTTTTTTCCTTCCTCCGGGCAAGCTGGTGAACCATGGCCTGAATGCACTTCATGAAGTGCCAGGTTAGTGCCTTTGCCTGGGATATTGGCCATGAGTGATATTACTTTGGTTGGAATTGTTTGGTTTGGTATTATTCCTATTGCAGATGTCCAATTTGCTTGTGAGAGCTCTGGTTGGATTGGAGCGAAGTGGGTGGACATGATTGGTGTGGCTTTCCTTTCGACTTCGTGGTTTAAGCTTAGCGTTAGGCCCGTTGGTCTTTCTCTGGCCCCCTCTTCAGAGTTTAGCCTGAGTGGATGCTTTCTTGCCGTTATTATTGGTGTGTGTTGATTAATTGTCGCCACAAGTGTTTCCCTCTGGAGAGGAGGTTCCTTGTCTGGCGATATTAATTCTCTCGCTTGAACATCGGAGAACCTTGTTTCGTTGTTCTTGGCGCCGCTTGGCTGTGTGCGCTGTTTGATGAGTACTGCCACATCTCTATGAGCATCCATTTGTTCCGTTTGCTCTCTTGCCGATGGACCTTGTGCATCTGTTTGTTCCGTTTGGTCACTCGCCGTTGGACCTTGGGGCCTTAGCCCCTGTTGCTTTGGCCGGCTGTCTTTTGCTTTTATCTGCTGTCGAGTAGGGTCGGTGGGCGCGTGGACTACCCCTTCTGTAATAAGGGCATTGTTTATGCTGGCCGAAGATTTGTCCTCTGTGCCATGGAAAATAGGAAAGTAATTTGTCGTGAGTGATTCGGAAGTTTGCTTGCGCCCTTTTCTTTTTTGTTGCCGCCTTTGTTTTGCGTTAAGTTTTGGGGATTGAGCCGGTCCCCTCTGAGGTAACTCCTCGTTTGCTGGAGCGGGATGTTCAGTTGACTCTGATCCAGAAGCTTTGCACCTAGAAGCTCCCTCTTCAGATTAAATTGGGCCCATATCCTGTATTGTGTTCCCTCTGTGTAGATTCCTCAGATCTCCTATTAGATCGGTTAGCATTGAGGGTAATGTAGCTAGTTTATCAACAGCTTGGCTACAATTGCAGCTCAGGTAGGTGCTAGTTTGTGCTCTCTTGATCAGATTGTTCAAATTGCCCAGCTTGTCGTCGATGCCGGCTGTAAAAACTGCCAGTGTGTTGAGAAGAGTGAGTTGTAGTTCCATTTTCTCTGATTGCAAGGCATCTACAGCTAACTGGATTGTATTGAGCAATAAGCCCCAGGTTCCATTATTCTGTTCTTTTGCCCGCTCTGTCTCCTTAGAGGTGTTACCAGAATTGTTGGTATTTTTGACTGCTGGAGATGGATCGAGGACTTGGGGGTTTTTATGGTCTGGTATGTAGGTTGCTAGTATCTCTTCCCATTCTTGTGTGTTAAAATGAGGCCCTGTTGCCTTGCCTACCACCTCCTGACTGGAGTTGTGGGGACTTACTGTCACCATGCCGGAGGGGCTTGTCGCAAGACCATAGGTTTACCGGTCTATATGTGAAGGAGCACGTCTAGCCCTTGAGTGCGACTTAATAGGTGTGCTTTGGCTGTAGCTCATAGTTTGTGTGCCCCGCACCAGGCTGGGGACTCTTTCCTCGGGTACAGCCGATGACAATGTCTGTGTAGCAGCCTCTGAATCCCTTGTTATTGGGCACCTGTCTAAGCCATCCAATGGTTTTTGTGCCAAAGTAAGTTTTACATTGGCTATGTGCTCCTCTAGGGGGAGTAGCGTGTCGCCTTCCTGGCTGCGTGTGACCTTGTCATTTGGGTCCTCTGGATGGGCGGATGGGAGATCCTGCTTGAGAGTTGAGTCGTGTAACGTTTCTCTTGCACTTGAGGTCTCCAAAAGATTGCAGTGGTTCGTGTACTTTAAGATACTGCGTTGGTGCAGGTCTGTCATTAGATTTCCTGGAATCAGGAGGCTTGCCATCTCAAGCTTTGGTGGTGACGAACGCGTTGGTTTTACCACCGAGGGGAGCAGTGGGGTTTGCAAACCGTGCAGATGTCTGTTGCTGGAGAAGATGGCAGAGCCGGTGTCCTTTAGAAATTCAAACTTCGTGTGTATTTTTGGTTGGTGAAACTTTTTTGCGATATGTGTCTCATTTGTAAAGGCTTCTGGGAGCAAGGTCGTTGATAGTTCCTGTTCTGTTTTGGTGTTGTTTCCCCCCGTTGTCAGCTCCGCCTGCTCTATTAAAGAAAGATTCAGTTCTGTGCCGGTGGATGAGTTTGGGCTCGTTTTCATTTTGTTGAATCCCTTTCCTTTCCTTGTCCTTGCCTTTGGTTTTGCATTTGGTTTGGACTTGGGCTTAGGCTCAGGAGGCCCCCTGGCCTTCCCCGACCTCATGGTGCTGGTAAGCGTAAGGCTCTTTCCTCCCCCCCTGGTTCTCTGGCTGCTTGGTTCACAAGTACTCTGGATGATGTTGAAGAGCTGTTGAGGTGAGCCTTGCCTTACTCCCTCGCACTCAGCGGGAGTGTGCTGACTCACAGAAACTGGCAGGCTGTGTCTGCGCTAAGCTTTGCAGGTCCGTGGGCTTGTCTGTGAGCCCAATGCCAGAGAGGGTGAGATAAAGTGAAGTGGGGTGAGGGGTGCCAGAGGAGGTACGGATGATTAAAACGTTTTTTTGGAGGACCCCCCCTGTTCCAGAAGGCTTGCGCCTTTCCGACTGCTGGTAGCCCGGGGCTACCAGAATACGTGGTCTCGCCTCCTTGTCACTGACGGCTGTCGATGGCGGTGGTAAAGCGGTGAGGTGATGTACTACTAGCAAACTGGAGATCCAGGATCCGGGATGAGGGCTCAGGGGAGCCGACGAGACGACAATAAACGACTACTCCTCCTCTTGCTCCTCGCTCCTCTCCCTCCTCCTCCTGCTCCTCACTACTCGCTGTTCGCCTGCTTCGCCTGCTTGCAAAGTTTGATCGGTGGGTAGGGCAAGAGGGGGCTGTGAGGGGCTATGATTATGCCTCTGTTCCACTCATACGAAGCCCCTTTGCGGCCTCGCGACCTCTTGGCCCCCACCGCTGAGTAAGGACAGAAAAGACAAAAAAACGGCACCCTGTCCTAACCAGTTAGACAGGATAAGCGTTGTTCAGGCACTGAGTGCCATGGCTTTAGTACTGTCACGGCCGGAAGAAGGCGAAGGGCAACGGTGGTGTCAGCAGGGCCCGTGTTTCACATTTACACATTTACACTCACCGTGCCCGACGCCATCGGTCATAGGAGGCAGGTCATAGAGGCTCAGCTCTGTGCGCGGGTAGAGGATCGCAGTTTTCCGGGGTACGTCAGAGGGGCAATGTTCGGCACCTCTCCTGCCTCTCCCGCCTCTCCTGCCTGTGTTGCAGTGCCGGTATTGTGGTTTTCAGAGATTTCGGAGAGGCTCGGGCTTGGGCTCAGCATCGGGCGGGGCATAGGATCAGCTCAGGATCAGTTCGATCTCGGTGAGTGCTGACGTCTCTCACGATGCTCCCGCCTCACGCTTCCTCTTTCTCTCACTTGCACGCTTTGCTCGACAATCGCTTCCTCGACAATCGACAATCCGCTTGCTCCAGGATCAGTTAAGTTGCATGTGAAAGCTAGAACTTCTGGACAGCCGAGATTGTCATTGCAACTGCAACTGCTAATAACAAAGTCTCAGTTTAAACACCACTTGCTGAATGCTACTTTCTTCTTCAATATTTACAAAATATATGTTTTGCTTTTGGCGGATTCACAACATTAATTGCAAAGTTGTAACTTAATTTTTGGCAGCTACTACTTAACATTAAGGACTGCTGGCAGGGAGCGCCGCGCAGTCTTGTTTCTCGCTTAAATAAGTAGGAATAACAACAAGACCAGTGAAGTTACGCATCGGAGAGCATAAGAGCACAATCCGGTGCCATAAGACCACCACAAAACTACAGACACACTGCCATGAGAGGAATCATACACCAGAAAGTCTAAGATGGACAATAATTGACTTGAACCCCCAGTGGTCTGCTTCAGCACTGTTCCAACAAGAACAGCGATGGGTGTTCAGACTTAAGAGTAGTGAAACGGGATTGAATGATGAAATCCCTTGGGTAGAATTAATCTCCTGATCAATTTGAAGAAATCGGAAGAAGCCTTAGAGCAGCAGGAATGGACCTTGCCTTAATCTATTAAGGATATGTCATAGATATAAAGGGATCTCCCTTGTAATACGAGACAGTCATTATATCGACCAGTCCATGATCACATGATCTCTCTACAGTCCCTTTTATTAATGAAGGAGTGAAACATCATAACCTATCCAAATAGTCCTTCTGTCCATTCTTAAGTACATAATCACTTACTGCAAACATGGGCATTTTGCCATTTCTAAGTCCTGCTAGACGTGAAGATTAGGACAACACATCCCTACCACACTCTATAAATTCTTCCGTCTGAGCACTAATAAAGAGTCACTAACTGTCAAGATGGGCATAATGCTATCTTAATTCCTGCTAGACGTGAATATTAGGAGACTTGACTGACTCTTTTCAAATGATATTCAACGCGATACCCATCTGTATCCATAGATACCATGTAATTATCGCCGCCTTGCTCTTAACACTAGGTATCAATACCCCTCCAACATGGCGACCAAGTTAACACTCCACTCCTTCTGACAATGAAACGTCACCTCGTACGTTTTCCACTACGCAATGCCGCAACCGCTTTCTTCCATAGTATACGGAAGCACTTGCTTAAATTGAACCGCCTGAGTCACTGCCAACAACCGGCGGTACCTGATCAGGCGACAGGTGTAAAGGCACCATCACGAGGATGATCGCTGCCAAACATGATAGAGAGGGCGTTTGAATGGTCCCGTTCAAATAAGCATAACTTTAACCTTTTTTGAGTACAAATGATTACCCTGCTCTCTGCTCTCTCTCTTATACACAGTTTCCTCACTCGGGGTCCTGACTACCCGCCGACGTGGCCCTTCTTCAACGTGGGGAGGATATGAGTTGCATTGCTTGTTATCTTTGTGAATGATTTGAGCTGTCACACCTTTTACTGTACCTGAGTCACGCCCCTACTTTACAACTGAGCTCACGCGGTAGCCATATACATCACCGCTAGATAGTCCCGTTCTTTTGAGTGCACGCGTAGATACTGCACAACTAAAATAACTGAGACAACGATCTTACTAGTGGGAAAAGGCACATCCTACATTGGAGTGATGCCCCCACGTTACAATAGAGCTCCCACGGTAGCTGTACAGATCATTCCCAGGATGTTCCATCTTGTTAAAGTGCACACACAGATAACGATGGTACGTAGACAGCTTACATTCACGTGCGATGGGCACATCCACGCTGCCACTGTATCCCACTACATACAGGGTTCGCCAAACTAAACTTAATCACCCACGAGCTCAAGCAACACTTACAATACAACTAACCTCGGGAATTAAGATTCGTTTGAGGCACCATTCTCCTCATCGGGCCTCTGTAACCTTTTGGCATATAACCAATTATGAGCTCACGTTACAATTTCCAGTCACCTAGAGCACTCAGAGTATTAAGGATACAACTGACCTTTAGACAAGCAACACGCGCCTGCACTGGAATTAGTACATACCTGCCTCGATGCAAACAGTGCATGATGGATATCAACTCGTAACAAATTATAGGACCTTATACTATCAACCGTGTACCTCACTTTTGTTTGACGCCTGATATAGCACCCTGTGTCCAGGCCGGACACCACACTCCTGCGTTTAAGAAAACGCTTGTTGAATGTTCTACCCTCTGAACATGAGGGGCACTACACTAAGTGAACCCCATCTATTAGCGGTACCTATGTCCACTACCTGTATCTTCCACAGAGCTGCTCGATTAACCTGCATTCAGCTCGACGTTATTCATTACTTTTTCCTTGTTCTCTTCCCCCCCCCTTCTTTTTTCCTAACAGGCTTTGGGTTTTGAGAGAACACGGATAATACATGTCTCGGACGCAGAGACGTCTTACCAAACCTATCAATAGGTAAAGTGGGTCTATAGGGTGTCTTTCCCGGATTCCCATTATTTATCACTTTTCACACCCGGTCCTGATGAAGCGCACGGGGATCCACTAGGGACCAATATAGTGCGTGAAACATGTCGACCATCACCAATTTTAGTACACCATACACCTTGTTCACGGTTTGAGAGCGGTGGGAATAGACTGGTCCTGTCCTTGATTTAGCTTGAAGGACAGTCTCCAAACCCCACCAACCTTTTAATTTACCCCCAGGACCCATTAGTAAATACGTTAGGGTACCGAGAGGTAATTTTAATCTACACCCACTCACTTGGTCCACACACCCACACGCACAAATGCAGCACCTCCACTAAAAGATCTCCATGAAAGAGCCCTCTTGTAGGGCCCGTGAGGGACTGCAGCGCAACCCCCACGAGGAGCACTGCCCAATGATGATGCTTTACACTCGCAAGGGTGTGTGAGGGCACAAAAGATCACAGGAGGTTCATCCCCACCTCAAGCACACTCAACTGTTATCTGGAAAATGTAGAAGTTACTCTGGACCATTACTTGGTCGCAGAACTTTGTCTTCCCCTTTAGGAACTGTTACCACCTTGTTATAGAACAAATGAAAGGACAACCACACCAGGTATAGATTCAAAATATATGTATTTAAGATAAAACACACCCTTCTAGTCTCTTTATGAGACTGGAGTTCGAAGTACTTAGTTTACAAGTGAGCAAGCATCAGTAATAGCACAAATACACGTTTGGGCCCTAGAGGCGTACCAAACCATATACCAAAAAAGTGGTATAAGAACCACGACTGGAATAGACACTAGGCTTATAGCCTGTAGAATCACTGGGACCCCAAGGAACCACCCAAGGTAGTGACACAGGGGACCCACGGGGACTGTATGCAGTGTGTAAACACAACCGCGGGTTCCCGTTATCTTCTATGGGCAATGTCGCGGTTGGAAATGTAAAGATTAGGGACACTTCTAATCGAGTCAGGACCAAACCCTGTTGGACTTAAGAAGTTCTAGGGCTAGCACCCATGTGAGCACCCGAGTACTTGAGTTACCTCACCCAGGGAAGCCGGGTGCATAGGTGTCTTTTGGTGTTGGGTCGCGTCGTCGATTTCAATGGAAGCCTGCAAAGAACTGCTGCTGCCGTGAAGAGGAGAAGTGTCCGAAGAGATCCAAGCCTGGATCTAGGATGGAAGGAACCTGAAAACAGAGGGGACTGAGTCTGGGTCACTTGCCAGTGACCGAGGGCAGGATGGACCAATGCCCACAGATGTCGGGTGTTTCAGGTGAGTTGAGGGGTGTCTTGACTCTTCCACGAGGTCCAGGAGGCGTCGATGAAGTTCATGAGCCGGATTCGAGCTGTCCCATGAAGTCTGTCGAGTGCTGCGGTGTCGGCGACCGGAATGGACCCAACAAGCCTTGGCAACGGCAAGTTGCTGGAATTTAGAGAAAGGACTGCGGTTCAGACCAGCAAGGTCTGAGGGACTCACCCAGCGAGGGTAACTCAGAGCACATCTGGAGCAACCAGGAAAGCCCAAGTAGAAAAGGAGTTGCCTTCGTGGGGACCTGCTAGCCAACGGGCTAGTGATCGCGAAGGAGCCTCGAGTGGTCGAACTTGAAGCTAGCCCACGGGTCACTCGTGGAGTAGAGGCCAACAATCTTCAGTGCAGGAGGTGCTCAATGCTGGGGCTACTCGGAGCCCAAAGCACAACTTCGAGGAGGACCAGGAAGATAGTGTTGCTGCAAAAGTTCACAGTGTCCAGAGGTCACGGTTCCACATTACCCACGGTAGCCACGGGCCTCAGCTTTGCTATGGACTCAGGGTAGCCTCGGGGAAGTCTGGAAAT
The DNA here is from genome assembly GCF_964204655.1 of Triturus cristatus. Lineage (NCBI taxonomy): Eukaryota > Metazoa > Chordata > Amphibia > Caudata > Salamandridae > Triturus > Triturus cristatus. Next base: position 228,011,351 of record NC_140579.1, on the reverse strand, counting down.
CTACCTCTAGTGATGCAAAGACTCCGGCGTCCAGCGGGAGCTTCAGCAATGCAGACCGGTCAGTTGCTTCTTCGGTGCCTGCCAAGCAGGGGAGTCACTCCTTGACCCCAAGGGAGATTTCTTCAGTCTTCTAGTCAGGATAGAACATCGAAGGTCCAGAATGTACGTTGCAGAGTTTTGTCCAGGGTAGTTTAATGTCCTAGGGACTGGATTGCTATACTTATAGTAAGTTTAGGAGATGGACTAACTCTAAGGCCCCACCTATGGGTGGGCCAGGAAAGAGGGGTGGTTACACCCATTTCCTTTGTCCAGTTTCACGCCAGAGCAGGGGCAGGTAGCCCCTGCAACCGGTTTGAACTGGGCTATGCACAGGGACACCAAACGTGCCCCCAGTGCAGGACTTAAAAGCACCAGAGAGTGCTCCCGCCCAGCCCCAATACACATCTGCCTGTCTGGGGAGGTGGTTACACCTCCCTTCGACAGGACACCTATTGTCCGGCCTCCCCTGCTGAAGTTTCGGTCAGCAGCAGGAGGCCAGACCCGTGTCTGTGGCAGAGGCATCCATTTTGTGATGCCAGGGCTCAGGAAAGTCCTACCGGGTTTAGCCAGTGTGAACATGTCTCTCCCTCTAGAAGGGTGGAATGCTACCCCTGCCGCCAGAACTGGCGGGGGGTAGTATTCCAAAGTGTTTGTCACCAAACACGACATGTTTTGATGCAGCCATCCCGAAGTTAGCATTTACCGCGAGGTTATAATGCACTTAAGAGTATATGGTATGGCTGTATCACAGAACAGCCATAAGTAAGTATTTCCGAAAGCTGCAGGGGGGCTCAGCTCATGCTTGGGCACCCTCTCACATAAAACCAAGCACTCTGCCTTCAGGATTGTTAAGGCCTGCCATAGGAGTGGCTTATAGGTTTATATGTGGCTGTATATGGTAGTGATATAGGTAGCCTATACCACTGTAAGGGGTGCAAGCACACCCTTACCCAGGCTGCAGTAGCAGACCTGTGGTGCCATTTTGGAGTGCTTCCCAGGGGTGGCATAATACATGCTTCAGCCCCTGGTAGGCCTCTGAGGTACCTATGCCCTAGGTACATAGTATACCATATACTAGGGGCTTATAAAGCACTCCAGAATCCAATTAGATATGTACCTAATGTACATGGCAACCATTTTAGAGAGGAAGCAGCTAGGCTGTGGTCCTGATTAGCAGGGCCACAGCCAGACTAAGGTCGAAAAACAGTGAAACATCAGCAAAAAGTGGGGGTACCCATGTGAAGCAGATCCTACTCTCCTAAAATAAATAAATTGTAAATTGATACTTGTATAGCGCACTACTCACCCGCAAGGGTCTCAAGGCGCTTGTACGAATACCGCTGTGGAACCCATCCTGGCTTTCCCTGTGAGGCGTCCACTCCTGGGCACCCCCAAGGTGGAGGCCAGGCATCCTTAGCGTTGTGGGGGCTGTTGTGGAGATTAAGCAAGCTATTGCCCAGAGTTGCAGAGTGGGACTCCATGATTGGAAGAGGCACCGAGGCGAGAATTATCATGTCCGTGGAATTTTTGAGCCCAAGACCCGCCAAGGCGGGGAATTGAACCCTGGTCCCGGGCTAGACCTCTGCATCAGGGTCTGCCGCTCTAATCATTGAGCCACACTTCTCCCATTGAGCCACACTTCTTGCTACAGGCTATACAAAGCAACTTGCAAATGTATAATATCAAAATTTGCCAAAAAGTATTACATAACAGTGAAGACAAAGTGAGTACCGTTAACAGTGACTAATTCTCTTGTAGGACCTTCTAGTGCGAAAACATTCTTAAGAAATTGTAGAACAGATTGGGTAGAGGCAGAATCCACAAATGAAAAGTAAATCCATTTGGAGTAGTAATCAATTAATGCCAATAAAAATCTTGAAGAGCTGGGTAATAAATTGAATGGACCGGCAAAGTCCAAGGCAACCTTTACCCAGGGACCATCTGGTAGAGGAACCGGGCGAAGAGGATTCTGCGTAGTTCTCCAATATTTGTCAGAAACAATGCCTTCAGGGCACAGATAAACAAAAGAGGAGACTGGAGAGTTCAAAGAGGGCCACCAATAATGTTCTCTAAGCTTTTTACACGTGGCTGTGACTCCTAAGTGTCCATCATGAGCAATGGAAATGAGTTTATTTCTTAGAGAAAAAGGAGGAACAAAACAGCCATTTCTGATACAGAAATCAGTCTCAAGAGATAGCTCAGAGGAAATTTGTGCAAAAGGTCTTAGATTTTGAGACAAATTGTGAACAGGAGGCCAACCTTTAACAATAAAGTCACATACTTTTTTCAAAGTAGAATCTTGGGAAGTAGCATTGAGCCATTCTTTCTCAGAGATAATACCTTTGGATGAAGAAGAGGCATCGATAGTAGCTACAACACAATCACAATCGTCAATAGAATCGCCAGTAGTGGGCAATGGCAAACTAGAAAGACAATCTGCTCAGAAATTTCTGCCACCCTGAATGTATTTAATAAGAAAGTTGTATTCTTGAAGTTTGGAGAGAAGATGTACCAATCAGACAGAAGCATTGTCTAAACCATCACCCTGCAATAGGTAGACAAGTGGCTTGTGATCTGTGTAGATGACAAAATGACTGCCCCAAAGATAGGTTTTAAATTTGGTAACCGCCCAGACACAAGCTAATGCTTCCCTCTCTATTGTGCTGTATTTGGACTCAGCATCCGATAGACTTTGAGGCTGGCATCAACTGTAACAACACACTGGTGACCTGGAACAAAAGGTCTTAAGGCAGGAGCATTAAGAACCAAAGTTTTGATATGTGTGAAAGCAGAGTTAATTTCATCAGTCCAAACAAAAGTAGTGCCTTTTTTGAGAAGTGACCTCAGAGGTTGAACATAAGAAGAGTAGTCAGGTACGAAGCGAGCATAATATTCGCATAAACCCAAAAAAGACATTAGGGCGTCCTTGTCAGGAGGAGGAGGAGCTTTAATGTTGGCTTCCACATTGCAAAATTTTGGTTTAATACCCTCCGGGGTAATGGTATGTCCTAAATAATCAATCTGTTCAACCAAAAATGTACATTTGTCTGGTTGAATGATAACACCTCTGGCACTGAGAATGGAAAAATCTTTATGTAAGGTGTCTAAATGAGTTTCTTTAGTTTCAGTAAAAACAAGAATATCATCTTGAAATGCCTGAACATGAGCAATGTCTTTAAAAAGAACATCCATGCCTTTCTGAAATACTGAGGCCGCGGAAGACAAACCACAAGGTAGCCTTAAGTACTTGTATGCACCAAAGGGAGTGACAAAGGTAGTTAGTTCTTGAGATTCAGTACTTAAGGCTATCTGATGGTAGGCAGAGTGCAGGTCAATGGTGGAAAAGTATTTTCAATGGCCAATGTTGGAAAGCATTTCTAGAATATGAGGAAGTGGATGGCAATTAACAATAACGTTGTGGTTTAAGGATCTGAGTTCAACACAGAGACGAAGGTCTCCATTTTTTTTTTTGATAGAACAATGGGAGAAGCCCATTCAGAGGAATCTGTAGTAGCAATAATGCCATCTTTAGTCAAAGACTCTAATAGTTTCTTAAGATCAGGTTTGACATTTATGGAAACGGTTCTGTCCTTGTGGGTGATAGGTGTGGCATTAGCTTTGACTCCAATGACATGCTCAAAACCTTTGATGGTGCCAATGTTATTACTAAAAACGGAATGAAAGTTGTTTTTGAGTAAAGTGAGAAGGTCAGTATCACTGGGCATGCCATTGTCAATGGAAAGAAGAGGAAGATCTCCTAAGACAATAGGATTCTTGTGACCTGGTTTTAAAATTATACCCAATTTGGCGAGATCCTTCCAACCTACTAAATCTCTACCTCTGACTGCCACGTATACTTTGGTTTGGGTGGACCTTCCCAAAACTTGCAAAGTACCAACGAAAAAACCAAGAAGATCAATATCTTTTTCACCAAAGGCTTTGGGAGATATATCGGGCGCTTGTAGGGAAATAGAATGATTCCATAAGGTATCAAAAGTGGTGTCAGCTAAAACAGTAATGGGAGCTCCTGAGTCAGCCATGACATCTAAGGATTTATTGTTAATGAAAGCTTGGCAAATAGGACACTCACACTCTATAGAACTCAAAGGTTCATCAATGGAGAGAAGGAGATTGGAAAAATTATTAGTGCAGTCAGAGACAGAGGGATTGTAGTTTGGTTCCTGCAGTTCAACATTGTGAATTCTAACAGTATGAGGAGTGTGTTGTAGCCTACAAACTCCTTGAAAATGCCCTGTCTTCTTACACTTAGTGCATTTTCTTTCCAAGGCAGGGCAAGAAGCAGAATTACCAATGTGATTTTTCGAACCACAACGATAGCAAAAGCGTTTAGATCCATCTTTGTTAACACTTTCTTTGTTAACCCTGATGGCAGAAATAGGAGTGGAAAAATCAGAATTCTCTGAAACATAGGATATGGGAGAGTGACCTTCTTGACCTGATAATGCTTGGGAAGAAATGATAGAACGTTCTATACTCTTTCCAATATCAACAACTTCTGAAAGAGAAGGGTTACGATAAGTCAGAAGACGTTCTTGCATTTTCTTCGAAAAGCAGTTGAAAACAAATTGGTCTCTGATACAAATGTCTGTGGAATCCAAAAAATCGCAGGTAGAAGCAAGGACACGTAGAGCGGCAACATATTCTTCAACCGATTCATCGCTGCCTTGTTTGCGTTTGAAGAATCTGTGTCTTTCCAAAAGCACGTTTGGTTCTTCAGAGAATTGTTTTTTAAGTCTTTCTTTAGCTTGGAGATAAACATTCCAAGTGCCATCACCAGGAGGTCTTGGAAAAGTAGGTAAGTTATCAAAAATCTTTTGTGCAGCAACACCCAGGTGATTGTAGAGAAGAGCGTTCTTTCTTGCTGGAGAATACTCTGAACCATCAATACCAATAAGGTAGTTTTCAAAATATGGATCCATTGTTTCCAAAGAATCTCAGGCTTGCCTGGTTTTGGCAGGAATGGAGGAGGATGTAAAGCATTGTCGGAAGATGACATGGCAAATAAATAAATAAATAAATAATTGTATTGTAAATTCTCACAAAAATAAATGTATTTAATGAAACTGAAGAAATAAAATGAAATTGTGGCAGAGCAAAGCTCACAAAGCTTACCATTTGCACAATTCACCGTTGTGGAAGACCGTGCACAAATGCAGCTGGAGTGGAACTCCCACAGCTTAAAAAAATGGTAAAAGTAGCTTCAGTGAAGAGCTGTAAAGAAAATCAGCACATCACAATGTGCAGTCACAATGAGCGCGTCACAATGAGTAAAGTAGAAGAGAATTTCTTAGTAATCAAGGAATGCAGGCAACGTCATGCTGAAGAGACGTCACAATGAAGAGTGCAGCAGCGCTCGCTGGTAAGAATGTTGCAGTGTTACCCTGGTTGCCTTGGAGACGCTGAAACAGGTGGTGAAGCGTCATAAACAAGACGCGAGTAGAAATTAAAAGACGCGTTGGCTCGAGCAAGTGGGAATCGGCTGTTGAAGCTTAACACACTTGAGGCTTGTGGGTCCTTAATGCGGTAAAGTCAATAAAACCGCTAACGTCGCAGGAGAAGTAGCGTGAGTGGCGGCGATCAGGAACGAAATAGGGATATTCTGTTTTCCTCTTTTCGCCCCACTCCTGGTACCAAATTATGTAGCGACCTGAAGAAAGCGATGCAGACTTTAAGAGTGTCCCGAAGATTTCTTTATTCTTGGAGCAAGAGTCAACAGGATACAAAGTAATTGGACCCGCAGCGAAGGTGACGGTTCAGTCCGAAGAACATCAATAGAATAGTTAGAAAGAGTAAAGATTCTAGAAAATAGAATTACAGGGATAGAATGACAGGGAAGGAATAGAAAGAAAAGAAAAATGATGAACACAGAGAGAAAAGAGAAAGAAATAAAAGAAAGAGAAAGGCGGATATTACACACTGCTCACTTTTATGGAACTTCAGTTTCTTTATCGTTAAGCAGTAGCACTCCATGAGAGTGCATGTGCTTTCCAGCTCTCTCTCTCATGTGCTTTCCCCCCGCCTAATACACATCTTAGTGCTTCATATTGCTCTATGCGTCAGGGGATGCTTGCTCTCTTTCTCATGTGCTTCTCCCCTGCCAAATGCCCACACCGCTTGTGCTCCATGTTGCTCTTTCTCTCTTGTGCTTATCCCTCAAGCCCCTGTGTTGTTCTCTCCCTCATGTGCTGATTTTCCCCTTTTCCCCAATCATAATTTATTTGAAATTTTTTTACCCACACCTACTCGCCGTTGCTTTCCTGCTCCTACTCCTCTGTGCATACGTCATCCAGCATATACATGCAGCTATGAAATGGCTTGTCATTGTGGCTTTTTTGTACAGTGTTGGCAACCAGCATTAACAAAGCCAATGGGTCCTAAAGGTGAGACCTATTGGCTTTGCCTGTGCCTCTTACATTACCACGAGGGCAATTTATGTTTGCACATGCCTTTACCACTGGTGATAAGAGTGCAGCAAAGTGTGAAGATTAGGGTTTCAGCACAAGCAAAATGGGTGCAATAACAGTTTTCATGTTGCAATCTTATGTTTGTAGTCATGGTTTCAATCAGTTTCAAAAGTACACTTGAATACTATTTATGCCAGGGTTACTTTGCTCTTGCTATTGGAGCTGAAGCCTAATGGACTTATTATGACTTTGGTGGTGCGGGAACGGGCCGCCATACCAGCGCCCTGCACCACCAAGGTCAGAATCTGACCGCCCTCTGAATTCCGACTGGAATCTAGGTCGGGCGGTCCTGCGGCGGCTGGCCCACGGCGGTGCATGTTTAAAGGCTCATAGGAGAGCTGTAACAGGCAATGGGAACCCCATTGGAGGTTCCTGCAGGATATGGACTGTCAAGTCCATGCCCTGCAGGAACTGTAGGTACATGCACACAGGAGGGAACACTATGTGACCCCCTGCATGCATCCCCTGGCAGCAGGGAGCCCTATAGGGCTCCCTTTGTTTCCTCTCCTCCACACTTTTCATGGCTGGCTCACCGCTATGAAAAGCGTGGCAGAGAGGAAACTCACAAGGTATACACAGCGGCACCAACAAGAATATTGTGGCCTCAAGAATGCCAAAACACTGCCGGGATCTCTGACTGATGTAGTCAAAATAAGGCCCTAAATGACTCTAGTTTCCTTCTGTGGGCAGGAGCAGGAGGAGTTTCAGGGCTGAATGCAGGCATCTCCCTTGCAGCAATCAGAATTGCCACAAACAAATCTGGCTTTTAGCATCATAGCATGATGGAGGTGTATTTATTTTATATTTCTGGACAACATGGATAAAAGTTCTGAAATAAACTATAAGCTAGCTAATTAAAAGTTATGCTCCAAATGGACCAGCCCGTGCCTGAATACCTATTTTCTTTTTGCCTGGATCGCAAAACCTTTTTTTCTGGGAACAAATGTCTTTACTGCAGACATAGTTCATATCTGCAGAAGGGAAGCTAATGTTAAATCCAAGTCACTACCTCTAGAGGATAAGACATGAGCCTATTAATCCAGCCTAGAAACAACCCTCGGATGACGTTTGCAGATAAGGCACCAGACGATAACTGGCATTACTTTACAGATACTGCTAGTTGTCTGCCTTGAAACTCAGCTAGAGTAAGCTAGTTGTGGCAGGTTACAGTACTGCAGTGATCCCCTTTCAAACCTTACCTGTATCCACAGTAAGGACAACTAATCAAGCCAAGTATGTGAACAACATCCCACGACTCTGATGTCAACCTGAGCCCAACGCAGTAACTGTGATGGTACAGTGACTCTAAGCCTCTGGCATTCTTCATGAGTCCCACTGGCAGTGGCACAGACAAGCCGACAACTGCAGTGACACCCCTGTTTTGGTGACAGACACCCAGCTGAGGTATCCTTAAGGCAGAGGTCTTCAATCTGTGAGGCAGGACTCCCCGGGGGGCATGGAGTCCTGGGAAAGGGGGCTACATTTCCCTGTCTCACTGGAATTCAAAACATGTTGTAGTAAAGACAGAGTTCTGCTTGCACTCATTGTTATGTTAGCATAAGCGTATTAGAAGTTTAAACACCATTTTGCGACTTGGCCGCTTTTGCACATGACACTACATGTAACTGTTATTGTAAGTTAAACTGCTTGCATTTCTTCACATGAGAACGGTCTGTTTTTCACATAGACTTGCACCGCGACCTCAGTCTGTACACTGTGTGCAGAAGTCTTCAAGGCCAAATAACAATGTATGCAGTTGATTCAGGTTGATCGGCCCACGCTCTAGACACAATACGCACACAGCTGCAAATATCTGAAACTCGGGTGCCTTTAATATTGCATTGCATGCAAGATGCTGGGACTTGGAGAAAACCTTTCCATCTACAGAAAGCGTTGCTGATCCTGTGATGTGATTCACCTTAGCTGATCTTGGAGGTATGGGGTTCCCCGTTCAAACCTAGAGACCTTCTATTATTATAAAACCTAGCTCCTAGCCAGGGGAGGGTGGTACACAAGGCGCTATAAGACCTGTTTCCACTATCATTATAACATGATTTCTCCCTTTGTGTTTCATGGAATTATAACAATGCTGATTGTTTTATTTCTAATCATTTGCCTGCTTATGTTAGCCAAAATACTGTATCTTAGACCCCGCCGGAGCCAGCCAACCCGACAGAGATACGACGCCGCCACCCTCCACGCACTCAACACCGGCCGACAGCCAGCCTGCTACCAAGTCAATCCGAAACGCACCCACGGAGCATTCACCTGCCATGCTTGCAACTTCACCTGCACCCGATCCTGCACCGCACCCACCAAGCCAGGCTCCAGCACCGACCACCTCAAGTGCATCTTGCTCAACACCCGCTCCATCCACAGGCAGGAACCAGGAGGCTTTCTTGCTGCCGTGTCACCTGGGGTTGCGACGCAACCAGTTGAACCGGCCGGGATTTCTATTAGTCCCGTCATGGTTAATTGGGTAATGGGCAAGCGCCCCCAGAATAAGGACGATATGCCTTATTGGCTTGCGGAGAAATTTGACCAGCTGGAAGCAGTATTTCCTAATACCACTCCTGTGGAAAAACACTGGATTCTGACGATTTGTTTGGGGAAAGACTTAGTACCAGAGGTGACCGATTGTGAGAACTGGGGTAAAGTATTTGCAGCAGTCTATGCGAAGTGCTTCGGCACACCGTCTTTGACTGTACTGCCCTCTGTGATTAAGTTTGTTCAGGATGAGCACGGTCCAGAGGCGGCGGTAGAGTTGGATATGAGGCTTGTCGGAGTGTTTGACGTAGTTGCTGATCTCATCCTTGCTAACGTCAAGGGAGGTGCGGTTAACTTTCAAGTGTCAAATGAGTTACGCCTCGTCACCGACGCCGATAAACCCCGGCAGTTACCGAAGATTAATGAGGAGGGTTATAAGACCATTGGCCGCAATAGTTTGGGTGTTAAACCTTTTGCTAGAGTAGCAGCTCAACCGCAAACTCAGATTGTTAAGTCTACTAAAGATGACCGTCCAGTTTTTCCTAAACAAAATTGGAAAAATAAAAAACAGGGAAGCAGCAACAGAAACAAGGGTCACGTCCTGCATCACCAATACAAGTGTCTACTGAGCGCACATATGAGTTGCGCAATCGTGTGAGAATTAGGTCTCCTGATAGATTTCAGTTTCCTAATCAACATTCTCCTCGTTCTTCACAGAAAACATCGGTTTCACAAGCCGGTGGAGGAGAACGCGGCAGAGGTCGGGGTGCCCCGCAAGGACATGAGCAGCCCCGCCCGGCTGATGGTAAAGGCAAGCAGGACTACTTTCCACGTCAACGCCCTCTGTTTCAGAAAAAGAAAGTTGCTGCATTAACCGAAAGGTATGACACAGATAGTGAGACCACAGCTTCGGAACCTGACATGGGCGCTAACGCTGCTAGAGAGCACAGCAGAGGTTACAATAGTGCGGCAAGCACTGCGTCCGTATCTGAAGGCGACAGCAACTGACACGTTTATTACAGTAGAAACTGCTGACACTAGAGTGGCTCCCCCTGACAGACTATATGAAATAGTCCTTTTAATTGAAGTTGACATACAACGTACAATAAGAGGAATTTTTGGGGAAAATTTGACCTCTACATATGACATTTTGTTAGCGGAGGCGGACTGGCCCCCACCTTTCATTTTGCCTGCTTCAAGAAGGGAGGAAGTAATCCCCCCTAGTTTTGCACACACGGTGCCAAAGGAGCAGGCGCAGAGCTTTGCAGAAGAGTGGGCTCAGGTGCTAGCACCGGCATTGTACCGTACTCAGGTCGGATGGGATAAACTTTCGCCCAGACATGAGATTCCTTTGTGGTCAATGCCACAGCCACAACCCCAATATCCCATGCGGCGAGAAGCGAAGGCTCCCGTTGCAGAAATCCTAGACCAATTGGAATATCAAGGTGTAATTGAAACATCTGTGTCACCCATGAATAATCCTCTGTTCACTGTAACCAAACCTGAAGGGTCGTACCGCCTAGTTTTGGATTATCGGCATTTGAACTCTCATTGTCGGACGTGCGCGGTGCAAAATACCCACAGTTCTGCCCTGGTCGATAGTCTCGTGAGGAAAAGGTTTAAGACCACACTTGACATTTCCAATGGCTTTTATAGTCATAACCTGTCCTCTATTACTAGTCAATGGACAGCCTTTACTTCTGGCGGCAAACAAAAACAGTTCAAAAGATTAGCCATGGGCTATAAAAACAGCCCAGGCGTCTTTGCTGCACGTGTTGTCTCTCTGTTAGAGAGCATCAACCCTGATGCGCACTCGTATGTTGATGATATTTATCTCACAGACGACGAATTATGGCTGCATCTGTGTCATGTTGACAGCATCATTGTCATGTTTGCGTACTTCGGTTACAAATGTAACTTTGTTTAATCACACATTGCAGAGTCCACAGTGTTGTTTTTGGGCTATGAGCTCAACAACGAAGGACGAGGTTTAGCACCTCACTTCCTGGAGAAATGCGCATGTTTGCGCGCTCCAACAACTGAAAAAACTACAGTCTTTGCTAAAAATTTCGGACGTACTTACATTCCCGATTATGCCCTGCGTATCAATCCACTATATGCCTTGATACAACCTACTTTTACCAAATCTTGCTGGCATCAAGAACATTCAGCTATACTGCAATCTTTGCAGTCTGATCTTCTTGCATCTAAATACTTACTGACACAGTCACACTTGTACACTTTGGCTGAAATGCGCTTTTCTTCTGTCGAGAAAGTATTGACTGCTGTGCAGATGGCCATTCTAAAAGAGAGAGGACTGTCGCAAAAGAAACGCATGTTGGTTGTCACACCATATCCTGCCCTTGAGGCAGTAACGAGAGCCAGTGTGCCGAATTCTAAAGCTTTGCATCCACGTTGGATACAATGGGCCACTTCCTTGACGTCTCCGGTTGTCACGTTTATCTTTGATTCCTCGTTGCAAACTCAGGAATACTAGCAGTATGAATTTGTTCATCCTGCTCCTCAGTCCATGCGCCCGCTTGAAGATTACCATTGTATCATTTACACTGATGGTTCGGCGCAACCGGCGACGGAATCTATGCATGCTTATTCAGCGGCCTGCGCAATAGTGGTAGGTACCATAGTGTATGGCGAATTTAAGTCCGATGTCGTGCACACGCAGACATTAGGGGACTGTACCGCCCAATTGGCAGAGCTACATGCTCTGGTGCTTGCACTAGAGTTTGCTGATCCCTGTGTGACTACTCTTATTGTAAGTGACTCTTACTACTGTGTTCAGTCTTTCAACGACAATTTATTCTTTTGGACTTAGAATGAATATCGTGATTCCAAAGGTAGCACAATCAAACATAAAATGCTTTGGGTTCGAGTCGCAGAACTTAAAGAAAGTCTGCCTCTCATGAATGTAATTCATACTCTTGGTCACCAGCATGTGGGAGTACACTCTGTTGGTAACAGTTTAGCTGACGAAGCAGCGAAAACAGCAGTGGCAACATATTTAGTAGCAGCCGTTACAAGATCCAAAAGTAAGATTGATGATATCTTGGCAGCTATTGCTGCAACAGAGGAGTGATAATTACCCTAGAGGTTTCCCTTCTAAATACTCTTATCATTTAAGTCCTGATAAAGTTCCCTATGTGAGAATTAACGACGTTGGTGACAGATTGATTCCCAACGCAGACCGCAGGCTTTCCTTGATAACAGCTGCTCACTAAGGTATGGCCTTGTCTCATGCCGGCGTCTCAGCGACTGTCACTATCTTGCAGCAATGGTAATGGTGGCACCTATGGCATAAACAGACTCATGATTATGTCCTTACTTGTGACATTTGCCAGCAGATTAAGCTTTCAACTGCTGCGCGTCCACCATAAACTCAGTTGTACATATCTAATAAACCACTTGGGTGTGTTAGATCACTGCAGTCCTTTATCCTCTGATACTGCGTATAAGTTCTTCTTAGTTGTAGTGGATTCGTGCACACATTTTCTATGGGTTTGGCCACAAAGAAGTGCTGATGCTCAAACTGTCATTTGCGTGTCTTTGTGGAAATTTTTGCATGTGGCACCGTCCATTCTGACCAAGGTCCGGCGTTCACCTCTAAGGTGTACAAAGAAGCCATGAGGTCTTTGGGGGTGCAGGTCAAATTTTCGTCTACCTACCGGCCTGAGGGCAATTCTGTTGTGGAGCGAATGAACCGTGACTTAAAGCAATCCTTGACAGCTAGGGTTTTTGGTACTGGCAGGAACTGGTTGGCCCATTTGTATAGCGTTCAACGTGCACTTAATAATCTCCCTAGAAGGTCTCTGGGTGGGCAGACCCCATAAGAAATGCTATTTGGCATAAAAAAATTTGTCCCGTACCTTGATGGTCTAGACATGTCTGCGTCGGCCGCACCCTTTGACGTAGATGATCTTTCTGCTGTGTTACAGAACCTACAAGAGACTCGAGACAGTCTTGCAAAGGAACATTTGCCCTCCACATCTGATGCTGCACTTCATATTCCGGTAGTAGGCTGGCTACCTCGAGTCGGTGACCTGGTCCGTGAGAAGGTGGAGAACAAGAAGGTGTTCGGTCCCTCTTATCGTGCACCTGTTCCAGTGCTTGGCGTACAGGGTACAAGAACAGTCATTTTACCTCCACTTTCTGGTTGCAAGGATAACAGGTACATCTCCATTGACAATGTCAAACTACAACGAGTGGCCGATTCTTCTTAGTATGACTCCAGTGGTCTCTTCTCCAGCAATGCTGAGAAATTCTGTTTTGGCCTCGGCAAATACAAACCGGCCTGACATTGCCATCGAGATGCATACAGTTACTAATCCATTATTGACTCCACTGGATGATAATCACCATGATGATACTGAGTATACCTATCCCACAGATGTGTCATTGCCTGGTGTGCAGACAAGTGCAGTTGACCAGTCACGTTTTTCATTTGACACTAGCTCAACAACATCGAGTGCCCCATCAAAAATTTCTATTTTTGCTGTTTGGTTTAAAAGACATTTTTTAATTCCCCCTTGGACTTACATTTGGTTGGTGCTCATCTCTATTTTTTTGTTCATGTCGATTGGATTTGTGGTTGTCTTTTTTCGTCTAGTTAATGGACATTATCTGCAATTAGGTTAATTGATGGAACTTTGGCACCCCACTCCTCATCACGCATCATGAAGAGGGACCAGACTTTTGTCAATATCACTGCCTGGCCTGTGTTAGATAGGATTGTATGGGATGCTGTAAAATTTCAAATTCATGGCCCTACAGAGGTGATTAATGTTCCCAATGTACTTCGTGTTTTTATGGGGGATGTTGTGAAACAAAACATACGCTCTGATGATTGGGATGTCCAAACCGTTGAGGCTCTTTTTTCTGAGTTGAAATATTGTGCTGCGTTTGATGCTGAAGATTTGTACTTAGAATCAGCGAATTATGCAGAGTTATTTTGTTACCGGTACTATGGCCATCATTTCCTGTATAAAGTAAATACATGTAGAAATGTGGTTAATTATACACAATGGGAACACTGTCCAGCTCCCATTGAAGGTAGTTCGAAAACTCTATTGAAAAAATGTACATATTTTACCGATTTTAGTCGATCCAATCCTGAAGCCTTTTATTTCAAAATGAATACTCAGTCCACTTCCAAAGTCAGACTCACACACACTAAATTACTGTATTCCAAGTCTTTTATGGACCAGTTAGCTATAGGGGGCTATGAGGTGTGGAAATATACAATTGATCTTAAATCAGTTTGGGGTTCTAAAGGCTGGCAGGTGCAGGGCACTGAGGCTTTACATCATGCGTGCCTCATCCAGAACCACATATTTTTTTTTAATTCTACTGTTTTTCAAACAACTTGCTTTGGATTGGCTACCTCTAAAAAAATGAATGCCCCTACCATTCCTGATCTGGGTGTTTATCCTACATGGGACAATCACACAGATATGTCCCTTGATGAATTGCAGTCCCTATTATTAATACCTCCTTCAATATTTCCAGATTGGATCCTCGAGGATGGTTATTATGGCAAAAAAGTTCTGATTCATGCCAACATCGTTTTCTGGGTCTGGCCCCGGCTATACACAGGTTAGGATGGACCCCCGTTTTGAAAGCTCCCATTCTGTTACTACCTATTCAGTAGGCAAATTATGTCAAAACTGGCTTAAACATTCCACCTGAGCGTAAGTTAAACTTCATTTTTCCCAATTGACTGATGATGTTGATCTGACTGACTTTGTTAAAGGTCCTGTAGGAGGCAGGTCCAAAATATGGGTATATGTTATTTACAACGAAGTTTGGAAATTGTCTCAAGTTGAAGCTGCATCTAGACTGAGAGCTATTGATCAAGCTAATTTAGAAAAAGTGCTGGCTGTCGTTGATAACAGCATTAATACTCTTTCTTCCAGAATTTACACATTGGATAGTGTTGTTTCATCTGTTGTGGATATTGTACAGGATGAAATGTCTGTTTTATATCATGGTCAAAATCAATTACGTTCCATAATGCAGTTTGCATGGACTTTACAAACATTGAAATCTGGGAAAGTCCCTTGGGACTACATGAATACCTCGTCTCTGTTTTCACCGTTTAATTTGACTGAAAAACAACAGTTCTTGTCCATGAAAGATGCGACATATTCGCTTTTCCACATTGAAAAGTTGGAGCCTTTACCATTTTCTGTTTCCCTTGTTTAAGTTCAGTTCATGTATGAAACACTATGCCTTAGGCAGATATGAACCATTGGGTAGCGCTTTTCTCCATGAAGTTTGTTCACTCCCATTCACATACAGGTGCCTGAGAGAAGGCAAAGAAGTTAATTTAAAAGACGAGGAGTGCACTTCTACACCTGATCACTCACTAGTGTGCAAAAATATACAATTGCATGGCACGTGTAACACCCAAACTCCGAATTTAGTTTGCATTGTAAAGGGAAATCCAGTGCAAACTATAACACCGACTTTCACTTTACTTGCTAACGGTAGTTATTTGCTTTAAATAATGAAGGGTGCTGCCGGATGCTAGCTGGGATTCCGTACATTGTAACTGTCTCCCAACGTGTAATTTGCTGCAAAAATGTGCTTTTCCCGCCCCCGCATGGGAGACTTGACATCTACACCTGGCCTTCCATACCGACCTTGAAAGCAGAGTTCAACAAGATGAGCAGAAAAAGGGCTCTATTGTCCCAAAAAGAAGTCGCCCTAACTTCTTCGCGTGAAACATTTGTCCTTCACGTATCTAACACCTGCACCGAGGTGTATGCGCTTTTAAATACTGATCTCCCACTACATTTCGGTGCTCTGATTCATACTATATTCAATGCCTTGTCAACAACTGGCTTGACGCATTTTTTCAAAATTGGGCTCCGGCCTTGTGACCTCGTTCCAAACAATATTTGGTGTGATACCGGCGTTTTTTCATTCTATTTTTTCCAGCATCTTCGGCGGGTTGCCATTAATTCTCGCCTTGGCTGCCGGTGTGCTGCTGTTGATTTGTTTGCTCCGAAATGGCTGCACAATATGTGCCACAAGACAGCCTACCCCGGCTGTTCCAGCTTCGCAACCCGATGCTTGAATACTATGGAACGCTACCTCTGGCCACTTTGAGTGTAGCCTATGGATTATCCTTCCGGTTCTCATACTTTACTTGCGTGCAAGCTGTTTTCCATTGCCTGGATTGTACATTTGAATGGGCTCTGGATTTGTGTCCCTCCCATACGGCATCTCCTGCCCCGGATTATGATCGACTGATGAGTCCCTTAGTGGCTCATGAGTTGGACTGTTCTGGTATCGGGATTATGGCCTGAGCGGCTGCGCATGGAGCTCTAGGGAATTGGGATATATGTGCATCGGCACATGACTTCCTGGCACGAAGTTACCTCGCAGAACACGCAAGTTGTCCTCTGATGGTGCTAGAGGCTCCGACTTTCGAAGAACATGTATGTTCGTTTTCTTTATTAAATTGGATGACTGAATCTTTTACTGATGAGAACAATGACTTCCTCTTGGAGGCTGTTGCAATATACTGTGCCTATACGCTGATGGATTGAATTGGCAATTGTCCATCTTCAACGCGTAATGTTCTCAATTTTTTAAAACTATTTTTACTCTCCAGGGTGGGCCTGGTATACCGCTCCTTCTTGGTGTTTTAATTTTTTTTCTTCACAACTTCGAACTTATCATTACCAATTATCCGGTTTGGCAAAATATGAACTTGGTTCTGTCTCACTCGAACTTGAACTCTGCGTTCCTAAATTGCTTACCTTTTTTGTTCGTGGTCCGATCAAGGGAGGGTGTAGTGAAGACAGGGTTGCCTGCACACATTGCTTTGTTAGCATAAGCGTATTAGAAGTTGAAAACCCAATTTGCCACTTGCCCGCTTTTGCACCCAACACTGCAAGTAATTGTTATTGTAAGTTAAACTTCTTGCTTTTCTTCGCATGAGAACGGTCTGTTTTTCACATCCCTAGACTTACACCGCGACCTCAGTCTGTACACTGTGTGCAGAAGTCTTCAAGGTCAAATAACAATATATGCTGTTAATTCAGGTTGATCGGCCCACGCTCTAGAAACAACACGCACACAGCTGCAAATATCTGAAACTCGTGTGCCTTTAATATTGCATTGCATGCAGGATGCTGGCACTTGGAGAAAACCTTTCCATCTCCAGAGAGCATTGCTGATCCTGTGATGTGATTCACCTTAGCTGATCTTGGAGGTATCGGGTTCCGCGTTCAAACCTAGAGACCTTCTATTATTATAAAACCTAGCTCCTAGCCAGGGGAGGGTGGTACACAAGGCGCTATAAGACCTGTTTCCATTATCATTATAACATGATTTCTCCCATTGTAACAATGCTGAATATTTATTTCTAATCATTTGCCTGCTTATGTTAGCTAAAATACTGCATCTTAGAGCACGTAGTTAAAAATAAACATGTTAAGCTTTTCTGTGTCTCTGATTACTCATGCTGTGGACTGGTATGAGAATAAAAATGAAAGAGTGTTCTTGATTCCCACCATTCCTGAGAGTACCCTGAGTTGCTTGTTCTGAGTTGTCTAATCATTGGTAGCTTCGCTGTAGTACGGAGAACGAATGAGACACTGATGCTAGTCGGATAGGAGTTCTGGGTACTGAGGTGAGTTTTTGGTACACCACAATTCACTGAGGTCCTGGTTTCCAGTGCATAGTTCTGTGCATGAGCAGAATCCCCACAACAGTTTGCTATTCATTTGGGAACAAGACAACCGTCCCGGGACAGTTAATTCCAATCTAAAAAATGCATCAGATGAAGTTTCATTAATTGAGTCTCCTGTGCTATGAAAAGTCTTTGTGCCAGGGTGCCTGCTCGCCTGAAGGAAATGCATATGCGTGCTATGAGTTATTCTGTAAACGGTGTTTGGGATTTAATTGACGAATCACTTGAAGCTTTGTGATGACAAAGATTTGGGTTTTTTGAGTGGTAGTGCAACGAGTTAACAACTGGGCTGTGAAGTGCGTGTTTTTAATCGTAATTGTATTTACACAGCCCATAGTACCATAAGGAGGTGTTGAAGGGACAGATATGTAAAAAACTAAAATTGCATTACATGCGCTCTGGTATTACTAAATTCTGAATTTGGAAGCACCATTTTATCGTAAAACTATTTGCACATTTTGTAGCAGGCTATCTTATACTGCATGTAATACAAGTGTAAAATAAGACTTATATATTCACTGTGCTCTCTGTCAAGGACTGTGACCATGTAACAATAAAAATACACAAGTCACTATTCTTCACTGCACCAACCAAGATTTAATTCTGTGTCTCTCTGCAGTGGATTAATTAATACAGGTTTGATAATGTACTACAGTGCATTTCTCACTGAGTAACAACTTATACATTTATTTTTATTTCAAGCTGCCCATTATTTTTTATGTAGCTACCTGATGGTGAGACACCTAAAAAACGTACAGAATATTTTGGGGCTTAATTATTAGAGGCTGGCGCCGCCAGAGCATCACTTTTTTCTCATGCTCCGTCTGTACAAGCGTCTCAACCATACCTATGAGGCGATGCAAAGTCACCCTGCTTGGCGTTGCATAGCCTTATAGATATGGAGTAAGACGCAGCAGCGCAAGTCACTGCGTTGCCTTACTCTGCGTCATGGAGTCATTCCTTCGGTGTTGCAAGTGTGTTCCCATGCAACACCCATGGATTTTGTTGCTGCCCCAGATTTACAAAATCATGTAAACCTGGGGCAGTGCCAAAACCTTACGCGTTCCCAGCATAGGCGTAATGAGGATGAATGTTTTCATTTCTCCTCGTTTTTTCGAGCAATTGTTTTTGTGAAGGAAGCAGTAGCTGAGGAGTGTTGCCCCATTGCTTTTGAGCAGTGCAAAGTAAAGGAAATATAAAATGATAGTAACTTTTAGTTATTATCATTTTATGTTTCTTTTGCGGGCAGGGCTGCTCTGCTCTTAAAGTGCGCAATGACTGTTTGGTCAGCCCTCTCAGGCTGCTCAAAACAGTCATGCGCACTTTCCCTGTTCTCCATGCAGCCTGCGTGGAGAACATACCCATGACCCCAGTTCCTGGTTCGGCGTCGAACCAGGGTGCTCAAAACCAATCACGTTGTGATTGGTCAAGGGAGCCTGGGTGCTTACCAATTATTACACCCCGTATGCCCTGCCTGTGCCTGCCCCCGCCTCGCCACCCGCGAGTCGTGCCCGCCACCTCTGGAAGGAAGGTACCCCTTCCTGCACAAAACCAATCCTGCCTACATTGGTACATGGCAGCAATTAGTGCGCCAATGCAAGGGAAAACGACAGGAATGCACCATATTTCAGAAAAATTGTGCATTACTGCCCTTTCACATTGGAGTAGGGCAGCACAGCAAGAGTACTTGCGGCACTGTCCGATACCAATTCCTCATAAATGAGGCCCTTTGTTTTTAGCTACACCTTTGACCATGCCCCCATGCTCACTGACCTTTGGTTTGCTAAAAACTGTTTAATATTATTTGACCACCGTTTTGGACAAAGATCAAGTACATTTTCTGTTTCTTAAAGGCAGCACAGCAGGTCGGCTGCATGTATGCTGCCGCAGATGAGGAGACATAGTGGCTGTGGAAGGCAGGGGGCTAAGGGAAGAGGCCGTGGCACAGCTATTGTTATGTATACATAGCTTGTAAATGTGTGGCATATATATATGTATATATATCCATATATAGATATATATTTGTTTTTATGCACATTTGCTATTTATGTGTGTGTCTGTGTGCACATTTACAAGGCTATGCTAAATTGGGACAGGCCAGACATAAAAGTAAGGCTAAAGGTTTTAGTCCTACTTTTATGTCTAGCATGTGTTGGTTTTCCCTTCTCAAAATCTGGTCACCCTATGTTTCCTGGCCCTCGATCCCAGACTGTGGAAACTCCAAGTCCAAGCACTAGTGATACCAGATGTCTTGTTTTTGTACAGAATGTAATACTGCAAGGTGACCTGCTTCTAAACAACTCTGGTTTGGCAGGTCTGGGGCAAACAAATACACATACACATCATGCATATAAGTCAGGTAAAAACCCATTGTTAGAACCCTGTGGTCTCTTTATGAGGAGAGATTTAAGGCTAACTTCAGCAGAAATGCAAAATAACTACAGGTGGTTTCACAAAACCCTTTATAAAACTCTAGAAAAGTATTCGAGACAAGCACAAAAAAGCAGGACACTTATCATCCATCCAGGTGGTAGACACAGGGCAGGCAGAAAATACAGTGCCGCCCGTCATGAAACGCTTAATACCCAGTGTTAAGGCCACTCTGCCCAAAAATACATATTACACAATAGGCTAGCAATGGGCATTAACCATGGCTTAAAACTTAAAAAAGGCCAGTAAAATGGTAGTTTTAATAAATCAAGTACTATACATGCACCTGTGAAGAGTAAAAAAAATAAACCAGGTGCACCACTCATGTACTGAGGACAATTAACTAGACAGGAAGCAATCACAAAATAATGTTATTATTCTTTTGACATTGGCAGCTAGACGAATGACTGCCTTGAAGTAGAGATATATAAAAACCCTCGCCTTTCAAGAATGATATAATGAAATAATTTCGCTTTATTGTGACTTTATTAACATGAAAAATATGAGGGGGCAGATTTACAAGGAACTGACGCATCTGCATAGATGCGTCAGTTTCCTTGCGCCAGCGCCATATGTCCTTGCACCACCATGGGTGCGCTATATTTACAATACAGTGCTCCATGGCGCAAAGATTAATAGATGCGTCAGAAATTCTGACGCATGTTGGCCCAAAAGGGATGCATTGCTGGAGTTGCTCATGAAAGTGACGCAACTCCAGCAATGCGCCACAACAGATAAGTGAGTCCCATTCAAAAAACCCTGCATCATTTCGTATGCCTTGTCTGAGTAGGCCTAGGGATTTTAACGCAGTGAAGGCATAGTGTGACGCAATGAAATGTATAAAATTTCACTGCATCAGTTCTACTATTGCGTGGGAACGCCCTCCCTGCATACATTATACCTGACGCAGGTATAATGTGACGCAGGGCATTAAAACGTGAAGCATCTCCCCAGATGCGTCACATTGTAAATTGGCCGCATTGCTTGCACCGCCGTTGCATCAAAAAAAAAAATGACGCAGTGGTGGCGCAAGGAGGCGCAAGGGGCTTGTAAATCTGGCTCATGATTTTTAGACCCCACCTTCCACGCACTGCTCCCAGCAGAGAAGTTAGCACTTTGTTTCTAATCCCTCCCAATGTAACTGTGTGTTGATGGAAGCTGCTGCGTTGGTTTGTCAGTTTACCATAAAGTAGACCTTCTTTTAGACTTCACCCTTTATCTGGGCTGTGACCTTACAGACGTGAGGTCACACCAGCCTCATGTTTTGAATCTAGATCAGCAGCTTGCTCTACAGGCGGGAGCATGTTGACACCCTAATGATTATACAACACCACAAAAATGTAAAAAATGCAAATAAATAAAAGTGAAGAGCAATATAATTATGGTTTCCATCAATAACTAGAAGCCTTCAAATATTTCTGAGCAGCGCCATTCAAACTCGGTTCTTATCTCATCTCGGACGCTCTAGCTACAATTTGATTCTAAAGTCCAAGAGTTGTTAAACATAAGCCACAAATAGGTTTTTAATTTAATTTTACTAGGGGAAGGGTGATTACCAAACGAAAGTCCCATTTGACCAGAGAGTCCACGTCCAACAAACACACACACACTGGTTGTCCTTCATTGAGATACATTATGACTTAATTGAAACCTTAAGTATAAAGCATTTGGATTGTATAAATCCAACCGCGTTGGTATTTCAGTGAGATCACAAGATCCAGAAGGAGGACGTGAGTGGGAACATGAACAGAAGGAGGAATAGATTCAAGCATGGAAACACGGATGTTATTATGATCGAGGTGGGAGGGAGGGTGGATTGATAGCAAGACTGAGAGGGAAGTGTGAAGGGAGAGAAGGCTGAAGGGAAACTAGGTGATTAATAGTGGATTGAGGAAAGTCTAATCCATAGGACGGACAGAGACAGATTCAATAGGGTCACTGTAAGATATTGAGTCATTGGTTGAGGGGATGGAAGGCAATCCTTGTCAGGGTGAACCACCAAAGTCAATACATTAACGTGTGCTTAACCCTCTGGTAGCTTGATGCACAGCCGTCAGGTTTAACTTAGAGACAATGTCTGAAGTATGTATGCAGAACACAAACAGTAGTAAAGTTAAAACACAATCCAAAAAAACAATCCCAAACCAATTTTGAAAAATAGAGTAAAGTTTTAATAAAAAGAATGATACCAGAACGACACAATCCAATCAGTAGACCAAGAAATAATAAAGTTTGGCATTTTAAGAAGATATGCCACCTAAAAGCGCAAAGCGGCACTCATGGTCATCTGGTCATGCTAGACCAGGGGAAAGTCACATGTTCAGGCCAACCGCAATGGAGCACACGTCAGATGCAGGGACTAAAAGAGTTATCTTCTCAAAGTTGGGTGCAAAGACTTCTATTCATGGTGGAAGAGGCCACAAGGACCAGGGAGAATGTCGCAGATGACCGTCTGTCTAGCATGAAGAGCAGACCAGGCAGTTCTGTGCAATCTGCTCAGAAGCAGCAGTGCATGTGCATGGTGTGCCACATGTTGCATGAATCAACATAAAAAAACCTCAGTTCACCTGTTACCATTAGCTAGTGACAATGAGTTGCTAAGGTGGCTTCAAGTCTAAAGAGACAAGCTAAGTAAAACATACACCAACAATTTCACATATCTTTCTAAATTCTCTTCAAAATAACATTGAAGAAAAAGTCAATGATGAGCACTCCAATGGCGAGCATCATAATGTCGAGTCCCTCAGCATTTAAAAGGAACTGTGATGATGAGAATGATTCTGCCACAGTTCAGTGTTACTCCCAGAGGTGTGAATTGGGGCGTCAATTAAGTCATTGATGGGGAGAGTACCTGTTCTAGGAAGTGTGACTGGCTGGCATTGTGCTTGCTGAAGAGAGAGAAAACAAATGCCATGTACACAGCCTTATTGGCAAATAGACCCTTTGTTACCATGTGAGTGTGAAGTCGGCAAACATACACCAGGCTTTTGTTCTATTCTGGACTCTTTCTGACCACTATCAAAGGACACTTGTCAAAAAGAGTCAACACTTTCACTGCAAGAGCTCCTAACAAAGAAAGCTGATAAAAGACTGCAAAGAACAAACCTATTGTCTTAAACATGTTTCAAAAGGAAGGAAGGTGTTATCAGACATCAAGTGATAGCAAACAAGCATTGGCATAGCCAATAGGTCTCGCCTTTGGGACCTTATAAGTGTTTAGCCCCGCAACAGTTGATGTTGTTGCACCAAGGATATGGTGCTGCATAACTAAATACTTATAAGGTCCCAAAAGCGAGACCTATTGGCTATGCCAATGCTTGTTTTCATGTAGCAGGTGAGCTTACAATGGAGCGTACAGCAAACTGAGTCACATCTAGGTGTCTGGGTGTGTATATGGTTTGAACAAACGTTCATGACAGGACATGGTTGCGGACTCAGCTGCCACGGCTGAAGACAGTTGATTTCCCACAGTGTCTGCCACTGTGTAATAGACATGTTAAAACTATATGCTCATCCAATCTTTGGCCTCTATGTAGAGCGCACAGGGGTATGGCCACATATGTGTCAATTGCATTCTATGAAGAAGTGAATGAAGGTGGTACACAAATGTTGAAATATTGACAGCACCTTGGAAAGTACAATGCAGCGCACAAGCGCGCGCGTGTGTGTGTGTAAGAGATAGTGAGAGGGCATGGAGAAGTGTAGGAAATGAAAGGAATGCGCATGCAGAAGGAGAAAGTGAAACAGCAGCGCTGGAGAGGAATAATATGACGTGTGAGGCATGCAGTCGAGGGACTTAGAATGAGATGTGTGACTGAAAGGGCGTAACAGAGAGAGATTGTAGACTAGAGGAAAGTAAATGTGAAAGGAAGAATGGGAGAGATTACTTACTGATTTAATTATGAATAAAAATCAGTGTTACCAAGCATTCATAAAGCCAATCGGTATGGCTTGTTTTTGACGCATGCGTTTGGTGTTGTGTTGTGTCATGTATTTGGCTGCACTAACACAGATAGAGACACATGAACACCAGCCATGATGTGGCACGCGATGTCAAGCACAGGAGTTGGCAAACAAAAACATTTGGTTGGTTACTGGCTATTGATGTGTAGTGCAGCAATGATGCTTGGATGTTTACGTAAACAGCTGGCTGGAGTCTTGGAAAATGGAACACGAGAGACATCGTCGATGCAAGATGAAGCAGGAAGGCGACCTTGGGTTTTAAAAATGGTGCATTTATCACGTCCTACCTCAATTGTCCAGAACAATCAACAGCCTTCAACAATCAGCGCCGCTGTTGACAGAGAGACGGACAGGAGAAAAGGCAACGGAGAGCCAGCTGCAGGATTTACATCCCAGCGCATGCCCTGCCGTCGCACGGAACTATTTACAAGGACACCAACATTCGCTCCTTGATTCCGGATTCAGCCCGCATCCTTGATTTAAAGACGCGGCTGGATTAATGGAAAAAAGACAAGTTTGCAGGTTGCAATCACAAACAAATGGCTATTTACAAATGCATTGACTTTTGAAGTGGTTATGAGGAATGGGGCCGCATCTTTCACTAATCAAAAAGCGACATCGTTCTGAGCCTGTGAAGCGTAAACTGATTATAAAGGTGTAAATTACATTGTTTGAGCAGCCTTCAACAATCAGCGCTGCTGTTGACAGAGAGACGGGCAGGAGAAAAGGCAACGGAGAGTTTAATCGGAGCTCTAGGACTTGAATTTAATCAAATCCAAAACAATTTGATGTTAAACAAGCACGAAAGTGAAAGCTCATTGAGGCACACAAGGCTGAATGAGCCTTGACAGAAACCCACATGGCGGCTGCGCGCGTGCACGCTTACGTGAACGCAAACGCTAGGCCACCAAAAGCCTGTGGCAGCACTTTGAAAACCCACACACTAAATTTCTCAAAGAGCAGCGCATGCGCTGGCTCAGCGAGACCTAAAAATGGTACAAGTAATAAGGTGGAGGATGGCAATGCCCAGCAGTGAGGGAAACTTGCTTCACAGAGCAGAACAAAATTAACTGAGCTGATGGCTACTTGATACTAAAGTACATTGTGGGGCTCTGGATCAGACTGCCTACGATAAAGTGACAGTATCATATTCTTCTGACATTTCTTACTCTGTTACCAAATGCATTTATTCTTATTTTTTAATGAAAACAAATTCATTAAAAAATACTAAATCAGTTTACATTGTCCGCACCAATAACGCTGGGGAGGAATTTAACCAGTGAACATAGATGTATAAAGAATTTTAACCATTAACTGATTGTAGACGTGAAGGGACTTTCTTTCTTTTTCTCAATACCTTGAGAAAGGCCCAGGATTATTAGTCTGAGGGGGCGAAACACGTGTTGGCTGTTTTCAAGCCCTATTTCACACATCAAATGTATTTACCTTCAAATAAAAAGTGAGTGGCACATGTTACGGATACAACTATGACTTATTACTGAAAGGGAAGACACTCCTACTTCATCTTCAACTTACATATAACTAGCGTATCAAAGGTCTAAACCCCATTTGAGTGTAGACTCGCCAAAAATTGGCCATTTTCAATGACAGGAAAAGGATGCTGCGGCCTAAGTAACAATAGTCTCTTTATAAACAGTGTTTATAATTTTAATGAAGATTGCATAATGAAGAGCAGAAGGTTGTTGAAGAAGTTATCAAATGGGACACATATACCTTAAAAATATTTATACATTTCCATAAACAATACATTTCTATTTTGAAAAGAAAATATATAAATATAAGAATAGACATTTAGAGAAACTTTCTAGGACTACCATATGGCATCAACCTAATACATTGAATACATGTGATCCCATTTATTAGTGATTCCTAATCAAGGCAAAGATAGTCAAATGTGTAGTTCTCAGAAAAATAGCAATCTTTGTGGAAAACTGCATTTTTATAGCTCAGTTATGCCAGAAACAGTTTGACTTACCTCACTTTCAGAAGTGAAAATAAGGAAGGAGAAGCTACTTACCTTTAATATTAATGCTCTGCAATGGGTATTATTTTCTCTCCCACTCCATACACAGTGGAATATGCATCCATTCATGTGGGATTCCTCCAATAATACAAATTTAAGAAAACATGTCCACATAGGGCAACATTTTCTAACTAGTCTTCTGGTTTTTAACGTAAAAAACATTCCAGCAACATAGCCAAATTAGAAAAAACTATTTATTGTCTGTAAAACAATTGTTTTACCGATTTAAAAAATGTAAAAGAGAAAATGTACCCTGTATAAAAACATTACACTTATTCAAATGGATACTATGCTAAATTGACACTGCAGCTTTAAGAATTACAGAAGGCAGTGCATGGTCAGTGAAGCTGTTCATTTTTTAGGTTAACACAGTGCAAGTATCAAGACACCTTTTAAATTCACCCAACCATTCTTTAAGAACTCGGCTGTGGGTTATTTATGGTTACAGACAAAAAACCCATGAAAGAGAATTAGAATTACAGGTAAATTCATTTTTCTTCTGGGCTTTGTAGATCTCCAGTGATTCTGTCAATTGAATTGGTGATAGTCAACAAGGCACCAAACTCCACCTGACATCAGTATGGAGAAAAGAGTGATTCAGGCTAATAGATCCAGAGTCAGATGATCCACTAAACCATTGATACAAACTGCTTTTCGTAAACATAACAAAAATAGGAAAAGTTGCTCTAGGCATCAGGAAAAGGAAAATCTACAAGGAGTGATCCAAATTTGCTGTGAAAAATCAGAGACTGAGCACAAGAAATAATCAGGTAATAAAATATGTTGTTGCACATCCACCCTTTCCATATGCAGGAACTGATCTCTGACGAAATGACTCTGTCAAATATTGGATTGGTAAATTCATGTGATTTCTAATTGACTGACTACCATCTTGGTTTGTACACTTTATATGGTCAATCTCTGCCTTCCACCTAAAACACATTGCATATGTCATCCCATGAAAGAGTATCCCAATTGTGACATTCAGTGGCATATATTTAGAAGCCCCTATCGCCACCACAACGTATCTTTTAGTGACGTTGTAATGGCAATAGGAGCTTTTTCTTATTTACACTTGACGTGGCTTAACGCTGCCTTGTATATAAGGCCCCCTTTCAAGCTACAATTAGCATGAAAGGGACGGGCAATGAGTGTTGTGGTGGGTTTTCCACTGCAACACCCATTGATTTTGATGCTGCCCCCTATTTACAAGAGTAGCCTAAATAGGAGGCAGCGCCAAAATTAGGACCACCAAAAATCTGGTCTCAAACAGGTGAAATGAGGAGAAATACGTTATTTCTCCTTGTTTTTGCTGTTTCCATTTGCACTGTCTTGGGTAGCACACATAGAAACAGCAAAACGCCAATAATTGTTTATGTGCAGGAAGGGGGACCTTCCTGCACATAAACAATCATTTAAAAAGAAAAAAAAAAGCAGTTTTGCTATTTCTATGTTTGCTGTATTAAGCAGCACACATAGATGTTACAAAACAGCATTTAAAGATTGTTTATATGCAGGAGGACCTTGAAGGCTCGCATTTGGGTCAAAGGAAAATGCATGAGACCATGTTGCCTAATTGGCTGGAAATGTGTCCATGACGGTTGGGAGTGTGTAGCTCTGGGCAACTGGGGAACACCCATAGGGCTTACTTGAGGCCAAATAGGAGGACTCAGAATAGGTAGCAAGAGCTCCAATCAACAATCTGAGAAATGTCCCCTGAGCTCAAATAGACGTATAGGCCATAACATACTGAGTGGAAAGGAGGATGGAGAAGAACATAATGTGATTCTGTATTCATTCTTGACAATAATTAGCATCTAATTGTCTTTTATTATTATTTGCCACTAGGGGAAAGGTTGCAGACGTTGACCCACCACCGGGATGCTTTTCGGTGCTGGCAATGAGAGGGAGCCCTTGCTTTGATGATGGGGAGTTACTCACACTGTGGAAGGCTGTTGTGAACCTTTGACATTCTGAGATTTCTAGTTTCAAAAGTACTCCCTTTGAAGAAGTAATGTCTGTTAATGGCATTTCATCTATTAATGCCGCTTCCAAAATTGAATATGTCAGTGCTGCCGACTCCTTTATACACACTTAAGTCAACTTTAGAAAACTCTTTCTGTTTTTCAAGCTCCAGCGATTTCAAAGTTCAGTCTCCACTCTCACATGTTAAAAGTCATCTTCCACACAAGTGCCAACAAGCATTGGCATAGCCAATAGTTCTCGCCTTTGGAACCTTTTAAGTATTTAGATATGCAGCACAATATACTTGTTGCAACAACATTAACTGTTGCATGGTTAAACACTTATAAGGTAGTGTACTTGAAGTGACCACAAACACCAGCAGATTGTGGTTGAAGTCGAGTTTATTGCTGCTCATCTCATCAACAGCTTCCAGGGAATGAGCTTGTGCTTCAAGCACATACATTCCATCACCCTGGGTCGAGTTTAGAGCTTAGCTGATGCACTTGTTAATACTGCAGAGAAGCGGTGATATGGATAGCGCCTCGCTGTATCTCCATACGTTTAGCAAAAATAGACTTTACTTGTCCGGCCAGGCGTAGAAAATGACTGGAAACGTGATCAGAACCGAGACAGAATGTCCCATCGGTTAGGATGAATGTGTAGATCCACACACGAAAGCCTTGGATTCAAAAATAGGAATAATTTTCAGATAAGTTCACAGGTCGAAAAAAAAAAAAAAAAATGTAGAAAACAGCACAGCTCCAAGTGCACACATGTGGGTACTGAGGATGAGCAGTAGATCCCAAAACTTGTCGCCAATTGAGGTGACCACAAACACCAGCAGATTGTGGTTGAAGTCGAGTTTATTGCTGCTCATCTCATCAACAGCTTCCAGGGAATGAGCTTGTGCTTCAAGCACATACATTCCATCACCCTGGAGCCCATAGAACATTCATGGTGCCATCACAACACCACATAAGCTATTACAGTACTGTATAGATACTGTAGTTAGATGCTGCTTCCTTGCATTATCCCATCGACTGACCTGCATATGCTGTCTCCCCAAGTTGAGTCTAGAGTAGGACTTTAAAAACATATTTTACTTCACTCACATCTCTGCCACTACAAATGGCGTATAATGCAAAAACCCTAACGTATCAGACAGACTGGAACGGTAGGTCCTGTCCCCTTATGAGCATGGCTTTGTGCGAGTCCTTCTTTGGACAGCCCTGACGAAGCTGAGTTTCAGAGGTCAATAATAATTCACCTACAACCTATGCTCTTTATATTGATAGTTAAAGGTCCAGATATCATCCTGGCATTAAACGAAGTTCCCTGACAGCCTGGCTGATGCCCCTGGTCTCTTGGTTAATTCAAACACCAGAAATCTTGACTGCGACTTTGTAAGAGTGGAGATGCAGGCATACGATGGCTTAGAAGAGCAGCTACATTAGGACATACGCTGAATGGAGTCTGGGTACCAAAATAATATGGTTCGTCAAAGACATAGCCACGCCTTCAAGGCTCCAATAAGAGCGTAGAGGATATGCTCAGTTTCAAAACACTTGCATATCATTCTATCAAAAGGACATGTTCCTTACATCTAGGGAGAAAGGCAGTTATCACCCCCTGATTCCTAGATTCCAGAAGTGCCAGGGTTTTTGTGCTCATCTTCATTCAAACTGCATATATGTTTTCGATTGTTAATAAAGTCACATGAAATACCAGCATTTGTAAAGCACACAGTTACCTCTATAGAGGTGTCCCGGCGCTGGAGGCCATCAGGAAGATTAAGCAAGCTATTGCCCAGAGTCACATGGTGCTGGGCTAACCTGCCGCTGGCAGCGGGGATCGAACCGTGAACCCCAGGGTCCGGAGTCAGGCACCCTGGCCGCTGCACAACACCTCTTCCACTTTGCTTTTAAAGCACATCACTGCCTGGCAAATTACCATTATTGTGTCATAACTTAGTATGACTAAAACTTTTATCACATCCTAACAGTATAAACAAAGATCCTGTGAGATAATCACTAACTAACAAGGAACTTGGAGGAAAGGCCTAACAGAAGATAAGTAATTAATCTGGTTAGCTGATTACTAAAACCTCAGCAAACAAGCATTCCCATTTTATGTAAATCAAGATGTTTAGCTCAAATGGATGAATACAAAATAGCAATGGGAAAAAAACAGCGAAAGGGAAACAATAAAAGAGTCAACGTGGATTATGTGGGAGAAAACTTTTACACAGTGCTCATTGAGTGGAGAATTAAGCCTCGTTATTAGTACACATTTGCCCTTCAGAGAAAATGACAACATTTTGCTTTAATTTTCTTCTCGAATATGGCAATTCATCTTTATAGTAAGCTCTCTGCTGAGTGCAATAATGCCTCCCAGGCAAATATATTTATTTATTTACTTGAGAGTTTTATATAGCGCTGGCCAGACCCAGAGGTATTGTAGCACTTTACAACATTTATAGTGAAGAAAATCGAGTACATAGTATGGCAGTCGTACACAGTAAAACATTGGTAAACAATGAGACGCGACGAGTCCAGTTAACCATTAGGGAGAGTACGGTTGAGGTAGAGGTCTTTGAGCTGACTTTTGAATTTTAGGAAGGAGGGGATGGTCCTGATATGGACTGGAATGGAGTTCCAGATTTTGGGAGCATTTCCAGAGAAGGAGCGTGATAGTGTTTTTTGCTTGCGAGTTTTCGGGGGGATGAGAAGTAGAGGGTTAGTACTCCTGAGGGTTCTTGTCTGGCCGGCCTTAATGAGTTTGGCGGCCAGGTAGGCAGGTTTCCCAGTGTGCAGAGCTTTGTGTGTGAGACAGGCAGTTCTGAAGTTGGCACGTATTTCGATTGGAAGCCATTTTAGCTCTCTGAGAGCAGGAGAGATGTGTTCATATTTCTTTACTCCAGTGACTATCCTGGCTGCTGCATTAAGAGTTGATCTGTGGGGAGCAAGATGGGCTCTTGCTGTGCCTGTGATGCATGCGTTCCCATAGTCCAACCTGGACAACACCAGGGATTGAGTTGCCTGTTTAAGGTCATTGGAAGGGATGAAGGGTTTTATTTGGTAGAGAAGTTTTAGGTTGAGGAAGGCGCTCTTTGCAGTGGTCTTTATATGTTTGATCATGTGTAAGTTGGGATCCAGAGTGATTCCCAGTGATTTAACTGAGTCGGCTGGAGTGAGCTGGCAGTTGAAAGTGTCGATAGATTTAAGCCTGTAGTGAGGGCTGCCCATTCAAGCCTAGAGACCTTCTACTAGTCTAATAATACTAGTTTACTAGCGAAGGAAGGTGGCTGTCATCCACTGTCATTTATACTATGATTTCTCCTTTCATTTTCTATGGTATTGTAACAATGCTGATGGTTTTAATTATCATCATTTGTCTGCTTATGTTAGCCAAAGTACTGCATCTCAGGACACGTAGTTTATAAAATAAACGTTTCAAACTTTATCGTGGCTCTGAATACTCTTGTTGTGGACTGATATGAGAATAATAGCGAACAGGTATTTCTGATTCCCACCATTCCTGAGAGTACTCTAAGTCGCTTGTTCTGGGTTGTCTATACATTGGGACCTCCATTAATACGGATAACGAATGGGACACTGATGCTGGTCGAATAGGGGTTCTGGGTTCTGAGGTGAGTTTTTGGTACACCACAATTCACTGAGGTCCTGGTTTACTGCGCATAGTTCTGTGCATGAGCAGAATCCCTGCAACATGGTGCACCTAACTTTTGGTCTTTTGATTTGAAACGCCTTAGTAGTGCTTATATTAGTCCACGACACCCTCACTCTTGTTTCCGTATAACGGGAATGACGGATTTTACCTACCTATTGGTAGCCTAATAGGTTCTTTCAAGCTTGTTAATTAAAAAGGTTTCTTATATTTCTGAACCCTTGTGCTACTGTAAAATCCGTTGTTGTTTTTCTCTGTGTCCTTATGGCGGTCGAAATTGCAGCACATAGCCTTGCACCTCTGCGACGTCATTTGACGCAGTATGGGGTGCCGGACGATGGGATGGCCGTTATTTTTGTGGTGAGTGCAGATGGCTCCCACCTTTATGAGTTGTTTTACTCTTGGGTGATGCTGCCAGCAGTGAATGCGGATGATAAAACGTTTCACTCGTTTACTCACACGCGGGTCCCAGCAAATTATACGCCTTACAGGATGCTAGAGATTCCCCTTTCAGCCTGGCAGCATAGCATTTGGTTTAATGGCGCCCTTCCCCATGCGGTTGCACCGGCTAGACTCGGCCCTTTGTCAATTCCAGGGGCCACATGGCCGGTGCTGGCCGGATTAACGCCTCACCCCCGATATTTGACTCTTGCGGTGGATGAGTTGCGTACGCTCCACACAACCCTTATATCAGTATATAGGGCTTTGGTGCAATACGTCTCAAGCAACGTGCAGGTGGGGGCACCTGCTGTTGCGGGACTACCAGCTGGTCATCCTGCGGTTGTTATTAGCCCCGTCATAGTTAATTCGGTGATGGGCAAGCAACCCCAGAATAAGGATGATTTACCTTATTGGCTTGCCGAGAAATTTGACCAACTGGAGGCAGTTTTTCCACACTCTACTGCTGTGGAGAAACACAGGATCCTCACCATTAGTTTGCCGAAAGACTTAGTCCCAGAAGTGTCCGATTGTGACAACTGGGGTAAGGTTATTGCTGCGGTCTATTCAAAGTGCTTTGGCACTCCGTCAATGGCTGTGCTTCCCTCTGTCATTAAACGTGTTCAAGATAACCACGGTCCGGAGGCGGCTGTAGAGTTGGGAATGCGTCTTGTCGGAGTGTTCGACGTAGTTGCCTCTCTCGTCCTTGGTAATCTCAAGGGAGATGCGGTGCAATTTCAAGTGGCTAATGGCTTAGCCCGCGTCGATGAACTCGATAAGCCCATAGAGTTGCCTAAAATTATTGCGGAGGCTTATAGAACTATAGGCCGCAGTAGTTTAGGGGTTAAACCAACTATTATCATTCCTGACTTGATACAACAAACTAAGGTGAGCTCGTCTGTCAAAGACGATCGTCCAACTTTTCCAAAGCAAAATTGGCGACAAAAGAAACAGGGAAAGCAGCAACAGAAAGAGGGGTCTCGTCCTGCGTCTCCCACACAGCCGACTAGTGAGCGCACATACGATTTGCGCGATCGCACTAGTATTAAGTCACCTGATAGATTTCAGGTTACTGAACGTTCTCCTCGTTCTTCACAGGAAATATCGGCCACGCAGTCTGGTGGAGGAGAATGTGGCAAAGGTCGGGGTGCCCAACAAGG
Organism: Triturus cristatus; assembly: GCF_964204655.1. NCBI lineage: Eukaryota > Metazoa > Chordata > Amphibia > Caudata > Salamandridae > Triturus > Triturus cristatus. The sequence goes on along the minus strand of NC_140579.1, from coordinate 227,977,937 downwards.
ACGTGAGCAACCCCGTCAGGCTGACGGTAAAGGCAAGCAAGACGAGTTTGCCCGTCAACGTCCCCCGTTTCGGAAGAAGAAGGTTGCTGCTCTAACAACGAGGTATGCCACAGATAGTGCGGACGCGTCTTCAGAACCTGACATGGGCGCTAACGCTGCTCGACAGCGCAGCGGAGGTTACAGTAGTGCGGCAAGCACTACGTCCATATCTGGAGGCGACAGCAACTGACACGTTCATTACTGTAGAAACTGCTGACACTAGAGTGGCTCCCACTGACAGACTATATGATATAGTCCTCTTAATTGAAGGTGACATACAACGTACTATTCAAGGGATTTTTGGGGATAATCTGACCTCTTCCTATGACATTCTTTTGGCGGAGGCAGACTGGCCCCCGGCTTTCATTTTAGATGCTCCTAGAGGGGAGGAGGTAATCCTCCCTTCCTTTGCGCACACAGTGCCAAAGGAACACGCCAAAAAGTTTGCCGAGGAGTGGGCTCAGGTGCTTGCTCCGGCTTTGTATCGTACTCAAGTAGGCTGGGATAAATTGTCCCCCAGCCATGAGATTCCATTACGGTCTATGCCCCAGCCACAGCCCCAATATCCCATGCGTCGTGAAACTAGACCCCAAGTCGCGGACATCCTTGAACAATTGGAATATCAGGGAGTTATTGAAACATGTGTGTCACCAATGAATAATCCTTTATTTACTGTAGCGAAGTCTGATGGGTCGTACCGCCTAGTTTTGGATTACCGGCATTTAAACTCTCACTGCCGGACGTGCGCGGTACAGAATACCCACAGTTCTGCCCATGTTGATAGTCTTGTGCGTAAAAGGTTTAAAACCACACTTGACATATCCAACGGCTTTTACAGCCATAACCTGTCCTCTATTAGTAGTCAATGGACAGCGTTTACTTCAGGCTGCAAACAAAAACAGTTTAAGAGATTAGCCATGGGCTATAAAAAGAGCCCTGGCGCTTTGCCGCTCGTGTTGTCTCTCTGTTAGAGAGCATAGACCCTGATGCGTACTTGTATGTTGATGATATCTATCTCACGGACGACGAGTTGTGGCCGCATCTGTGTCGTGTTGATCGCATTATTGTTATGTTTGCAGACTTCGGTTACAAATTCAACTTTGCGAAGTCTCACATTGCAGAGTATACAATGTTGTTTTTGGGCTACGAGCTCAACAATGAGGGTTGAGGATTGGCTCCTCACTTTCTGGAGATGTGCGCATGCTTGCGTGCTCCAACAACATTGAAAAAATTACAGTCTTTGCTGGGCTTTCTGAATTTCGGTCGTACGTACATTCCTGATTATGCCCAGCGTATCAAGCCGCTTTGTGCCTTGGTAAAACCTACTTTTTCCAAAACGAGCTGGCTGCCAGAGCATTCAGCAATTTTGCAATCTTTGCAAGCTGATCTTCTTGCTTCAAAATACTTACTGACAAGTGATAAACGCACTAACCTGGTAATAAGAATCGTGCCAGGCGCAGTGGGTTTCACATACTTGACGTTCAATGAGGGCGACACCGTCCCCATTGCATACAAATCACACCTGTACACTTCTGCTGAACTGCGCTTTTCCTCTGTCGAGAAAGTTTTGACGGCAGTACAGATGGCGATTCTTAAAGAACGAGCGCTGTCGCAAGGAAAACGCATGTTGGTGGTCACACCGTATCCTGCCCTAGAGGCAGTGACGAAAGCAAGTGTACCCAATTCTAAAGCTTTGCATCCACGTTGGATACAATGGGCCACTTCCTTGACATCGCCCGATGTCACCTATATCTTTGATGCCTCATTACAGACTCAGGAGTATTTACAGTATGAATTCGTTCATTCTGCTCTTCTGTCTTTGCGCCCGCTCGAAGATTACCATTGTGGCATTTACACTGATGGTTCGGCACAACCGGCGACTGTATCGAAGCATGCCTATTCAGCGGCCTGCGCAATTGTGGCAGGTACTTTCGTAAATGGTGAATTCAAATCTGATGTCGTGCATACGCAGTCATTGGGCGATTGTACCGCACAGTTGGCGGAACTCAGTGCTCTAGTGCTTGCACTGGAGTTTGCTAATCCTCGAGTCACTACTCTTATAGTCAGTGACTCGTTTTACTGTGTTAAATCCTTCAAAGACAATCTATTCTTTTGGTCTCAAAATGAATATCGTGATTCCAAAGGTAGCACAATTAAGCATAAAATGCTTTGGGTTTGAGTGGCAGAACTTAAAGAACATCTGCCTCTCGTGAATGTAATTCACACTCTTGGGCACCAGCGAGTTGGTGTCCACGCTGTAGGCAACAGTTTAGCTGACGAAGCAGCAAAAACAGCAGTGGCGACATATCTAGTAGCAGCAGTTACAAGATCCAAAAGTAAGATCGATGACGACATCTTGGCAGCTATTGCTGCTACAGAGAAGGGAAGTAATTACCCGAGAGGTTTCCCTTCTCGTTGCCATTATCACTTAAGTCCTGATAACGTCCCATTAGTGAGAATTAACGACGTTGGTGACAGATTGATTCCCAACACGGACTGCAGACCAGCCTTGATAACAGCAGCTCACGAGGGTATGGCTTCTGCCCACACCGGCGTTGCAGCTACTGTTAATCTGTTACAACAACGTTACTGGTGGTGCGGGTTATATAAACAGGCTCGCACTTATGTTCTTGATTGTGACATTTGCCAGCAGATTAAACCTTCAACTGCTGCGCGTCCACCACAAACTCAGTTGCACATATCCAATAAACCACTTGGGTGTGTTTATTTGGATCACTGCGGTCCTTTCTCCTCTGATACCGCGTACAAGTATATCTTTGTTGCAGTGGATTCGTGCACACATTTTCTGTGGGTATGGCCACAAAGGAGTGCTGATGCCCGTACTGTCATCAGGGATTTGCGTGTCTTTGAGGGAAGTTTTGCGTGTGGTACCTTTCATTCTGATCAGGGCCCTGCGTTCGCCTCTAAGGCGTACAAAGAAGCCATGAAAAGTCAAATTTTTGTCTCCCTACCGACCTGAGGGTAATAGTGTGGTGGAGCGAATGAACCGTGACTTAAAACAATCCTTGACAGCTAGGGTTTTAGGCACTGGCCGGAACTGGTTAGCCCATTTGTATGACGTCCAACGTGCACTTAATAATCTCCTTAGAAGGTCTCTGGGTAGGCGGACCCCATACATGAGGCTCTTTGGCATAAAAATGTTTGTCCCGGACCTTGACGGTCTAGACATGGCGGCGCCTGCCGCACCCTTTGACATAGATGATCACTGTGCTGTATTGCAGACTCTACAAGAAGCCAGAGACAGTCTCGCGAAGGAACATATGCCCTCCACATCTGATGCTGCTCTTCAGATTCCGGTAGTAGGCTGGCTACCTCGAGTTGGAGACCTGGTCCGTGAGAAGGTGGAGAACAAGAAGGAGTTCGGCCCCTCTTATCGAGCCCCGGTTCCAGTGCTTAGCGTGCAGGGTATAAGAACAGTCATTTTACCTCCACTTCCTGGTCGCAAGGATAACAGGTACATCTCCATTGACAATGTCAAACTACAGTGAGTGGTCGATTCTTCTTAGTATGACTCCAGCGGTTTCTTGCCCTGCGATGCTGAGAAATTCTGTTTTGGCTCCGGCATCTACCACCATGTCTGATATTGCCATTGAGATGCATACGGTTGCTGATCCTTTGTTACTACCACCGGCTGGTGGTCCACCTGAAGATACTGAGTATGCTTATCATGCAGATGTAACATTGTCTGTGTTACAATCAACCGCAGTTACCCAGTCCCGTTTCTCCTTTGACACTAACTCAATGACTTCCAATGCCCCGTCAAAGGTTTCCATTTTTGCTGTTTGGTTCAAACGACATTTTTTAATTCCCCTTGGACTTACATTTGGCTGATGCTCATATTTATTTTTCTGTTCATGTCCATTGGATTTGTAGTGGTATTTTTTCGTCTTGTGAATGGACACTACCTTAAAGAAAGATCTACAATTAGACTAATTGATGGAACTTTGGCCCCCCACTCCTCATCACACATCATGAAGAGGGACCAGACTTTTGTGAATATTACTGCCTGGCCAGTGTTAGATGGGATTGCGTGGGATGCTGTTAAATTTCAGATTCATGGTCCAACTGAGGTTATCAATGTACCAAATGTATTTCGTGTTTCTATGGGTGATGTGGTTAAACAAAACATCCGTTCTGATGATTGGGACGTTCAGGTCATAGAGGCACTGTTTTCTGATTTGAAATATTATGCCGCATTTGATGCTGAGGATTTGTATTTAGATACTGCTAATTATGGTGAGCAGTTTTGCTATCAACATTATGGCAATCATTTCCTTCATAAAGCCAATACGTTTCGAAATTTTGTAAATTATACCCAGTGGGAACATTGTCCAACGCCAATCCTAGGTAGCTCCACCACGTTGGTGGAAAAATTCACATATTTTAGTGTTTCAAATCTTGCCTCTTTTTATTTTAAAGTGGCGGCTGAGTCTGCCTCGAAAGTTAGGCTGACACACACTAAATTATTATATTCCAAGTCCTTTATGGATGATTTGTCAATCAGCGGTTATGATCTGTGGAAGGCTACTATTGATCTTAAATCGGTTTGGGGTTCCAAACCGTGGCAGGTACAAGGAACAGAAGCTTTGCATCGTGCCTGCCTCATTCTGAACCACAGGTTGTTCTTAAATTCAACAATCTTCCAGACCACCTGCTTTGGATTGGCTACTTCGAAAAAACTAAATTATCCCTGTACTCCGGATCTGGGTGCTTATCCAAATTGGGATAATCATACAGATTTGTCCCTTGATGCGTTGCAGTCATATATTACTAATACATCCTTCAATATTTCCAAGTTGCATTCTGAGGGATGGTTGACTTGGCAGACAAGTTCTGATTCCTGTCAACATCCTTTTCTGGGTTTGACACCTGGGTATACGCAGGTTCGCGTGAACCCTCGTTTTGAATCTTCTCATTCTGTAACTACCTACTCTGTATGGAAGTTATGCCAATCTTGGCTGCAACATTCCACCTTGGCATCTGTTAAACTTCATTTATCTAAATTACATGACAAAATAGATTTAAATGATTTTGTTAAGGGTCCAAAAGATGGGTGTATGCTATTTATAACGAAGTTTGGAAGTTATCACAAATTGAAGCTGCTTCCAGATTGAGGGCTATTGATCAAGCCAATATGGAAAAAGTACTAGCTGTTATAGATAATAGCATTATCACCCTTTCTTCCAGAATATACACTTTAGACAATATTGTTTCCTCTGTTGTTGATATTGTGCAGAATGATATGTCTGTTTTGTATCATGGTCAAAATCAATTACATTCTATAATGCAGTTTGCATGGACATTGCAGACGTTAAAGGCTAGGAAAGTTCCCTGGGACTACATGAATACATCATCTTTATTCCTTCCCTTTAATCTCACTGCAAAACAACAATTCATGTCCATGAAAGACGCGACATACTCATTACTGCATATTGAAAAGTTAGAACCTTTGCCTTTCTCTGTTGCCAAATTGAATTCCGCTGTGTGGCTTATCCACGGGTTAATCACATTGTCGTTTCCTTTGTTTAAATTCAGTTCATGCATGAAACATTATGCCCTAGGTAGGTATGAACAACTGGGTACTGCATTCCTGCATGAAGTTTGGTCACTCCCATTTACATACATTTGCATGAGAGACGGTAAAGAGGTCTATTTGAAAAGTGAGGAATGCACTTCCACACCTGATCACTCTGTAGTCTGTAGGCACATTCAATTGCATGGCGCATGCAATGTGCACGCTCCTAATTTAGCTTGCGTCCTGAAAGGGATTCCAGTGCCAGCTATTATACCCTCTTTCACGCTGCTGGCTAACGATAGTTAGTTGCTTTTAAATAATGAGGCTTGCTGCGGGATGCTAGTGGGAATTCCTTACATAGTGACTGTATCACAGAGAGTAATCTGCTATAGGAATGTCCTTTTCCCACCCCTGCATGGGCGGCTGGATGTATCCATCTGGCCTTCCATTCCAACCTTGAAAGCGGAGTTCAACAAGATGAGCAGAATAAGGGCTCTATTGTCTCAAAAAGAAGTCGCACTGACTTCTTCCCAGGAAACATTTGTCCTTCACGTAGCAAATACGCGCACCGAGGTGCAAGCGCTTTTGAATACTGATCTCCCACTTCATTTTGGTACCCTGATTCAAACTATCTTTAATGCCTCGTCAACAGCTGGCTTGGCACATTTTTTCAAAATTGTGGGTTCCGGCCTCGTGACCTCCTTCCAAACTATTTTTGGTGTGATACCGGCATTTTTTCATGCTATTTTTTTCCAGCGTCTTTGGCGGTCTCCCGTTGATTCTCACCCTTGTGGCTGGGGTGCTGTTGTTGGTCTGCTTACTACGCAATGGCTGCACAGTTTGTGTCACACGACAGCCTGTCCCGGCTGCTCCATCTTCATAACCGGATGCTTGAATATTATGGAACATTACCACTGGCAACCTTGAGCATAGCCTATGGATTGTCCTTCTGGTTTTCCTACTTTACATGCGTACAACCTGTTTTTCATTGCCTAGATTGTCCATTCGAATGGGCTCTGGATTTGTGCTTGTCAAACTCGGTATCTCCTGCCCTGGATTATGATCGACTAATGATGAGTCCCTTAGTGGCTCATGAGTTGGACTGTTCTGGCGTCAGGATTATGGCCTGTGGAGCGGCACATGGAGTCCTGGGGAATTGGGACATCGGTACGGCTGCATATGACTTCCTGGCACGAAGTTATCTTGAAGAACACGCCAGTTGTCCTCTGATTGTACTAGAGGCCCCAGTTGTTGCAGTACATGTATGTTCATTTGCCTTACTAGACTGGATGGCGGACACTTTTACAGAACACTCCAATGACTTCCTCTTGGAAGCTGTTGCTACTTACTGTGCCTATACATTGATGGATTAACTTGGATATCGTCCAACTTTCCTTTGTACAAACTTTTTGGTTTTTCATTCGTCATTCGGGCTCTCTGAGCCTTGCCGTTAATTTTTCCATTCAAATTTTTTTCCTTTTATCGTTTTTTTTTCCTTCGAACCTTCACTGCCTTTTATATGGATTTCCAATTCGTGCCCTTGGTTCTGTTGTATCGAAATTGAACTCTGCGTCCCTTATTATATCCCTATTTTGCTAGTGGTCCGATCAAGGGGGGGGTGTAGTGGGGGCTGCGATTTAGATACATACATTGCTATGTTGGCATAAGCGTGTTAGATGTTAGAAAGCCATCTTGCCACTTTTGCTGCCTTTGCACACGACACTGCAGATACATGTTATTATTTGAAAACTGCTTGCTCGCCTTTTTCTTCACATGAGAACTGTCTGTTGTTCACATCCCTAGACGTGTGCTGCGACCTTGGTCTGAACATTGTGTAAAGAAACAGTCTGGGTCGCCAGACAATGCATGTTTTTGAGTTCAGGTTGATCGGCACACTATTTAGCCATAACACGCACACAGCTGCAAATACCTGAAAGTCGAGTGCTTTTAATATTGCAGACTGCATGCTTTACACACATTCTGAAGAAGAGCTTTCCCAGGAGCAGAGCACACCTGATCCTGTGATGTGATTCAACTAAGCTGATCTTTACGGTATGGGGTTCCCCATTCAAGCCTAGAGACCTTCTACTACTCTAATAATACTAGTTTACTAGCGAAAGGAAGGAGGCTGTATTCCACTGTCATTTATACTATGATTTCTCCTTTCATTTTCTATGGTATTGTAACAATGCTGATGGTTTTAATTATAATCATTTGTCTGCTTATGTTAGCCAAAGTACTGCATCTTAGGACACGTAGTTCATAAAATAAACGTTTCAATCTTTATCGTGTCTCTGATTACTCTTGTTGTGGACTGATATGAGAATAATAGCGAACAGGTATTTCTGATTCCCACCATTCCTGAGAGTACTCTAAGTAGCTTGTTCTGGGTTGTCTATACATTGGGACCTCCGATAGAATACGGATAACGAATGGGACACTGATGCCGGTCGGATAGGGGTTCTGGGTTCTGAGGTGAGTTTTTGGTACACCACAATTCACTGAGGTCCTGGTTTCCTGCGCATAGTTCTGTGCATGAGCAGAATCCCTGCAACAAGCCATTATGTGATTTGGGGAGTCTGTTCTTATTTAGATATGAGAAGGATTTCCGTCTTATCTTTGTTGAGTTTCAGGTGGTTGAGGGATAGCCAGCGTTGAACTTCTTTTAGGGTGTTGTTTAGTCTCTGGATGTCACCGATGGAGGAAGTTTCTAGATAGACCTGGGTATCATCCGCATAGAGGTGGAAGGGAATATTGGCTTTTTTATAGTATGTTGGTGAGAGGCTCCAAGTAAATGTTGAATAGTTGTGGAGAGAGTACAGATCCTTGAGGAACACCCCTGTTAATGGGGAGTGGGTCAGACATGGAGTTTTTGATTTTTATTAGTTGAGTGCGGTTTTGCAGGAAGAAGGAGAACCATTGCAAAACGACCTCTTCAGCTCCGACTCTTTCTTGAAGTATCTCGATGAGTAGTTTGTGGTCAACCGTGTCGAAGGCTGCCGATAGATCTAGGAGTATGAGTATGCTGCATCGGTCTGTGTGTAGAGATTTGTAGATATCATCAATGACATTCAGGATCGTTGTCTCTGTACTGCAACCTTTTCTGAAACCCGATTGATGAGTGTCTAGCAGGTTGTTGCTGTCGATGTGCTGAGTGAGTTGAAGGAGAACACACCTTTCCAGTATTTTTGCTAGGAACTGGAGATCGGAGACAGATCTGAAGTTATTGAGGTTGTTTGGGTCAGAGCCCGTTTTTTTGGGAAGTGGCGTGACTTGACCGATTTTGAGGCAGTCTGGCATGACTCCGGTTCTCAGGGAGCTATTTATAATCCTGGTCCAGAGAGGGTCCAGTGTGAGTTTAAGCTTTTTAGCCAGTTGGGCCGGTATAGGGTCACCATTGTGTGACGAGGGTTTGGAACTGGTAATCATTTTGATGATCGTTGCTTCGGAGATGGGGTTGAAAGATTTCCATTTGTTGGGGGGAGGTTGGGTGGGTTGTTCTTTTCTGCTCCGGGGAGCTGGCTATCGATGGGAGGTTGGCGGTAGTCGTCCATTGAGAGCTCTATCTTGGTGATTTTCTCATTGAAGAAGTTGGCAAAGTTATCACATAACTCTTTGGACGCTTGCATTGTGGATGAAGGGGGCTTGGATGTTTGTTGTCTAATGATACTGAAGAGTTATTTGGGTCGGTTTTTGGCATGGTCTAGTGCATCACAGAAGAAGGACGTTTTTTCATTCTTTATGTGTTTTTTGTATTTGCTGCGTTCAGACTTGAGTTGATCGAGGTGGATTGTGGACGGGTTGTTCTGCCAGATTCTTTCAACAGCTCTTAGTTGTCTTCGTTCGGAGTTCAGGTCCGTGTTGAACCAGGATCTAGATGGAATGTTTCTGACTCTCTTTTGTTTCAAGGGAGCTATTTGGTCTAGTATGGAAGTCATTGTGACGTTGTAATGCGCGGTGAGCTCTGTTGCGGAAAGGCCAAATGGGATGGTGGGAGAGAGTGAGCTTACCCTATCTTCCAGGTCGGACAGGGGAATCTTCAAAGTACAAAAATAAGACGAGAGGGTACCTGCCACGGATTGATCGCAATAAGGCCCTAAACCAGGGTCCAGATACTTAAAGACCACCACCAATAGGCAAACCAGAACAAAATAGGATAGAATAAAGACAAACAAACAAAGTCTAAATGAATTAACGTATTTTAGAAAAAAGTCTTTTTATTTTATTTCATCATAGTTTTTTTTGTGTAGATGTGGAGATCATTTTTTTAAATTGTAAAAAGTCAAACAAAGTAAATTAGAAAAAGTAATGACACAGAATATCAAGATAATACAATTTCAATATAGCGAGTTGCTAACAGTCCCACAAGCGCTCCTTCAGACAACCACACATTCATACTATCACGTGTCCGACAACAACATCAAACAACATGTAACATTGATGCATATTCATAAAAACATATAACAAGTTGAAATAATCGTTTAACAACTGGAATTTAAAGGGGCGGACTTAGAAAAGTCCATGCGGCTAAAAGGCACCGATGAGCACGTTTACAGTAGCCGGAAATGCGATAACAGAATGCCAACGCGCGTTTCGGTGGACAAGCCCCAACAGGGGCTGCACCTTCATCAGGGCGAAGGAGGGCAGAGATGGTGGGACGGGCACACCTATAAACAAGCAGAATGTAAGCAATGGGCAAAAAAGGTGCAACTCAGAATAACATAATGTCTAGGCACAATTGTGTAGCTGCAATTACAAATATGATAAAGGCTACAACAATGGGAGATAAATACAATTAATAAATCTGATTAAAGGTCAATAAGAAGTAAAGCCCAACATAATAAATGTAATCTAAATAGACTAAATAAAAAATCATCAAAGCGGTTTGCCAAAGGTTGAAGCAATAACATATAGGTTTAAAGGAATTTAGAAAATTGGAATAAGGTGCAACATAAGGGACAAACATCAATTGAAGGATATAGGTTTTAAAAGTGAAGGAAGGTAGACAATATGTACAAATGACTCAACAAATATTAAATAAATAAAGGGTATGTAGAATAGCTCTCAGAATGAGCAGAGGATAGATGCGTGCTCATGCAACAAAGCAAGAAGTGTGAATTAGGTACCTGACTGAGGGACGCTTGGCACGTCCATCCAGTACCCCGTAAAAGGAAAGCCTCCCCTCTCTACTCTTGGACGACCAACCTTGATAAACTACGGGTAGGTTATATAAAGCATTCCTTCCCCATTAGTTCTGCTTATAACCAGAGTAGAAATCCGCATTGGAGTTTTTTCTTTAACTGTTGCCCCTATAATTCTTTAGATTTCGTATCGCTCGAGGCCCCCATCTGCCATTAGATACTCGTTATCTTTTTGAAGAATCACCGTTACCGTTGGCCGCTGTCTAGAACTCTTGACTGCTAGTGCATGGCTGAGTCCTCGACTTGGAGAACTACTGACCATTAGGTATTGGCTGGTCTTCCCCTTTTCGGAGGGCATCGATGTCTTTTACCTTCCCCTTTCCCTTTTCGCTATCCCGATCCTCGCGGTCATGAGGGGATATAAGGTTGTCATCTTGTCTAGAAATATGACATGTCTGGATAGGTGCACTTTCTCTTTTGTCACGAGGCATTGGCTAACGTTTCTATTTTGAGCACATTTATGTTTTTCTTTTTCAAAATGCACTGGTTATTCTGATCTTTATAGACATGAAGGGATATGAGATTACATCCTTCATGGCACACACCTAATTCACACTTCTTGCTTTGTTGCATGAGCACGCATCTATCCTCTGCTCATTCTGAGAGCTATTCTACATACCCTTTATTTATTTAATATTTGTTGAGTCATTTGTACATATTGTCTACCTTCCTTCACTTTTAAAACCTATATCCTTCAATTGATGTTTGTCCCTTATGTTGCACCTTATTCCAATTTTCTAAATTCCTTTAAACCTATATGTTATTGCTTCAACCTTTGGCAAACCGCTTTGATGATTTTTGATTTAGTCTATTTAGATTACATTTATTATGTTGGGCTTTACTTCTTATTGACCTTTAATCAGATTTATTAATTGTATTTATCTCCCATTGTTGTAGCCTTTATCATATTTGTAATTGCAGCTACACAATTGTGCCTAGACATTATGTTATTCTGAGTTGCACCTTTTTTGCCCATTGCTTACATTCTGCTTGTTTATAGGTGTGCCCGTCCCACCATCTCTGCCCTCCTTCGCCCTGATGAAGGTGCAGCCCCTGTTGGGGCTTGTCCACCGAAACGCGCGTTGGCATTCTGTTATCGCATTTCCGGCTACTGTAAACGTGCTCATCGGTGCCTTTTAGCCGCATGGACTTTTCTAAGTCCGCCCCTTTAAATTCCAGTTGTTAAACGATTATTTCAACTTGTTATATGTTTTTATGAATATGCATCAATGTTACATGTTGTTTGATGTTGTTGTCGGACACGTGATAGTATGAATGTGTGGTTGTCTGAAGGAGCGCTTGTGGGACTGTTAGCAACTCGCTATATTGAAATTGTATTATCTTGATATTCTGTGTCATTACTTTTTCTAATTTACTTTGTTTGACTTTTTACAATTTAAAAAAATGATCTCCACATCTACACAAAAAAAACTATGATGAAATAAAATAAAAAGACTTTTTTCTAAAATACGTTAATTCATTTAGACTTTGTTTGTTTGTCTTTATTCTATCCTATTTTGTTCTGGTTTGCCTATTGGTGGTGGTCTTTAAGTATCTGGACCCTGGTTTAGGGCCTTATTGCGATCAATCCGTGGCAGGTACCCTCTCTTCTTCTTTTTGTACTTTGATGATTCCCCTGGTAGTCCTGCCCGCATCATTTTTCAGGGGTCCCCCTTCTTAGTGGACGGACAGGGGAATCTGTCTGAGATTTCTCATCCAATGGGTGGAAACAGGTGTACGAGGAGGGCATTGGATCGTTTGGTTGATGTGGAAAAGAATAATGTGGTGGTCTGACCATTCAACAGGAAGGATGTGGTAGATAATGACTGAGTCCTCATGAGCTATGATAGCATCCAGGATAGAGCCTTTGTTGTGGGTAGGTTTTGTACAATGCTGGGTGAGGTTGTTGTTGCAAAGTAGATCATTCAGAGATTGGATCAGAGAGTTGTTTTCCTCATTCCAGTGCAGGTTGAGGTCACCTAGAATTATATTGTTGGAATCCGAGAGTGAGCAGTGAGTTATCAGGTCGGAAAGGTGCTCTCCGAACGAGAAGGTGTTGCCTGGCGGGTGGTAGAGGAGGTGACAGTATATCATTTTGTTGTCGATCGTTTTAATAGTGGAGGGTAGGTATTCGAAAGAGTTGTAATTGAAGGAGTCTGTTTCCGTTATAGAGATGTTGCTCTTGTGGTTGATTGCAATACCCCCGCCTCGCTGGTTTTTCCTGTCTTTATTGATTATAGAGAAACCCGGGGCACAAGCATGTCCATGATTGCGGAAGAAGATTCATTCAGCCAAGTTTTCGTGATGAATGTGATGTCAATGTCATGGGTGTGGATGGTTTCTGCCAGTTGAGTTGCGTGTTTGGTTGCTGATCTGCAGTTTATGAACATGCAGTTGGTCGTCCCGTTGTTGTTAATTTTCTTCCTTAGGGGGGCCATGGGGATATTAGTAAGAAAGGATGGAGGCCTCTGCGTTCTGGGTGGGGCGCTATCTCTTCCAAATCCAGTGATAACCTGGATTTGGGAGTTGGGGATGACAATAGAGGATGATGTGTCATAGGAGTTGGCAAGATCGGTCGCCTCTCTCATGGACATTGCGGCACTCGCTCTTTTGGGCCTCTGAGGTTGGTTCAAGAGGGGGGTTGTGTTCCAGCTGTGCCTTTGAGCGTTAGGAGGGTTTATGTGTTTGGTGTTGGTCGCTGTGGGTGTAGTGGGTGTGCATTGGGTGAGCTCCAGTGGTGTGGGGAGGTTCGATAGGATTTTGTTGATACCTTGTATTACGATTTCTAGTTGGCTTTCAAGCAGAGCAAGTCTCTTAGTCGTATTCATGGAGGAGGGGGTAGGGGAGTTTGGGATCCGGGAGTCTTGGGCTGGCCAGCCCCAGGAGGGAGGGAGCTTGTCCTTGGGGGTGTGGCTTGCAGTCTTATTGTTATCCCTGAAGATAGCCATGGGTATGTGGTGTGGAAAGTCACGTTGTGATTGGGGTTGGAGCTTTTTGAGTGCCAGTGCAAGGTGAGGGTTCAAAGTCATAGACTGAAGGTCAGTTTCACTAGTTGTTTTTTGAGAGAAGTGTTGAGGGGACGGGGCGGAGGTGGAGGTCAACAGGGGGTTGAAGAGTCTCAGCAGAGCCGTGTCTCAGATTTGGTCTGGGAGAGAGGTATGTATTGTGCCAGTCAGGGGTGGTGACGGTGGGGGAGAGGGTGGAGTCAGGGGGTGATACGTTGGAGTGCATGTTATGTGTTTTGGGGTTGTTGAGTGAGTTTTCCAGAGGGGTTAGTCTGTCGGGGGAGTTGCTTGCGTGGGGATAGCGTGGATGAGTGAGGGCGTTACATAGTGATGGGAAACGAGAGTCAAATGCGTCTTGGTTGTCATTGTTGGCTTGAATTAGGACAGTCCCGTTGCTGTAAATGGTCGCAAAGGTGTTGCCTCTGCGCGTATGGCGGTTGGAGATTGTGATCGTCATTTTACAGCTGAAAGGGGTGCTGTGAGAAGTTGGCCTGGCATATGCTGGTCACTAGTTATAGTGGCCACCTTGCACCAGTCCAATTCGACTCTTATGGTAGATAGGTTTAAGACAACCTTTTAAAGAAAGCTATCCTAGTGGTAGCTGTGGAGAGCAGCCTTCAGGCTAAGTCTCTGAGGAATGTAAAGCAGCTTGTTTTACCTTATAATCTCTTGAATTACCAAATGAAAAGGACACCACACAGGTATATATATCAAATATATATGTATTTATTCTTAGATACACTCTACTAATCTCTTTATGAGATTAGAGCCCAGATACACATTCAAATGTCAACACTTCTCAATAAATTAAGCACAAATATGGCTGTAGCCCTAGGGGCGTACCAGACCATATACTAAGAAAATGGTTTAACAAACTCGACTTGCAAAATGAAAAGGCCTAGGGCCTTGGGAATCGCTGGGGCTTCACTTCTGCAGTGTTAGCAGGTAAGTAATCAGCCCACAGGAGACGCGTGCAGTGTCTAAACACAGCCGCGGGGTTCCTATTGGTTTCAATGGCACAAGTCGCGGTTTGTAATTTAAAGTTTTAGGGCACTTCGGAGAAGTCAACAAGCAAGCCACTTACAGGGTAAGTATTTCGAGGGCCAACACACACTTGGGCACCAGAGTGCACGAGTTACCTCACCCACGGAAGCCGGGTGCATAGGTGTCTTTTGGTGTCGGGTCGCGATGCTGTTTTCAATGGACATCACTGAAGACTTGCTGCTTGTGACGACTGGAGAGGTGTCCGCTGGAATCCGAAGATGGTTTGAAGTTGAAGAGGACCTGAAAATTGAGGGGACAGAGTTCAAAGTCACTTGCCAGTGACCGGTGGCCAGCAGGATGGATGATCACTGATGTCGCGTCTCTTCAGGTCATCGATGGTGATTTGTCTCTATGCTCACGAGGCCCAGGAGAGATCGACGATGACCAGCAGCTGGATTCGGAGGCTCCCACAACGTATGCAGCTGATGACTGTGTCAGCAACCGGATTGGAGCCAACAAACCTTGGCAACTGCAAGTCTCGTGTGGCATAAAGATTGAAGATGGTGCAGACCAGCAAGATTTGATGGACTTACCCAGCAAGGTTAAGTGAGGGCAGGCCCGGAGCAACCAGTAGAGCCCTTGAAGTTGAGAAAGTCTTCGGGTGAGTCACTAGCCAACGGGCAAGCAACCGCAAAGACGCCTTTGCAGGAAAAGTTCCACAGGAGCCCACGGTCACTCGGGACGGGGTAGGCTGCTGATTTTCAGTACCAGACCTGCTAGGGACTTGGACTATAGATGGTCCAAAGCACAAGTTCATAGAACGTTGTTTATGGTTTGCACTCGAAATCAGTGCACGGTTCCCTGGTATTGCTGTTCCTCGTCACTCGTTGGGTCCAGATGCCACAGCTTCGCTGGGGACTCAAAATGGCCGTCGAGAGGTCAGGAAATCCACTTCAGGGGATGCAGGGACTTCGGACTCCGGCGGGAGTGGTGAAGTTTGCAACCGTTGATCAAAGTTACTGGTGCCTGCCAAGCAGGGGAGTCACTCCTTGACTCCAAGGGAGATTCTTCAGTCTTCCAGAGATAGTGGAACATCAAAGGGCCAGGATTCTTCTTTGTAGAGCATCGTCCAGGTGTAATCTGAATTGCATTGGCAATGCTTGGTATCTTATAGTGAAGATAGGGGAGGGACTAGCTCTATGACCACTCCTCTAGGAGGGTCAGGGTAGTGGTGGTTACACCCACTTCCCTTTGTCCAGTTTCGCGCCAGATAAGGGGCAGGTAGCCCCTGAACCGGTTTGAGCTGACATATGCACAGAGGAGCCTACTGCTCCCCCAGTGCAGGACTTCAAAGGCACTCTTAGAGTGCACCCACCCAGCTCCAATACACTAAATCCTGTCTGGGAGGTGGTGACACCTCCCTGTGACAGGATACCCTTTGTTGGGCTTCCTCCACTGCGAGTTTCGGTCAGCAGCAGGAGGGCAGCCCAGTGTCTGTGCTGGTGGCATCCATTTTGTGATGCCAGGGCTCTAGAAGATTTCTACCGTTTAGTACAGTGGGTACATGTCGTCCCCTCTAGAAGGGTGGGTTCATACTCCCACACCAGTCACTGGTGTGGGGGTATGATTCCAAGTTGTTTGACACCAAACACGACATGTTTTGATGCAGTCATTCCAAAGTTAGCATTTACCGCAAGGTTATAATGCACTTAAGAGTATATGGTTTAACCGCATCCACAAACAGCAGCAGAGAATAGACTCTGGCAGCTGCAAAGGGGTCCTGCTCATGCAGAAGCACCCCTCACATAGTAAATCAAGCACCCTGCCCTCAGGATTGTTAGGGCCTGCAAGAGGGGTGACTGATAGGTTTATATGTGTGTGTATGGTGAGATATAGGAACCTATACCTCTGTGAGGAGTGCTAACACTACCTCACACAGGCTGCAATAGCAGGCCTGTGGTGTCAGATTATGAATGCTTCCCAGGGGTGGCATAATACATGCTGCAGCCCCTGGTAGGCTAGGTACCTAAGGTACCATATACTAGGGGCTCATAAGGTACCACAGTATCCAATCACTAGTGCATCTTTATATGCACACCAAGTTGTTTTAGAGAGATCAGTGAGCCTGGGGCCCTGATTAGCAGGCACCCAGCCAGACTATAGTCAGAAACCAGTGTATACATCAGAAAAAAAGTGGGGGCAACATAAGTGCAGATCCTACTCTCCTACACAACCCCCCCCCCCAAACGCAAGGATATTAAACTAACCTTGACCAGTTGAGTCTTCATGTTCTGAGTGGGAATACCTTGGAGTCCATCTGCATTGGCATGTTGGGTCCCAGGTCTATGTTCCACTGTATAGTCCATCCCCTGTAGGGAAATGGACCACCTGAGCAGTTTAGGATTTTCACCTTTCATCTGTTTGAGCCATAGGAGGGGCTTATGGTCAGTCTGAACTATGAAGTGAGTGCCAAACAAGTATGGCCTCAGCTTCTTCAGGGCCCACACCACAGCAAAGGCCTCCCTCTCAATAGATGACCAACGTTTCTCTCTAGGGGTCAGCCTTCTGCTTATGAAAGCTACTGGCTGGTCTTGACCTTCATCATTAAGTTGGGACAGTACAGCTCCCACACCCAGCTCTGAAGCATCTGTTTGAACAATGAACTTCTTTTTGTAATCTGGACTCTGTAAGATGGGGGCAGTGCACATTGCCTGCTTGAGGTCATCAAATGCCTTTTGACAGCTAGCTGTCCACTGAACCTTTTTTGGCATTTTCTTGGAGGTCAGATCATTTAAGGGGGTCACTATAGATCCATATCCCTTAACAAATCTCCTGTAATACCCAGTCAGGCCCAAGAAGGCTCTTACCTGTGTTTGGGTGGTTGGAGCTACCCAGTCCATTATGGTCTGGATCTTGCTCTGCAATGGTTGAACCTGGTCTCCACCTACAAGGTGGCCCAGGTACACAACCTGACTCTGCCCTATCTGGCACTTAGTGGCCTTGATAGTGAGGCCTGCTTTCTGCAGGGCCTCCAGTACATTCCTGAGGTGGACCAGGTGATCCTGCCAGGTGGAACTAAAGACAGCAATATCATCAAAATAAGCTGAGCAATAGGTTTCCATACCAGTCAGAACTTTATTCACCAACCTCTGAAATGTGGCAGGTGCATTCTTCAAACCAAAGGGCATTACCACAAAGTGATAGTGCCACCAGGGGTCGAAAATGCTGTTTTAGCCTTGGCATCATCAGCTAACTTGATTTGCCAATAGCCTGCTGTAAGGTCAAATGTACTGAGATACTTGGCTGAGGCCAAAGTGTCTATTAGTTCATCTGCTCTTGGTATTGGGTAGGCATCAGTCCTGGTGACTGCATTGAGGCCCCTGTAGTCAACACAAAACCTCATCTCTTTCTTACCACCCTGGGTGTGAGGTTTTGGGACAAGGACTACTGGGCTAGCCCAAGGGCTATCTGAGGGCTCAATAACACCTAGCTCCAACATTTTCTGGACTTCAGTCCTGATACAGTCCCTGACATGGTCAGGTTGCCTGTAGATTTTACTCTTTACAGGCAGACTGTCTCCAGTGTCCACCTCATGGGTGCACCAGGAAGTCTGACTTGGGGTCAGGCTAAACATATGTCTAAACTGATGTAGCACTTGTCTACATTCAGTTTGTTGATGTTCAGTGAGGCTGCTTGCCAAAGCAACACCATCAACTGACCCATCATCAAGGTTCTGTGAGAGCAGGTCAGGGAGAGGGTCACTCTCCTCCACCTGGTCCACATCAGTTGCCATGAGCAAGCTCATGTCAGCCCTGTCCACATATGCCTTAAGTCTGTTGACATGGAGCACCCTAAGGGGGCTCCTGGGAGTGCCAAGGTCTACCAAGTAGGTGACCTCTCCCTTCTTTTCAACAATTGTATGGGGGCCACTCCATTTGTCCTGGAGAGCTGCTGGGGCCACAGGCTCCAACACCCATACTTTCTGGCCTGGCTGGTAAGCAGTCAGGACAGCCTTTTGGTCATGCCAAGCTTTTTGGAGTTCTTGGCTTGCCTCAAGGTTTTTAGTGGCCTTCTTCATATACTCTGCCATCCTGGAGCGGAGACCAAGTACATAGTCCACTACATCTTGTTTGGGAGGTTTGAGAGGTAGCTCCCATCCCTCCTTCACCAGACATAATGGTCCTCTAACAGGGTGCCCAAACAGAAGTTCAAAAGGGCTGTAGCCAACCCCCTTCTGAGGAACCTCCCTGTATGCAAACAGAAGGCAGGGAAGTAAAAGGTCCCATTTTCGCCTAAGCTTCTCTGGGAGTCCTTTAATCATTCCCTTTAGGGTTTTGTTGAATCTCTCAACTAACCCATTGCATTTCGGGTGATAGGGAGTAGTGAATTTGTAGTTTACACCACAGTCCTTCCACATTGCAGTTAGATATCCTGACATAAAGTTAGAACCTCTGTCAGAGATGACCTACTTAGGGAAACCCACTCTGGAGAAGACTCCAATGAGTGCTCTTGCTACCACAGTGAAGAACCGGGGTTTAACCCAGCGGCGTCAGGGGCACGCCTAAGATCTTCGAGTTCACCTGTCTTGGTATACAGAGACACGGAATACTTCTGGATGGCATCAGAGATCAAGTTTATTAGCTGCAGCTAGTAACAGTGATCCTAGAAATACATCACGGTGTAAATTCTCAGGAGACTGCTCATTTTACTAAAGCGAGACGTCTCCTTTTATACCCAATATTCACATTATAAATGTACACCCACTGCACAAAATTCTAGCCAATAAAGTACATTTTCATACAAAGTGTCACATAACAAAAACTCAATTTACAGTATCCCAGCCCAAAAGTTAATTATTAGGAATGTCCCAAATTCAATCTCCACAAGCCGGACAAACCTATAATTGAATGCATAACCCATGTAATGAAGAAACATAAAAAAATAAACGGTAACAGATGCTGAACAAGATAAGGCATGTGCAAGGAAACTAAAAGTTAACGATCTCCTGAACATTGATTGGCAATCTCAGACAAAGATCGATAAGGGAAATTGGCTTTGCGGGGTCAGTTTCAGGTGCAGAGGTCAGTTTCTTACAGTTCATTTCAGAGTCAAAAAGAAACCTAGTTAATGTATACATGAACTAAGAAGGCCAGGCCACTTTATTCGCCAGGCTACCTTCACAGGCCTACGTGAGGGCAACACAAAATGGTGGCACAGAACAAAATGGAGTGAGACTCGAGAATTACAGAACCTCAACAGGAGCTGTGGTAGTCCTTAGGGGTATAGCTTCTGGATACCTGGTGGCATGATCCACTACCACCAGTATAAATCTGTGCCCAGATGCTGTTGGTGGGTCAAGGGGACCAACAATGTCAATCCCTACCCTTTCAAAGGGAACCCCCACCACAGGTAGTGGTATCAGGGGGGCCTTTGTGGTGACACCTGTCTTGCCACTGGCTTGACAAGTGACACAGGACCTCAAAACTCCTTGGTGTCTTCAGACATGTGTGGCCAATGAAAATGTGGTACAAGCCTGTCCCAGGTCTTGTTTTGGCCCAAGTGTCCTGCCAATGGGATATCATGTGCTAGGGTCAAGAGGAACCCCCTAAACTTCTGAGGAATTACCAACCTCCTGGTGGCTCCAGGGGTAGGATCTCTAGCCTCAGAATATAGGAGCCCCTCATCCCAATAAACCTTATGGGACCCACTAGCACTCCCAGCAGCCTCAGCAGCAGCCAGCTGTCTGAGGGGTTCAAGAGTGGGGCAGCACTGTTGCTCTTTGCTCAGATCTTCCCTGGAAGGTCCCCCTGCCCCCAAGAACTCAACCTGACCAGGCTCAAGTTCCTCTGTGGCAGTTCCTTCTTCAGGCTCTGCTTCTCCTCCCTCAGGAGGGGAATCTGAGACCTGAGACAGAGGGGAAGGCCCAGCCTTAACCCTACTGCTCCTCCTCTTGGGTAGCACCTGGTCCATAGTTTCAGGATACAGAGCTGGTTCAGCTTTATGCATTTTGGCTTGTGACCTGGTCACAGCCAATACCTCTGCAGGTATGCCCAACAGCTCAGCATGAGTCCATAATTCTACTTCAGACCAGGCTGAAGTCTCCAGATCATTGCCCAACAAACATTCGACAGGGAGGTCTGCACTGACTACTACCTTTTTGAGGCCAGTTACCCCTCCCCAGGAGAAATTCACAACTGCCAGGCTATGGTTGGTCCTGGTGTTGCTTGCATTGGTTACCTGGTACATTTCACCCAGGATGATCTGTGTAGGGTCCACTAGGTCCTCTGCCACCATGGTGACACTAGCACCTGTGTCCCTAAATGCCAAAGCCTGTTTGCCATTTATGATAGGCTGCTGTTTGTATTTGCCCAGATTACTGGGGTTCACTAGGAAGGACATATCAAGGTCTCCCTCACAAACTAGCGATGCCTGTGTTGGTACTCTGACTAGGCCAGAGTCCACATCAGAACCCAGGGTCAACCCTACTACACCCTTATTCTGAGTATTACCTCCACCAATGACTGCACTAGGGGGAACAGTTGCTTTAGGGGCTGGAGTGGTGGTGGTTTGGTCTTTGGACTTTGTACAGTCAGAAGTCCAGTGCCCTTTCTGTTTACAGAATTTGCACCAGGGCTTCTTTTGGCCTTTTCCCTTTGCAGATTGTGACTCCCCACCAGTTGCAGATTTTTGGGGCCCTTGTGAAGACTTCTGATCTTTAGATTTATCCCCACCTTTCTCTGAGCCTTTAGGATCGTGCTTCTTAGTGTCACCACCTTGGGTTTGGGTTTTCTGCCTCACCCTGGTTCTGACCCATTTGTCTGCCTTCTTTCCCAATTCTTGGGGAGAGGTCAGATCAGAGTCCACCAGGTACTGATGCAACAACTGGTTCTGGCAATTATTAAGGATCTGTTCTCTCATTATAAGATTATACAATCCCTTAAAGTCAGTTACTCTACTACCAACCAGCCAACCTTCTAGAGCCTTGGTTGCACAATCAACAAAGTCAGTCCAATCCTGAGTCTGTGCTTTCTGGGTGTCTCTGAACTTCAACCTGTACTGTTCAGTGGTTAAGCCAAACCCATCTATCAAAGCACTCTTCAGGGCTTCATAATCATTAGCATCCTCTTCTCTAACAGCGAGGAGCTTGTCTCTACCTTTATCTGAAAGGGAGAGCCACAAGATTGCTGCCCACTATGTCTGGGGGACCTGTTGAACTTTACAGGTCCTCTCCATAGCAGTTATCCATTTGTGGATATCATCCCCACTCTGGTAGGGAGGAACAACCTTGGACAGGTTCCTATGGTCTGGAATGTAATCTCTGCCTCTAGGGACACTGTTGCTGCCACCAGGGGTATCTAACCCCTCCTTCTTAGAAGCTCTTTGGAGCTCGAAGGCTTCCCTATCTAAGGCCAATTGCTTGGTTCTGAGGGCAAGCCTAGCTTCCTCATACTGGAGCATCTTGAACCTTCTTTCAGAGGAGGACTCCCTGGGATAGGTGGAGTTCCTCTGGTGAACAGATTCTCTTCCAGAGTGGTATGAATGGTCAGAGCCCCTTGAGAGGGACCTAGGCCTTTCTCCCACTTTGTCAGTTCTATTAAGGAGAATTCCTCTGTTCTTTTCAGACCCTTCTGGGTCTGGCCCTTCAATCACGGACTCCAGGTCATCTTGATTTTCATCATCAGACCCAGAGACTATGGTTGACCCACTCCCTGATGCAGACCCACTAGCTCCTAGAGCTTGTCTCAGGTCATCTGCTACTAACAGATCTATCAGGTGTTGTGATGAGGGACTCCTGCCCACCCTCAGTTGTCTGTCAAAGCATAAGGCCTTCAGTTCAGTGTAGGCTATATCTTTGTACTGAGATGGGGTGGACCCACTGGCTCCACCTTGGTGAGACATACTAGTGTTGTGCAGTGTTGTACTACCTACACTAGTTGAGGCCTACTGGACCTAGCTTGAGCTGTAGCAAGGGTGCGCTTATCCCTTCACAAACAGCTCTAAGTTAGGTAGAACTTATTGATAGTAGCTTGACTTTATATGTACCTTGAGGACCTTTAGTGGTTTTCAGTTAGTAATTCAAATAGAGATTTTCTGGTAAAACAATGGCAAGCTGGAATCCCACACACTGCCCACCAATGTGAGAAGTTGGCCTGGCATATGCTGGTCACTAGTTATAGTGGCCACCTTGCACCAGTCCAATTCGACTCTTATGGTAGATAGGTTTAAGACAACCTTTTAAAGAAAGCTATCCTAGTGGTAGCTGTGGAGAGCAGCCTTCAGGCTAAGTCTCTGAGGAATGTAAAGCAGCTTGTTTTACCTTATAATCTCTTGAAATACCAAATAAAAGACACCACACAGGTATTTATATCAAATATATATGTATTTATTCTTAGATACACTCTACTAATCTCTTTATGAGATTAGAGCCCAGATACACATTCAAATGTCAACACTTCTCAATAAATTAAGCACAAATATGACTGTAGCCCTAGGGGCGTACCAGACCATATACTAAGAAAATGGTTTAACAAACTCGACTTGCAAAATTAAAAGGCCTAGGGCCTTGGGAATCGCTGGGGCTTCACTTCTGCAGTGTTAGCAGGTAAGTAATCAGCCCACGGGAGATGCGTGCAGTGTCTAAACACAGCCGCGTGTTTCCTATTGGTTTCAATGGCACAAGTCGCGGTTTGTAATATAAAGTTTTAGGGCACTTCGGAGAAGTCAACAAGCAAGCCACTTACAGGGTAAGTATTTCGAGGGCCAACACACACTTGGGCACCGGAGTGCACGAGTTACCTCACCCACGGAAGCCGGGTGCATACGTGTCTTTTGGTGTCCGGTCGCGATGCTGTTTTCAATGGAGATCACTGAAGACTTGCTGCTTGTGACGACTGGAGAGATGTCCGCTGGAATCCAAAGATGTATTGAAGTTGAAGAGGACCTGAAAATTGAGGGGACAGAGTTCAAAGTCACTTGCCAGTGACCGGTGGCCAGCAGGAAGGATGACCACTGATGTCGCGTCGCTTCAGGTCATCGATGGTGATTTGTCTCTTCGCTCATGAGGTCCAGGAGAGATCGACGATGACCAGCAGCTGGATTCGGAGGGTCCTACAACGTCTACAGTTGATGACGGTATCGGAAACCGGATTGGAGCCAACAAACCTTGGCAACTGCAAGTCTCATGTGGAGTGAAGATTGAAGATGGTGCAGACCATCAAGGTCTGATGGACTTACCCAGCAAGGGTAAGTGAGGGCAGGCCCGGAGGAACCAGGAGAGCCCTTGAAGTTGATGAGAAAGTCTTCGGGTGAGTCACTAGCCAATGGGCAAGCAACCGCAAAGACGCCTTTGCAGGAAAAGTTCCACAGGAGCCCACGGTCACTCGGGATAGGGTAGGCTGCTGATTGTCGGTACCAGACCTGCTAGGGACTTGGACTACAGATGGTCCAAAGCACAAGTTCGTAGAATGTTGTTTAGGGTTTGCACTCGAAATCAGTGCACGGTTCCCTGGTATTGCTGTTCCTCATCACTCGTGGGGTCCAGATGCCACAGCTTCGCTGGAGACTCAAAATGGCCATCGAGAGGTCAGGAAATCCACTTCAGGGGATGCAGGGACTTTGGACTCCAGCGGGGGTGGTGAAGTTTGCAACCGTTGATCAAAGTTACTGGTGCCTGCCAAGCAGGGGAGTCACTCCTTGACTCCAAGGGAGATTCTTCAGTCTTCCAGAGATAGTGGAACATCGAAGGGCCAGGATTCTTCTTTGTAGAGCGTCGTCCAGGTGTAATCTGAATTGCATTGGCAATGCTTGGTATCTTATAGTGAAGATAGGGGAGGGACTAGCTCTATGACCACTCCTCTAGGAGGGTCAGGGTAGTGGGTGGTTACACCCACTTCCCTTTGTCCAGTTTCGCGCCAGAGCAGGGGCAGGTAGCCCCTGAACCGGTTTGAGCTGGCAGATGCACAGAGGAGCCTACTGCTCCCCCAGTGCAGGACTTCAAAGGCACTCTAAGAGTGCACCCACCCAGCTCCAATACACTAAATACTGTCTGGGAGGTGGTGACACCTCCCTGTGACAGGATACCCTTTGTTGGGCTTCCTCCACTGCGAGTTTCGGTCAGCAGCAGGAGGGCAGCCCAGTGTCTGTGCTGGTAGCATCCATTTTGTGATGCCAGGGCTCTGGAAGATTTCTACCGTTTAGTACAGTGGGTACATGTCGTCCCCTCTAGAAGGGTGGGATCATACCCCCACACCAGTTACTGGTGTGGGGGTATGATTCCAAGTTGTTTGACACCAAACACGACATGTTTTGATGCAGTCATTCCAAAGTTAGCATTTACCGCGAGGTTATAATGCACTTAAGAGTATATGGTTTAACCGCATCCACAAACAGCAGCAGGGAATAGACTCTGCCAGCTGCAGAGGGGTCCTGCTCATGCAAAAGCACCCCCTCACATAGTAAACCAAGCACCCTGCCTTCAGGATTGTTAGGGCCTGCAAGAGGGGTGACTGATAGGTTTATATGTGTGTGTATTGTGAGATATAGGAACCTATACCTCTGTGAGGAGTGCTAACACTACCTTACACAGGCTGCAATAGCAGGCCTGTGGTGTCAGATTGTGAATGCTTCCCAGGGGTGGCATAATACATGCTGCAGCCACTGGTAGGCCTGTAAAGTACCAATGCCCTAGGTACCTAAGGTACCATATACTAGGGGCTCATAAGGTACCACAGTATCCAATCACTAGTGCATCTAATATGCACACCAGGTTGTTTTAGAGAGATCAGTGAGACTGGGGCCCTGATTAGCAGGGACCCAGCCAGACTATAGTCAGAAACCAGTGTATACATCAGAAAAAAAGTGGGGGCAACATAAGTGCAGATCCTACTCTCCTACAGGTGCTAATTGTTTTGGATATGGATATACTCTGTACAAGAGAAAACTTCGAGCAACAGTGCTGACGCCCTGATAATCAGTGGGCTATATATTTTAGCTGAAGTTATCTGCCAGCATGACGAGTCTGCTGTTATGTCTATAGAAAAGAAATACAGACACAGTAATGAAAACAGCCACACAGGCTGCCGAAATATCTCCTGTGAAAAATACCCTAAATGAGTACTGATGGGTAACATAATGTTTTTTACAGCTAGGTAAACTTCCTGTTTTAAAGACGAAGAGGCACGTACTCTGGAGACACGCCTAGTTTCTCATGATTTGACTTTATCACATGCTCCTTTGTTTCACATTTCAGACAAGACTTGTTATATAATGCTGCACGGAGCAGAGCGTTCCATACTAAAATCCTATCATGTGCTATATCCAAGCATGCCACTAACAACTTTCCATTTATATAACCAAGGAGCGGGGTGTTATACAGTCCTCATCACTATGTCCTCGTGGTCACATACTCGCATTCTGTTTGCACACACTTCCAAATCTTAAAGACAGATTAAAAATGGCAGTGATCCTCGGACGGGATTTCAAGGTTAATATTGATGACAGCAAGCAGGCGGAAATATGGACTTTATTGGCGTCTATTTTCATGAACATCAGGATGGTTTTCATTATGAACGGTCTATAAGACAGAGGGACGCTCCAATAAACCAATCATATTTGGGGACCAAGGGTCTAACCATCATTATTACAGACCCAATTCATGGTACTTTATAAAACTTATAGAGCAGGTCCAAAGGACATTAAAAGAAAGTTTGGGCTGTAGTTGTGTGTTATGGAAGTCAACAGATCCTTAACACCAGGTCTTTAGGCTGGTATGCACATTTATGGGCATTAAAACAAAATGGGCTACACCAGCAGTCAGAGCTGGGGTCGAAGTGCGGTCTGGGAAATTACTACAGCTAAGAAATTGAAATAAGGGTAGGTCCGAAGGTGTCTCTCTGATTTAGGTTAAGTGATAAAACATTCAAATTAGTGTATCTAACTGACAGACAAGATGAAATAGGCAAATCTACATCACAAAGCACCAAAACTGCAAATGTTTTAAAGAAGACCCATAGAAAGCATAGACTGATCACGTGCATTGAACATGTTCCTGTGATACAACATAGACGCTGGCGATACTGCATAAACAATCCCTGCACCACCAGGATGTTTAAAATATGTCACACTGAAATATTAGCAATACAATTCTAGTTTTTGCTGCATTTAAAATACATCTGTCAGTACATTGTGTAGAATGGAGTTGGGGGTGAAGTCGTATTGAGTTCTACTAGTTCCTCAGGGGTGCGGGAGGGGGGTGATGGTAGGTGCCACTCCACACCCCCAGCTATTTGGGCGAGTGGTAAGGGCCAAAAGAGGGCAAGTCAGGGATTGGTAAAGGGTGGAGGTAGGGCCAGGCTAGGTAACATTTAGAGGCAAGGCAGAGCTCTGAACGACCACTTGCTTTTACGCACGTGTCATGAGCCGTACATACAGTAGGTGTTGCCTAGTTGGTGTACCCAAACAACCGATGTTCGTGGAAATTATGGGGAAGGGTTGGTTCTTGGTGTGCGTCACTTTTTCGCATTGGTTAATATTCATTAGGTTTGCATTTGATAAGACAAGGGCGTACAAGTGGGGATTTCTGTACTTTCACTGATAAAGAGGTGCGCAGTGGGGGTAAATGGGAAGTTTAAGGATGCATTCATAGATGGTCTCATAACGTTACTGGTCAGGTGATCAGCTCGGGGGAGAGAGGGGACGTGAGAGTCTGGGGCAGTTGTGAAATAGCTATGGAGAGGTTAGACATCATTTTGGTTAAAAAGTGTTGTACCGGTGGCTTGGAGCAAGGAAGCAGGTAAAACAGAAGTTGTTGGGTGGGCGCAAGTAGGGGCGATTATGGGCAGGGGACCAATGGACAGGTAAGGTCAAAATAAAGCGTGTGCCAGGGTTGTATAGAGTGAAATACACACCTACTTCATTAAAGTAGCCTTTTTCAAACTGCATGAGGTGTCTTTCTTGCCTTGCACAGAGTTTTTTGAAGCTTCTGCATTTTCAAAAACAATGTAGGAACGAGAATGGCGTGTAAAACACAACCACAGTGCTACACTGCACACGCAGAATCTACTGCATTTGCTGATGGGGGTTAGGAAGCATCATTGCTTCTACATAAGACCTTGCAAGCATTTACAAAATACAAAAGGACATGAACCCCTCCCCAAAGGTTGGAGGAAGATTTGTAGCAGCACTTTTTTATATTTCCCAAATTGCGTTTAAGTTGCAAAAAAACTATTTAGTTGCAAAAAAAACTATTTAACACAAATCAACAGGCCAATAAAAATGTTGCTCTTTCTGCTATTAAGACTCTCTCCAAACTGCCCCAGTTGTATGTTAAGCTTTGTTTCCATGCAGAATAGACAACGCGCCCTCGTTTGTCTTCCAAAAAGCCGCTGACAACGGCAATGTGCTCGCAATGCCTCTTTACCTGTGCTGCAGTCCCACCAACCCCAGGGTGATGACATGGGGCACATCTAGCTGGGTTGGCCACTCTACGGCGGCGATGCAACCCAACACTCCGCATTCCTCCTTGATGCCCAGCTCCTCAAACTCCATGCTGGTGCTGTACTCCCACACACGTGTGCACACACTAGAGCGAGAACTTTGAGAGACAGTAAAACTCGTCCCACTCCCAGGGGCGGTGGGTGAGATTTTAAAGTGGTGGGGCGCAAACGAATTAGCATACAGCACCGTAGCGAGCGAGCGAGCCCGAACCCCAAAAGGGGGATTTGGGGGGGTTGCCCCCCCTAGCAAATTTTGAAAAGAAAGAAGAAAAATCGTGCATTTTCAAGCAAATTTGAGAAAGCAGGAAGGTTAATAAAGCAATTGTGAAAGTGCAGTTATTACATTAATAGATGGCATAACATAGGTAGCTGCTTATTCAGTATTACCACAGAGCTTCATACATTCTGTCCTATTATGCTCAGGTGCTGAATTCAGACTATAAGACTCATGGAAATCTCAGCTCTAAGAGTAGAAGAAGTTGCACAGCAGTGTAATGGTTGCCAGGCTCGTTCCGCAGGAGCGTCAGGAACTTGAAGAAAAGTCCACAGTCTTCCCGTACGGCCTTCCGACTCTATTAGACTCTAGAGTAACGAATGGCACGCAAGGGGAAAACAGGGAAACAAAACAAGGAAAGGCGGGGGAAGAAAAACAGTCTTACAACATACTGAATATTAGACTCTAGAGTAACGAATGGCAAGCAAGGGGAAAACAGGGAAACAAAACAAGGAAAGGCGGGGGAAGAAAAACAGTCTTACAATATACTGAATATAAAAGAGGCAGTGCAATGCGCTGTTACCGTGATTCTGGTTGAGCTGAGCTTTGTACACACACTTCACATAGGTCCACGCAAGTACCCCAAATATAAATGGTATAAAGGTTTTCGCAATTTGCCAAGGGGAAAGGTTTGATAGGCAACACAAGCAACGAATCGTTCACCCTGCGGGAGACAGGTCCGGTAAAGGTGAGCAAATCTGTGTAGTCTCCAAATAGAACAAACACTACAAAACTTTTAAAAACAGAGATAACAATGCATTTCTTACTTCAATCAGAATTTTTTGTATTCAACAAACAAGTAGCAGCATTTACTTTTTGTAAATGAAATCCGCACGTCTGTCTTTCAGTGTAGCAAACTTGTCAATTACTTTCATGTTGAAGTCCGGTATCTTTTGGACTAGCTTGCTCTCTACAGATAGCATCGCCAAAGCATTTAGTCTTTCCTCTAGCATGGTGTTCCTGAGGAATGTCTTTATGCGCTTTAAGGCTGAAAAACATCGTTCAGCTTCTACTGTTGTCATTGGAGTCGTAATCACAATTTTTAGTAAAGTCACTGTCTCTGTAAGTGAGTTTTCCATATGCAGTTTATGAATTAAACTCAGCAAAGTCAAGGCGCTTCTGGCCTTCCGGTACACAGGCATTCCGTAGAGTACAGTTAACTCAGTTCTCAGCTGCTCTTTTTTGAGCATAGGATATGCTTCCACAGCCTGATTCAGAGCACGCTCAGGGAAGGATTCATCATATTGTGCAAACTCTTTACTTTGCAATAAAGTTGCACTCACCAAATGTTTTGTGAATGAAAAACGTTCTTTTGCCTGCACAATTACAATGTCACATATCTCCTTTCCAATTCGAACCAGAGAGGTGATGTTTTGTCTGCGGTTTGCAAAAATAGAATGCTCCGACAGTTTGCTCTCTAAATCTTCAACCCCAACTCTCACTTTCATAATCTGTTGTACAAATGCAGATGTATTGGCTTTCACAGAGACAGTATCTAGGTCTTTTCTTTGCAACTGATCGTATAACACATCAACAGGAATCATTATGTCATGAAATAAAAACAGTAAGAACTGAAACTCTTTGTCTTGTAGTGTTCTAATAAAGCCATGGGCTTCACTCTGACTTGTGAGATCAAAGTCTGCTCTGGATGCTATGGCGACAAAACATTTCTCAAGGCCCTCCTTCTGTTCAAAGATTAAGTTGACTGTACGAATGTGAAAGTTCCAACGAGTTGAGGATCCCCTTGGTACGCTTTTGTCCACAATCTCATGAAGGGCTTCTGTTCTTTTGGGGGAACGTGTGAAGAATGCTGCTATGCCTCCGATATCCTGAAAGAAAACTCGTGTCTCTCTGATCTTTGATACCGCCTGTTGCATAATAAGATTGAGTTGGTGGGCGTGACAGTGCACAAAATGAGCATTAGGGTACACATCTCGAATTCGTTTCTGTACTCCACTAAGGCTTCCACTCATTACGGACGCACCATCATAGCTTTGTGCGATAAGTTTTTGTTTTTGAGGCAGGTCCGGGAAAATTAAGTCCAGTTGACACAGTATTGCTTCAGTGATGGTTGCTGCACTAGAGTCACTTAAATGCGTGAAGCCATAAAATCTTTCCACAACGTTTCTGTCACTGTCAATGTACCGAAACACTAACACGGACTGTGTTTGAGTGGACACATCAGTGGTGTCATCAGCCTGATTAGCCACAAAGTCTGTGTTTCGCAACTCTTGCACAATATGGCTTCTTATAATTTCGAGCATACAGTCAAGGAGTTCATTTTGTATTGTATTAGAGGTGCCCTTAAAGACTGTAGCATGTGCTAAATGTCTTTCCAAATCCTGGTCTATGGTTGACATTAAATCCACTAGGCCTCGGAAGATCCCAGGTTTTGAGGAAGTTTCTGATTCGTCATGGCCTCGCAATGCCAGTTCGAAAGCACCACAGAAACGAATGCAATCAATGATCTTGGATAGATTTTGTCTGTTCTTATCAACAGCTTCATTGTGTTTTTGAATGGATTTGCGATACGCATCATTTATCTGCTGCTCAATTGGTGCGTCTTCCCCCAACATTCCCAGTCTTGTCAGGTTTTCCAGATGATTTCTTGTGAGCGCATGCTTCTTTATTTTTTCAGCGATGTGCTTCAGGTCGACCATTCCTTGCCGTGTCCAAGAAAAGTCACCGCCAAACAGCAAGCAGGGGAAGCAGAACAGAGAATTTCTTATAGGGCACCCTGTAAGCCAATCAGCTTTTGTGTACCAGGCATTTGAGAATGTACGTTTTGACATTTTTCCTCTGTCCTGGGTAGTTTGCTGTAGGTTTATTTCAGGCTGATGAGGTCCTAATTGTTTTATCTGTAGTTTTTGTTCAAGTGGCCGTGACTGGAATGACTTTGTAATCAGCTCTTGTACTGTATTCATGATGGTGTGTTGCTGGCCTTACCAATATATATATATTAAAGAAACCTGTCAATAATCAAAGTACAACGTATAAGGTGCAGTGCAATAATATCAAATTTCAGTAGAAATACATTATCCTAATACATCTCAAATGACTGCTAAAAATAGAGCCGTACTGCCTCCTGCCTCTCTGTGCCATAGTGGTTGCTGAAGGCACTGAAAGACACTGCTTGAGGGCCTTGAGAGTGACCACATACATACATAGCCCTAACTCCCATGTAAAAAAATATATAGCATCAGTTTCCTTACCTTTAACACTGGTGTTTGCTGGGTTGTAGCCGGGGTCAGGTGAGAGAGCAGCAAAGGAGGTTGGGGTCCTCTTGTTGTTTGCTGGAAAATTGCCCCAAAATGCGGTAATGTTTCAGGTTGTCAGGTGCTGAAAATGAAAAGATAACTATTTATTTTTGAAACAGTAGGGTAATGAAACAAAGACTGTGGGGAAAAAACATAACGCTCCAATTTTTTCCTTGCAGTTTGCATCCAGCTCTTAGATGACAGTTAATAGCTCTCTGTTGTATGTTAGGATTTTAACTTAGAAACTGCAAGTAACAAAAGGATCTCTCTGACAAAAGCAGTGCCTCACTGACCTATTTACATCATATGCATTTTGTGATCTGCATCAGGTATATATGTTCTTTGCAGCAGGCACATTGAGCTTCTGCGCTGCCGGCTGCCGCCTGCTGCTAGTTCACTACTGGGACCACAAACATAGTCTGGCAGACTGCCAACGCTCCTACATATATAGGCCAACAACTGATGTTTCTATTTTTTGTTTTATATAGCGAGACATCGGGCATCAAAGCGCTTTACATGCAGTAGGCAGTCTTGCATGGGGTTGTATGCAGAAAGTGTGTAGTGCGAGCGGGTCCTGATTAGGTTGCAAGTGATGCACGAAAAGGACACGGAGCACGCGCAGTTCAGCAAACACTTTCATCTTGTTAATCAACAAAAACACTCTCAATGAGCATCACAAAACTTTTATAAAATGCAGAAATTAGAGTGAACCCGACCTGAAGGTCTCATAGCACTTTGCTAGAGCACTGTTATATGACAAATGGTCATATACGTTGTCTACAACCCACGTGCCTCATGTTACCAGGTAACTAGCATACCAGACACTGACTTCTGGGTGGTGAAAACACTTTGGGCCCATTAGTCAATTAAACTATTCAGAATAGTTCCCTCACTGAGAGACAAGAAGGGCCCAATCAGATCCCTGCCCTTTGCCCTGCATGTGCATGACACACATCTTCGTAGGTCACTCTGTCATCCCAGGTCCAATCTTAGTGGTGGGCCAGCCATTGAAAGCACATTCCACATGCCTGTCTCTAGTTCATCCCGAGGTCTCTTGGACCCTCGTGCCCATAGGGAGATGAGCTTTCATGTGGCATCTGCCTGGCTCCACATTCAAGAAATGACAACAAAGCACAAACCTTTGATGTTAAATAGGTGAGAGAAAAAGCTACTCATCTAGTAGCTTAATTGCACAATGGAAAAACAGAAAATCTGAGCTCAATCCTGGCTTCCCCGCTGGAACAAACTGTTTGATCCTAGGCAAATATTTTATTTCACTAAGCCTCATTTTTCTTGATTATCACATATGAGATTACTTTCAAATGTGTGAGTTGAAGAAGTGTGTTGTACAAAAACATTATGTTTGATTGAAACAATTATAATCTTGCTCCATGTATAATAAAAATGTAGGTCAGTGAGGCCACACACTAGTTACACATGACAATTGATTTGCTTCTGATTTCACAAATGGCACTGTCATAAGAGCGGGGGAGGGATAAATATTTCTAAGTTTGTTTTTTAAAACTATCACTTTAATAAATACCTCGTGTTGCAGTGATATAATCTGAAGTTCCAATGTAAATCGCTTCTAAGTGTTAAAGAAAAACACTTTTTAAAAATTTGAAGCAGCTTTATCAGATTTTTGCATGATGTTCGCTGCCTGATTTACTTGACAACTATTTTCGTGGCTGATCCGATTGTCATTCTCAGGCCAAGACCCGACTAGGACATTATTAGGTGGTGCTCAACTTCCACCCCATACACCCCTACTGAAACTCATCTCCCATTCAGTACAGCATAAACAAGTCATAAACAGGTCACCCCAAGGTTTCACCAGCCAGTGAATGATGGTATATTTCTCTGGAGTTCTGAGTTTAGATCAAGCATAATCGTGCAGGAGAACACACACTGTAGGGTGAATAATTCTTGAAGCCAGTGGTCATGTGATCTGATCTGATGTTGAGTACTTGAGCTGCAGTCTTGTTGGCTTCGAGCTGTAATACTACGGTACAGCAAACAGTTGTGCAATTAACATAAAACTACAAGGACATGGGGCATGTAAAAACGCAACAAGTTTTGAAACTATATTTCTATTTTCATTTCATCTATTCATCAGTGATCCTTCAAACTGCAAGTTTTTCATAGAAATATACAGGTTACAAAACTTCATGTTCGATTTTTTTGCTGGGGATACTTTCAAATTGAACTCAGTTAGGGATGCCTCCGTTTTTCTGAGACAATTAGTAGATATAAATGTTTTCACGTTATGAGTGAGTTTCTGAAAGAACCAGTTGCCGGTACTTAAAAACGACCTTGGATGAATCCCTTGTGTACATTTCAAATGTCCCAATTTTCCCTCAATTTGTGTTTAAAGTAATTTAGGATTGTTTAGGCAGCTCTGTCCTATTCTTGAAATGATTTTCCCCTGGATTTGATGTTTTAAGTTTAGATTTTAAATAGCAGACAATTCCGTCTTTTTGAGAGTCTTGCTTTTATTGCCAGCCTTAAATTACAAATTCAGGCCATGCAGATGAAATGCTGGCCAAATGGCACCCTAACTGGAGGTAAGTGCTCTTGTCGAACGCTATCTAGCCAGCTTAGCCAGGTTCCACCTTCTCATGCCCTTCCAACCATGGAGGGCAATTCACCAAAATCCCAGAGGTAGCGGCAATGACAGGATTTGCCCTTTGACCATCCCCCATTTCATGAAAGGAAGTGACATCATGCGAACTTTCACCTAACATCATCCGAGTAAGTGATGCCACATGACATTCCACTCTGATGACACCATGAGAAGGGACATCGATCATTGCAGTTACAAATCATGCAATAAGTGCAAGGCTGCTAAAGAAGTTAGAGACTGTCTTTATAATCTCCCTCTTACCTGCTTCCCTCTCATCCAGCTGTTTCTTTCTCAACCACCTGCCTCTTTATCAAAGCACCCACATCTTCCCCTCAGCCCTCTCTCAATTTGTCCCACTTCTGTTTCTGTTCTCTCTCTCTCCTCTCTTGCAGCTCTCTGTCATCTACACCTCACCTGTCAATCATCCCTACCTCTCTCAGCTATTTGTAACTAAGCTGCTATATCTTTATCAGCCCGCACTCTCACTTGTCTCCCTCTTTCTAAGGTATTGCATCAGTGTCTTTGTTCCCCTATCTCATACTATCTCTTAACAAAGTCTTTACCACCTGCTCTCCTCTTTCACCCCTTCTCTGAATTGCCTTTTTCACCTGTCTCTCTCACTTGACTCCTTATAACTTATCCCACCTTTCTCACGCCTCTCACCCATCTCTTTCCCTTTCTTGCCTCTCTCTCTATATCATCTACCTTGCACCAGTCCCTTTACCCACCTCTCTTTCATTTGCCTATTACCCCCTATCGCCTCTCTAGATTATCCCCCCTCAGTGATCATTCTATGAATCATTTTTCACCTCTATATTACCTCCCCACGCATTAGTTTCTATTCTCATTCTCTCTCTCTCTCTCTCTCTCTCTCTCTCTGTCTCACACACACACCTGTACCATCTCTTTCTCTCGGAGCTCTCTCACACCAGTCTTTCTTTATCACCTTTCTTACACCCGTCTCCTACTCTTCGTCTCTTTAAATTGCCTCCTACTCACCCTGTGCCCTCTCTGCAGTATTTTTCCGGTCTGTCTCTTTTTTAGGCTTATTCTCACACCTGTCTGCTGTCTATATCTCTATAGCGACTTTCTCATTATAAGCATATTAACAAAGGCAGCAGTTAGGCATTTCAGAAGCAACAACGTTTAAATTAGGGGTACAGTTCTCTCAGAAGTAAATCCATAGGTGATAAGACACCGTCACTCACCTCTTTCTTTGTTTGGGTTGTGTTCTTGAACGGCTGCTGCAATCACTGGTCACTGACGCAGCGACGTGATACTCGGCTATAATTGAATTCAGAACAGCGCGAGCAGCAGGCGAGGCAGCGCTGCGAGCACCTGATTGTAGCTAAACCACCAGCTTTCTCCCATAACAAACTGAAACTCCTGGCCTTCGGCAGCAGGATGTGATGTTCCGCTACCATGAGGCGAGTGAATGAACCGTTACCAGGCTGAAGTGCTGAACCGGATCCAACGACACTGCAGCGCCGCGCGCCGCAAATGGCCAATCACTGCATGACTACATTAAGTCAGAGACAGTGATTGGCCATTGTGCAAGGGGGCTGAGCCACCAACGCTCGGCATCCAATATGAATTGCCCCTGCTGTGCTGCGCGGTGACCGGCCAATCCTGGCGCTGCATGCAGCGCCAGGATTGGCTTGGAGGGCACACTAACTGCTCGCCCTGTCACCCTTTTGCTGCCAGGGGCTGCCGCCAGCATAAACCTGCACCCCCCCCCCCCCTACTAGCTAATGGGGCCCTGGCCCTGGGGACTTTCATGCGCATGCTCGGGCAAGTTGCTGCCCGAAGCATACATGCGGGAAAACAACTAACTAGAAGCCCGCCCCCCCCTGCGCACTCCCGATTCAGTCGGGTGCTGCCCGGCGGCGCCGGATAAATATCGTGCTAAGGTTTTACATTCATTTTAATTATTTTACGGCAGCCGCGGGTCCAAGCAGGGCTGGTGGGGCTACGCCCCTACGCCCCAATGGACACACCGCGGCTGCCCACTCCTCTAGACCAAGAAGAAAGACGTCTTAGCCTACGCTGGACTACCATCTTTTAGTGGTGCTAATGCGGAAAAACAAAACATTGCCGACTAGGTTTACCATTCACTACTCTAAACATTTGTAACCAACCATTGAGAAAGGTGAAATATTATTTAAGGTTACAACAAAAAGTGTATTTTAGAGCCGTACGGTGCATGATTTATTTTACTATAAAATAAGTGCTTAAATTGAATGTCTAACATGTTTAACTATTTAAAATGATTAATTTATTTTGGAAAGACAAAATAAACGTTTTAGGTTTATCTACAAATCTTAAGTTGTCTGGTAAATAAACTAACAACAAGCAGCAGCCATGTGGTAAAACAGTCCCTGCGTGACCAAAAGAAGAGTGTTTGTCTCTGTATGCGTTTCATCTCTTTTTTAAAAAAATTAAACGCGGCCGCAAGACGCACTCTGTGGTGGGGGAGGGGGAGGAGCGTTAAAGCGCGAGCAAGCCGAAGAGGTTGAGCGGTTACGCACACAGTTACGAGCCTTTGCTCGTAACTGTGCTCGTAACCGCACGCTTGAAGCCAGACAAAAAGCTGTGGCCGGCTTTTTAAAGCCCACTCACTAAATGTCTCGCCTGGGCAGCGCATGCGCTGGCTCAGGCGAGACCTAAAAAGGTATGAGTCGAAGAGCGACTTGTCCATGATCTTTTGATGAGCTTGTTGAGATAGTAACATAAGGGAAAGTCACGAGGAGTGTCTCATGGGTACACCATGGCAAATACCTTTTGTTACTAAGTCAGTTAAATCTGTCTTACTTGACTATTTACACAGACTGTTTAAATTTTTTTTAAATGAAGTAAGGTTAAAATGGGTTGCCTTATAGCAGTAGGTTTGAAATAAAATGATAAAATATGCATTAAGAAATGTTCCTAGTATCCTGTATGTGCATAGAGATATTCTATAGTTTGGGGAAACCAGAGAAATTTCTAGAACACGTTTTCTGTATTGATTGGTGCTGCTTCAATAAAACCCCATCTTTGTGAGTCCATGGATGTCTTGATAAATTAGATCGTTTGCTGGCACACACACAAGATACAGTATTATACGCAGGGTGCATGGTCCCTCTTTGCACAGCAGCACTCCTTTAACACTGTGCTCCAGGTGCAAACAGGGTCTGTGCAACATATGACAGAGAATGTGCTACTCCTATGGCAGCCACAAACTCACACCTGCCCTGGTGGTAGCACATTAGTGGAAGACGGACCGGCTGTTTGAAGCAAGTGGTCCACCTTTTACAGTGCATGCAGCACCTGGCTTGCTTTTAGTAACCCCCCCCCCTGCAGGCGGATGCAGTCCTTGAGGGAGCCTGGGCAGTTCATTGGGCTACTTTTCCCCTTAAATGGGGTACCCTCGAAGGGAGCATGCTGACTGTGCACCACCACTCCACTTTGTGGTGCAGAGGCGAATTGTTCACCTCATCAGCGTGTGGCTATGCCTTCAAGCTAATGAATAAACGCCCGTTAGAGTTGCAGTGATTCTAAATGTGTATTGGAACGATCTGTACGAGAGAAGAAGCCGCCAAAGCATTTATAACCCCTTCCTTAATGCCAAAGAGCCAGTAGGTGCAGAAAGCAGGTGAGCACTCCTGGTGCACTATGTGTAATACAACTCCAGGAAGTGTGAATTAGTTATAAGACATGCTCAAATGACTGCTGTAAAATCCCTAGTTGATTTTAAGACTAAGTTTAACAATATTTACCTAGATTATACACATTTGAAGGTCTTTTGGCCTTTAAAGCAAGGGCATTCCTGCCTTTTGTAACTTAAAGATAATTACATTTTCAAATGTTTATGGTCATTTAGAATAATCATACCGTATCGAAATGTGAAGCTCTTATCCTCAGTAATAGCTAACCCAGAAAAGTTAATACCTGCACTATCCAAGTCAACTTCTTTTGATGGTAAAAAGGATAATTAATCCAGCTATTTCCTGGACAACAGTGCTCTTGCTTTGAAGATTGCAAATCAATCTAAATCCAGGCGTTCTGCGGTCTCTTCTATCCTGTCTCAAAACAGAAAGGGGCAGACTCAAGCTATGCAAAAATAATCATTTTTGATCCTGGTAATTACATTGTAGCAGAGCCAACCACTGAGAACCATAGTGACTGATACAATTCCTATGCCAATAACGGTTTATGGGAAGCACATGTTAACTAGGAAGCAAGGTAGATAGGGGTAACTTTAAGATGACTTGCACTAGGTAGGCTTTGGTAGGTGGTAGAGGTAGTGCTGAAGTATTTTGTAGCTTGGGGGCGGAGCTAGCAGGGGCGGCCTTAGGCATGTGCAAGCTGTGCACCTGCACAGGGCCACCAAACCCCAGGGGCCACCACGAGGAATCGGATACAATACATATTCGTGGCGGCCCCTGGCAGGGATTTGGCGCATGAACGACTGAGGCGTGCTAAATCTAATGTGATGCACGCTGAATGGTTGTTCCTATACTCTTTTCCTTTCTAACCCAGTCTCGTCTTTGTGTGGGGTCGGCCTTGTTTCGGGCTCTTCTGGTAGGTCTTGTGCTTGTTTAGAACTTTTTTCCAGGAGAATCGAGCTTGTTTTAATAGTCCAGATCTGGCACCTCCGGAGGCTCGCATGCGCGCGCATGCGCAGTGCCCGCGAGTCCTGCAGTGAAGGGGTTACAGAAGCACCATGCATCACTGGCGGCAGGAGGGGTGGCAGCACCCGTGCCCGGCGTGCAGCACCGAGACCGGCCGAGGCCATGCACCGGCGCGCCTAGAGACCCTGGGCAAGAAAGGCCGCCTTGCAGAGAATAGCATGCCAGTGTGCAACCTTTGGTGCCAGCTGTGAGGTGAGCAGCCCGAGGGTCAGGGCATGGAGAGGGGGAGTGAGGAGGTCAGCGTGTGCCACTGCAGAGTGAACCCGAGGGAAGGTGAGCCATTGGACGAGGGTGTGGGGAGCCCTGGGGAGGAGGGCAGATCAGGCATAGGAATGTATCCCAGCCCGTGGGGGTGAGGAGCCGGGGGCGTGGGGAAGGTTGGGTGAGGATGTTATTGTAGATGGTGTGTGCTTTGGGTCTGGGTGGAGGTAAGCCATGTGAGGTGGCGAGCTGGAGGTATTCTGGTGGTCATGGGAAGGGAGGGCATGATGAATCGTGAGAGAGAGCCTCTCTCTCACGATTCATCTCGGAGAGGGCGCGGGTCGGAGAGGTGGTCACCGTGCGCCAGGGGTAGGGAGTGGTACAGATCGGCACTGTATGTTGAGGGAAATGTGAGTCAGGAGTGCAGGGGCGGTGTTTACTTGTGGCTGAGGGAAGGCATGGTGACTTTTGGAGGTGTAACTTGGGAGGCACGGTCGTATTGGGGGGAAGAGGAGAGCAGGGTACGAGGTGTTAGACGTAATGTTAAGGATTCATTAAAATGATTACAATTACTTATCAACAATCATGAAAACAGAGTATGAAGCTGATACTTGTGATCTAATGAGTGGATCTGCCTGCACAAATCTTTTAAAACATCGAGTGTTCGAATGTACTTGGCATTTGGTTATGTCTGTTTATATGGTGTTGAGGCAGACATGAAA
Source organism: Triturus cristatus (assembly GCF_964204655.1). Classification (NCBI taxonomy): domain Eukaryota; kingdom Metazoa; phylum Chordata; class Amphibia; order Caudata; family Salamandridae; genus Triturus; species Triturus cristatus. The sequence continues at coordinate 227,937,932 of NC_140579.1, read as the reverse complement.
TGCAAGCACCTATGGATGGACGCCTGGAATAGGATGGCAGTGCCTACCCATGTTAACTCAATCTAATGCCCTTTTGCAGAGACCTTGGTAGGAGACTGGCTTCTTGATCATTTCTTTAATTACATTCCAGTGCTTGTCATGTGACTAGCAGAGAAAACTAGTTTAACTAGTCCTCAGTTTGCAATTGGTGAAGCAGCCTTCTCTGTCCATACTAGGGGCATAGTTACCATTGGTTCAGCAAGTACAGTGGTACTGAGACCCAAAACCCTCAGGGGCCCATTGAACCCTGATAATTGCTATATTTTACTTCCTGAGCAGCAGCCAAAGGGGCCATTTTCCTTGCTTATGCCACGGCCCATGGGGTCGTTGGTACGCTGTGCTAGTGATTCGTACGTCTGCTTGAAAGTTGTCTCCTGACTGGATGTTCCAAGCACATTAATTTTGCTTCAGTGAACCTCTAGTGCCTTTTCATAGCCTTAGGACTCACTGTAATTAATCCTTGTTTAATAGATGCTTTGTAAAGCGAGCAGAACTGGTTGCTGGAATATGGCACTATACAAGAAACCTTAATTAAATATATTGTATTTTGTCTTTTGACAATGTGGTAAAGTGGACGAGTCTTTGGTTACCTGTAGGCTGTCTTCAGGATCAGTTAGTGACGTACTGAGACAGGTCTCTGTGTGCCATGATTTCAAGGTAGCTTACTCTCTTCCTGCTAAGGTCACATCCCAAATAGATCATAAACTATTCTCCAGGCTCTACTGTTCTCAGTGGACTGAGAAAACAGACCTTGTATGCCAAGTCACATGATCTACCCTATAGTTTTATAACACTCTTCAAATAAACCTTCCATATGTGGCTAGTCCTCATAATGTGTCATACATGTAGTGGGAAGGGTAATTACTATCAATCAGTCAGGGTTTGTAAAGCTCAGCTGCTTCACACATAAGGGTCTCGAGGCGGTGTGGGATTCATGCTGCTGGATCATGCTGCTTGTTGGTTGAACAGCGAGGTCTTGTGGTCCTTCCTGAACTGCTGGAGCGATGGTGAGGCTCTGAGGTGCAGGGGGAGGATTTTCAGGTCTTCACTGCCAGGTGGGAGAGGTAGCGGCCTCCACTGTTTTATCAGCGGCTGCATTGGGTGGCTGCTAGGGAGATGGTTCTGGAACATATTTTCCTGGTAGGTTGGTGGAAATTCACTTGTTCATTAAGGTATGCTGGTCCTTCATTGTGTAGTCCAGGTAAGACATGGCTTGGCAGTTCGGGCTGGACTGTTCCCATGAGGCACAGGGTCAAGGCTGATTTGCATATGGCCATGTCTGAACTGGGGTGGTGTGGTGAGCAAAAAAACGATGGATTTAGGCCCAGATCTCTGTACTGGGGTGAATGTATGACATTGTTCTGCATTCTGTCCATCAACTGTTGTTTTTGCAAGAAAATAAAAATGACACATCAAAATCTTTCAGCAGCCACCACTGCTGATTGTCTTCTTTTTTTTCCCTACCCACTGCTAGCCTCGCCCGCTGCATTGCAAGCAAAATGAAGAGAATTCGAGTACACAAATCTGGTTATTCGAAACGAAAGAGAAAGGTGGCTCAGCAGGCTTTCGTAGTGTCACAGGAAGGAGCAATCCTGAACTTTATCACCCAAGGGAAACCTAAAGATGGAGAATCCTCTGGCCAGAGTACTGCTGATGCACTAGGTAAAACAGGCGCTGACGACCATAAAGAACAAAAAAATGATGATATCCATGAGCAGAATGATACTCATGAGCAGACCAATGAAAATTAACAAGGTGACTCTGAAATTGATACAAACATGTAGCAATTACCAACTCAGGATGAGGATTATTACAAAAGACCCTCAGACAGAGAAACTGAAACATCATTCATCGGTCCATCAACATCTGGCATTCTGAAGGAGGTTCAGAGACGGATGATGCTGGTATTGAAGAGGAAGCCAAAGAGCAAGACCATGTTACAGACCCGTGTTCTGAATATGATTTATGTGATTGGAGGGATCCTACTTTGTGGCCGAACTCTCTTACGGACGCGCAACGTGTTTTTCTTGTTGAAAGGGGTCCCTCCAGAGACCCAGATTCTAAAACAAAGTATCCAAGTGATGAGCACTCAAAAAGCAAACGTCGTTTTTCTGGTACCATGCCTTTTCTGGACGTTTTATTAAAACACCTTCCTGAGCTCCGTCCCACCCGGACCCCCTCTTCCGGGGCCCCCTACCTGCGTTCCCTGCACAGGGCCACCATGAGCCTAGAGCCACCCCTGGAGCTAGCCACGCCTGCTAATGGCCACTCTGTAAGCGAGCTTGTGTGGTCGCTTTACAATCCTGCAATTATCCTGCACTAGCAGCCTGTCTCGGGTGATGAGACGAACACATAACCCTGTCTGTCGGAAGACCACAGCGATAAGTTCCCACTACAATGACGAGTATAATCGCGCCTGGAACCCCTGCAGTTTGCTCTCAACCCGCGGCCGACTTTAGGCCTAGGAGGAGCGCATGCGTGGGATATTGCAGTCCGCAGCTGTGCAGATCGCGGCGCGGGGGCCCTGACTCGAATTGGCGTCTGCAGCCATGCAGCGGCGGTGGGGTGCTGCTGTGTGTTCCCGGGACTCTCCTGCATTGTGCCCCTGTGGAGCGGAGGGCCTGCCTACGACGCTGAGGCCGCTGAGGAGAACGGCAGGACGGAGGTGAGCGCCACCCGACGCACGGGCTGGGGTCCAGTGAAGTTGCAGCTGCGCGGCGTGCGTGCAGGCGGAGACCCAGTTGAGCCTGTGATCAGCACGCAGCGGCTGTTGGGGACTGCCTGTCGAGGGAGACTGTCGCGCAGATGGTGAGTGCCACACTAAGACCTCCCACACGCCCCAGCTCCCTTTGGGCGCCAGCGAATACCTGCGGTCACTGTTGATTAGCGATTCCCCCCTGACTGAGGCTGCATGCAGGGGGGGAATCAGCCGAGATCTGGACTGGTCTGGGAGCTTTGGGATTGAGAACCTCCCCAAATCCTTGCTACCTCAGTGGCAATAATGGAGACGTGCACATAGGGGAGGTTTCTCATCTGACTCCCTGTCCTCGCCTGCACCTAGAGCAGTACACTGCTGGGACCCACGTTCACTGCTCGGGAGGGTGGTGATGTCCGCGTGCGATACCTGGAGACCATTGGGCGTTGCGCCTGCACGCCTCTGCTCTGAACTACTGGTGGCCTCCATTAATTGAGCACTGACTGCGCCATGTCTGCTTTCAGGCGGCCTGGTACAACGGTGCCTGGACCACAACACAAGTGCTGACCGAGGGCCCATTATCCTCCATAAGTGCATTGAAAATGTTGCGGGAGTGGCGGTGCGAAAATAGTTGCGTCTGGTTATCCCACGCTACCCACAAGGTTGTAGTACCTTGGTCCCAAGAGACGCCTCGCGCTGGCACGGTATCCGACAGGCCGCACAATGGGGAAACCGGATAAGTCTCAGCCAAAGCTACATTTTGACCAAGCCAAGAAAACAACAGACACAGGTGCAGCAGAACACTCTTCCTCTCAAGCGCCTATGGAGGATGCGAACCCTGCTGCGTCAGTCGACTTTCAGTCAATGTTCACAACAATCCAAGCCACTTTGACTAACATAGACGGAAAGATCGATACCCTGATCTATAGAGTGGATCGTAGGTCTGAGCGGCTCGATCGCCACACGGAGAGAATAGGCATGGCGGAGAGACGGATATCGGACTCTGAAGATGCACAACGCCAAATGGAAACAAAACAAGAAAAGGTCGAGAAAACACTAGCTGCTATTATGGCGAAGTCAGAAGATTTGGAGGCGAGATCCCGCCGCAACAACTTACGCGTCATGGGCGTAGTGGGGACGACCAACACGGGGAACATGGAGCGCTATATCAAAAATCTACTAGTGACTCTCTTTGGCAGGGACACTTTCCCGACTGTCTTCATCATTGAAAGAGTGCACAGATCGCTTGCCCCGCCGCCTCCGCCGGGGGCCAGACCGCGCCCGATCATTGCAAAACTCTTGAACTATAGAGATCGGGATGCAGCACTTCGGAAAGCCAGGGATTTGTGAAACCTGACACATGAAGGGATGAACATTTCCATATATCCTGATTTCATGCAACAAGTCCAGGAGGCGCGGAAAAAGTTTATGGCAGTCAAGAAATCGCTGCGGTACCAGAATATCCCATATGCGATGCTCTACCCATCTAGGCTCCGGATCACAGACGGGGTGAAAAACAAGATCTACAATGACCCTAAGGATGTCCTAAAATTTCTGCAGTTAAAGGGTGCCCAGGTACCGCGCAGAAGATCACCGAGAGGCGCACAGGAGGATCAGGGACACACTTCAGACGTTGAATGATGGACACTTTTCTCAGATCTTTGGATCGTACTGGGACATTGCAGTTTGTTTGCAGCCAATGACGAAATGCATGAACAGAGATAAGTACACGTCACGAACACTTGTCTTAGTTTATGGTTCCTGAAATCTTACTGTGGGGGGATTGCATACGCGCACAATGGGGAGCTTTTCTTGCTGCTGTGGTCTGCATTGTTGGATGATAAGTGATCACTTTGCTGAGATCAGAGCTGTAGAGGTGGAATTTAGATTAATAAGCGACCCCTCAGGTGGCTATGTCACTGGGGTTTCCCGCAGGCGGCTTCTGCCTCCATATGTGCACCACATTGTTTTCTTGTTTCAAACTGGTTTTGTTTGGAGGGTGGGATGGGGGATTCTAAAGTTTGTTTGGGGGATGGCTTTAGCAATTTGGGGCTGCTGAAGTGGATGGGGGAGGGGGGAATGGCAATACTCAAAAATTGGGTTTGTTAATGTGATTGAATTACCAGGGTTGCTTGAACTTACAATAAGTGCATTCTTTGACCAGCGGCAGGACACAGTCACAATTACACTTGATATATAGTGATGAACATGGGTGAGAAGTATACCTGTGTGACATGGAATGTCAGAGGGCTTAATACCCCCCAAAAAACAGGCAAGTGTTCGCCTACTTAGATCGTCACAGCGTACCGATTGCCCTCCTGCAAGAGACACACCTGAATATGTCCTCTGAGGTTAAAATCGCAGGTAAATGGGCAGGATACAAGCTAGCCTCGTCGTACTCTTCTTACGCCAGAGGGGTACTCATACTAATGAAGAGAGGCATAGCATTTACGCCTATTAAAACATACATCAACAGAGAGGGGCGACGCCATGGTGCATGGAAAGCTGGGACTCTCCCTCGTCACTATAATGAACACTTATGGGCCCATAGCAGACGAACCGGATACTTACTTGCGACTGTACAGCACTCTGTGTGGATGGCCTGAAGCAGACATTGTGTGGGGGGGGGACCTAAACACATACCTGGACCCTCAACTGGATAAATCAAATCCGCAGGGGTTACATACACCTAAGATAGCGCAGTGCATCAATGATGCTATGCTTGAATTTGGTCTTGTAGATAACTGGAGACTGCGAAAAGGTACAGCTAAAGAGGGTACGCATGCTACACCTGCACACAATAGTTGATCCTGATTGGACTATTGGCTTCTAAGTGAGAGGGTCAATGACTGGGTTACAGATGTCAGAATCCTCCCACGTACGCTGTCGGATCACAATCCGGTGCTGCTCTCCTTTAATCATGCGGCTAGTGTTCATCGCCTATATATATGGCACTTCCGTGCACAGGCTCTTTTAGACCCAATTTATAATAATACTATCCGGGAAGCCATTGAACAATATTTTGCTGTAAATACGAGCACAGTTGACAGTGCCTCCACACTGTGGAAAGCTCTTAAAGTGACTATCCGAGGGGTTTGCATCGGCACCACAGCGGGCATCCTTAAAGACCTTTGTAGCCAACCGACGCAGGCTGAGCTCAAACTAACGGCATTAGAACGGCAATACATAGACAGACCTAGCCCTGAGACCCTAGCCCGTATACACGAACAAAAAAGGGAATACGATTCACTTGCAGAATCTGAGATCCGTTACAGTGCGCGACGAAATGTGGCACGAGCATATGGTGAGTGAGGGCGCCCGGTCAGAAATCTGGCCACCAAAATAAAAATTCGTGAAGACTATCACCACATAACTAAGATTACTGACCAGCAGGGCACGGAGCATTACGCCCCTGAGGCGATAGTGGAACAGTTCTGCAGATTTTACTCTGATCTATACGCGGCACGAGGGAGTGCGACATAGCCTGTGCGTGGCTGTCGGATGGTCACCGTCAATATCTTTGTCAAACAATAGATGAGGCGGATATAAAGGCGGCGGTGTGCACGTTACCAAACCAAAAGGCGCCGGGGCCCGACGGACTTACGGCTGAGTTCTACAAAGAATATATTGATATACGTGCGCCATTTCTGCTTGAAATGGATGCAGAGGCACATGAAGCTGGCGTACTGCCACCGTCTGTCCGCCAGGCCCTGATAATCACTCTGTTAAAAAAAGATAAGGTTCCAGACAGGTGCGAATCATATAGGCCGTTGTCTCTGATCAACTTAGATACTAAGATTATTGCGAAAATATTAGCTACCAAGCTTCAGCCCCTCATGCCCAATCTGGTCCTCCCGGACCAATCGGGATTTATCCCGGAGCATTCCACGTCTAATAACTTGAGAACCATCTTTGCCATGTTCCATGTATTAAACCCCGAACTGCCAGCCGCCGCGGTCCTACTGGATGTTGCAAAAGCGTTTGACTCCATTGAGTGGAGTTACATGTATCATGTACTACGCCGCATGGGCTTCCCGCCCCTGTTCTTGGGTTGGATACGACTTTTGTACAACAGCCCCATGGCGCTGGTGCGAGTGGGGGGACTGACAGCACAACCATTTCAAATATATAGAGGTACTCGTCAGGGGTGCCCCCTCTCACCTTTATTGTTTGCACTGACCCTAGAACCACTGGCTTGCATCATACGACAGCGCCACAGAAAAACTGCACTGAACTTCTTACATCGCCCGGTAGGTATATCACTATATGCTGATGATATGGTGTTATTTGTGAAGGAACCAGATCGGTATTTAGCGCAGTTGTTAAGCGAATATATCCGCTTCAGACTCTTCTCAGGACTACAAATTAACTGGGAGAAATCGATAGTTATACCACTGACGCCGAATACACCCCCCACAAATATGGACTACCCTTTAGTGTGGGCCACAGACCCGGTGAAATACTTGGGGGTGTGGATACATCGAGACCCCGAACTTTTGATCAGGGAGAACTACGGCAGAGCATGTACCGCCCTCGAGCAGCAAGTAGACAGATGGAACAAGCTGCCACTTTCCCTAGCGGATCGAATAGCGGTAATAAAAATGGTTGTGTTCCCACGCTTTTTGTATCCATTTTGTAACATCCCAATCAAGCACAACTGTTTTTCAGGGACATTCGCTCCTCTCTCACTCGCTTGATATGGGGGGGGGGAAACAGGCCAGGGTAAGCTGGATTATACTTACACTGGACTACACAAGGGGGGGTTTCGGTGCTCCGGACCTCTTTATCTATTACCTCTGTGCCCAAGCGCATTATGCCTACTATTGGTTTAGACAGCATGCTTACACTCCACATGTTGCAGTGGAAGATGGGGACGCACACCCTACTCCGCTATCCGGCGTCATCACACACACAAACAGTCCATAGGCAAAATGACTAATAGGCTCCCGGTTTATGCTCCGGCACTGCCTCTTGCACATCATGCGGCCATATCAGTGACGAGGGAAAAAGGCCCGCTCAGAGCGCTGAGAGAAATGGGCATGGTGACTATGCAAGACATTTACCCAGATGGGCACTTCCTTACAGCAGAAGACCTGAGTTACATAACTAACCCCTCGCCGTTGTTTAATTTTACCATCCATAGGCTGCAGCAAGTGATCAAAGCTGACTATACCACATACCCATCAGAACCCCTGGTGTTGCCAGCGCTGCAAACGCTACTGGTGGCACCTACTAGACGTAAACTAATAACAAAACTCTACAGAGAGGTGCGAGCTGGGATGGATTTTGGATCGGATAGAAGTCTTGCCTGCTGGAATAGTAGCTTGACTCCACCGCTATTGGAAACGGACTGGGTCCATATTTGCAAGTTGACCTGTGCCCTCACGCCTAATGGCAACTTGCGCATCATACATTTTAAATACATACATCAAGCCTACCACACGCCTGCTAAACTACACAGATGTGGCCACAGGGACAATAGTATTTATAAAAGATGCAGCAAACCGGATGCTGACTTCTTGCATTTGGCATGGGGGTGCAGATGAGTGCTGTTGTTTTGGGAAGGAGTATTACAACACCTACAGGAAATGACTGGGATTGCATTGCAGTGTGTGCCTTCCATATGTTTGTTATGCTATGTACCTCACTTAAAAGGTGTGTTGGGGAAATTTGTGCGCGTGGCGCTGTTACTAGCCAAGCGCCGTGTAGTGCTGCACTTGGAAAGTATGCTGGCTCCTAAAACTAAGTGCTGGGTAAAGGATATGGTATATTGTAATGAAAATCTGGTGTTTAAGTTTGAGACCACACAACGACAGCCTTTAGTTATGTCACTGCTGGCATATAAGTGGAAGACGGACGAAAAGGCGAAGAGTCACTGCTTCAACAGAAACATTGAAGAGGTATGAAAAACAAAAACAGCCTTCCAAACTTACTACTGTTATTGCAGAGGTCATCTCAATGTTGGCCTGCACATAACTCCACGTAGTGTGGAAATCAGTAAATATACTATTTCTTTCCCACAAATAGTGCTTTATATGAACGTTACCAAGGCTATGTTGTTTACAATTTGTATTCATCTCTGTTCTATATCTTTCGTGGGATCACCCACATGCAACATGGCGGATTCTGCCTCTGTTCTCCATCTTTCATGAAATCATCAACACGTAACATGGCCGACACTTTTCAATAGAACAGCTATGGAAACTACCTATGTTAACTGGTTTTCATGCACACTCTAGAATTTGCAGTGCTTCTGCTCACTGCTACCTACCGTAGGGTGTGTACATTTTATTTAATCCGTAGTGGATTCTTGACTGGTACATCAGCATCATGACTCATAACGGAAGGGGGTCTATCCCTCTCCAAAATGGCAGCAAAAGCGGAACCAACAGCACCAGCTGCACATCGCATTGGCCACTCATGGCGAGTGGAGGGAGGCCGGCACCGGTAAGTCACTGCGAAATTGATCTAATAATTTTAAAGTCACTTGCCCCGCTTTTAATTTGCCCACATACTTTAAACATCTTCACGCTGTGTTGTATTGGAATTGATTGTTAATTTTAATATAATCACTGATAGTGCATTTACGATCTCCCCCGAACTGTAAGGGGCTTTAGGGGCCCAGTTCTTGTCTTTGCTTGGTGTTCCAGCCTACCCGCCCTGGTCCGACTCGGTATCCAATACCGTTGAGCGGAGGGCGGGGTAGACAAGAGCAAGACACGCCCAGCAACTCCGAGACAGCCGAGCGGTTAGCGCTCTAGCAGCACTCCTCACAGGGCTATTTAGGCGGCGAGGAGGCTTGGCCATTTGCGGTAAGGGGAGGACAGTGGCAGTGTCTCCCGACCCCGCTTGGTGCCAGGTAACGATTTTCAGAGCGGAGCACTCCGAACAGCTAGCGGACGAATTTGTGTCACTGCGAAATTGATCTAATAATTTTAAAGTCACTTGCGCCGCTTTTAAGTTGCCCACATACTTTAAACATCTTCACGCTGTGTTGTATTGGAATTGATTGCTAATTTTAATATAATCACTGATAGTGCATTTACGATCTCCCCCGAACTGTAAGGGGCTTTAGGGGCCCAGTTCTTGTCTTTGCTTGGTGTTCCAGCCTACCCGCCCTGGTCCGACTCGGTATCCAATACCGTTGAGCGGAGGGCGGGGTAGACAAGAGCAAGACACGTCCAGCAACCCCGAGACAGCCGAGCGGTTAGCGCTCTAGCAGCACTCCTCACAGGGCTATTTAGCTATTCGTCGGCCAAAGCGCGCAGCGGTTGCGCGCAGAGGGGCGCCATTGACGGTGCCGAAGACAAGCCAAAGACCTGCCCGTCTGCGCCCGTCCGCGACAGGACGGGGCCAGGGGCCATGGGGACTGTTACACCTGATTCACAAAGTCTCCCTCCTAGGTGGATTTCCTATACTCCTCAGGTACTGCGGGGACTTAACTCAGAACCATTAAAGGGCTGCAGGTGTGGGGAATACCCTGAGGTAGAAGGGCCATTTTCTTGCCTTCATTGCCACACTCAGTGTACCATACATACGCGGGACACTAACAGCACTGAATGTCCCAAACCAATCAATTTTGACATCAATATTGTTGCTGGAAGCAATCATACTCCCTTGGGGAGGAAAAACATCCTTTGTAATATTAGGTCACTCTCCAAACACACTGCGGAAGTTTGGGACCTAATCTCCTCTAAGCAACCCGATTTGTGCTACCTTACGGAAACGTGGCTAAAACCACACTCTACCCCTGCCATAACCCTGGGAGTCCCAAATAACTATAAAATAGTCAGATTGGACCGCCCCACTAAAATAGGTGGCGGGATTGCTATTGTGCATAAACAAGAAATCAATATTTCGGTTTTAGAAGAATTAAGCACTCCAGAAGTTGAACTATTAATCTTTAAAATAATATTGTCCCCCAAAGAAAGTCAAAAGGGTGCCCTAGTATACCGTCCTCCTGGACCATGCACTAATTTTTCCAGCTTTCTGATGGAGCTACTTGCCCCACATGTCAACAATGATAGCGACTTCATATTAGTAGGGGACTTCAATGTATATAGCGATAGGTTGGATTGCAGCGAGGCGCAATCTTTATTAACCGACCTGTCCTAACTAGGACTAATAAAACGTAACTGTGGGCCCACACATCAGGCAGGTCATACCCTGGACCAAATCTTATCTAACTTCTCGTCAGTCTCTTGTCTACCTGCAATACAGGTTAATTGGACTGATCATTTTATTGTTGAATTTTTTACCCCTCACTCCAAGCCCACCTCCTCACGCCCGATCTTACTACCGAGTGTACGTAGACAGTGGCACAAAGTTACCGATACCACCTTCAAGGAAAAGTTTAACTCCCCCGTCTTTTCCCCCCAAGAAAATATTGGAACCGCTATTAAAAAATTTGAAAGAGCTACTAAGGAAGCTATACATAAGATTGCCCCTTTGAAACAGTTCAAACCCAGACCGGCTAACAAACAAGAAATCTGATTTTCTGACCACTTAAGGACACTAAAATTAACTGCTAGGAAACTAGAAAAGAGGTGGAGAACTTCCCACCTGGTAGAGGATAAGAATAAATATTGGGATTCATTATCTATCTACCATAAAGCTATTAGTATTGCTCGCAAAACTTATATTGCATCACAAATCACAGCTGCAGGGAACTCTCCAAGGGTCCTGTACCAAATTTTACAAACCTTTGTCAAGCCAGTAGCATGTGAATCCTCTGAGTTAGCTTCTCAACAGCTATGTGATGAAATCTCCTGCTTCTTCACCAATAAAATAGATATAATCTATGATAAAATAGTTTGCGCCATCAGAGCAACTACTATAGATACGGCGCCCGTTGAGATGGATACCGAACTGAAGCAGGACAAATATACGTTAGATACCTTCCCTCTCATCTCTTTACAAGAAACTTCCTCATTAGTATCACAGATCAAAAGTGGTAGTCCAGATGATACTATCCCAGCTAGGATAATGCCTGCCCTGACTGAATCTTCCCCAACAGAAATGGGGCATATCACGTATTAAACCTGCATTTATCATTTGTTACTGTATTGTTGTATTTGTCTTCCTTCTTCACTTACTCAAACTGCATATGGGTCTTATGTAGAGTTTGGCCATATCTTGTCAGATGTATTGTTCAGCAACCTCTCTGCCTGACCCTGTTTGGGGGTAGCTAGGCCCCAAACATGATTTTTCCCTCTCTCAGCAGGTAAGCAAACTTCTTGGCATCCCAGCTCCTCCAGCAGAAACTGCAGACTTCAGATGAAGTCCCCTCACCTCCAAGAGACTGGCTGTCAGCTTGGGTCAAACAACAGCTTTTGAAGTATTCTATGCAACACTGCCTTCCTTGGTCCAGAAGAACTTGGACACAAGTGGAGTGGTGTGGCTCCCCTGTTGATTCACACTTTCCACACAGGGTATGTGGATCCAACACTCTAAGGTTGCAGAAGGGAGAGGAGTTGGTCTAATGGCTAGGGCAGTTGACCTCAAATCTGGGGAACCGGGTTTGAGTCTCCGCAAGAACGCGCAACATCCTGTGATTCTGGGCAAATCACGTAATCTCCCCGTATCTAACAAAAATTAATGTGTCCTCATGTATCGTAACTGGTGCTCGTGTAAAGTGCTCTGATACCTTTGGGTCAAGTTTGCGCTATATAAAACTCCATTAAAAAAAAGAGTGGATTAGTTCTATTTGAAATGTCATTTTCTGACTGCTTTGCAGAATCACCCTTTACGCAAGATGATGTCTCCTGCAGTAGGTGGCAATTGGTCTTGCTCCAAGAAGGAGTCCCAGAACAAGGGGATAATCATGTGGGAGATCGCTGCCTCTGAATGTCATCTGCGTCCCTGAGGCATTAATGAGAGGCAGACAAAAGAACAGGCTCGTAAAGGAAACTTCTTCTCTTTGAACAATAGAGACTAGTCACTCCCCTCATCCCTGCATCCTACCAACTGGCAGTGCTCAGGAAGAACAAATCAGCAACCCTTTGCTAACAAGACCATCAATAAATCCCTAACAGTAATTCTGTCTCAATCCTTCATTACCTCAGTGTCTGGGTCGCCAGCCACAGGAATGCATGCAATGCTGGTCCGCTGTCTGGGTGAAGTTTTCTTCATTCTCTTGTTTGTACCGTGCCAAACCAGGGGCATCCAAAATGGATCCAACAGGCCAAAGTACTCAGACTCCATACATCACACAGAGTCCTACTGCCATACGTGTGTTACACACTCTCTGCATATACATGCATTCTATAGCATACAGTTCTAGGTTTAACATAACAGTAGAACTTAACATGAGATGGGCCAGACTACCCTCTCCTTGACATAGAGAAAACGGTTTGATCACACTACTGGGTCACAAAACAGTGCACTGCCGCCACCGTTTTATTTGACGCACGCAGTGCATCAACATTAGTCCAAGGCCCACTCTGAAGGCACGTTTGGCATTCTCCTCTGGGCCACTGAACTTGTTCCGGACTTTGAATTGCCAGGTACATGCCTAGGCCTCCCATATATTCTTAGTGTCATGACATGGCCAAAAGAAAGTCAAGATACGATCACTTGCAGTCAGACACTCAGGGCAGTGGTACACACCATGCAGGGGACATTCTCATGCTAATACTGTTCATTCCCATTTTTCATTTAGAGGATGCACTGTGTCTTGAACAACAGAACTACTGCTGTCTCCACTGTCAGAAACACCATAACTGGCCCTGTTCCACCAGTTGACATTGCATCCAGAGACCCACCATATTTAGGATTCTCATTCAAGGTCTTGTCATTGTCTGTTTTCCTTGCTGTCTTTTGAAAACTCCAAGCACATCAGAGACATTTATAGTTTGCAAAAAAAGAACTCCCTACTTTGGGAGGTTACCTTTGGAAAACAAAAGTGCTGACTGGTGCACCATGACTGTCCTGAATAATTTGCTTGTTAGGTCTCGCCTGCCAACAGCACATGTAATGTAATGTAATGTAAATTAAATGTATAAAGCGCGGCTTATGCCCAAAGGCCTCTTGGCACTTTTACTAGAGTAATTTTGTGTACTATAAGGGGTTTGGAGCCTGCCCATTGCTTACCAATTGATGACTTCATTGTTACTTCATTGTTTCTCTATCCTGCCGCCTCCTAAATGACCTGCACTTGCAGGTACACTCCCTGTTATTACACTTGGAGCATGGACCAAATACTGATCAATTTACTTTGATCAGTGTCCTTCCACTATCCATCCACTGCTCACTGTAATTCAGGTACTATTTTTTTTTTAGGTCTCGCCTAGCAAATGCAGCGCATGCGCTGCATTGCCTTGGCGAGGCTATTGTTGTCGGTTTGGTGCAGAAGGGAGACAAAACATTTGCGTGCCTGGACAGGCGATGTGCACATGCACGGCTCGCGTCCCCTCCTGCCCAGCGCTTTCACGGCGACAGCTTGTTCACATGAAGGTTGGGCCTGGCGCAGCGCCCGGGCCTCTGCGACCTGTCTTGGGTTATAGGTATGCGGACATCCACCGCTTCGGCCCTTTCCCACCATTGATCGCCAAATTAAAAAAAAAAAACTTTCTTGCTTCTTGTGTTCACTTTCAGAGTTGACAGGCGGTCTCCCCAAAGTTGGAGTCCAGTGTGACAGGAGCACGCCGCCTCCCGTTTTCGAGAGCGTGGGGTTGCGCGCTCTCTTCTGGGGTACTATATGCGCACTATAGATTAATTTGAACATATAACTTGTTGGCTAGGTCGGTGGGCTGTGCGCCTGCTGCAGGAACCTGCTTTTGCCAGGTCCATAATTCCACCAGCACTGGCTCAGCTTTTTATCATTTTAGTATGGATAAAATAAATGCCATTGAGTTTCATAATTTTACTGGCTACGAGAGAGTGGAGAGGCCGTTCAGTTTGTGTGTGCTGAGTGAATGAACCGTAATATATTATTTTCAGTCTGAAGGAGCTCTTTCCATGCACATTCCTTACTGCCGTTTAATTAACATTTTTACTGTGTTTTTACTTCAGATTCTAAAATGTACAGTTTTGTTTTCAAAATGAAGAGTTTATATTTCCCATAGATCTAATTATAGAGAACTGGTTGCTCTGGTTTTGAGTTGAGGTTAGCAGAGAAGCATTGACTCACTTCATCTGTGGTCTCTGGGAACAGACAGGAGATTGGCATATCACCGCAGGAATCTGACGTCACACTGTGACATCACTACCGGAACCTGATACTCGAATGTGGCCTCACTATGTGGTATATCACCACAGGAACTGTGAGATCACCACAGGAACCCGACCCCAGACTGAGGCATCACTGGAATCAGAAGGTGACATCACTCTAGGAACTTGACACCAAACCGTGGCTTTACTCCTGGGGGTAGAGTCTGACTGTGACATCACTGCATGCACCTGGCGTCAGAATGTGAAATCATTCTAGGACCCTGATTCTAGGCTGAGATCTCTCTGTGGGAACTGGTTGCCAGACTGTGACATCACTGCGAGTTTCTGACATCAGAATGTGACATCATTATAGGACCCTGATTTTGGACTGGGTCATCCCTGTAGGAATCTGGCGCCAGATTGTGACATCATCGCAGGGTACCCGTCATTAGAAAGTGACATCGCTCTAGGAATTTGACACAAGACTGTGGTTTTACTCCAGGAGGCTGGAGTCTGACTATGACATTACTGCAGGCACCTGGCATCAGAATGTGACATCATTCTAGGGCCCTGAGTCTAGACTGAGATCTCTCAGCGGAAACTTGTCGCCAGACTGTGACATCACTGCGAGTACCTGACATCAGAATGTGACATCCCTTTAAGCCTCTCATTTTAGACTGTGAAATCCCTGCAGGTATTTGGCGCCAGACTGTGACATCACTGCAGATAGCTGGAGTCAAATTGTGACATCACTCGACACTGCTCTAGTAATCTGACATCAGACTGTGACTTCAATCCAGGAGGCTGGAGTCTATGACATCAATGCAGGCACCTGACATCAGAATGTGACATCACTCTGGGACCCTGGTTTTAGACTTGGATATCATTGCAAGAACTTGGTGCCAGACTGTGATGTCACTGCTGGCAGCTGGAGTCAGATTGTGACATTGCATCAGACACCACCTGACATACGGATGTGGTATCGCTTGAACAGGAAGTGTTTTCACATTACTCCGGACCCCCGATGTAAGAATGTTACGTCACTCTAGGAAGCCTAAACCCGAACGCCACCGTGACATCACTCCAAGAACCTACTGTGTGGCGTGGCGTCCCTAGAGGCCTGGTATTAGCGCGCACGCTACTCTCCCACCACGAGGCAGGGGCGGCCTTAGGCATGTGCAAGCTGTGCACCTGCACAGGGCCACCAAACCCCAGGGGCCACCACGAGGAATCGGATACAATACATATTCGTGACGGCCCCTGGCAGGGATTTGGCGCATGAACGACTGAGGCGTGCTAAATCTAAAGTGATGCACGCTGAATGGTTGTTCTTATACTCGTTTCCTTTCTAACCCAGTCTCGTCTTTGTGTGGGGTCGGCCTTGTTTCGGGCTCTTCTGGTAGGTCTTGTGCTTGTTTAGAACTTTTTTTCCAGGAGAATCGAGCTTGTTTTAATAGTCCAGATCTGGCACCTCCGGAGGCTCGCATGCGCGCGCATGCACAGTGCCCGCGAGTCCTGCAGCGAAGGGGTTACAGAAGCACCATGCATCACTGGCGGCAGGAGGGGTGGCAGCACCCGTGCCCGGCGTGCAGCACCGAGACCGGCCGAGGCCATGCACCGGCGCGCCTAGAGACCCTGGGCAAGAAAGGCCGCCTTGCAGAGGATAGCATGCCAGTGTGCAACCTTTGGTGCCAGCTGCGAGGTGAGCAGCCCGAGGGTCAGGGCATGGGGAGGGGGAGTGAGGAGGTCAGCGTGTGCCACTGCAGAGTGAACCTGAGGGAAGGTGAGCCATTGGACGAGGGTGTGGGGAGCCCTGGGGAGGAGGGCAGATCAGGCATAGGAATGTATCCCAGCCCGTGGGGGTGAGGAGCCGGGGGCGTGGGGAAGGTTGGGTGAGGATGTTATTGTAGATGGTGTGTGCTTTGGGTCTGGGTGGAGGTAAGCCATGTGAGGTGGCGAGCTGGAGGTATTCTGGTGGTCATGGGAAGGGAGGGCATGATGAATCGTGAGAGAGAGCCTCTCTCTCACGATTCATCTCGGAGAGGGCGCGGGTCAGAGAGGTGGTCACCGTGCGCCAGGGGTAGGGAGTGGTACAGATCGGCGCTGTATGTTGAGGGAAATGTGAGTCAGGAGTGCAGGGGCGGTGTTTACTTGTGGCTGAGGGGAGGCATGGTGACTTTTGGAGGTGTAAGTTGGGAGGCACAGTCGTATGGGGGGAAGAGGAGGGCAGGGTGCGAGGTGTTAGACGTAATGTTAAGGATTCATTAAAATGATTACAATTACTTATCAACAATCATGAAAACAGAGTATGAAGCTGATACTTGTGATCTAATGAGTGATTCTGCCTGCACAAATCTTTTAAAACATCGAGTGTTCGAATGTACTTGGCATTTGGTTATGTCTGTTTATATGGTGTTGAGGCAGACATGAAATGCAAGCACCTATGGATGGACGCCTGGAATAGGATGGCAGTGCCTACCCATGTTAACTCAATCTAATGCCCTTTTGCAGAGACCTTGGTAGGAGACTGGCTTCTTGATCATTTCTTTAATTACATTCCAGTGCTTGTCATGTGACTAGCAGAGAAAACTAGTTTAACTAGTCCTCAGTTTGCAATTGGTGAAGCAGCCTTCTCTGTCCATACTAGGGGCATAGTTACCATTGGTTCAGCAAGTACAGTGGTACTGAGACCCAAAACCCTCAGGGGCCCATTGAACCCTGATAATTGCTATATTTTACTTCCTGAGCAGCAGCCAAAGGGGCCATTTTCCTTGCGTATGCCACGGCCCATGGGGTCGTTGGTACGCTGTGCTAGTGATTCGTACGTCTGCTCGAAAGTTGTCTCCTGACTGAATGTTCCTTGCACATTAATTTTGCTTCAGTGAACCTCTAGTGCCTTTTCATAGCCTTAGGACTCACTGTAATTAATCCTTGTTTAATAGGTGCTCTGTAAAGCGAGCAGAACTGGTTGCTGGAATATGGCACTATACAAGAAACCTTAATTAAATATATTGTATTTTGTCTTTTGACAATGTGGTAAAGTGGACGAGTCTTTGGTTACCTGTAGGCTGTCTTCAGGATCAGTTAGTGACGTACTGAGACAGGTCTCTGTGTGCCATGATTTCAAGGTAGCTTACTCTCTTCCTGCTAAGGTCACATCCCAAATAGATCATGAACTATTCTCCAGGCTCTACTGTTCTCAGTGGACTGAGAAAACAGACCTTGTATGCCAAGTCACATGATCTACCCTATAGTTTTATAACACTCTTCAAATAAACCTTCCATATGTGGCTAGTCCTCATAATGTGTCATACATGTAGTGGGAAGGGTAATTACTATCAATCAGTCAGGGTTTGTAAAGCTCAGCTGCTTCACACATAAGGGTCTCGAGGCGGTGTGGGATTCATGCTGCTGGATCATGCTGCTTGTTGGTTGAACAGCGAGGTCTTGTGGTCCTTCCTGAACTGCTGGAGCGATGGTGAGGCTCTGAGGTGCAGGGGGAGGGTTTTCAGGTCTTCACTGCCAGGTGGGAGAAGTAGCGGCCTCCACTGTTTTATCAGCGGCTGCATTGGGTGGCTGCTAGGGAGATGGTTCTGGAACATATTTTCCTGGTAGGTTGGTGGAAATTCACTCGTTCATTAAGGTATGCTGGTCCTTCATTGTGTAGTCCAGGGAAGACGTGGCTTGGCAGTTCGGGCTAGACTGTTCCCATGAGGCACAGGGTCAAGGCTGATTTGCATATGGCCATGTCTGAACTGGGGTGGTGTGGTGAGCAAAAAAACGATGGATTTAGGCCCAGATCTCTGTACTGGGGTGAATGTATGACATTGTTCTGCATTCTGTCCATCAACTGTTGTTTTTGCAAGAAAATAAAAATGACACATCAAAATCTTTCAGCAGCCGCCACTGCTGATTGTCTTCTTTTTTTTCCCTACCCACTGCTAGCCTCGCCCGCTGCATTGCAAGCAAAATGAAGAGAATTCGAGTACACAAATCTGGTTATTCGAAACGAAAGAGAAAGGTGGCTCAGCAGGCTTTCGTAGTGTCACAGGAAGGAGCAATCCTGAACTTTATCACCCAAGGGAAACCTAAAGATGGAGAATCCTCTGGCCAGAGTACTGCTGATGCACTAGGTAAAACAGGCGCTGACGACCATAAAGAACAAAAAAATGATGATATCCATGAGCAGAATGATACTCATGAGCAGACCAATGAAAATGAACAAGGTGACTCTGAAATTGATACAAACATGTAGCAATTACCAACTCAGGATGAGGATTATTACAAAAGACCCTCAGACAGAGAAACTGAAACATCATTCATCGGTCCATCAACATCTGGCATTCTGAAGGAGGTTCAGAGTTTATAGACGGATGATGCTGGTATTGAAGAGGAAGCCAAAGAGCAAGACCATGTTACAGACCTGTGTTCTGAATATGATTTATGTGATTGGAGGGATCCTACTTTGTGGCCGAACTCTCTTACGGACGTGCAACGTGTTTTTCTTGTTGAAAGGGGTCCCTCCAGAGACCCAGATTCTAAAACAAAGTATCCAAGTGATGAGCACTCAAAAAGTAAACGTTGTTTTTCTGTTACCATGCCTTTTCTGGACGTTTTATTAAAACACCTTCCTGAGCTCCGCCCCGCCCGGACCCCCTCTTCTTGGGCCCCCTACCTGCGCTCCCTGCACAGGGCCACCATGAGCCTAGAGCCGCCCCTGCGTGACGAGGGGTCTGATTTTTTGCTGTCACAGAGTGGAAAGTCTTCTCTAAGTTGCGCAGTCCCTCGTAGTTGGCATTTACCTTGTGGACTCTGTCTATCTTCTCTCTAGCTGAGAGGTCTCTTCTGGAACAGTCACAGGCTGATGGCTCTCAGCCTTCTCCAGTGGCGGCCCTCTGGACTCTCTCGTAGACAGTCACAGTGAGGACTCTGTTTGTCCTATCTGTCGCTGTGGGGTCTCTTCTGGGACAGTCACAGGCTGATGTCTCTCTGTCTTCTGAGTGGTGGGAGTCTCTCATAGGAGGCAGTCACAGTGTGGGCTCTATCTTCTCTCTTGCTTTAAGGTCTCTTCTGGGAAAGTCACAGGTTGGATGTCTCTAAGCCTTCTCCAGTGGTGGGAGCCTCTCGTAGGTGGCAGTCACCGTGTGTACTCAGTCTGTTCTCTCTTGCTGAGGGGTCTCTTCTGGGACAGTCACAGACCGGATGCCTCACAGCCTTCTCCAGTGGCGGGAGCCTCTTCTAAGAGGCAGTCACAGTGTGGACTCTGTCCTGTCTGTTGCTGTGGGGTCTCTTCTGGGACAGTCACAGCCTGGATGTCTCTCAGCCTTCTCCAGTGGCGGGAGCCTCTCCTAGGAGGCAGTCACAGTGTGGACTCTGTCTATCTTCTTTCTAGCTGAAGGGTCTCTCCTGGGACAGTCACAGACTGGATGTCTCAGTACACACTGGGAAGAGAGACTTAGTCAAGCACAGGGTGTCTCTCCTGTCCGCAGCCTTTTGTGGGCAGTTAATGATTGCCAGCCAGTCTCCCCTGCCTCAGTTCTCCCACCCAGTAACCTTTGAGAGTTCAAGCAGAGGGCATTAAGGATTAAAGAAAAAGACGGTTTGGTCATTCGGCATACGCTGGCCTTTTTGGACGGAAGAGATGAAACAAGCATTGAAAAGGCAAGAGGTCGCGCCTTTTATTAAGTTAAAGCCATTTGCTTTACTAATGGTATTGTATAGCAAAGCAAATGGCTTTAACTTGATGAAAGGCGAGACCTATTGCATTTTTAATGCTTGTTTCTCCCTTCCAATCTCTGTCCTCATCCCTCCCCTTCATAAGAGGGGAAGGAAAGAGTTTTAATTGAAAAAAAGATTAGAGTTTGCAGAGGGTAATTAGTTGTGTCTGTGGGCTTTCTTCGCTGCACTCTCTTCCTCCCTCGATCAGCACAATTAACATAAAATAGAAACCGAAAGTAGAAAGTCGTCACAAGGGACACTTTTTGTGCGGTGGGGGGCGTATGTTTGCTAAACAAACAAGTGAACTAATGCCACAGTCAAAAGAATGGGTATTGGGTAAAGTAGGTGCAACGCATAAAACTGAAATACATTGTAATGGTTAAATACAAATAAAATATGCCATGCGGCAACGCGCTTTTGGACATACAAGAAAGGGTGGGAGCAACAGGTGTACTTTTTCTAGAACAAATAAAAATCTGATTATATTTGACCCTAACTCAGGAGAGATTTAAATATACCAAGTAATGTTTGATGTGTCTGTTACATATATATGTGACAAGATTGGAGTGTGCTGTTGAAATGTATACGAAAATATATAGATTTTCAAAATAATTTTTGGGTAATAGCTGGAGTCACTAGCTAGAGTGACTACCTCGCAGAGTGGGATTCCAAAAGGGCCTTAATATGGGCACAGAGGAAGGCAGAAAAACACAGGGGCCGTATTACAGAAGGTGCCCCCTGGAGCGCAACAGGCATTTGCACCCGCTTTGCGTGCCCCCAGGGCACTTTGGTATTATAGAAGGGGGCGCAGACGCTTGTTTGACCCCTTCTATGATACCAATTGCGTTGGTGCACTTTAAGCGCCAGCGCTACCTTCAGAGGATGTGCCTCATTTTCATAGGGGCGTGCCCTATGCAAATGAGGGAATTGCTTTGACTCTGCACCCGTGCCGTATTACAGATGCAGGCGCAGCATCAAAGAAGCCCTCAAGAGGCGCAATGATAGTGCGCTATTTAAAAGGTGGCGCACTGTCAGTGCGCCACCTGAGAGGGGCCCTCTGCACTGGGGTAAAGGGGGTCCCATGGACCCCCAGACACCCGCCTACAAGGGGATCTCTAATCCCCTTTGAAAGTAGCCTGCACTGTGAAAACACGGAGCAGCTGCTCCGTGTTTTCACATGAATGCGCTGCCTCCAGGGCAGTGTGAAGTCGCGGCTGCTCTGGACGCAGCGGATACACAATAATGGGGCGCATTATCATTGTTTGCGCCCAGCGCACCTCGTGAAAGGTGTGCTGGGAGCAAACAATGGTAATGTGTAATACGGCCCCAGGTTGCTTGCAATTTGGTTTTGTTATGTTTAACATTCTTCTGGAAGGGCTGAGAACAGGTACCTAAATATGCATTTTTTGTAAAATCTTTTGTTGTTTTTTTTATATGGAATCCTTCCCTTCACTTGCTTTATTACTAGTGTCGGAATACTAGTAGTAAACTACTTTATTCGGTTGTCGAAAAACCATCAAAGTATACACAGAAACAGTACAAATTCATATATGGCGTGAATATAAAAAAATTACAATACTTAAAAAATCATGATTTTAGAGATTGCTATAAGGTCGTGATGTTCATTAAAAGTACGCATTCATCTCCAAAGATAAAAACAATCATTTTAAGATAAAATCAATTAAAAATACAATGTGAAAAATGCCATAATCAGGAAGTACCAGTGCTACATACATCATTAAACTAGGTATAAGTAGGCAGAGTACGAGTCACATTCTAAGCTCTAACAGGATCTGCATGAATGAAAAACAGTACACAAGATCCAGAGTATTGATCATGCTCATTAGTGATCATAAAGCAGTTTGTTATAAGATATTACTGCGTTTGTACCAAACATTTGCTAACAAGCATTGGCATAGCCAATAGGTCTCGCCTTTGGGACCTTATAAGTGTTTAGCCCTGCAACAGTTGATGTTGTTGTACCAAGGCTATTGTGCTGCATAACTAAATACTTACAAGGTCCCAAAAGCGAGACCTATTGGCTATGCCAATGCTTGTTTCCATTCGTTACTGTTTTCACATCCTTCTCTTCTTCCGTCTTTTCCCCTTTTCTGTCGTTCTCTAGATTTCTCCAAGTCCTGGTCTAAAGTCACGGTCCCAAAAAGAGTTTAGATGGCTGTTTCAGACTAGAATCCAAAACCAGCCCTAAGAAATGTTCAAAGCAGTCCCATACTGCAGGAAGCAGTGTCTAAAACGAGACAATGGTGCTTCTTTGGGTTATATCATCCCATCCTCCTTTGAAATCAGCCATCTGACTGGACGTCCAAAGGCAAAATGCCAAAATGGGAGATTAGCCTGTCCAGCCCTGTCTGGTCCAAGCACTGGGGCAGATTAAGCACTGGAAGGACCATAGGAATGTCCCACTATGACCTTTTCCGCATGGGCCAGATCCAGGCACGTTTCCGCATAAACAGCCAGTCAATTGTGCCCCATTTGCGGACCAACAACAAGTAGTCACCCGAAAAGCAGGCAGTGCAGAGTACAAGAGAGCAGGCTGCAGACTAAATAAATGCATCATACATCAGCAAAGCATTATAACGGCGACAGTAAATCAATCACGCCAAACGCATTGCCGGGAATTGTCTATCTGTTCATCTGCAAGTCCAATTTCCAGAGTTTGTCAAACTTAATAGCAGCCAAGATGTATTGCACGGTGTAGAAAATGAATTCCCGCATAAACTTTCAGAAAGCAAGCAAAATACTATTTCATTTGTGGTGCCTGATTCCATCTGTAAAACATGCCGACAATCCTCTGGGAGCTTGCAAGTAATGCTGCCAGTTTGTTTTCCAATAAATATTTACTTACCGTTGAAAAAATAGAATCTTGTGGGTTTAACCATGTTGGCTTGTGTCTTTTTTTAAAATCACCTAAATTTCACAGACTTCAGTGAAGTAAAACTCAGATGCCAGATCAAATTGTCATTCCCGTCAGTGAGCAGGGCGTGCAAGGTAGAAACCGCCAGAGAAAAAAATAGGAAAGGCAGATTTCAGTTCATGGACATGACAACCGCAGCAATGTGAATACAAAAGTAATTTTTTCTTGCGCAGTCAACGTTATTCAAAAATGTGGACTTCTTTATGTGGAAGCGGCATATTAAATTATAATATTAGCATTTTGCAATGAGTAGAGGTGAGCCCGCGAGTGGTGCCTCCAAACCCAAACACATTGGTAAAAGGCATTGTTATTTACAACGCCAATAACTTTAACTCGCACAAATTTAAGACCTATTGGCATGGCCAATGCTTGTTAAAACACATTGTTAATCTTTATGCAGGATTTCAAATGCGCTCATGTGTTTTGGGTAAATCGTCACGCAAACTATGGGACTAGTTACAGCTGACACCCGAGCACGTTAAAAATGGAAAGCAACGTGCAAGTAAATATAACGTGCTCTGATAATGCGCAGCTGCTGTCTGAAGTCCCTCAACTCCACCCACGAGAAGGTATGCAATTAAGAGTCCCAGCGTTACTCACTGCAGCGCATGTCGTCATTGTCCTCTGGGATGTTACTCTTTCCTTGACCTCCTGTAAACCTCCGTTGAGTACGCGGCGGCCTGCAGGTCAGCCTGGGATGGTATGCGAACCCCGGGCGCGCACTCGCACAGCACACGGAATGGCGCTGTCTGGCAAAACCGGCTGCCGACAAGCCACATGAAAGCAGTTCAACACCCCTCCCCCAAACACCCCACCCCCCCCAAGAGAGGAACTCCAAAGCAGAAGGAAGCTACACAAAACTTTGTGTACTACAAAGCGAAGGGGGGGCGCAGGACGAGGGAGGGGAAGGAAAGCGTGGCCTGCAAAAGATTGAGATTGTAGACTCTCTCAGACAGAAGCCACGGGTGGATGCCCTGAAGGAGTTTCTAGCAATGGAATGCACATAGAATCATACACTTTTTCCATTCTGCAAACCACAGAAAACACAAAAAAGCTTATCTATGAAGGTCTTCTAATGAGTTAATGCGTAGTTCTGCCATCGCGGTCTCGCCCGTCACAGCAAAAAACAAGAAATGTTAATAAACAAAGATAGCTTACGACACGAATAAACACGAGAACGTCCCTGTAAAAGAAAAAAAAAACACGCTCACCAGTGTAAAAGGGACGGGGCTTTAAAAAGAGAAAGAAGCGAAAAAACACACCCCCGAATCTGAAAAAGACGGGGCTTGAATTGACAGACAAAGCTCTTCTACAATGGCTGACCAGCATTTAAGAGGCCAGCCAATGGAGAAGAGGGGCGGGTTCAAGCCCCACTACTGGAAAACATAAAATCTCGCCGGTGAGACTGCGCAAGCGCAGCCTTCACTAGCCAAGACCTAAAAAGTGGCTGACTGCAAACAAAATTAGGGGAGAACTGTCACTTTTCAGAATTCTCTTGGCTACTAAATAACTGGTTACTTCAGGTTCAGACAGATTGGTCAAATCCACTTTCAACAAGAACTCAGGTACTGCAGGCAAAAGAACATGATATGTACCTCAGTCTCAGGATCGAGGCCACAAGCTGGCCACATTTGCTTGTAAAAGATCAGGCAAGAGAATGCCTAGCCGAAAGCGCACATACAAGCTCTTAGCTAATGGCGGGGAAATTGTGTCCAAGAATGGTTTAAAGTATGGGGTAATCTTGAATTCCAAATACTTATTTGTCAGATGACCCATGACCCCATTAATTAATATAATGCTTGTGGATTTACGCCCAATAGCGGAATTTCAAACCACCATGCTCAGCTTTACAAATGGAGTTTGGCTCATCCCACAATCTCTGCAAGCCCAGCCCACGGAACCAGACAGAGACTAATTTTAGCCAGGGTACCCACATAGTGTTTGTAGTACTTACTAAGTCCCTGAGGGAATTTCTATAGTGACTAAACTCGGGTGTAGACCAGAAGTGGACCCAATACACTAGAGGCTTAAGTGAAGCCAAATTACAGATTCTTTTAGGTCTAGGTCAAAAAAGAGTGGGATAAAGAGGGTGCTGGTAGGTTCAGAAACTTACTTCTGTGCAAAATTGTTCTCTGCGGTGGCCAGTTGGAGAGTATCAGTACAGCCCCTGACCTTGGCACCAAAGAGCGCTGCGCTTTATGCTATTGCACAACAGACCGCCAATGCCAGTGATATCGAGTCAGAGCTCGTCTTTTTTTACCACCTTTGGATGGCACTCGATCTGTGTTCAATTAAAAACGTACTCTTAGTGAGTTGAGCTGCCCATTTCAATTTGTCTTTCAGTTTGACCCCCAAATAGTCAAAGCTGTGTACTCTCTTGAGTAGTTCACTACCAGCTTGACTAACAGAGTTCTTGGTGGGTCCTATCCCAAACTCTATGTACTTGGTTTTATTAGCATTAAGCTCTAAGCCCCTTGACGTACAAAAATCTAGAAATTTGTTGACCAGGAGCTGGAGCCACATAGATGTTTTGTGATGAGGAGCGAATTATCTGCGAAAAGAAAAAGGGAACATTTCTTTTGTTCAGAGTGGGTGAATCATTGATACAATCCAGGAGTACTTTCACTATGTCATTCATATAGAAGGTGAATAACGTCGGGGTAAGAACTCAACCTTGGTGTACTTCACGCATGATTGGAATGTGATCCGTTGGTTCTCCCTTGTTTCCCCACCAAATTTGAGCATAATTCTTAGTGTCGAGTTTTACAATAAATTGAGGCAGACTCCCTTGGACAACAATATTTGGCAAAACTCCCATCAGATTATCACATGGAATAAAGTCGAGTGCTGCTCTAAGATCGACAAAAGCTACATAAAGCTTTTGTCTTTCTAATATAGCATATTTCCAGCTGAGTGTAGCAAATCTGAAGACCTGATCAGAGGTACTTGTGTTTGGGCAAAATCCCGATTAGAGAGGAGACATGATACGCTCTTTTTCCACCCACTTTAATAATTTATCTAGGACTTGCCTTGCAAAGATCTTTTGTAAATTGTCTGAAAGGTTTATTGGCATATAGTAAGAGTGGACCCTGGCATGGCCTTTTTATACATTGGGATTATTTCAGCAATTCTCCAAGAATTGGGAATTTCCCCACCAACTAAAATGTCATTTGATAGTAAGTTTATGTAGCTTGTCCAAACTTGGGGCTCTGTTTTATACAGGTCACCAGGGATTTTGTCTGGCCCAGGGGCCTTGGCAGATGTTAACAGGTCAATATATTTAACAGTGTCTTCAAGGATAAAGAGCATTATATCGTCTTGTCCTGCATCAGCTGCAAGCGTGTCCTCAATGGGGGTCACTTGGCCTGAACTTGGGGAGGAGTCACTGTCAGCTTGAATGTGATGGTGATAAGTTCTACTTTCTTTGCGAGCCTGTGCTGCAACACGCCAAAAGGACCGATTGTCATTCGTTTTAACAGCTGCAAGCATATTTAGTCAGATCTTATTATCTCAATTTATTTTAGCTTTACACATAGCAGAGTTGTATTTACGCCTTGCTTCTACACTCTTAGCTCGATTGCACCCCTTCACAGCTGACAATAAAAGTTGTTTGGCTATTTTGCACTCGTCATCATACCATTTAACTTCTTTGCCCTGATGGAACTTGTGACCTATCTCCTTATAAAAATTATTTATTTAAGCATATCCTGTGGTACTGAACCCTTCCCTTGCTTCGTGAAATGTCTTGTATTACTTATGCTACTGCTGGGATATTTTTTGACAAAAAAAAAAATCTAACAATCATCATTTGCAACGCCAATAGCTCAAAGTTTCACTGATGTGAGAAAAGTGTGTCTTAGCGTTTTCTTTTGCCATCCGGTTGCCATTCCCTCCCATTGTTTTAATATATTGCTCTGGCAACTAAACCCGAGTATTTCTAGCTTCTTCCCCAAACTGCTGTGACATAATGCAAGACACTATGCACTGCGACCTAGTGCATCCACATCAGGCGCCACAATTCCAAACCCATCTTTGTAGCATCTGTCGTCGCCTGGGGCACACTTTCGAGGCACTGCAGGCACTGCGGAACGGCACCACCTAAAGTTTCTTGTAGTTCATATGTGGTAAATGTCTGCTTCATTACGGTTTTTGATATCACGCACAGTGTCAGGTTTCACAAACGACCAGCGACCACTAGAGCAGATAGAATCGAACATTATCAATGCCTAGAAGACAACATCCCAGAATGTTTACCAATCACAAAAGAGAACCAGTGATTTCATTTTTTGTGTGAAAGCAGCAGAGGCCGCGTGGTAATGGGTCAGTATATATCTAAATTACATTGGTAGAACAAATACCCAGATTAATAGCAGTTTTCAGGATGTACTGCACATGTGAATACGTGAAAAAGTAATTCATTTATTTACATTAAAAACGTTGCAACAATATTGACATATTTTGTAAACAGCTATACTTAGTACCTAGATTCCACCTGCTTTGTGTGTAACATTAAAATCATACCTTCAAGAAAAACGGGAGTGGTTAAAAAAATAAGATGGCGTTCAACACATAACAAAACCAATATAAAACAAATGGCGAACAAGCAGCTTAACTCCTTCGGTGCTTCTGACGGCTCCCGGCCGACATGAGTCGAGTAGGGAAGGTGTTGGTATATTCCTTATGTTGGAGCACCATCTAGAGCAAGTCCAGTAGGAAATGTGTTAGAATAGTAGCGCGCAATGCTTTCCAATGCGACAACCAGATGGCCGGGCTTCCCTGGAAGTCCCGATGAGGGTTCATTTGCCTCCCCGATCCCAGCCAGGGCTCCAGGAGGTTGGGGACGTCCGTGCCTTGGGTCCCCTCAGTCTCGGGGTTACCAGAAAGAGGGGTAGCCTTCCTCCCGATTACTAAGGGCAGGGTATGCCGGGACACCCCTCCCGGGCTGGCAGTTCTCTGCCGGGGACCAGATGGACTATGCCCGGGCAACACCTCCCAGACGTCTGGGGCTCCCTCCTCCGGCCCGCGACGTGACAAAGTGCCCGGGACTGGCTCCATGGGTCCCGGGCAGTCCTCCCCTGGGCGTGCGGGCCCCGGGAGCTCCTGTGGTCCTCCCTGTGCCTGAGGCCCAGCCGGGGTCCCCGAGCCCCCCGGTAAGCGGAGACCCCCGAGCCCTGTGTGGGCAGGTGAGAGCCCTACCTCGAAGGCTCGGGCGGGCAGACGGGAGTCCTTTTAGGTCCCGGCCATCTGGTCGCACCTTTCCCCTCGACCACCTGGTCGCGCGCAATGCTTTCCAATGGGGCGACCAGATGGCCGGACTGGAAGTCCCGATGAGGGCTCATTTGCCTCCCGGATCCCAGCCAGGGCTCCAGGAGGTCGGGTGCGTTTGCGCCTAGGGTCCCTTCTGTCACTCGGAGCGCGCGGGGTACCAGAAAGGGGGGTAGCCTTCCTCAGGATAAGTAGGGGCAGGGTATGCCGGGAACACTCCTCCCGGGCTGGCGGTTCTCTTCCGGCGACCAGATGGGCTGGGCCCGGACAACACCTCCTAGGCATACGGGGCTCCCTCGCCCAGCCCGCGGCGTGGTAAAGTGCCCGTGATGGGCTCCATCGGTCCCCGGGCAGTCCTCCCCACCGGGCGTCCGGGCCCTGAGAGTGGCTGGGGGCCTCCCCATGCCTGAGGCCCAGCCGGGGTCCCCGAGCCCCCGGGAAGCGGAGCCCCCCGAGCCCTGCGTGGACAGGCGGGAGCCATACCGCGAAGGCTCGGGCGGACAGATGAGAGTCCTTTCGGGCCCGGCCATTTGGTCGCACCTTTCCCCTCGGCCATCTGGTTGCACGCACTGCTTTCCAATAAGGGCAACCAGATGGCCGGGCTGGCCTAGAAGTCCCGATGAGGGCTCATTTACCTCCCCGATCCAATCCAGGGCTCTAGGAGATTGGGCACATCTGCACCTAGGGTCCCCTCCTTCTTGCGGTGCGCACAGGTTACCAGAAATTGGGGTAGCCTTCCTCTGGATTACTAGGGACAGGGTACTCTCTCTGACCCCTCTCGGCCTAGCGGTCCCTAGCCAACAGCTGGATGGGCTAGGATGCCGCGCCAGCCCTGGGTCCGTTCCTGGGCCTGCCGCGTGGCAGGCTGCCCCGGATGGGGTCCGGCGGGCCCCGGGGAGGGCTGTCTCCCCAACCCAGGCTACGTCCTCGGTCCAGCCATGTGGCAGGGTGCCCGAACGAGGTCCCGTGGGCCCGGGGAGGCTTCCCCTTCGCCTTTGGGCCCGGGAGCCCCGGCTGGGTCCAGGGGCCCCTCTGGGCCCCGGCTCATGTGCTCCAGCCCTGGGCTCCGTCCCCCAGCCTGCTGCCACGCCAAAGGCCCGGGACGTGGTTCCATCGTGCCCGGGGAGCCTCCCCTTGCTCGGCTGGGTTCAAGGGCTCCCTTCGGCCCTGGGGAGGGTGGCCTCCCCACCTCGGGCTCCATCCTCAGTCCCGCCGCATGGCAGGGTGCCTGGGATGGTGTCAGGTGGGCCCGGGGAGGTTTCACCAGTGCCTCTCTGCCCCAGGTTGGGTGATCCGGCCCCGGACCCCATCTCCCATCACCAAAGGCTTAGGACGGGGTTCTCTCATGCACAGGAAGTCTCCCCCTCATCGACTGGGTTCTGTGGCTCCCAAGGGCCTCGGGGAGGGCGGCCTTCCCACCCCGGGCTCCGTCCTGGGTCCTGCTGCATGGCAGGGTGCCCGGGTGCCCGGGACGGGGGTCCATCGGGCCCGGGGAGGCTTCCCCTGTGCCTCCGGGCCTGGGAGCCCCGGCGGGGCCCCGTCCCCCGGCCTGTGGCACTGCCAAAGGCCCGGGACG
Organism: Triturus cristatus; assembly: GCF_964204655.1. Classification (NCBI taxonomy): domain Eukaryota; kingdom Metazoa; phylum Chordata; class Amphibia; order Caudata; family Salamandridae; genus Triturus; species Triturus cristatus. The sequence goes on along the minus strand of NC_140579.1, from coordinate 227,907,554 downwards.
GAGTTCTGTTGTGCCCGGGGAGCCTCCCCTTGCTTGGCTGGGTTCAGGAGCTACGGCCGGGGCCCCTGAGGGCCACGGGGAGGGCGGTCGCCCCACCCCGGGCTCCATCCTGGGTCCTGCTGCGTGGCAGGGTGCCTGGGACGGCGGTCCGGTGGGCCCGGGGAGGCTTTCCCTGTGCCTCTGGGCCTGGGAGCCCCGGCTGGGTCCAGGGGCCCTGCCAAAATCCGGGTCGGGGGCTCCGGCCCTGGGTCCCATCCCCCGGCCTGCGACACTGCCAAAGGCCCGGGACGGGGTTCCGTTGTGCCCGGGGAGGCTCCCCTTGCTTGGCTGTGTTCAGGAGCTCCGGCCGGGGCCCCTGAGGGCCCCGGGGAGGGCGGCCTCCCCACCCTGGGCTCTGTCCTGGGTCTTGCCGCGTGGCAGGGTGCCCGGGACGGGGGTCCGGCGGGCTCGGGGAGGCTTCCCCTGGGCCTTCGGGCCTGGGAGCCCCGGCTGGGTCCAGGGGCCCTGCCGGGTCCTGGGTCAGGGGCTCCAGCCCAGGGCCCTGGGCCCCATCCCCTGGCCTGCGGCACTGCCAAAGGCCCCGAACGGTGTTCCGTTGTGCCCGGGGAGCCTCCGCCTTGCTTGGCTGGGTTCAGGAGCTCTGGTGGGGGCCCCTGAAGGCCCCGGGGAGGGCGGCCTCCCCAGCCCGGGCTCGGTCCTGGGTCCTGCCGCGTGGCAGGGTGCCTGGCACGGGGGTCCGGTGGGCCCAGGGAGGCTTCCCCTGCGCCCCCGGGCCTGGGAGCCCTGGCTGGGTCCAGGGGCCCCGCCGGGCTCCGGGTCAGGGGCTCCGGCCCTGGGCCCCATCCCCCATCCTCTGGGACTGTCAAAGGCCCAGGACGGGGTTCTGTTGTTCCCGGGAGCCTCCCCTTGCTTGGCTGGGTTCAGGAGCTCCGGCCGGGGCCCCTGAGGACCACGGGGAGGGTGACCTCCCCAGCCCGGGCTCTGTCCTGGGTCCTGCTGCATGGCAGGGTGCCCAGGACAGGGTCCAGCGGGCCCTGGGAGGCGTCCCCTGTGCCTCTGGGCCTGGGAGCCCCGGCTTGGGCCAGGGGCCCCTCCAGGCCCAGGGTCGGGGGCTCCTGCTCTGGACCCCGTCCCCCGGCCTGTGGCACTGCCAAAGACCCAGGACAGGGTACCGTTGTGCCCGGGGAACCTCCCCTTGCTTGGCTGGGGTCAGGGGCTCTGACCGGGGCCCCCGAGGGCCCGGGAAGGGCGGCCTCCCCACCCGGGGCTCCGTCCTGGGTCCTGCCATGTGGCAGGGTGCCCAGGACGCGGTACGGCGGGCCCGGGGAGGCTTCCCCTGCGCCTCCGGGCCTGGGAGCCCCGGCTGCGTCCAGGGCCCCTAAGGGCCCGGGGTCGGGGCACTGGCCCTGGGCCCCGTCCTATGGCCTGCGGCACTGCCATAGGCCCAGGACGGGGTTCTGTTGTGCCCAGGGAGCCTCCCCTTGCTTGGCTGGGTTCAGGAGCTCCGGCCGGGACCCCTGAGGGCCCCAGGGAGGGCGGCCTCCCTCCCCGTGTTCTGTCCTGGGTCCTGCCACGTGGCAGGGTACCCGGAACGGGGTCCAGCGGGCCCTGGGAAGGTTTCCCCTGCGCCTCCGGGCCTGGGAGCCCCGGCTGGGTCCAGGGGCCCCGCCAGGCCCCGGGTCTGGTGCTCTAGCCCAGTGGCCCGTCCCCCGGCCTGCCGCTCTGCAAGGGCCCAGGACATGGGTCTGTTGGTCCCGTGCAGGCCTCCCCTGCTTGTCAAGGTGTCCACGGGCCCCAGGTCGGAGGGCCAGTCGGGTCCCCCTTGCAGCCTCCATGGCTGGGGCCCAGCTGGGGCCCTGGGCCTCAGGTCCCAAATGCCCCAGCGCCCGCTCACTCTTTCGTTGGTGCACAGAGCGACCAGATGGCTTCCCTTTCGAGCCCGGCCATCTGGTCGCACCTTTCCCCTCCGCCATCTGGTCGCGCCTATCTCCTCGGCCATCTGGCCGTACCTATCCCTTCAGCCATCTGGTCGCGCCTATCCCCTTGGCCATCTGGTCGCGTGTAATGCTTTCCAATGGGGCGACCAGATGGCCGGGCTTGCCTGGAAGTCTCGATGAGGGCTCATTTGCCTCCACGATCCCAGCGAGGGCTCCAGGAGGTCGAGTACATTCGCACCTTGGGTCCCCTCTGTCACTTCGTGTGCACGGATTACAAGAAAGGGGGTAATTTTCCTCTGGATTACCAGGGAGAGGGTCAGTCAGACCTCCGTGAGGTCCGGCGATTCGGAAACAGGGGAAGGCAGCACCCGGGCCCGCCCGCCTGGGCCCCCATGGGCCCGGGTATGCACCTGCCTCTCAGCCCCTTCCCGATGGTCCTTTTTCTCCGAGTTTGCTGGATCAGACCTCCGTGAGGTCCTGCGATCCTGAGACAGGGGAAGGCAGCACCCGGGCCTGCCCGTCGGGGTCCCCAGGGGCCCGGGCACGCACCTGCCTCTCAGCCCCTTCCCGATGGTCCTTTTTCTCCGAGTTTGCTCGGTCAGACCTCCATGAGCTCTGGCGATTCCGAGACGGGGGAAGGCAGAACCTGGCCCCGCCCGCCGGGGCCCCCAGTCACCCGGGTCTGTGTCTGCCTCTCAGACCCTTCCCGATGGTCCTTTTTCTCCGAGTTTGCTCAGTCAGACCTCCGTGAAGTCCGGCGATTCTCAGACAGGGAAAGGCAGCACCCGGGCCCGCCTGCCGGGTCTGCTCCTGCCTCTCGGCCCCTTCCCGTTGGGCCTTTCATTTGAGCCTGCTCCCCCGGGAGCAGGCAGGGATGTGAAGCCGGCATCCCCCCTGCGCAGGGCGGCCTGCCAGGGGATGCCTTGGCCGTACTCTGATCGATTGGGCACTCTCGGTCCGTTTAGGGATGGACTGCTTGGCCAGCCTCGGGTGTTGTTTCAGGCAAGGAGCTTCCTCCCCGCATGGACCGTCTGACTTGAGGGCCTGCCGCCTGGCGGGAGGCCCTTCACCATACCCAGCAGAGCGAAGGCCGAGCGACCCCGGCAGCTCGTGCCCCCCAGTGATCTGACCCCGAGCGGAAGGGGTTGGGTGGCGCCAGGCCCTCAGATGCTGCTGCCCAGCAGGTCCGAAGGCCCTGTGCGCCACGCCGTCACCCCTCTCCACCCAGCACATTTCCGCAGCAGCTCGGAATGACTATTCCGAGGGGTGCCGCCGCCGCCAGGCTCCGGCACCCCTGCGTCTCGCTTAGGCTGCGCCTCGGCCCGCCTCTCCCTTCTGGGGGAGACGGCTGGGCCTGCCGGTGCCCATGCGAACGCACCTCTCCACCCCTCCAGCGAGCCCTCCCGCCTGGGCGGGAGGGCTCCATCCCCCAGCAGGCTCCCGAGAGGGAGGGGTGCGCGAAGGTTGTCCGGTCGGGGAGATGGGCAGGCAGCCACCCGAACCCACCCCGTCAGCAGGTGCGGCTACCTGGTTGATCCTGCCAGTAGCATATGCTTGTCTCAAAGATTAAGCCATGCACGTGTAAGTACACACGGCCGGTACAGTGAAACTGCGAATGGCTCATTAAATCAGTTATGGTTCCTTTGATCGCTCCATCTGTTACTTGGATAACTGTGGTAATTCTAAAGCTAATACATGCTAATACGTCGTAGTTCCGACCATAAACGATGCCGACTAGCGATCCGGCGGCGTTATTCCCATGACCCACCGAGCAGCTTACGGGAAACCAAAGTCTTTTTTTTTAGGTTCAGGGGGGAGTATGGTTGCAAAGCTGAAACTTCAAGGAATTGACAGAAGGGCACCACCAGGAGTGGAGCCTGCGGATTAATTTGACTCAACACAGGAAACCTCACCCGGCCCGGACACAGAAAGGATTGACAGATTGATAGCTCTTTCTCGATTCTGTGGGTGGTGGTGTATGGCCGTTCTTAGTTGGTTTAGCGATTTGTCTGGTTAATTCCGATAACGAACGAGACTCCTCCATGCTAACTAGTTACGCGACCCCCAGCGGTCGGCGTCCAACTTCTTAGAGGGACAAGTGGCGTTCAGTTACACGAGATCGAGCAATAACAGGTCTGTGATGCCCTTAGATGTCCGGGGCTGTACACGCGCTACACTGAACGGATCAGCTAGTGTCTACCCTTCACCGACAGGTGCGGGTAACCCGCTGAACCCCGTTTGTGATAGGGATTGGGGATTGCAATTGTTTTCCATGAAAGAGGAATTCCCAGTAGGTGCGGGTCATAAGCTTGCGTTGATTAAGTCCCTGCCCTTTGTACACACCGCCCGTCGCTACTACCGATTGGATGGTTTAGTGAGGTCCTCGGATTGGCCCCACCGGGGTCCGCAATGGCCCTGGCAGAGCGCCGAGAAGACGATCAAACTTGACTATCTAGAGCATGGGTACTCACAAACTTTCTCTCAGGGGCCAAATTTACAGTGTGGTTTGTGGTCAAGGGCCGCACCGGTGGGGGCAGGGTCAGTGGGGGAGGGGGCTGGGCTAAAGCAAAAAAAAATGTGACCATCAGGTTGAACACAGGCCCCTGCAGCGGACGCCTTTGTCCACTGAGCCACCAGCACCGGCATACACACATCTCTCTTTCTCTCTCTCTCTCTCTCTCTGTATCCCTCCCTCTGTCTCTCTCTCCGTCTCTCTGTCTTTGTCTGTCTCTGCCTCTATCTGTCAACCCCTGTCCCTGCCTCTGCCTCTATCTGTCTCTGTCTGTCCATCTGTCTCTATCTCTGTACGTCTCTATCTCTGACTGTCTCTGCCTCTATCTGTCTCTGCCTCTATCTGTCTCTGCCTCTATCTGTCCCTGCCTCTATCTCTGTCTCTCTCTCTTTGTCTCTATCGCTGTCCGTCTCTCTGTCTCTACCTCTATCTGTCTCTGCCTCTATCTGTCCCTGCCTCCATCTCTGTCTCTCTCTCTCTCTCTCTCTCTCTCTATCGCTGTCCGTCTCTCTGTCTCTACCTCTATCTGTCTCTGCCTCTATCTGTCTCTGCCTCTGTCAGTCTGTCCCTGTCTCTGCCTCTATCTAGCTCTCTCGGCCCCTGTCTCTATCTGTCTCTACCTATATATGTCTCTGCCTCTATCTGTCTCTACCTTTATCTGTCTCTGCCTCTATCTGTCTCTGTCTCTATATGTCTCTATCTGTCCCTGTCTCTGTCTGTTTCTGTCTATCTCTGTCTCTATCTCGATCTGTCTGTTTCTGTCTCTATCTGTCTTTGTCCCTCGGTAAACATCACATCACAGGCTCCTAACACACACCACATCCGGCTCTCACTCCCTGCTGCCCTCCGTCACCTCACCCGGCTCTCATTCCCTGCTGCCCTCCATCACCTCACCCGGCTCTCACTCCCTGCTGCCCTCCGTCACCTAACCCGGCTCTCACTCCTTGCTACCCTCCGTCACCTAACCCGGCTCTCACTCCTTGCTGCCCTCCGTCACCTCACCCTGCTCTCACACCCTGCTGTCCTCTGTCACCCTGTAATTTCACAGCTTAGATCAAAGCGCATATAATTAATTGTACTAAAACACAGGACTTACGTTTGTGCTCGCTTTCAAATTCTACACACCATTATCTTCATTTTCCAATTGGCGATTGCTATGTCTGTGATCGTGTTACTTGTTTTTTTCAAGGGCTGTAACTGGAAAACAAACTTTTCTCTCTCTCTCATTCTGTTTCTCTTTCTCTCTTCTGTTGTCTCTTTTCTCTTTATCTGTGTCCCTCTTTCTCTTTACCTTATTTTCCTGCCTGTGACTGCGTTTCTCCATGTATAGGCTCTTTTCTAGTTTTTTGCTCTATCCTCCCCATCATTTTTAACAGGACACACTGACATAGCTTGCATGACTCTTTTTAATGGAAAATCCCAGTGAAATGCAGGGCCACATGGCTTTGGCAATGATATGATTATTCCATGTTACTTTCTGGCACACTTAATACCAAGTTAGCAATTTACCCCTTCATTATACAGCAGCCCCCGATTTCCTTAGCAGTTTGCCATCCGCTTTCACCCTCTGTCACCTCACCCGCGTGTGTGTCAGCCCGGGCTGAGACAGCTTTCTGGGAGCACACACAGCTGCACCCGAGTACTTCACAGGTCTTTAAAAGACCATTTACTGCTTACGAGGCTTTGTTGTATTTCACCTCCTAGCGCCCCTGCATCTCCACTCTAACTAGAGCTGGAATTGCCCGGCCCGCATAGAGCAGAGTCTTTTGGAGTCTGCACTGCTGCAACCGGCGGTGTTTGCTGACCCTATTTAAAAAACATACACAGGTACTATGTCTGCAAGGTCCGCAGGCCGCCAAGGAAGGCTTGTCGGGCCGCTGGCGGCCCCCGGGCCGTACTATGAGTACCCCTGATCTAGAGGAAGTAAAAGTCGTAACAAGGTTTCCTTAGGTGAACCTGCAGAAGGATCATTAACAGCGGAGAGGCCCGAGCGACTGACGGTGCCAGCCCGAAGCCCTCGGCCCACCTCCTGCGAGCACGCACCGTAGGCACAGGGCCCGGCTCTGCCCTGGCGCGCCCCGGCCGGCGGAGAAGTCTGCGGCCGCATGGGGCGCTCAGGTGAGGACTGGGACTTCGGTGGGCCCGGGACTACAGCGGGCCCCTTCCCCCTGGGGAAGGCCCGACCGATGCGCGAGGGAACGGGGCAGCCCCCATCCCTTGTCCCTCTCCGAGATGGAACCCAAGGCCACCCGGCATGCCCCCCACAGCGGTGGGGGGAAACCGAATGGCAGTGCATCCCCTGGCTGACACCACCCCTCCCTTGAAAAGGCCCAAGTACCGGCTGGGCCCTCCTGCGTCTGAGTCCCGTCACGACCGGTATCCGGGCGATCGAGGAGCGGCCCTTCTCGTGTGGCAGGGCGGTCTGGAAGAGAAGGGGCCGAGGGCCTGCGAGGGGACCTCGGCTCCTCTTGGTGGGAGGCGTGCGGGATGGGGAGCCGCCGGGCTCTTCCCTTTCAGTGCCTCCGACCCAGGCGGGGGTGGTAGTGGGCGGATCGCCAGCCCGCTGGCACGGCTTGGGCCACCCGGCGATGGGTGGATGATGTGCAGGTGGGGCAGCCCTCCCTCGTAGCCAGGTACCCGGTTCGACCCGGTCCCATGTGGCCAGGCTGAGGGGTTTGAAGACTCCCAGAGGGGGAGCCATGAACGGGGCGCCCAGGCCGTCTCACAGCGCGGGTGGCGGACGGATTCCTCCTGCCTCTCCTGCACCTGCAGGTAGGTGAACGTTTTCGAAAAGTTGCCTGTGACTCTTGGCGGTGGATCACTCATCTCGCGCGTTGATGAAGAACGCAGCTAGCTGCGAGAATTAGTGTGACTTGCAGGACACCTTGATCATCGACACTTCGAACGCACCTTGCGGCCCCGGGTTCCTCCCGGGGCTATGCCTGTCTGAGGGTTGTTCGATCGTCAATCGCCCCGGGGCTTCCCCGGGACGCGGCTGGGGCTGTCGTTAGGTGAGCTCCGCTTCCCCTTCGTCCCCCCACAAGGTCAGACCCCTGATTGCC